>NC_135235.1:232153113-232781113 GCF_051348905.1 Ranitomeya variabilis
AGATGCGACCATCCATGCTGAGAACCACTACAAGAATGAGCTGCTACAAGCGAAGCTTCAGTGACTAGCGGTATCATCATTGAGGTTACCGCAGGTCACTGAGGTTGTGTTACCAGCCAGGCCAATGAACTGCCCTGACCATGGTGAGATCCTCAGTAGCGCAGTGAGAAAGCTACACGGTGCAGCACTGAGCTCAGAGAGTTCACCACAGTCCACTGTAACAAATTTCTTCCGGTGAACTGCAGAGAACTCACTGCTGCACCATGAGATTTTGTGACTGTGCTTACAGGAGTTCTCACCAAGGTCACTGCAGTTCAGCCCATCTGGGAACGCAGCATCAATGACCGGCGGTAACCTCGATGATGTTGCCGCTAGTCACTGATGCTGCGCTTGCAGCAGCTCATTCTCCCAGTGGTTCTCAGCCTGGATGGTGGAACCTTGGCACCATCCTGATTAAAAACTGTTTATCCCCAGACATGGATTATTTTGTGGAACAGAACGACGAACAGGTGAAGGTTATGCTTGTTTTTTCTGATTTATTATAGTAGACGGCTTCAATGGAATGAGTGATGACGTGAGTATGGTTTAATTTAGAATCATTAAAGGAGTCTGTGTCATTCATCCAAATAAAGGACTTTATTCTGGCTGTGTCTTTATTTACCATATAGGATTAGTAATGGATGGGTGTCTTATAGAGCCCTCTCCATTACTAAGCCGTTGGCTTGATGTCACCGGACAATGCAAAGGGGATATCATCCCCACAAATATGAACCCCACTTGCTACCGCTACAGGGCAAGTGCGAAGAACCGGGCAAAGCACCAGAATTGGCTCATCTAATAGATGCACCTTTTCTGGATGGCTGCAGGCTGCTGGTTTTAGGCTGGGGAAGCAATATCAATGGCCTCTTACCAGCCTGAGAATACCAGCCCCCAGCTGTCTGCTTTATCAAGGCTGGTTGTCAAAAATGGGAGGACCACATGTCGCTTTTTTAAATTATTTGTTTAAATGATTAAAAAAACAGCATGGGACCCCTCTATTCTTGAAAACCAGCTGACAGCTGAGGGTTGCAGACCCCAGCTGTCTGTTTGCTTAGCTGGTTATCAAAAATACAAGGGAACCCATGCTGTTTTTTTTTATTACTTGTTTAGAGCATCTCATCAGCCGACGCCAGTGACTGTAGGTAAACTTTTTACCTCCGATCACAACTGCAGGCTCACGCTGTCATTTCACAATGTGGAAACCATGGCTGTCTAACCGGTGGTAATGTATTACCGCCGATCAGAAGCAGTGTTTGCTGTGCTGTCATGCACATGACAGTGCGACAAACACCCAGTGTTCAGGGGGCCGAACCCAAACAGTAACACAGACTTCCTGGTAAATGCCGGAGTAGTACTTAAAAGTTATCCAACTCTCTAGAGACAGGGGACAACCAAATCCACCAAAAATATGTCCCATGTATGATCTACCACCTACAAATAACTTTTTTCTTCACCTTGAAGACCTTCAAGGCTGTATTTTATTGAGTTGCACAATAACAGAGCTGTGTAGGTGACTCATGCTGTTTATTTTGCAAGTCCGTTCATGTCCCATATCATTTACTGCAAATAGGAAAAGTAAAAGTAAAAGAAACATAATCCTGGTGCTGAATGGAACCAATTCTATGGCTTTATTATCGCTTTATTCTCAACCCCTCCCAACATAACTCTAACCAGTCCTCCATCAAGTATTGGCATCACTCCTATAAATTTGGGGCAGACATGGACTCCACCATTGAGGACTTTTAGAAAACCTGTACATTGTGGGCCATCCCCCCACTTATCAGAAGAAGACCTAACAGAATATAGATTATAAGATGTCAAAGCTCCAAATCTTTGTCAACCTTCACTGTTTAAACACTCAAGTCCTTTTGAGTTGCCAGCTTTAGGAAATTAGAACTTCTATCCAATAATTTTTTTTCTGAGCGATAACTCTTCCGAAGACCATTACAACCAGCAAGGAAGCTCTAGTCTATCCCCTCTGGTTGAGTGATAGCGTTGATGGAATCATCTTTTATAATCTTACTAGATGGTGGCCCAATTCTAACGCATCGGGTATTCTAGAATATGTATGTCCACGTAGTATATTGCCCAGCCACATAGTATATTCCCCAGCCACGTAGTATATTGCCCAGCCACGTACTATATTGCCCAGTCACGTAGTATATTGCCCAGCCACGTAGTATATTGCCCAGTGAAGTAGTATATTGCCCAGTGACGTAGTATATTGCCTAGCCACGTAGTATATTGCCCAGTGACGTAGTATACAGCACAGAGCCACATAGTATATTGCACAGCCCATATAGTATATTGCCCAGCTACGTAGCATATTGCCCAGCCACGTATGACACAGGTTAAAAAAATAAAAAATAAACATATACTCACCTTCCGCAGGCGCGTTGTAGCTCTGTGGCCTGTGTGGGGTGCAGGCGGCAGCTTCCGGTCCCAGGGTGTGATGACGTCGCGGTCACGTGATCGTGTAATGGTCACATGACCGTGATGTCACGGCAGGTCCTTGTCGCACAGGACCTGTGATGACGTTGCGGTCACATGACCATGACGTCATGGCAGGTCCTTCTGCCAGACCATCCTTGCCAACGGAACGTGCCGCTTGCATCGCGAGGAGCGGGGAAGGCGGCGTAGGTGAGTATATAATCATTTTTTATTTTTTAATTATTTTTAACATTAGATATTTTTACTATTAACGCTGCATAGGCTGCGTCAATAGTAAAAAACTTGGTCACACAGGGTTAAAAGCAGCGGTAACGGAGTGTGTTACCCGCGGCATAACACGGTCCGTTACCGCCGGCATTAACCCTGTGTGAGCGGTGACCGGAGGGGTGTATGCGGGCACCGGGCAGTGAGTGCGGGGAGTAAGGAGCGGCCATTTTCTTCCGGACTGTGCGCATCGCTGATTGATTGTGGCAATGGTCGTGGGCATTTTGCCACGATCAATCAGCGACTTGGATTCCATGACAGACAGAGGCCACGACCAATGAATATCCGTGACAGACAGAAGGACAGACAGACAGACAGAAAGACGGAAGTGACCCTTAGACAATTATATAGTAGATTGGTTGTGATCATGCAAATCACATAAAAGAACATCTCAATATCCTCAGTATGAATGGACATTTTGGTGGTTACAGTTCTTCAATCTGATTTGGTAAAAAGTTGCATTTTACAGTTGTGGAGAGTGCGATGGTCTATCAGTCTTGTTCTTGGGTTGTCAATGGTATTACATCATGAAGAGTTGAAGAACCTCAGTGGCACTCATCCATAGGCTATGCTTGGTATCAGTTTGTCTCCAGGATGCAGTACCAAATATATCCATTGGAGAAGAATGTCGCTGTGGAGCTCCAACCTCCTAAAGGAAAAGCTGATGTAACCAGCAATTATTCAGACTCAGGTCAACTATTGACCATAATTATAGCTCTATACTCAAGTCTATCAATCTCAAATTTTTGCTCTGCCATGAGTGCTGACGACTGCCATTTTTGCATGAACCACCTCTGATATTCATACATAATTATTGTATATGAACCTTTTTTCTTCCTATAGGAATTCTGCCTGCACAATACTTTGATCCTTAAGATGTTACTTAACACTAAGCCAAGTACTAATTTATGAATTAGGTATGGTAATCGTCTTCATTACTATTATATTTAGAGTTCAATTAATGTAATTGATCTCCAGGGTGGAATTATAAATGATACTTTGGGCCCATGCAGAGGGCGAGTTCACTGCTTTACCAATGGATATAAATCATGATAGACCAGTTATGATGATATTGTGGTAGTGAAGGTGTAATACCAGTATTTACTTCGGTATAGAGGAAAGACATTACATAGACCAAAAACATTCAGGAAGTTTCTGCAGATCCCTTTAACCTACTTTATGGCCCTGAAATGTTGTGTGTTATGTCTATTGTACTAATTGGTGACTTTGAAGAAGCTCATAATTTATATTTCCTTACACATTAGTTATCTAAGTCTTCAATTATTGCAATTTTAGTAAAATCAATATTTCAGCTACCTGGAATGGTCCGTAAACTATGGACTAGGATCTCAGTATGAGCTCCTAACAAATAGAGACAGCTAAAAAGACAACTCAGCGTGCCATCATGGGTTTGTGAAATGCTACTCTCTTCCATAGCTTGCCCAACCCATGTGTCAAGCACTGAGGTTGAGGGTAATTGCTCAGCACCTTCGTAACCCTTGTGACCAATACAGCACTACCTCTCACTAATCCTGCCCTCTTTATGCCGCAAGTATCCAACATTCATGATGCATATTACTTGGGGCATGGAGAATGGCCTCAAGACCAATTGGTGGCTGATACCGTTCTAGTCCAAGTCCTTTATAATGGGTTGATGTGTTTTTTTAAAAGGAAAGCTCCTCTTATAACAAACAGTAACTTTCAACAACAGATGCAAAATACCTCTAGAACTCAATATTAAATTTTGCACCCTTCACTACATAATTTGGTGGAGGATTAACCTTAGAAATTACCCATGTGGCCCACCAGGAAATGAGGCCAAAGTTTCACGAGAGCCAACCACTCAGTAGTTTAAGCAATACTTGGGTTAGTTCTTTTTTGACTCATTTGACTTCGACTCTCAGTGTCCCTGCTGTCACTTGCTTCAGTCAAACTGTCCACTGTAGGTGGCCAGCTGCTCTGCAGGTCGATTGCTGATCACTTTCACCTTCTTTAACCTCTTGCCCCTTGATATTCTTGATGTTCTAACCTCTTTAATATCTCTCCCTTGAAATTCTTCACCTTTCTCCTCCATATTCATAGTGAAAAGCTCAAACCCATAACAGTGGCCTATGTCAACACTGAAAACTTTGTAGGGCTCCACAGTGATGTTGAGCGCCTCCATTTGCAAACTTGCAACCATGAAACTAGAATATCATGAATGCAATCACAAAGAATGTGGACACACAGGGGCAGAAGCCAACTGCAACAAGGACAAATACAAATGGTGGAGCGCAATAATGCCACGGTGGGTATGGATTACATTACATGGCTTCAATAAGGTGACTGTTATGCACAAATCCCAGCTTTCCTTCCCTCATCATGGTCCAATAAACTCTGTTGTGCTTGACGTTGTGCTTTGTGGATGGTCAGGCATGATCCCATGTTATCATCTGCCTGGGCCTATACAAGACTCAAGACACTTACGTATATAAGTATTTAGACTTTAGTTTCCTGTCTCCTGTCTGTCTGTGATCGTCTGAGTCTCTGCAACCTGTCTACAGTCTCTAAGACATCTCCTGGCTGGCTGCAGCCTCCATTCCCTAGGTCTCCTTTCCTCCTGTAGTCTCCAATACCTCTGCTTTCTGACTCCCGTATGCTGCACCGACGCCCATTGCCCATGTTCCCATCTGGACCTTGGGCTTGGAGGATCCACCTCACCAGGTGAGCCTAAAAATGACCTTAGACTGGTCAGTCTGTTGTATACAGTCTAAAGACTGAAGCTCTAGTAGACTACGTATTCATCCTCTGTGGTTGAATATCTGGACGCCCCCAAAGACAACTAATTATAACACTAAGGAAACAGCTATGAAATGTGTAGGGGTACCTAAAAGTTCTCTTTTCTTCTAGGTTCCTTCAACAATGGTTGAGGGGTCTGTTGTGAAATTGGATTCTGGGCTCCCCCGGTGGCCACTTGTGGAATTTAACTTGTGTGCATCATCCCCTCTGTTCACCTGCTCCTATCAGGATGTGGGAGTCGCTATATAACCTTGCTCCTCTGTCAGTTTCATGCCGGTCATCAATGTAATCAGTAGCCTTTCTGTGCATGTTCCTGCTACTAGACAACTCCCAGCTAAGTTGGACTTTTGTCCTTGTGTGTTTTTGCATTTTGTTCCTGTTCACAGCTGCTGTTTCGTTACTGTGTCTGGAAAGCTCTTGTGAGCGGAAATTGCCACTCTGGTGTTATGAGTTAATGCTAGAGTCTTAAAGTAATTTCTGGATGGTGTTTTGATAGAGTTTTCTGCTGACCATGAAAGTGCCCTTTCTGTCTTCATGCTATCTAGTAAGCGGACCTCGATTTTGCTAAACCTATTTTCATACTACGTTTGTCATTTCATCTAAAATCACCGCCAATATATGTGGGGGCCTCTGTCTGCCTTTTGGGAAAATTTCTCTAGAGGTGAGCCAGGACTGTCTTTTCCTCTGCTAGGATTAGGTAGTTCTCCGGCTGGCGCTGGGCATCTAGGGATAAAAAAACGTAGGCATGCTACCCGGCCACTTCTAGTTGTGCGGCAGGTTTAGTTCATGGTCAGTATAGTTTCCATCTTCCAAGAGCTAGTTCTCATATATGCTGGGCTATGTTCTCTCGCCATTGAGAAGCATGACAGTTTGACCGGCCCAAAAAAGGGTTAATTACTGGCTGAGAAAGGAAAGAAAAAAGAAGTCTGCTACAATTTATTTATTTATTTTTTTTTTTTCCCCCTCTAGTTCTGAGTGTGCTCTTAATTGAATCACTTGCTAGTCTGCCTATACTGCAGCCTTCCTCTCTTCCTCTCCTTCTAATCCTTGAATGGCTCTGTGTTCACCTGTTTCAAATGGATCTTCAGAGTGTAGCTACAGGTTTGAATAATCTCGCCACAAAGGTACAAAATTTGCAAGATTTTGTTGTTCATGCACCTATGTCTGAGCCTAGAATTCCTTTGCCTGAATTCTTCTCGGGGAATAGATCTCACTTTCAAAATTTTAAAAATAATTGCAAATTGTTTTTGTCCCTGAAGTCTCGCTCTGCCGGAGACCCTGCACAGCAGGTCAGGATTGTAATTTCCTTGCTCCGGGGCGACCCTCAAGACTGGGCTTTTGCATTGGCACCAGGGGATCCTGCGTTGCTCAATGTGGATGCGTTTTTTCTGGCCTTGGGGTTGCTTTATGAGGAACCTCATTTAGAGCTTCAGGCGGAAAAGGCCTTGATGTCCTTGTCTCAGGGGCAAGATGAAGCTGAAATATACTGCCAAAAATTCCGCAAATGGTCTGTGCTTACTCAGTGGAATGAGTGCGCCCTGGCGGCGATTTTCAGAGAAGGTCTCTCTGATGCCATTAAGGATGTTATGGTGGGGTTCCCTGTGCCTGCGAGTCTGAATGAGTCCATGACGATGGCTATTCAGATCGATAGGCGTCTGCGGGAGCGCAAACCTGTGCACCATTTGGCGGTGTCTACTGAGAAAACGCCAGAAAATATGCAATGTGATAGAATTCTGTCCAGAAGCGAGCGGCAGAATTTTAGACGAAAAAATGGGTTGTGCTTCTATTGTGGTGATTCAACTCATGTTATATCAGCATTAGTGTTGAGCATTCCGATACCGCAAGTATCGGGTATCGGCCGATACTTGCGGTATCGGAATTCCGATACCGGGATTCCGATACTTGCCGCGTATCGGATACCGGAATCGGAAGTTCTAAGATTCAAAAAGCAGAAATTCAGCCAATGAGATTGATTCCAAGTGTGGGCACATCCTGTTTAGCATGGAGGGCATGAAACTACTGGCAAGGCTGTGATTGGCTGGTGTAATGATGTCATGATGCAGTTTAAAAGTCGCTGGCGCCATTTTGCGATCACTCTGCTGTGAATTCAGTTAGTGACAGGACGCTGTTTGCTGACTGAGGGACAGTTTAGAGATAGCGATTTGCTTCTTTGTGCTTTCCAAAGGCTAATTTAGCAACCGCTGTGTTCACCTACTATTCACCTTGCTATTGCCTTGTAGCGCTGTTTTCACAGCGATCTGCAGGGTCTGTGTGTGTGTGTGTGTGAGTGCAGCCCAGTCTCCAGTCTGAGTGCAGCCACATAGGCCATCCATAGTTGGTTGTATTCAGTTCAGGGAGGGTGGTTCATTGCCTCATACTGTTCCTTTTTTTTTTTTTTTCCCAAGTAGTGTAGTCTGCTGCTAATTTATTCAAAAAAATCCTATTAGTGTCTTTCCACCCGTCTCCAGCTAATTTGTGGAAAAACACTACATAGGATAAAGTAGAGGAGGGTTTTTGGGCCTTGCAGCGCCGTTTACGGCCGTCTGCACGGTCTCCGTGTGACTGCAGCTCGCCCTGTAATCTGTGAGCAGCTGTAGCCTGGTTGTCTCCAGCTCAGGGTTTTTCACTGCGTCATACCGCCAAATCAATTTTCTTTTTTTTCAAAGTAGTGTAGTCTGCTGCTAATTAATTTTAAAAAATCCTATTAGTGTCTTTCCACCCGTCTCCAGCTAATTTGTGGAAAAACACTACATAGGATAAAGTAGAGGAGGGTTTTTGGGCCTTGCAGCGCCGTTTACGGCTGTCTGCACGGTCTCCGTGTGACTGCAGCTCGCCCTGTAATCTGTGAGCAGCTGTAGCCTGGTTGTCTCCAGCTCAGGGTTTTTCACTGCGTCATACCGCCAAATCAATTTTCTTTTTTTTCAAAGTAGTGTAGTCTGCTGCTAATTAATTTAAAAAAATCCTATTAGTGTCTTTCCACCCGTCTCCAGCTAATTTGTGGAAAAACACTATATAGGATAAAGTAGAGGAGGGTTTTTGGGCCTTGCAGCGCCGTTTACGGCTGTCTGCACGGTCTCCGTGTGACTGCAGCTCGCCCTGTAATCTGTGAGCAGCTATAGCCTGGTTGTCTCCAGCTCAGGGTTTTTCACTGCGTCATACCGCCAAATCAATTTTCTTTTTTTTCAAAGTAGTGTAGTCTGCTGCTAATTAATTTAAAAAAATCCTATTAGTGTCTTTCCACCCGTCTCCAGCTAATTTGTGGAAAAACACTACATAGGATAAAGTAGAGGAGGGTTTTTGGGCCTTGCAGCGCCGTTTACGGCTGTCTGCACGGTCTCCGTGTGACTGCAGCTCGCCCTGTAATCTGTGAGCAGCTATAGCCTGGTTGTCTCCAGCTCAGGGTTTTTCACTGCGTCATACCGCCAAATCAATTTTCTTTTTTTTCCAAATAGTGTAGTCTGCTGCTAATTTATTCAAAAAAATCCTATTAGTGTCTTTCCACCCGTCTCCAGCTAATTTGTGGAAAAACACTACATAGGATAAAGTAGAGGAGGGTTTTTGGGCCTTGTAGCGCCGTTTACGTCTGTCTGCACGGTCTCCGTGTGACTGCAGCTCTATCTGTTGTCAGTTCAGCCCCCAAAAAATAAATAAATAATAAAGTTCACCAAACACACCAGTTACACCACTTTACATTTCTGTAGGCCACATTAGCTCATATTAAAGTCTAGTCCACACTTTAGATAATTAGTGCTTCTTATACCTGTTAGGAGGAGTTGCTCAGGAATAAGCACACAAATCCGTTAGTACTTTTCTGCTTATCTTTATCAGTCAACCAAGATGAAGAAGGCAGTGAGTAAGGCACGTGGGCGTGGGCGTGGGCGCGGAGCAGGGAGGGGACGTGGGGATTCTGTGCCTGCTGCGGGCACCGGTGACTCATCAGCACCCACTTTCACCAGGCAACAGTCGTTCATGCGAAGCTTTGTGTCCGAGCGCCGTACACCGCTGCTGCGTGAAGAACAAATTGAAGCTGTTGTCGGATGGATGGCAGCTAATGCATCAACTTCCATTAGTGCCACATCCTCTCAGACACAGAGCACTGGAGAGCAGCCATCTGTCTCTTCACCACCTGCCAAATTGCCCAGGCAGACAGAGAGCCCAGGACAGGAGCCGTCTCTACTTCTGTTCTCTGAATCTCTTGGCTTGGAAACAGGGGGCCAGCCAAGCAGCATTGGAGAAATGGAAGAAGAGGCAGGGTGCAGTGATGCCCAACAGCTTTTTCTGTCTTCCTCTGAAGAGGCGGGTGGGCCAGTGGCTCCGGTCACCACATCGCAGGCCGCATCAGCTGATGATGACACTCAGGTGCCACTTACTGGTGCGTGCTCTGCTGCTGAGACTACCCAGGAGGAGCAGTTGGGGGCAGAGGGTAGTGTAGATGATGAGGTCCTCGACCCATCTTGGCGTGAGGGACAGGAAGGTGGTGGGAGCAGCTCTGAGGAAGAGATTCCCCGTACGGCCCAAAGAGGGAGAGGGAGGGGGAAGACTGCGGATCCTGCAGCCTCCGCTTTGGCACCCGTTAGGAGCATGTCTCTTCCAAAAGCCAAAAAGGGCGCTCCCAAGACTTGCAGTGCCTGGTCCTTTTTTGACACAGTTGCAGATGACATTTGCTATGTCAGATGCAACGTGTGTCATCAAAAAGTCAAAAGAGGGAAAAATGTCAGCAACCTCAATACCTCCAACATGTGGAAACATGTGCGCAACAGGCACCCGGCGGAGTTAGAAAAACACACTGAAGAGGTAGGCCAACCAACAGCGGCAGCTACCACCTCTTCAGCTCGTGTTGCCTCTTCCTCTACCTCACACGCAGCTGGTTCGGCGTCCTCCCAGGATCGCCGTGGAAGAACCTCTGCCCCTGTTGTCCAGAGACCCGCTGTAATTACACCCGCAGCGCCACTTTCCCAGTCATCCACACACTCCCAGCCCAGTCTACAGCCATCGGTAGTACAGGCATGGGAGAAAAGGCGGCCTTTCTCGTCAAACCACCCACGAGCACAGGCTCTGACTGCAGGCATTGCCAAACTTCTGTCACTGGAAATGCTGTCATTCAGGCTGGTGGAGACTGACAGCTTCCGTGACTTGATGTCATTGGCAGTCCCACAGTACAATGTGCCCAGCCGCTTTTACTTCAGCAGGCAAGCCGTCCCTGCCCTGCAGAAGCATGTGGAGGGACACATAAAACACGCGCTACTGAACGCCGTCAGTAGCAAGGTCCACCTCACCACCGATGCGTGGACCAGTCAACATGGACAGGGGCGATACCTTTCCCTCACTGCCCATTGGGTTAATGTCGTTGAGCCGGGTACAGACCGTGCGAGTGGCGCAGGACGTGTCCTGCCCACTCCAAGGATTGCAGGAATCCATTCTGTACGCATTGACTCCTCCTCTTACACCAGTTCCTCAGAATCATCGCTGCAGGAGCCGTCACAGTCCACCTCCACATGGACCCGTGATGAACGTGTACCTGTTACGACCGACATGAGCACAGCCGTGGCCAAACGTCAACAGGCCGTCTTGAAATTAATTTTCTTGGGGAATCGTAGCCACACAGCGCAGGAGCTCTGGAATGCCATCAAGCAGGAGAGCGATGTGTGGTTTGTGCCAGCGAATCTCCAGCCAGGCATGGTAGTGTGTGATAATGGCCGAAATCTGGTGGCAGCTCTGGGCCTCGGCAACCTCACTCACATCCCATGTCTGGCACATGTGCTCAATTTGGTCGTGCAGAGCTTTTTGAGGGACTATCCGGATCTTGATGCACTGCTGCACAAGGTCCGCCTAGAGTGTGCTCACTTGCGGCGTTCCAGCACGGCAAAAGCGCGCATTGCGGCTCTGCAGCGCCGACACCGCCTGCCGGAACATCGCATCATATGTGACCTACCTACCAGGTGGAATTCCACGTTACATATGTTGGAGCGGTTGTGTGAGCAGCAGCAAGCTGTAATGGAGTACCAGCTGCTTCAGGCGCAAAAAAGTCGCAGTCAGCGCCGTACAGACTTCACAACCACAGAGTGGGCCACTATGAATGACGTCTGCCAGGTTTTGCGTCCCTTTGATTATTCCACGCGGATGGCGAGTGCAGATGATGCACTAGTCAGCATGACTGTCCCCCTTATCTGCCTGCTTGAAAAATCACTGCAAGCGCTAAGGGATGATGTTGTGGAAGAGGTGGAGGATGAGGATTCACCATTTCCATCATCTTCTGGACAGTCAGCGCCACGTGGTTCCTCACAAACGCGTAGGCAGGGGACCGTTTGTGAGGAGGATGAGGAGGAGTCAATGGAGGAGGAAGACATCCGTCCAGAGGAGGGAGTTACACAATTGTCCAGTAGTCAGTGTGTACAGCGAGGGTGGGGTGATGACGAGCGGGCAGAGATCACGCCTCCAGCAGGGGACAGCGTTTCTTGGGCAGTTGGCAGTCTGCAGCACATGGTGGATTACATGCTGCAGTGCCTGAGAAACGACCGCCGCATCGCCCACATTCTCAACATGTCTGATTATTGGGTGTTCACCCTCCTCGATCCTCGCTACCGGGACAACGTAGAAAGCCTCATCACACCGTTGAACCGGGAGCGAAAAATGCGGGAGTACCAAGACACACTGGTCAATTCCATCATCTTCTCCATTCCAACTGAGAGAAGTGCTGCTAGTGCATTCCAAAGCAGCTCAGTGCGTCCAGGCCGTGGTGGAGGCTCTGCACAAAGAGGGAGCAGAAGCAGTGCCTCTGCCCAAGGCAAGACCAGTATGGCCGAACTGTGGCACAGTTTTCTGTGCCCGCCACAAAAGTCTACACCATCACAGACGGCTCCAGTCAGCAGGAGGCAACGGTTCCGTCAGATGGTGACAGACTACATGTCTTGCCCTCTTGCTGTACTCCCAGACGGCTCTTCCCCTTTCAAGTTTTGGGTCTCAAAGCTGGATACATGGCCAGAGCTAAGCCAGTATGCATTGGAGGTGCTGTCTTGCCCTGCGGCCAGTGTATTATCGGAACGTGTCTTTAGTGCTGCAGGTGGTGTACTAACTGACCGTCGCATGCGACTATCCTCCGATAACGTTGACCGGCTTACTTTCCTGAAAATGAACAAGGCCTGGATCTCGCCGGAATTTGCCACTCCTCCTCCTGATTGAATAATTAGGTCACTGTATACGTTATCCAGGTCTCCTGTTGTGTTCATCTTTCTACCACCTGAACTTAAATTCCTGGGCTCCAACACCGCCAGTTGAGGCTCAGACGTGCCGTCTGCACAGTCAAAACATACGACCCAGTGTTATTGGGTTTCAGTAACGTCAGCTGATCCCCAGCTGTGTAGCCGGCAATGTGTCATGCGACCGCCACGCTGACACAACAACTGAAATGTAAGGGAATCTGTCCCCCCCCCCCCAAGGCGTTTGTTACTGAAAGAGCCACCTTGTGCAGCAGTAATGCTGCCCAAGGAAAAGGTAGCTATTTTTGTTTAGCTCCTTGCACACGCAGAACTTAACACTTATAAAATGTGTCCACTGATACCGTAAAACCGTCCCGGAGGTGGGACTTTCCTTCGTAATGTGACGCAGCCCAGCCGTCATTCCTACCCCCCCGGCGCCGCGCACCGGCTCCTCAGCGTTGTTTTATTCCGTCCAGGAGCCTGCGCTGTTATGTTATCCCGTGGCCAGGCACACTTAGCGCTGCCCGTCTTCTGGCATCATTTGGTGTCTGGATGGCTGTGCCTGTGCGGCCGCGCTGGCAGAGAGCCCGCCTCGCAGTGTCTTCTGATTTAATCCCACTGGGGGCCTGGGATCCATGGACATGCGCAGTGCATATCTGAACCTCCACCTCTCACTCATTTCCCTATGGCTTCTTCAGACTGTTCGGTGTCAGCTGGTCCCTAACAGCATGCCACGGCCGTGACACCGCACAGTCTGAAGAAGCCATAGGGAGATGAGTGAGAGGTGGAGGTTCAGATATGCACTGCGCATGTCCATGGATCCCAGGCCCCCAGTGGGATTAAATCAGAAGACACTGCGAGGCGGGCTCTCTGCCAGCGCGGCCGCACAGGCGCAGCCATCCAGACACCAAATGATGCCAGAAGACGGGCAGCGCTAAGTGTGCCTGGCCACGGGATAACATAACAGCGCAGGCTCCTGGACGGAATAAAACAACGCTGAGGAGCCGGTGCGCGGCGCCGGGGGGGTAGGAATGACGGCTGGGCTGCGTCACATTACGAAGGAAAGTCCCACCTCCGGGACGGTTTTACGGTTGCAGGGGACACATTTTATAAGTGTTTAGTTCTGTGTTTGCAAGGAGCATGATGAAAAGAGCCACCTTTTCCTTTTGCATCTTTTGTGCTGCACAAGCTGGCTCTTTCAGCTACAAACGCCTTGGGGGGGGGGTTAAAGGTTCCCTTTCGACTTTCTCAGGCTTCGGCCTACATTGTGTTCCTCTGCTTTTCCACCTGTCCCTGGGCTCCAACACCGCTAGTTGTTGCCTGGTAGTGCTGTACGCACAGTCCCAACAGTCGCTCCTCTGTTATTGGGGTTCAGTAACGTCAGCTGTTCCCCTGCTGTGTGTGTGGCAATCCCTCCTACCTCCTCCTACCTCCTCCAACCTCCTCCTCCTCCACCTGTCCCTGGGCTCCAACACCGCCAGTTGCCGTCCAGAAGTGCTGTACGCACAGTCAACAGTCCCTCCTCTGTTATTGGGGTTCAGTAACGTCAGCTGTTCCCCTGCTGTGTGTGTGGCAATCCCTCCTACCTCCTCCAACCTCCTCCTCCTCCACCTGTCCCTGGGCTCCAACACCGCCAGTTGCCGTCCAGAAGTGCTGTACGCACAGTCAACAGTCGCTCCTCTGTTATTGGGGTTCAGTAACGTCAGCTGTTCCCCTGCTGTGTGTGTGGCAATCCCTCCTACCTCCTCCAACCTCCTCCTCCTCCACCTGTCCCTGGGCTCCAACACCGCCAGTTGCCGTCCAGAAGTGCTGTACGCACAGTCAACAGTCCCTCCTCTGTTATTGGGGTTCAGTAACGTCAGCTGTTCCCCTGCTGTGTGTGTGGCAATCCCTCCTACCTCCTCCAACCTCCTCCAACCTCCTCCTCCTCCACCTGTCCCTGGGCTCCAACACCGCCAGTTGCCGTCCAGAAGTGCTGTACGCACAGTCAACAGTCCCTCCTCTGTTATTGGGGTTCAGTAACGTCAGCTGTTCCCCTGCTGTGTGTGTGGCAATCCCTCCTACCTCCTCCAACCTCCTCCTCCTCCACCTGTCCCTGGGCTCCAACACCGCCAGTTGCAGTCCAGAAGTGCTGTACGCACAGTCAACAGTCGCTCCTCTGTTATTGGGGTTCAGTAACGTCAGCTGTTCCCCTGCTGTGTGTGTGGCAATCCCTCCTACCTCCTCCAACCTCCTCCTCCTCCACCTGTCCCTGGGCTCCAACACCGCCAGTTGCCGTCCAGAAGTGCTGTACGCACAGTCAACAGTCCCTCCTCTGTTATTGGGGTTCAGTAACGTCAGCTGTTCCCCTGCTGTGTGTGTGGCAATCCCTCCTACCTCCTCCAACCTCCTCCAACCTCCTCCTCCTCCACCTGTCCCTGGGCTCCAACACCGCCAGTTGCCGTCCAGAAGTGCTGTACGCACAGTCAACAGTCCCTCCTCTGTTATTGGGGTTCAGTAACGTCAGCTGTTCCCCTGCTGTGTGTGTGGCAATCCCTCCTACCTCCTCCAACCTCCTCCTCCTCCACCTGTCCCTGGGCTCCAACACCGCCAGTTGCAGTCCAGAAGTGCTGTACGCACAGTCAACAGTCGCTCCTCTGTTATTGGGGTTCAGTAACGTCAGCTGTTCCCCTGCTGTGTGTGTGGCAATCCCTCCTACCTCCTCCAACCTCCTCCTCCTCCACCTGTCCCTGGGCTCCAACACCGCCAGTTGCCGTCCAGAAGTGCTGTACGCACAGTCAACAGTCCCTCCTCTGTTATTGGGGTTCAGTAACGTCAGCTGTTCCCCTGCTGTGTGTGTGGCAATCCCTCCTACCTCCTCCTACCTCCTCCAACCTCCTCCTCCTCCACCTGTCCCTGGGCTCCAACACCGCCAGTTGCCGTCCAGAAGTGCTGTACGCACAGTCAACAGTCCCTCCTCTGTTATTGGGGTTCAGTAACGTCAGCTGTTCCCCTGCTGTGTGTGTGGCAATCCCTCCTACCTCCTCCAACCTCCTCCTCCTCCACGTGTCCCTGGGCTCCAACACCGCTAGTTGCCGTCCAGAAGTGCTGTACGCACAGAGCCAAACACCTCGCCAATGTGTTAGTGGGGTTCAGCACCGCCAGCTGTTCCCCTGCTGTGTATACGGCAACGTGTACTGCAAAAGCCACGCAGACACAACAAGTTAAATGTAAGGGAACCTGACCCCCCCCCCCCCAGGCGTTTGTTACTGAAGGAGCCACCTTGTGCAGCAGTAATGATGATGCAAAGGGAAAAAGTGCCTCTTTTCGTGATGCTCCTTGCACATGCTGAACCAAACACTTATGAAATGTGTCCCCACACAGCGTTACACCGTCCGGTAGGTGGAACTTTCCTTTGTCGTGTGACGCAGCACAGCCATCATTTTTACCCCCTTGGCGCCGTGCGCCCCCTCCTCAGCGTTGTTTGAATCTGTCCCGGAGCCTGCGCTGTTAGGTTAGCCCTTGGCCATGCACACATGTTGCGCTGCCCGTCTTCTGACCTCATTTGGTGTCAGGCTGGCTGCGCCTGTGCGGGTGCGCTGGCCGAGATCCCGCCTCGCAGTGTCGTCTAATGTAATCCCACCGCGGGCCTGTGATCCGTGCCCGTGCGCAGTGCATATCCTCTCCTCTCACTCCCCTCCCTACGGCTTCTTCAGACTGTGCGATGTCAGCTGGTCCCTAATAGCATGCCACGGCCGTGACACCGCACAGTCTGAAAAAGCCGTAGGGAGGGGAGTGAGAGGAGAGGATATGCACTGCGCACGGGCACGGATCACAGGCCCGCGGTGGGATTACATGAGACGACACTGCGAGGCGGGATCTCGGCCAACGCACCCGCACAGGCGCAGCCAGCCTGACACCAAATGAGGTCAGAAGACGGGCAGCGCAACATGTGTGCATAGCCATGGGCTAACCTAACAGCGCAGGCTCCGGGACAGATTCAAACAACGCTGAGGAGGGGGCGAACGGCGACAAGGGGGTAAAAATGATGGCTGTGCTGCGTCACACGACAAAGGAAAGTTCCACCTACCGGACGGTTTAACGCTGTGTGGGGACACATTTCATAAATGTTTGGTTCCGCATGTACAAGGACCATAATTAAAAGAGCTAAGTTTACCTTTTCCAGCATTAGTGCTGTACACAATGGCTCTTTCAGCTACAAACGCCTGGGGGGGGGGGGGTTAAAGGTTTCCTTTCAACTTGCTCGAGTGCAGGCTTCGGCCTACACTCCGCTCCCCCTGCTCCTCCTGCTGACCCTGGGCTCTAACACCGCCAGTTTTTGCCCAGATGTGCTAGCTGCACAGAGAAAAACACCAGCCAATGTGTCAGTGGGGTCCAGCACCGCCAGCTGTTCCCCTGCTGTGTAGCCGGCAACGTGTCCTGCAAAAGCCACGCAGACACAAGAACTGAAATTGAAGGGAACCTGTCCCCCCTCCCCCAGGTGTTTCTATGTTTTACAGCTACCTTGAACAGCAGTAATGCTGCATGTGTTCAAGGTGGCTCAGAAACTTATTCTCCTTGCCCATGTTGAAGTGAACACGTCTAAAATGTGTCCTCTGTGACCATTAAAACGTCCCTCAGGTGTGATTTGACTTTGTATTGACACACGCAACAAGCTCCTTGGTAACGCTGCCCGTCTTCTGGCATCATTGTTTGGCTGGCTGCGCTTCTGCGGCCGCCCTGACCCACACAACGCCCCTCGGTGTCTTATTTATTGGGACTGCGAGGGTGTGATTGATGGGCAGGATCAGTGCATCAGTTCGCCTGTCCCTCCTCTCCTTCCGCCTTCTTCGGACTGTGCGGCTTCATGGCCGTGGCATGCGATAAGGGATCAGATGACGCCGCACAGTCTGAAGCGGGTGTAAGGACCCGAGTGTGAGAGGCCAACATATGTGCTGCGCCAGGCCCTGAATCCCAGCCCCGCAGTGTTTTAACAATGTTAAGACACTGCGGGGCTGGGATTCATGGTCATCGCGAACCGCACCGGCCGACATTACATGATGCCAGAAGATGGGCAGCGCTAACGGCGCTAGGCCAGGGGATAACACGACAGCGCAGACTCCTGTACAGCAAATAACAACGCTCGGGAGGCTGCACCCAGCACCAAGGTGGGATTCTTGACACCTGTGCTGCGTCTCATTACAAAGGGAACTCTCGCCTCCATTACACAGTTTGACTGTATAAAGGGCTAAATGTTATACGTGTTTCATTCAGCGTGTGCAAGGAGAAAAATTAAAAGAGCAACCTTTGACTTGTGCAGCACTACTGCTGCATAAGCTGTGGCTCTTCTACTTTCTAACCCCTGAGGGGGGGTTAAAGGTGACCTTTGAAATCGGTTCAAGTAGGCTTCGGCCTACACTCTGCTCCACCTGCAGAGCCCGGGCTCCAACAACGCTAGTTGCTGTCCGGAAGTGCTGGCTGCACAGAGCCAAACACCTCGCCAATGTGTCAGTGGGGTCCAGCACCGCCAGCTGTTCCCCTGCTGTGTAGCCGGCAACGTGTCCTGCAAAAGCCACGCAGACACAACACACCCAAAGCTGCCGCCAGTGCAGGCTTCGGCCTACACTCCCCTCCCCCTGCTCCTCCTCCTCCTGCTCCTCCTCCTGCTGTCCCTGGGCTCTAACACACCGCCAGTTGGGGCCCAGATGTGCTAGCTGCACAGAGAAAAACACCAGCCAATGTGTCAGTGGGGTCCAGCACCGCCAGCTGTTCCCCTGCTGTGCAGCCGGCAACGTGTCCTGCAAAAGCCACGCAGACACAAGAACTGAAATTGAAGGGAACCTGTCCCCCCTCCCCCAGGCGTTTTTACGTTATCCAGCCACCTTGTACAGCGGTAATGCTGCATGTGTGCAAGGTGGCTCAGAAACGTACTCTCCTCGCACATGTGGAACTGAAAACACGTCCGCAATGTGTCCTCTGTGTGACCATTTAACCGTCCCGGTGGTGTGACTTTCCTTTGTAATGACACGCTGCAACCCCCTTGGTAGCGCTGCCCGTCTTCTGGCATCATTGTTTGGCTGGCTGCGCCTCTGCGGCCGCCCTGACCCGCACAACGCCCCTCGGTGTCTTATTTATTGGGACTGCGAGGGTGTGATTGATGGGCAGGATCAGTGCATCAGTTCGCCTGTCCCTCCTCTCCTTCCGCCTTCTTCGGACTGTGCGGCTTCATGGCCGTGGCATGCGATAAGGGATCAGATGACGCCGCACAGTCTGAAGCGGGTGTAAGGACCCGAGTGTGAGAGGCCAACATATGTGCTGCGCCAGGCCCTGAATCCCAGCCCCGCAGTGTTTTAACAATGTTAAGACACTGCGGGGCTGGGATTCATGGTCATCGCGAACCGCACCGGCCGACATTACATGATGCCAGAAGATGGGCAGCGCTAACGGCGCTAGGCCAGGGGATAACACGACAGCGCAGACTCCTGTACAGCAAATAACAACGCTCGGGAGGCTGCACCCAGCACCAAGGTGGGATTCTTGACACCTGTGCTGCGTCTCATTACAAAGGGAACTCTCGCCTCCATTACACAGTTTGACTGTATAAAGGGCTAAATGTTATACGTGTTTCATTCAGCGTGTGCAAGGAGAAAAATTAAAAGAGCAACCTTTGACTTGTGCAGCACTACTGCTGCATAAGCTGTGGCTCTTCTACTTTCTAACCCCTGAGGGGGGGTTAAAGGTGACCTTTGAAATCGGTTCAAGTAGGCTTCGGCCTACACTCTGCTCCACCTGCAGAGCCCGGGCTCCAACAACGCTAGTTGCTGTCCGGAAGTGCTGGCTGCACAGAGCCAAACACCTCGCCAATGTGTCAGTGGGGTCCAGCACCGCCAGCTGTTCCCCTGCTGTGTAGCCGGCAACGTGTCCTGCAAAAGCCACGCAGACACAACACACCCAAAGCTGCCGCCAGTGCAGGCTTCGGCCTACACTCCCCTCCCCCTGCTCCTCCTCCTCCTGCTCCTCCTCCTGCTGTCCCTGGGCTCTAACACA
Source organism: Ranitomeya variabilis (assembly GCF_051348905.1). NCBI lineage: Eukaryota > Metazoa > Chordata > Amphibia > Anura > Dendrobatidae > Ranitomeya > Ranitomeya variabilis. The sequence goes on from NC_135235.1 coordinate 232,172,868, forward strand.
CCGCCAGTTGGGGCCCAGATGTGCTAGCTGCACAGAGAAAAACACCAGCCAATGTGTCAGTGGGGTCCAGCACCGCCAGCTGTTCCCCTGCTGTGCAGCCGGCAACGTGTCCTGCAAAAGCCACGCAGACACAAGAACTGAAATTGAAGGGAACCTGTCCCCCCTCCCCCAGGCGTTTTTACGTTATCCAGCCACCTTGTACAGCGGTAATGCTGCATGTGTGCAAGGTGGCTCAGAAACGTACTCTCCTCGCACATGTGGAACTGAAAACACGTCCGCAATGTGTCCTCTGTGTGACCATTTAACCGTCCCGGTGGTGTGACTTTCCTTTGTAATGACACGCTGCAACCCCCTTGGTAGCGCTGCCCGTCTTCTGGCATCATTGTTTGGCTGGCTGCGCCTCTGCGGCCGCCCTGACCCGCACAACGCCCCTCGGTGTCTTATTTATTGGGACTGCGAGGGTGTGATTGATGGGCAGGATCAGTGCATCAGTTCGCCTGTCCCTCCTCTCCTTCCGCCTTCTTCGGACTGTGCGGCTTCATGGCCGTGGCATGCGATAAGGGATCAGATGACGCCGCACAGTCTGAAGCGGGTGTAAGGACCCGAGTGTGAGAGGCCAACATATGTGCTGCGCCAGGCCCTGAATCCCAGCCCCGCAGTGTTTTAACAATGTTAAGACACTGCGGGGCTGGGATTCATGGTCATCGCGAACCGCACCGGCCGACATTACATGATGCCAGAAGATGGGCAGCGCTAACGGCGCTAGGCCAGGGGATAACACGACAGCGCAGACTCCTGTACAGCAAATAACAACGCTCGGGAGGCTGCACCCAGCACCAAGGTGGGATTCTTGACACCTGTGCTGCGTCTCATTACAAAGGGAACTCTCGCCTCCATTACACAGTTTGACTGTATAAAGGGCTAAATGTTATACGTGTTTCATTCAGCGTGTGCAAGGAGAAAAATTAAAAGAGCAACCTTTGACTTGTGCAGCACTACTGCTGCATAAGCTGTGGCTCTTCTACTTTCTAACCCCTGAGGGGGGGTTAAAGGTGACCTTTGAAATCGGTTCAAGTAGGCTTCGGCCTACACTCTGCTCCACCTGCAGAGCCCGGGCTCCAACAACGCTAGTTGCTGTCCGGAAGTGCTGGCTGCACAGAGCCAAACACCTCGCCAATGTGTCAGTGGGGTCCAGCACCGCCAGCTGTTCCCCTGCTGTGTAGCCGGCAACGTGTCCTGCAAAAGCCACGCAGACACAACACACCCAAAGCTGCCGCCAGTGCAGGCTTCGGCCTACACTCCCCTCCCCCTGCTCCTCCTCCTCCTGCTCCTCCTCCTGCTGTCCCTGGGCTCTAACACACCGCCAGTTGGGGCCCAGATGTGCTAGCTGCACAGAGAAAAACACCAGCCAATGTGTCAGTGGGGTCCAGCACCGCCAGCTGTTCCCCTGCTGTGCAGCCGGCAACGTGTCCTGCAAAAGCCACGCAGACACAAGAACTGAAATTGAAGGGAACCTGTCCCCCCTCCCCCAGGCGTTTTTACGTTATCCAGCCACCTTGTACAGCGGTAATGCTGCATGTGTGCAAGGTGGCTCAGAAACGTACTCTCCTCGCACATGTGGAACTGAAAACACGTCCGCAATGTGTCCTCTGTGTGACCATTTAACCGTCCCGGTGGTGTGACTTTCCTTTGTAATGACACGCTGCAACCCCCTTGGTAGCGCTGCCCGTCTTCTGGCATCATTGTTTGGCTGGCTGCGCCTCTGCGGCCGCCCTGACCCGCACAACGCCCCTCGGTGTCTTATTTATTGGGACTGCGAGGGTGTGATTGATGGGCAGGATCAGTGCATCAGTTCGCCTGTCCCTCCTCTCCTTCCGCCTTCTTCGGACTGTGCGGCTTCATGGCCGTGGCATGCGATAAGGGATCAGATGACGCCGCACAGTCTGAAGCGGGTGTAAGGACCCGAGTGTGAGAGGCCAACATATGTGCTGCGCCAGGCCCTGAATCCCAGCCCCGCAGTGTTTTAACAATGTTAAGACACTGCGGGGCTGGGATTCATGGTCATCGCGAACCGCACCGGCCGACATTACATGATGCCAGAAGATGGGCAGCGCTAACGGCGCTAGGCCAGGGGATAACACGACAGCGCAGACTCCTGTACAGCAAATAACAACGCTCGGGAGGCTGCACCCAGCACCAAGGTGGGATTCTTGACACCTGTGCTGCGTCTCATTACAAAGGGAACTCTCGCCTCCATTACACAGTTTGACTGTATAAAGGGCTAAATGTTATACGTGTTTCATTCAGCGTGTGCAAGGAGAAAAATTAAAAGAGCAACCTTTGACTTGTGCAGCACTACTGCTGCATAAGCTGTGGCTCTTCTACTTTCTAACCCCTGAGGGGGGGTTAAAGGTGACCTTTGAAATCGGTTCAAGTAGGCTTCGGCCTACACTCTGCTCCACCTGCAGAGCCCGGGCTCCAACAACGCTAGTTGCTGTCCGGAAGTGCTGGCTGCACAGAGCCAAACACCTCGCCAATGTGTCAGTGGGGTCCAGCACCGCCAGCTGTTCCCCTGCTGTGTAGCCGGCAACGTGTCCTGCAAAAGCCACGCAGACACAACACACCCAAAGCTGCCGCCAGTGCAGGCTTCGGCCTACACTCCCCTCCCCCTGCTCCTCCTCCTCCTGCTCCTCCTCCTGCTGTCCCTGGGCTCTAACACACCGCCAGTTGGGGCCCAGATGTGCTAGCTGCACAGAGAAAAACACCAGCCAATGTGTCAGTGGGGTCCAGCACCGCCAGCTGTTCCCCTGCTGTGCAGCCGGCAACGTGTCCTGCAAAAGCCACGCAGACACAAGAACTGAAATTGAAGGGAACCTGTCCCCCCTCCCCCAGGCGTTTTTACGTTATCCAGCCACCTTGTACAGCGGTAATGCTGCATGTGTGCAAGGTGGCTCAGAAACGTACTCTCCTCGCACATGTGGAACTGAAAACACGTCCGCAATGTGTCCTCTGTGTGACCATTTAACCGTCCCGGTGGTGTGACTTTCCTTTGTAATGACACGCTGCAACCCCCTTGGTAGCGCTGCCCGTCTTCTGGCATCATTGTTTGGCTGGCTGCGCCTCTGCGGCCGCCCTGACCCGCACAACGCCCCTCGGTGTCTTATTTATTGGGACTGCGAGGGTGTGATTGATGGGCAGGATCAGTGCATCAGTTCGCCTGTCCCTCCTCTCCTTCCGCCTTCTTCGGACTGTGCGGCTTCATGGCCGTGGCATGCGATAAGGGATCAGATGACGCCGCACAGTCTGAAGCGGGTGTAAGGACCCGAGTGTGAGAGGCCAACATATGTGCTGCGCCAGGCCCTGAATCCCAGCCCCGCAGTGTTTTAACAATGTTAAGACACTGCGGGGCTGGGATTCATGGTCATCGCGAACCGCACCGGCCGACATTACATGATGCCAGAAGATGGGCAGCGCTAACGGCGCTAGGCCAGGGGATAACACGACAGCGCAGACTCCTGTACAGCAAATAACAACGCTCGGGAGGCTGCACCCAGCACCAAGGTGGGATTCTTGACACCTGTGCTGCGTCTCATTACAAAGGGAACTCTCGCCTCCATTACACAGTTTGACTGTATAAAGGGCTAAATGTTATACGTGTTTCATTCAGCGTGTGCAAGGAGAAAAATTAAAAGAGCAACCTTTGACTTGTGCAGCACTACTGCTGCATAAGCTGTGGCTCTTCTACTTTCTAACCCCTGAGGGGGGGTTAAAGGTGACCTTTGAAATCGGTTCAAGTAGGCTTCGGCCTACACTCTGCTCCACCTGCAGAGCCCGGGCTCCAACAACGCTAGTTGCTGTCCGGAAGTGCTGGCTGCACAGAGCCAAACACCTCGCCAATGTGTCAGTGGGGTCCAGCACCGCCAGCTGTTCCCCTGCTGTGTAGCCGGCAACGTGTCCTGCAAAAGCCACGCAGACACAACACACCCAAAGCTGCCGCCAGTGCAGGCTTCGGCCTACACTCCCCTCCCCCTGCTCCTCCTCCTCCTGCTCCTCCTCCTGCTGTCCCTGGGCTCTAACACACCGCCAGTTGGGGCCCAGATGTGCTAGCTGCACAGAGAAAAACACCAGCCAATGTGTCAGTGGGGTCCAGCACCGCCAGCTGTTCCCCTGCTGTGCAGCCGGCAACGTGTCCTGCAAAAGCCACGCAGACACAAGAACTGAAATTGAAGGGAACCTGTCCCCCCTCCCCCAGGCGTTTTTACGTTATCCAGCCACCTTGTACAGCGGTAATGCTGCATGTGTGCAAGGTGGCTCAGAAACGTACTCTCCTCGCACATGTGGAACTGAAAACACGTCCGCAATGTGTCCTCTGTGTGACCATTTAACCGTCCCGGTGGTGTGACTTTCCTTTGTAATGACACGCTGCAACCCCCTTGGTAGCGCTGCCCGTCTTCTGGCATCATTGTTTGGCTGGCTGCGCCTCTGCGGCCGCCCTGACCCGCACAACGCCCCTCGGTGTCTTATTTATTGGGACTGCGAGGGTGTGATTGATGGGCAGGATCAGTGCATCAGTTCGCCTGTCCCTCCTCTCCTTCCGCCTTCTTCGGACTGTGCGGCTTCATGGCCGTGGCATGCGATAAGGGATCAGATGACGCCGCACAGTCTGAAGCGGGTGTAAGGACCCGAGTGTGAGAGGCCAACATATGTGCTGCGCCAGGCCCTGAATCCCAGCCCCGCAGTGTTTTAACAATGTTAAGACACTGCGGGGCTGGGATTCATGGTCATCGCGAACCGCACCGGCCGACATTACATGATGCCAGAAGATGGGCAGCGCTAACGGCGCTAGGCCAGGGGATAACACGACAGCGCAGACTCCTGTACAGCAAATAACAACGCTCGGGAGGCTGCACCCAGCACCAAGGTGGGATTCTTGACACCTGTGCTGCGTCTCATTACAAAGGGAACTCTCGCCTCCATTACACAGTTTGACTGTATAAAGGGCTAAATGTTATACGTGTTTCATTCAGCGTGTGCAAGGAGAAAAATTAAAAGAGCAACCTTTGACTTGTGCAGCACTACTGCTGCATAAGCTGTGGCTCTTCTACTTTCTAACCCCTGAGGGGGGGTTAAAGGTGACCTTTGAAATCGGTTCAAGTAGGCTTCGGCCTACACTCTGCTCCACCTGCAGAGCCCGGGCTCCAACAACGCTAGTTGCTGTCCGGAAGTGCTGGCTGCACAGAGCCAAACACCTCGCCAATGTGTCAGTGGGGTCCAGCACCGCCAGCTGTTCCCCTGCTGTGTAGCCGGCAACGTGTCCTGCAAAAGCCACGCAGACACAACACACCCAAAGCTGCCGCCAGTGCAGGCTTCGGCCTACACTCCCCTCCCCCTGCTCCTCCTCCTCCTGCTCCTCCTCCTGCTGTCCCTGGGCTCTAACACACCGCCAGTTGGGGCCCAGATGTGCTAGCTGCACAGAGAAAAACACCAGCCAATGTGTCAGTGGGGTCCAGCACCGCCAGCTGTTCCCCTGCTGTGCAGCCGGCAACGTGTCCTGCAAAAGCCACGCAGACACAAGAACTGAAATTGAAGGGAACCTGTCCCCCCTCCCCCAGGCGTTTTTACGTTATCCAGCCACCTTGTACAGCGGTAATGCTGCATGTGTGCAAGGTGGCTCAGAAACGTACTCTCCTCGCACATGTGGAACTGAAAACACGTCCGCAATGTGTCCTCTGTGTGACCATTTAACCGTCCCGGTGGTGTGACTTTCCTTTGTAATGACACGCTGCAACCCCCTTGGTAGCGCTGCCCGTCTTCTGGCATCATTGTTTGGCTGGCTGCGCCTCTGCGGCCGCCCTGACCCGCACAACGCCCCTCGGTGTCTTATTTATTGGGACTGCGAGGGTGTGATTGATGGGCAGGATCAGTGCATCAGTTCGCCTGTCCCTCCTCTCCTTCCGCCTTCTTCGGACTGTGCGGCTTCATGGCCGTGGCATGCGATAAGGGATCAGATGACGCCGCACAGTCTGAAGCGGGTGTAAGGACCCGAGTGTGAGAGGCCAACATATGTGCTGCGCCAGGCCCTGAATCCCAGCCCCGCAGTGTTTTAACAATGTTAAGACACTGCGGGGCTGGGATTCATGGTCATCGCGAACCGCACCGGCCGACATTACATGATGCCAGAAGATGGGCAGCGCTAACGGCGCTAGGCCAGGGGATAACACGACAGCGCAGACTCCTGTACAGCAAATAACAACGCTCGGGAGGCTGCACCCAGCACCAAGGTGGGATTCTTGACACCTGTGCTGCGTCTCATTACAAAGGGAACTCTCGCCTCCATTACACAGTTTGACTGTATAAAGGGCTAAATGTTATACGTGTTTCATTCAGCGTGTGCAAGGAGAAAAATTAAAAGAGCAACCTTTGACTTGTGCAGCACTACTGCTGCATAAGCTGTGGCTCTTCTACTTTCTAACCCCTGAGGGGGGGTTAAAGGTGACCTTTGAAATCGGTTCAAGTAGGCTTCGGCCTACACTCTGCTCCACCTGCAGAGCCCGGGCTCCAACAACGCTAGTTGCTGTCCGGAAGTGCTGGCTGCACAGAGCCAAACACCTCGCCAATGTGTCAGTGGGGTCCAGCACCGCCAGCTGTTCCCCTGCTGTGTAGCCGGCAACGTGTCCTGCAAAAGCCACGCAGACACAACACACCCAAAGCTGCCGCCAGTGCAGGCTTCGGCCTACACTCCCCTCCCCCTGCTCCTCCTCCTCCTGCTCCTCCTCCTGCTGTCCCTGGGCTCTAACACACCGCCAGTTGGGGCCCAGATGTGCTAGCTGCACAGAGAAAAACACCAGCCAATGTGTCAGTGGGGTCCAGCACCGCCAGCTGTTCCCCTGCTGTGCAGCCGGCAACGTGTCCTGCAAAAGCCACGCAGACACAAGAACTGAAATTGAAGGGAACCTGTCCCCCCTCCCCCAGGCGTTTTTACGTTATCCAGCCACCTTGTACAGCGGTAATGCTGCATGTGTGCAAGGTGGCTCAGAAACGTACTCTCCTCGCACATGTGGAACTGAAAACACGTCCGCAATGTGTCCTCTGTGTGACCATTTAACCGTCCCGGTGGTGTGACTTTCCTTTGTAATGACACGCTGCAACCCCCTTGGTAGCGCTGCCCGTCTTCTGGCATCATTGTTTGGCTGGCTGCGCCTCTGCGGCCGCCCTGACCCGCACAACGCCCCTCGGTGTCTTATTTATTGGGACTGCGAGGGTGTGATTGATGGGCAGGATCAGTGCATCAGTTCGCCTGTCCCTCCTCTCCTTCCGCCTTCTTCGGACTGTGCGGCTTCATGGCCGTGGCATGCGATAAGGGATCAGATGACGCCGCACAGTCTGAAGCGGGTGTAAGGACCCGAGTGTGAGAGGCCAACATATGTGCTGCGCCAGGCCCTGAATCCCAGCCCCGCAGTGTTTTAACAATGTTAAGACACTGCGGGGCTGGGATTCATGGTCATCGCGAACCGCACCGGCCGACATTACATGATGCCAGAAGATGGGCAGCGCTAACGGCGCTAGGCCAGGGGATAACACGACAGCGCAGACTCCTGTACAGCAAATAACAACGCTCGGGAGGCTGCACCCAGCACCAAGGTGGGATTCTTGACACCTGTGCTGCGTCTCATTACAAAGGGAACTCTCGCCTCCATTACACAGTTTGACTGTATAAAGGGCTAAATGTTATACGTGTTTCATTCAGCGTGTGCAAGGAGAAAAATTAAAAGAGCAACCTTTGACTTGTGCAGCACTACTGCTGCATAAGCTGTGGCTCTTCTACTTTCTAACCCCTGAGGGGGGGTTAAAGGTGACCTTTGAAATCGGTTCAAGTAGGCTTCGGCCTACACTCTGCTCCACCTGCAGAGCCCGGGCTCCAACAACGCTAGTTGCTGTCCGGAAGTGCTGGCTGCACAGAGCCAAACACCTCGCCAATGTGTCAGTGGGGTCCAGCACCGCCAGCTGTTCCCCTGCTGTGTAGCCGGCAACGTGTCCTGCAAAAGCCACGCAGACACAACACACCCAAAGCTGCCGCCAGTGCAGGCTTCGGCCTACACTCCCCTCCCCCTGCTCCTCCTCCTCCTGCTCCTCCTCCTGCTGTCCCTGGGCTCTAACACACCGCCAGTTGGGGCCCAGATGTGCTAGCTGCACAGAGAAAAACACCAGCCAATGTGTCAGTGGGGTCCAGCACCGCCAGCTGTTCCCCTGCTGTGCAGCCGGCAACGTGTCCTGCAAAAGCCACGCAGACACAAGAACTGAAATTGAAGGGAACCTGTCCCCCCTCCCCCAGGCGTTTTTACGTTATCCAGCCACCTTGTACAGCGGTAATGCTGCATGTGTGCAAGGTGGCTCAGAAACGTACTCTCCTCGCACATGTGGAACTGAAAACACGTCCGCAATGTGTCCTCTGTGTGACCATTTAACCGTCCCGGTGGTGTGACTTTCCTTTGTAATGACACGCTGCAACCCCCTTGGTAGCGCTGCCCGTCTTCTGGCATCATTGTTTGGCTGGCTGCGCCTCTGCGGCCGCCCTGACCCGCACAACGCCCCTCGGTGTCTTATTTATTGGGACTGCGAGGGTGTGATTGATGGGCAGGATCAGTGCATCAGTTCGCCTGTCCCTCCTCTCCTTCCGCCTTCTTCGGACTGTGCGGCTTCATGGCCGTGGCATGCGATAAGGGATCAGATGACGCCGCACAGTCTGAAGCGGGTGTAAGGACCCGAGTGTGAGAGGCCAACATATGTGCTGCGCCAGGCCCTGAATCCCAGCCCCGCAGTGTTTTAACAATGTTAAGACACTGCGGGGCTGGGATTCATGGTCATCGTGAACCGCACCGGCCGACATTACATGATGCCAGAAGATGGGCAGCTGTCATGATCTCTGCAGGCAGAGATCATAGCAAGCCTATAGAGGGACAAGCTCTCGGAAGATGGAACTATACTGACCATGAACTAAGCCTGCCGCGCAACTAGAAATAGCCAGGTAGCATTTCCTATTTATCGCTAGATGCCCAGCTCTGGCCTAAGACCTAAATAGCTAGCAGAGGGAAATATAAGACCTGGCTCACCTCTAGAGAAATATTCCAAAGAAGACAGTAGCCCCCCACATATAATGACGGTGAGTTCAGATGAAACAACAAACGCAGCAGGAAAATAGTCTTAGCAAATTTGAGGTCCGCTTACTAGATAGCAGAAGACAGATAGTATACTTTCATGGTCAGCAGAAAAACACTAACAAAACACCATCCAGAGATTACCTTAAACTCTGGCATTAACTCATAACGCCAGAGTAGCAATCCCTGATCAACGAGAGCTTTCCAGACACAGTAACAAAACTTCAGCTGTGAACTGGAACAAATAGGCAAAACAAAACATGGACAAAAGTCCAACTTATCTAGTAGTTGTCTAGAAGCAGGAACAAGCACTGAGAGGCATCAGATAACATTGTTGACCGGCAAGAAACCACCAGAGAAATGAGCTTAAATAGCGACACCCACTACTGATGGAACCAGGTGAAACAGGAAAGAGGATGACAAGTCCAATTCCACAAGCGGCCACCGGGGGAGCCCAGAATCCAAATTCACAACAGTACCCCCCCCTCAAGGAGGGGGCACCGAACCCTCACCAGATCCACCAGGGCGACCAGGATGAGCCCTATGGAAGGCACGAACAAGATCAGAAGCATGAACATCAGATGCATTGACCCAAGAATTATCCTCCTGGCCGTAACCCTTCCAGTTGACCAGATACTGGAGTCTCCGTCTAGAAACACGAGAGTCCAAAATTTTCTCCACAACGTACTCCAACTCACCCTCAACCAACACCGGAGCAGGAGGCTCAACTGAAGGTACAACAGGTACCTCATACCTGCGCAATAACGACCGATGAAAAACGTTATGAATGGAAAAGGACGCAGGGAGGTCCAAACGGAAAGAAACAGGATTAAGAATCTCCAATATTCTATAAGGGCCGATGAACCGAGGTTTAAACTTAGGAGAAGAGACCCTCATAGGGACAAAACGAGAAGACAACCACACTAAATCTCCAACACAAAGCCGAGAACCAACACGACGATGACGGTTGGCAAAACGCTGAGTCTTCTCCTGGGACAACTTCAAATTATCCATAACCTGCCCCCAGATGTGATGCAATCTCTCCACCACCGCATCCACTCCAGGACAATCCGAGGATTCCACCTGACCGGAGGAAAATCGAGGGTGAAACCCCGAATTACAGAAAAACGGGGACACCAAGGTGGAAGAACTGGCCCGATTATTGAGGGCGAACTCTGCCAATGGCAAAAAAGCAACCCAATCATCCTGGTCAGCAGAGACAAAACACCTCAGATATGTCTCAAGGGTCTGATTAGTCCGCTCGGTCTGGCCATTAGTCTGAGGGTGAAAAGCAGATGAAAAAGACAAATCTATGCCCATCCTAGCACAGAATGCCCGCCAAAATCTAGACACAAATTGGGTACCTCTGTCAGAAACAATATTCTCAGGAATACCGTGCAATCGGACAACATTCTGAAAAAACAGAGGAACCAACTCAGAAGAAGAAGGCAACTTGGGCAGAGGAACCAAATGGACCATTTTAGAGAAACGGTCACAGACCACCCAGATGACAGACATCTTCTGGGAAACAGGCAGATCTGAAATAAAATCCATCGAGATGTGTGTCCAAGGCCTCTTAGGAATAGGCAAGGGCAACAGCAGTCCGCTAGCCCGAGAACTACAAGACTTGGCCCGAGCACAAACGTCACATGACTGCACAAAGACTCGCACATCTCGTGACAGGGAAGGCCACCAGAAGGATCTTGCCACCAAATCCCTGGTACCAAAAATTCCGGGATGACCTGCCAATGCAGAAGAATGTACCTCAGAGATGACTCTGCTGGTCCAATCATCCGGAACAAACAGTCTATCAGGCGGACAACGATCCGGTCTATCCGCCTGAAACTCTTGCAAGGACCGCCGCAGATCAGGAGAAACGGCCGACAAAACTACTCCCTCCCTAAGGATACCTGTGGGTTCAGAATTACCAGGAGAGTCCGGGTCAAAACTCCTAGAAAGGGCATCTGCCTTAACATTCTTAGAACCCGGTATGTATGACACCACAAAATTAAAGCGAGAAAAAAATAAAGACCAGCGCGCCTGTCTAGGATTCAGGCGTCTGGCAGTCTCAAGATAAATCAAATTTTTGTGGTCAGTCAATACCACCACCTGATGCCTAGCCCCCTCGAGCCAATGGCGCCACTCCTCAAACGCCCACTTCATGGCCAAAAGCTCCCGATTCCCAACATCATAATTCCGCTCTGCGGGCGAAAATTTACGAGAAAAGAAGGCACAAGGCCTAATGACGGAGCAGTCGGAACCTTTCTGCGACAACACTGCCCCAGCTCCGATCTCCGAAGCGTCAACCTCAACCTGAAAAGGCAGATTCACATCAGGCTGACGCAACACAGGGGCAGAGGCAAAACGGCGCTTAAGCTCCTGAAAGGCCTCTACAGCATGAGGGGACCAATTAGCAACATCAGCGCCTTGTCTGGTCAAATCAGTCAGTGGTTTAACGACATCCGAAAAACCAGCAATAAATCGGCGGTAAAAGTTGGCAAAGCCCAAAAATCTCTGAAGACCCTTAAGAGAGGAGGGCTGAGTCCAGTCACAAATAGCTTGCACCTTGACGGGATCCATCTCAATGGAAGAGGGAGAAAAAATATACCCCAAAAAGGAAATTTTCTGGACCCCAAAAACGCACTTAGACCCCTTCACACATAAAGAATTAGACCGCAGAACCTGAAAAACTCTCCTGACCTGCTGGACATGAGAGTCCCAGTCATCAGAAAAAATCAGAATATCATCCAGATATATTATCATAAATTTATCCAGAAAATCGCGGAAAATATCATGCATAAAAGACTGGAAAACTGAAGGGGCATTAGAAAGACCAAAAGGCATGACCAAATACTCAAAGTGGCCCTCGGGCGTATTAAATGCGGTCTTCCACTCATCCCCCTGCCTGATCCGCACCAAATTATACGCCCCACGAAGATCAATTTTAGAGAACCACTTAGCACCCTCTATACGAGCAAACAAATCAGTAAGCAATGGCAATGGGTATTGATACTTAACAGTGATCTTATTCAGAAGCCGATAATCAATACATGGTCTCAAAGAGCCGTCTTTTTTTGAGACAAAGAAAAACCCAGCTCCCAAGGGAGAAGAAGATGGACGAATATGTCCCTTTTCCAAAGACTCCTTTATATATTCCCGCATAGCAGCATGTTCCGGCACAGACAAATTAAACAAACGACCCTTTGGATATTTACAACCCGGTATCAAATCTATGGCACAATCGCACTCACGGTGCGGAGGTAACGACCCAAGCTTGGGTTCGTCAAAGACGTCTTGATAATCAGAGAGGAACTCAGGGACTTCAGAGGGAATGGACGACGAAATAGAAACCAAAGGTACGTCCCCATGAATACCCTTACATCCCCAGCTCAACACAGACATTGCTCTCCAGTCCAAGACTGGGTTGTGAGACTGCAACCATGGCAATCCCAGTACCAAATCGTCATGTAAATTATACAGCACCAGGAAACGAATACTCTCCTGGTGATCCGGATTGATACGCATGGTTACTTGTGTCCAGTATTGTGGTTTATTATTAGCCAATGGGGTGGAGTCAATCCCCTTCAGAGGAATAAGAGTCTCCAAAGGCTCTAAATCAAAACCACAACGATTGGCAAAGGACCAATCCATAAGACTCAGGGCGGCGCCAGAGTCAACATAGGCGTCCGTGGCAATGGATGACAAAGAGCAAATCAGGGTTACAGACAAAATAAACTTAGACTGAATGGTGCCAATGGAAACAGACTTATCAAGCTTCTTTGTACGCCTAGAGCATGCTGATATAACATGAGTAGAATCCCCACAATAGAAACACAATCCATTCTTCCGTCTAAAATTCTGTCGCTCGCTCCTGGACAGAATTCTATCACACTGCATACTTTCTGGCGTCTTTTCCATAGACACCGCCAGATGGTGCACCGGTTTGCGCTCCCGCAGACGCCTATCAATCTGAATAGCCATTGTCATGGACTCATTCAGACCTGCAGGCAAAGGGAACCCCACCATAACATCCTTAACGGCATCAGAGAGACCTTCTCTGAAAGTTGCCGCCAAGGCGCACTCATTCCACTGAGTAAGCACAGACCATTTACGGAATTTTTGGCAGAAAACTTCAGCTTCGTCTTGCCCCTGAGATAGTGCCATCAAAGTTTTTTCTGCCTGAAGTTCCAAATGAGGTTCCTCATAAAGCAAGCCCAAGGCCAGAAAAAACGCATCCACATCGCGTAACGCAGGATCCCCTGCTGGCAATGAGAAGGCCCAATCTTGAGGGTCACCCCTGAGCAAGGAAATCACAATCCTAACCTGCTGAGCAGGGTCTCCAGCTGAACGAGACTTCAGGGACAAATAAAGCTTACAATTATTTCGGAAATTCTGGAAGCTAGCTCTATTCCCTGTGAAGAACTCCGGCAAAGGAATTCTCGGCTCAGATACCGGAGCATGTACCACAAAATCTTGTAAATTTTGTACTTTCGTGATGAGATTATTCAAACCCGCAGTTACACTCTGGAAATCCATTATTGTCAGGTGCACACAGAGCATACAGAGATTAGGAGGAGAGAGAGAAAAAAGACTGCAGCAAGGCAGACTGGAGGAAAAAAAAAAAAAAAAAAAAAAAAATTCCAGCAGACTTCTTATAACTCTCCTTTCTCAACCTGGGTCTTTAACACTTTATAGGCCGGTCAAACTGTCATGATCTCTGCAGGCAGAGATCATAGCAAGCCTATAGAGGGACAAGCTCTCGGAAGATGGAACTATACTGACCATGAACTAAGCCTGCCGCGCAACTAGAAATAGCCAGGTAGCATTTCCTATTTATCGCTAGATGCCCAGCTCTGGCCTAAGACCTAAATAGCTAGCAGAGGGAAATATAAGACCTGGCTCACCTCTAGAGAAATATTCCAAAGAAGACAGTAGCCCCCCACATATAATGACGGTGAGTTCAGATGAAACAACAAACGCAGCAGGAAAATAGTCTTAGCAAATTTGAGGTCCGCTTACTAGATAGCAGAAGACAGATAGTATACTTTCATGGTCAGCAGAAAAACACTAACAAAACACCATCCAGAGATTACCTTAAACTCTGGCATTAACTCATAACGCCAGAGTAGCAATCCCTGATCAACGAGAGCTTTCCAGACACAGTAACAAAACTTCAGCTGTGAACTGGAACAAATAGGCAAAACAAAACATGGACAAAAGTCCAACTTATCTAGTAGTTGTCTAGAAGCAGGAACAAGCACTGAGAGGCATCAGATAACATTGTTGACCGGCAAGAAACCACCAGAGAAATGAGCTTAAATAGCGACACCCACTACTGATGGAACCAGGTGAAACAGGAAAGAGGATGACAAGTCCAATTCCACAAGCGGCCACCGGGGGAGCCCAGAATCCAAATTCACAACAGGCAGCGCTAACGGCGCTAGGCCAGGGGATAACACGACAGCGCAGACTCCTGTACAGCAAATAACAACGCTCGGGAGGCTGCACCCAGCACCAAGGTGGGATTCTTGACACCTGTGCTGCGTCTCATTACAAAGGGAACTCTCGCCTCCATTACACAGTTTGACTGTATAAAGGGCTAAATGTTATACGTGTTTCATTCAGCGTGTGCAAGGAGAAAAATTAAAAGAGCAACCTTTGACTTGTGCAGCACTACTGCTGCATAAGCTGTGGCTCTTCTACTTTCTAACCCCTGAGGGGGGGTTAAAGGTGACCTTTGAAATCGGTTCAAGTAGGCTTCGGCCTACACTCTGCTCCACCTGCAGAGCCCGGGCTCCAACAACGCCAGTTGCTGTCCGGAAGTGCTGGCTGCACAGAGCCAAACACCTCGCCAATGTGTCAGTGGGGTCCAGCACCGCCAGCTGTTCCCCTGCTGTGTAGCCGGCAACGTGTCCTGCAAAAGCCACGCAGACACAACACACCCAAAGCTGCCGCCAGTGCAGGCTTCGGCCTACACTCCCCTCCCCCTGCTCCTCCTCCTCCTGCTCCTCCTCCTGCTGTCCCTGGGCTCTAACACACCGCCAGTTGGGGCCCAGATGTGCTAGCTGCACAGAGAAAAACACCAGCCAATGTGTCAGTGGGGTCCAGCACCGCCAGCTGTTCCCCTGCTGTGCAGCCGGCAACGTGTCCTGCAAAAGCCACGCAGACACAAGAACTGAAATTGAAGGGAACCTGTCCCCCCTCCCCCAGGCGTTTTTACGTTATCCAGCCACCTTGTACAGCGGTAATGCTGCATGTGTGCAAGGTGGCTCAGAAACGTACTCTCCTCGCACATGTGGAACTGAAAACACGTCCGCAATGTGTCCTCTGTGTGACCATTTAACCGTCCCGGTGGTGTGACTTTCCTTTGTAATGACACGCTGCAACCCCCTTGGTAGCGCTGCCCGTCTTCTGGCATCATTGTTTGGCTGGCTGCGCCTCTGCGGCCGCCCTGACCCGCACAACGCCCCTCGGTGTCTTATTTATTGGGACTGCGAGGGTGTGATTGATGGGCAGGATCAGTGCATCAGTTCGCCTGTCCCTCCTCTCCTTCCGCCTTCTTCGGACTGTGCGGCTTCATGGCCGTGGCATGCGATAAGGGATCAGATGACGCCGCACAGTCTGAAGCGGGTGTAAGGACCCGAGTGTGAGAGGCCAACATATGTGCTGCGCCAGGCCCTGAATCCCAGCCCCGCAGTGTTTTAACAATGTTAAGACACTGCGGGGCTGGGATTCATGGTCATCGCGAACCGCACCGGCCGACATTACATGATGCCAGAAGATGGGCAGCGCTAACGGCGCTAGGCCAGGGGATAACACGACAGCGCAGACTCCTGTACAGCAAATAACAACGCTCGGGAGGCTGCACCCAGCACCAAGGTGGGATTCTTGACACCTGTGCTGCGTCTCATTACAAAGGGAACTCTCGCCTCCATTACACAGTTTGACTGTATAAAGGGCTAAATGTTATACGTGTTTCATTCAGCGTGTGCAAGGAGAAAAATTAAAAGAGCAACCTTTGACTTGTGCAGCACTACTGCTGCATAAGCTGTGGCTCTTCTACTTTCTAACCCCTGAGGGGGGGTTAAAGGTGACCTTTGAAATCGGTTCAAGTAGGCTTCGGCCTACACTCTGCTCCACCTGCAGAGCCCGGGCTCCAACAACGCTAGTTGCTGTCCGGAAGTGCTGGCTGCACAGAGCCAAACACCTCGCCAATGTGTCAGTGGGGTCCAGCACCGCCAGCTGTTCCCCTGCTGTGTAGCCGGCAACGTGTCCTGCAAAAGCCACGCAGACACAACACACCCAAAGCTGCCGCCAGTGCAGGCTTCGGCCTACACTCCCCTCCCCCTGCTCCTCCTCCTCCTGCTCCTCCTCCTGCTGTCCCTGGGCTCTAACACACCGCCAGTTGGGGCCCAGATGTGCTAGCTGCACAGAGAAAAACACCAGCCAATGTGTCAGTGGGGTCCAGCACCGCCAGCTGTTCCCCTGCTGTGCAGCCGGCATCGTGTCCTGCAAAAGCCACGCAGACACTTGCTCTTGTACCTTCTGCTCCCCATCCTGGTTCCAGTACCGTCAGCTGGTTCCGGGCAGAGCCTTTGGCTTAGGTGCCTCCCTCTGGGTATCCGAGTTCCACCAACGTCAGGTGGTCCTTGGTAGTGCTTTCAGGCACGGGTACCTCCTGCTTAGTAACCGGGTTCCAGTAACGTCAGCTGGTCCTCGGTAGTTCCATTGGCTCTTGGACCTTCGGCTACCCATCCGGGTTCCAGCACCGTCAGCTGGTTCTCGGCAGTGTCTTTTGCTCTTGTACCTTCTGCTCCCCATCCTGGTTCCAGTACCGTCAGCTGGTTCCGGGCAGAGCCTTTGGCTTAGGTGCCTCCCTCTGGGTATCCGAGTTCCACCAACGTCAGGTGGTCCTTGGTAGTGCTTTCAGGCACGGGTACCTCCTGCTTAGTAACCGGGTTCCAGTAACGTCAGCTGGTCCTCGGTAGTTCCATTGGCTCTTGGACCTTCGGGTAGCCATCCGAGTTCCAGTTCCATCAGCTGGTTCTCGGCATTTTCTCAGCCTTCTTGTACCTTCTGCTACATTTCCAAGTTCAAGAGACTAAACACGATGACCCGGAAGACCACCCCTAAGATGACGACGACACCAGAGACGACAACCACCGTGATGACGACGACCCTGGAGACGATGACCCTGAAGACCACCCCGATGACGACGACCCCGGAGACCACCCCGATGACGACGACCCCGGAGACGACGACCCTGGAGACGACGACGACCTGGAAGACCGAGAAGCAGAAGAACAAGAGGCTGCAGAACAAAGAGCAGAAGGACATTAAGCATAACACAAAATATCAGAGCAAAAAAATATTATGTAAATTATAAGCAGAAGAAGACTAAGCAGTGTATGGGGGTGAGTCCGTTCCTCCTCGTGGTGCCCCTGGATAAAGCCTGATGCTGCAGGCCAAACTGAACGCGGACAAATGTAACTGGTTTGTGACAGGCAGAACGGAAGGTGTAATCTTCAAACTTTTATAGATAACAACTACGGGAATGCCTGTCACAAATAAGAATATGATGAAGAAGTTGAATATGATGAAGATAATAGTAAAATAAAAAGAATATGAACAATGTAACCCAAAAAATAATAGGTAGAAGATGAAGAAGAAGATGAATAAGGTGAAGAAGTTGATGTCAAAGAAGCTGATGATGAGGATAATTAAGAAGAAAGCGTGGGAGAAGTAAAAAAGAAGGTGAAGGGCGTGGAAGTAGTGAAACATCAATATCTGACATAAAAAAAAAAAAAAATAACAGTCAAATTCTTTCTAACGCCGAACTTCATAAAAAAAAATTAAAAATCCTGCTATTCTATTACATTGGGCTAAACCTCTGTCCCTTTAATATCTCCGCCACGTCCCCCAATACATCCTACATTATTCTTAGTTGTTTTCCTTCATGTAGAATGAACCTACAAGTTTATAAAGGGTTTATTTTAATTCCGATATTTTCGTCCCATTGACTTGCATTGGGATCGGGTATCGGTATCGGATTGGATCCGATATTTTGACGGTATCGGCCGATACTTTCCGATACCGATACTTTCCGATATCGGAAAGTATCGCTCAACACTAATCAGCATGCTTTAAGCGTACTAAGAAGCCTGACAAGTCTGTTTCAATTAGCACTTTACAGTCTAAGTTTATTCTATCTGTGACCCTGATTTGTTCTTTGTCATCTATTACCGCGGACGCCTATGTCGACTCTGGCGCTCCTTTGAGTCTTATGGATTGGTCCTTTGCCAAACGCTGTGGGTATGATTTGGAGCCATTGGAGGCTCCGATACCTCTGAAAGGGATTGACTCCACCCCATTGGCTAGTAATAAACCACAATACTGGACACAAGTGACTATGCGTGTTAATCCGGATCACCAGGAGGTTATTCGCTTTCTGGTGCTGTATAATCTACATGATGTTTTGGTGCTGGGATTGCCATGGCTGCAATCTCATAACCCAGTCCTCGACTGGAGAGCTATGTCTGTGTTAAGCTGGGGATGTAAAGGAACTCATGGGGACGTACCTTTGGTTTCCATTTCATCATCTATTCCCTCTGAGATTCCTGAATTCTTGTCTGACTTTCGTGATGTTTTTGAAGAACCCAAGGTTGGTTCACTACCTCCGCACCGGGAGTGCGATTGTGCCATAGACTTGATCCCGGGTAGTAAATACCCTAAGGGTCGTTTATTTAATCTGTCTGTGCCTGAACACGCTGCTATGCGAGAATATATAAAGGAGTCCTTGGAAAAGGGACATATTCGTCCTTCGTCATCTCCCTTAGGAGCCGGTTTTTTCTTTGTGTCTAAGAAAGACGGCTCTTTGAGGCCGTGTATTGATTATCGACTTTTGAATAAAATCACGGTTAAATATCAATATCCGTTACCACTGCTTACTGATTTGTTTGCTCGTATAAAGGGGGCCAAGTGGTTCTCTAAGATTGATCTCCGTGGGGCGTATAATTTGGTGCGAATTAAGCAGGGGGATGAGTGGAAAACCGCATTTAATACGCCCGAGGGCCATTTTGAGTATTTGGTGATGCCTTTTGGTCTTTCAAATGCCCCTTCAGTCTTCCAGTCCTTTATGCATGACATTTTCCGCGATTATTTGGATAAATTTATGATTGTGTATCTGGATGATATTCTGATTTTTTCGGATGACTGGGACTCTCATGTCCAGCAGGTCAGGAGGGTTTTTCAGGTTTTGCGGTCTAATTCCTTGTGTGTGAAGGGTTCTAAGTGTGTTTTTGGGGTTCAGAAGATTTCCTTCTTGGGATACATTTTTTCCCCCTCTTCCATCGAGATGGATCCTGTCAAGGTTCAGGCTATTGGTGATTGGACGCAACCCTCTTCTCTTAAGAGTCTTCAGAAATTTTTGGGCTTTGCTAACTTTTATCGTCGATTTATTGCTGGTTTTTCTGATGTTGTAAAACCATTGACTGATTTGACTAAGAAGGGTGCTGATGTTGCTGATTGGTCCCCTGATGCTGTGGAGGCCTTTCGGGAGCTCAAGCGCCGCTTTTCTTCTGCCCCAGTGTTGCGTCAGCCTGATGTTGCTCTTCCTTTTCAGGTTGAGGTCGACGCTTCTGAAATCGGAGCTGGGGCGGTGTTGTCGCAGAGAAGTTCCGACTGCTCCGTGATGAGACCTTGTGCCTTTTTTTCCCGTAAATTTTCGCCCGCCGAGTGGAATTATGATATTGGGAATCGGGAGCTTTTGGCCATGAAGTGGGCTTTTGAGGAGTGGCGTCACTGGCTTGAGGGGGCCAGACATCAGGTGGTGGTATTGACTGACCACAAAAATTTAATTTACCTTGAGTCTGCCAGGCGCCTGAATCCTAGACAAGCGCGCTGGTCGTTGTTTTTCTCTCGGTTTAATTTTGTGGTGTCTTACCTACCGGGTTCTAAGAATGTTAAGGCGGATGCCCTTTCTAGGAGTTTTGAGCCTGACTCCCCTGGTAATTCTGAGCCCACAGGTATCCTTAAAGATGGAGTGATATTGTCTGCCGTTTCTCCAGACCTGCGGCGGGCCTTGCAGGAGTTTCAGGCGGATAGACCTGATCGTTGCCCACCTGGTAGACTGTTTGTTCCTGATGATTGGACCAGTAGAGTCATCTCTGAGGTTCATTCTTCTGCGTTGGCAGGTCATCCTGGAATCTTTGGTACCAGGGATTTGGTGGCAAGGTCCTTTTGGTGGCCTTCCCTGTCACGAGATGTGCGAGGCTTTGTGCAGTCTTGTGACGTTTGTGCTCGGGCCAAGCCTTGTTGTTCTCGGGCTAGTGGATTGTTGTTACCCTTGCCTATCCCGAAGAGGCCTTGGACGCACATCTCGATGGATTTTATTTCGGATCTGCCTGTTTCTCAGAAGATGTCTGTCATCTGGGTGGTGTGTGACCGTTTCTCTAAGATGGTCCATCTGGTTCCCTTGCCTAAGTTGCCTTCTTCTTCCGAGTTGGTTCCTCTGTTTTTTCAAAATGTTGTTCGTTTGCATGGTATTCCGGAGAATATCGTTTCTGACAGAGGGACCCAATTCGTGTCTAGATTTTGGCGGGCATTCTGTGCTAGGATGGGCATAGATTTGTCTTTTTCGTCTGCTTTCCATCCTCAGACTAATGGCCAGACCGAGCGGACTAATCAGACCTTGGAGACATATTTGAGGTGTTTTGTGTCTGCGGATCAGGATGATTGGGTTGCTTTTTTGCCTTTGGCGGAGTTCGCCCTCAATAATCGGGCCAGCTCTGCCACCTTGGTGTCCCCGTTTTTCTGTAATTCGGGGTTTCATCCTCGATTTTCCTCCGGTCAAGTGGAATCTTCGGATTGTCCTGGAGTGGATGCTGTGGTGGAGAGGTTGCATCAGATTTGGGGGCAGGTGGTGGACAATTTGAAGTTGTCCAAGGAGAAGACTCAGCTTTTTGCCAACCGCCGTCGTCGTGTTGGTCCTCGGCTTTGTGTTGGGGACTTGGTGTGGTTGTCTTCTCGTTTTGTCCCTATGAGGGTTTCTTCTCCTAAGTTTAAGCCTCGGTTCATCGGCCCGTACAAGATATTGGAGATTCTTAACCCTGTGTCCTTCCGTTTGGACCTCCCTGCATCCTTTTCGATTCATAATGTTTTTCATCGGTCATTGTTGCGCAGGTATGAGGTACCAGCTGTGCCTTCCGTTGAGCCTCCTGCTCCGGTGTTGGTTGAGGGTGAGTTGGAGTACGTTGTGGAAAAGATCTTGGACTCTCGTGTTTCCAGATGGAAACTCCAGTATCTGGTCAAATGGAAGGGATACGGTCAGGAGGATAATTCTTGGGTCACTGCCTCTGATGTTCATGCCTCCGATCTTGTCCGTGCCTTTCATAGGGCTCATCCTGATCGCCCTGGTGGTTCTGGTGAGGGTTCGGTGCCCCCTCCTTGAGGGGGGGGTACTGTTGTGAAATTGGATTCTGGGCTCCCCCGGTGGCCACTTGTGGAATTTAACTTGTGTGCATCATCCCCTCTGTTCACCTGCTCCTATCAGGATGTGGGAGTCGCTATATAACCTTGCTCCTCTGTCAGTTTCATGCCGGTCATCAATGTAATCAGTAGCCTTTCTGTGCATGTTCCTGCTACTAGACAACTCCCAGCTAAGTTGGACTTTTGTCCTTGTGTGTTTTTGCATTTTGTTCCTGTTCACAGCTGCTGTTTCGTTACTGTGTCTGGAAAGCTCTTGTGAGCGGAAATTGCCACTCTGGTGTTATGAGTTAATGCTAGAGTCTTAAAGTAATTTCTGGATGGTGTTTTGATAGAGTTTTCTGCTGACCATGAAAGTGCCCTTTCTGTCTTCATGCTATCTAGTAAGCGGACCTCGATTTTGCTAAACCTATTTTCATACTACGTTTGTCATTTCATCTAAAATCACCGCCAATATATGTGGGGGCCTCTGTCTGCCTTTTGGGAAAATTTCTCTAGAGGTGAGCCAGGACTGTCTTTTCCTCTGCTAGGATTAGGTAGTTCTCCGGCTGGCGCTGGGCATCTAGGGATAAAAAACCGTAGGCATGCTACCCGGCCACTTCTAGTTGTGCGGCAGGTTTAGTTCATGGTCAGTATAGTTTCCATCTTCCAAGAGCTAGTTCTCATATATGCTGGGCTATGTTCTCTCGCCATTGAGAATCATGACAGGGGTCATTCCTGACTATGTCATCAGACGCTATCAACTTTAGTTTAGCTCCTGCAAAAATATGTTGATGTTCAATCATTGTTGGATCCTTCAAGGTCATCACAAGGTTGGGCAATGACTATGAGAGATCTCATTGACTCTCTACACAGTTCCCTAAAGGTATTAAATGGCATTATAATGACCTCCTACATAGTGAAAAATGAAGTCTTTTTGTGTAGACAGATCTTTTATGTACTTATGTCTTCATACAGTAGAGTCCATCTTGTAATTATTAAATATCCAATTATCGCTAACATCATCAGGGCGCAGGTCACAAAATGCTGAGTCAGCCATTGTTATATTCAGATTGATGGCTTTACATAAATGAGAAATTCTATTGTTTTCAAATGAGGACTTTATATAGGGAGAATCCTCCCTGTTGATAACGCCAAGGACATTATTAACATTTTTCCCAATGACCCACGTTTGCTTCTCTATATATTAAATTGACGTCTTTCTATATGTTCCTTATCATGAAGGAAAATGCAATCTCGACCTATGTTTTAGGTCTAAAATTGTGGATAAAGGATCATAATAATAAGTAAGTTATTAATTCTGCACGTAGGAGTCCAATGGGATGGCCCAACTGAGTGATTGGCAGCTAGCCCTGTATGCCCTATGTATATCTTACACTGTAGGCGGCGCACTTGTTGGTCACTTTGGGAGTATGGACACTTGACTGTTCTAGAACACAAGGTCATCAGTTTTTCAAGCACAAGTTACACTTTGCACCAGTCAATGTTACTTCGCAGAGACCTGTGGCCAGTGATATTTTCACATGTCCACTACTATTTAGGACAGAAAACCTGGAAAATATTCAACAATTAACCCTCTAAGACATTCAAGATGGAAGGACATTCTCCACACACCTAGTCCTTCACCCAACACCACCCACCTTCACTGTGGACCCTATCTGCAGCTCCAGTCGGCGGCAGGTGTTCGGCTCACCTTATGTGGTGGATTCCTGAAGCCGTAGGTCAGGGTGGATACACGGATCCAGGGCGTTGGCTCAGCAAGATGGAAAGCACGTGCAACAGTGAGGACTTGGTATAATGGGAAACCACAAAACCATGAAGGAAGATAAAGTGGGAAACAGCAATTTCAAAGTATTAAAGAGAGGGAGGCAGGGAAACCACTGGAGTTGTTCAAAGATGAATCTTCAATGTGAATGGAGTGCAATAATAGTATGTTAGCTTACTGCAGCCATTGGGTTAATCCAGTAGCTGACTAGTAAAGGGTAAACTGCCAGGACTACATGCAATAGTGCTGCTGCAAGGAAACGACAAAGCTTGATACTATTACATGGACACTACAAGGGATAATACTGATATATGAGACTACAAGGGCTGTTACTGCTACAAGGACACTACAAGAGATGGCATTGCTGCTCACCCCTACAGGGGCTGGTACTGCTGCAAGGACACTACAAGGTGTCAAGGACGTGGTTTGTGGAACCACCGTGCCAGGGATCGTGGAGAGCCTGGAGGGGTGTGACTACGGGAACACCTGACTGTTCACTAGAACCTCTGATGGTGAGGTTAGACTTGGCTCTCGATGAGCGCCAGGTGCCACTCCAGGACAGACCAACTAGACAGAGTTCGCATCAGAGTGCAGCAGACAGAGTTTGCACCAGAGTGCAGCAGGCAGTGATTGTATCAGCGTACAGCAGGCAGGATCTGCATCAGAGTACAGCAAGCAGGATCTGCATCAGAGTGCAGCAGGCAGGATCTGTATCAGAGTGCAGCAGGCAGGATCTACATCAGAGTGCAGCAGGCAGGATCTGCACCAGAGTGCAGTAGGCAGTGTTTGTATCAGAGTGCAGCATACAGGATCTGCATCAGAGTGCAGCAGGCAGGATCTGCATCAGAGTACAGCAAGCAGGATCTGCATCAGAGTGCAGCAGGCAGGATCTGCATCAGAGTGCAGCAGGCAGGATCTGCACCAGAGTGCAGTAGGCAGTGTTTGTATCAGAGTGCAGCATACAGGATCTGCATCAGAGTGCAGCAGGCAGGATCTGCATCAGAGTACAGCAAGCAGGATCTGCATCAGAGTACAGCAGGCAGGATCTGCATCAGAGTGCAGCAGGCAGGATCTGCATCAGAGTGCAGCAGGCAGGATCTGCACCACAGTGCAGCAGGCAGTGTTTGTATCAGACTGCAGCAGGCAGGATCTGCATCAGAGTGCAGTAGGCAGGATTTGCACCAGAGTGCAGTAGGCAGTGTTTGTATCAGAGTGCAGCAGGCAGGATCTGCATCAGAGTGCAGCAGGCAGGATCTGCATCAGAGAGCAGCAGGCTGGATCGGCATCACAGTCCAGCAGGCAGGATTTGCATCAGAGTGCAGCAGGCAGGATTTGCACCAGAGTGCAGCAGAGACAGGTATGCAACCTTACACAACTTAGACTGCAAAACAGGAAGGTTCCTCAGGCACCTCCCTAGTGGGGATGAAGCAATATATACATAATGTCCCATAGCTATTGGCTGGGGAGAAAATAGCAAGCGATGAGCGCCAGGTGCCACTCCAGGACAGACCAACTAGACAGTTCTCATCAGAGTGCAGCAGACAAAGTTCGCACCACAGTGCAGCAGGCAGTGTTTGTATCAGAGTGCAGCAGGAAGGATCTGCATCAGAGTGCAGCAGGCAGGATTTGCACCAGAGTGCAGCAGGCAGTGTTTGTATCAGAGTGCAGTAGGCAGGATCTGCATCAGAGTGCAGCATACAGGATCTGCATCAGAGTGCAGCAGGCAGGATCTGCATCAGAGTGCAGCAGGCAGGGTCTGCATCACAGTGCAGCAGGCAGGATCTGCATCAGAGTGCAGCAGGCAGGATCTGCATCAGAGTGCAGCAGGCAGGGTCTGCATCACAGTGCAGCAGGCAGTGTTTGTATCAGACTGCAGCAGGCAGGATCTGCATCAGAGTGCAGTAGGCAGGATTTGCACCAGAGTGCAGTAGGCAGTGTTTGTATCAGAGTGCAGCAGGCAGGATCTGCATCAGAGTGCAGCAGGCAGGATCTGCATCAGAGAGCAGCAGGCTGGATCGGCATCACAGTGCAGCAGGCAGGATTTGCATCAGAGTGCAGCAGGCAGGATTTGCACCAGAGTGCAGCAGAGACAGGTATGCAACCTTACACAACTTAGACTGCAAAACAGGAAGGTTCCTCAGGCACCTCCCTAGTGGGGATGAAGCAATATATACATAATGTCCCATGGCTATTGGCTGGGGAGAAAATAGCAAGCGATGAGCGCCAGGTGCCACTCCAGGACAGACCAACTAGACAGTTCTCATCAGAGTGCAGCAGACAAAGTTCGCACCACAGTGCAGCAGGCAGTGTTTGTATCAGAGTGCAGCAGGCAGGATCTGCATCAGAGTGCAGCAGGCAGAATTTGCACCAGAGTGCAGTAGGCAGTGTTTGTATCAGAGTGCAGCAGGAAGGATCTGCATCAGAGTGCAGCAGGCAGGATTTGCACCAGAGTGCAGCAGGCAGTGTTTGTATCAGAGTGCAGTAGGCAGGATCTGCATCAGAGTGCAGCAGGCAGGATTTGCACCAGAGTGCAGTAGGCAGTGTTTGTATCAGAGTGCAGCAGACAGGATCTGCATCAGAGTGCAGCAGGCAGGATCTGCATCAGAGTGCAGCAGGCAGGATCTGCATCAGAGTGCAGCAGGCAGGGTCTGCATCACAGTGCAGCAGGCAGGATCTGCATCAGAGTGCAGCAGGCAGGATCTGCATCAGAGTACAGCAGGCAGGATCTGCATCAGAGAGCAGCAGGCTGGATCTGCATCAGAGAGCAGCAGGCTGGATCTGCATCAGAGTGCAGCAGGCAGGATTTGCACCAGAGTGCAGCAGAGACAGGTATGCAACCTTACACAACTTAGACTGCAAAACAGGAAGGTTCCTCAGGCACCTCCCCAGTGGGGATGAAGCAATATATACATAATGTCCCATAGCTATTGGCTGGGGAGAAAATAGCAAGTGCACGCTCTGACCCTTTAAGAGGGTGAGAGTGCACGCACTCGTGCCCTAAGGACATGGCCAGAGGACCGACTGGAAGCATGCAGAGCATGGGGAAGGGAAGAACTGACCACAGCACGGGTGAGTGAAGTGACACACCGGAGACTCTACCTGTCAGAGCAGGACTCTGGTGTGGTGCTAACACAAGGACACTACAAAGGATAGTACTGATATGAGACTACAAGGGATGGCATTGATGTACGGCTCTACAGGGCCTGATACTACTACAAGGACAATACAAGGGCGGGTACTGCTGCAAGGACAATACAAGGGCTGGTACTGCTGCAAGGACAATACAAGAGCTGGTACTGCTGCAAGGACAATACAAGAGCTCGTACTGCTGCAAGGACACTACAAGGGCTGGTACTGCTGCAAGCACACTACAAGGGATGGTACTGCTGTATGGCCATACAAGGGCTGATACTGTTACAAAGACACTACAAGGGCTGTTACTACTGGAAGGACACTACAAGAGATGGTACAGCTGTACGATCATACCAGAGCTGATACTGCTAAAAAAGGCACTACAAGGGCTTATACTGCTGGAAGGACACTACAAGGGCAGGTACTGCTGCAAAGACACAGCAAGGGATAGTACAGATCTAAGAGATTACAAGGGATTGCACTGATGTACATCTCAAAAGGGGCTGATACTGCTACAAGTACCTTGCAAGGACTGGTACTGCTGGAAGGACACTACAAGGGTTGTAACTGCTGCAAGGACATTACAAGGGCTGGTACTGCTGCTAGGACACTACAATGGTTGGTACTCCTGAAAGGACACTATAGGGGCTGGAATTGCTGTAAGGACACTACAAGCACTTGTTCTGCTGGGAAGACACTACAAGGGTTGGCACTGCTGTAAGGACACTACAAGGGCTGGTACTGTTGGAAGGACACTACAATGGTTGGTACTACTGAAAGGACACTAAAAGGGCAGGAATTGCTGCAAGGACACTACAAGCACTGGTATGGCTGGAAAGACACTACAAGGGTTGGCACTGCTGAAAGGACACTACAAGGGCTGGTACTGCTGAAAGGACACTATAAGGCCTGGATTTGCTGCAAGGACACTACAAGGGCTGGAACTGCTGCAAGGACACCACAAGTGGCTGATACTGTGGCAAGGACACTACAAGGGTTGGCACTGCTGAAAGGACACTAAAAGGGCTGGAATTGCTTCAAGGACACTACAAGCATTGGTACTGCTGGAAAGACACTACAAGGGCTGGTACTGCTGCAAGGACACTACAAGGGCTCATACTGCTGCAAGGACCCTACAAGGGCTGGTAATGCTGTACGGCCCCATAGGGTCTGATACTGCTCTATAGTCACTACAAGGGCTGATAATGCTACCAGAACACTACAAGGGCTGGTATTGCTCTGCGAGCCTACAAGGGCTCATATTGCTGCAAGGACACTATAAGTGATGTCACTGCATCGTTAAGTTCATAAGAACACGTTCCTTTTTATAGTAATCGGCAAATCTTCACACCTCAGTGTTTTCTTCCTCGCTCTTCCCAGCTATCAGTAAAGCCTCATTAACTAGAACACATCACTAATTAATATATAATCTTAGAATTAGGCCACAAAATTATGCGCATATAGTACAAATGATGAGAGTTGCATTGAGCATACAATAGATATCAGCACATTCATTCTCTAGCCCGGGTCATTTATATTAATATATGTAATTAAGGTTGCAATATACAGTATCACATTTAGATCTTCACTGTGTTCTAGGAGACAGGTCACACTACTAGGTATAAATACATTTCTAGATAATCCCCGCCCAAGCCCTCCGGACCCTCCACCCTCCATCAGCATAACAAAGAAGCCGTGGTGCTCAGTTGACTGGGGCTGAACCAAAGTACAAGGACCATACCTGAAAGAGCAAGACCCTGATATTGGGGTCCTGGGGTTTGACCCCCCATTAATAAATCATTGTAAGTAAACTTTTCTGGATTTATTAATACAGAGTCACTTTGAGAAACATCCGTAAGGATTCGTGATTGTGTTTGGGTGGTCAGTAAAAGTGGACCTCAGGGCCGGATTTAGGAGGTGGGTGGCCTGGGGCCCATTTTGGAGGGAGGCCCATTTTTCAAGGTGCTGCAATATGTAATGCAAAAACACAAAATGAAACGAATGCAAGTTTATTTACAGAAATCATTTATGCAGAGTAATTCAAGTAAAATCATTCATTTTTCACAATCCAGGCACTTTCCTTGATTTTTGTGCTGCAAAAATCACTAATGATGTCACTAAAGTCCAATTCATGCAGTATATATGACCTTGTCAACCCTTGAAGTCCTGAAAGGGCGTTAAAGATTAAAATATGTACATATGTATGTATGTATATTGTAGAAGTTTGGGCTGTCTATATCAAAGACTGCTGCTGGGCTCTATATGTCAGAGGCTTCTGCTGGGCTGTATATGTATGAGAGGCTTCTGCTGGGCTCTATATGTCAGAGGCTTCTGCTGGGCTCTATATGTATGATAGGCTTCTGCTGGGCTGTATATATATGAGAGGCTTCTGCTGGGCTGTATATGTATGAGAGGCTTCTGCTGGGCTGTATATGTATGAGAGGCTTCTGCTGGGCTCTATATGTCAGAGGCTTCTGCTGGGCTCTATATGTATGATAGGCTTCTGCTGGGCTGTATATATATGAGAGGCTTCTGCTGGGCTGTATATATATGAGAGGCTTCTGCTGGGCTGTATATATATGAGGGGCTTCTGCTGGGCTCTATATGTCAGAGGCTTCTGCTGGGCTGTTTATGTATGAGAGGCTTCTGCTGGGCTGTATATGTATGATAGGCTTCTGCTGGGCTGTTTATGTATGAGAGGCTTCTGCTGGGCTGTTTATGTATGAGAGGCTTCTGCTGGGCTGTATATGTATGATAGGCTTCTGCTGGGCTGTATATATATATGAGGTGCTTCTGCTGGGCTGTTTATGTATGAGAGGCTTCTGCTGGGCTGTATATGTATGATAGGCTTCTGCTGGGCTGTATATACATGAGGGGGCTTCTGCTGAGCTGTATATATATATGAGGGGCTTCTGCTGGGCTGTATATATATATATATATATATATATATATATATATATATATATAGCTGCTGCCGGGCTGCATATATCAGAGACTGTTTACCTGTATATATCAGAGGCTGTTGCTGTGCTGGCTGTATATGTATGAGAGGCTTCTGCTGGGCTGTATATGTATGAGAGGCTTCTGCTGGGCTGTATATATATGAGAGGCTTCTGCTGGGCTCTATATGTCAGAGGCTTCTGCTGGGCTGTATATGTATGAGAAGCTTCTGCTGGGCTGAATATACATGAGGGGGCTTCTGCTCAGCTGTATGTATATGTATGAGGGGCTTCTGCTGGGCTGTATATACTGTATATATATATATGAGGGGCTTCTTCTGAGCTGTATATATATATATATATATATATATATATATAAGGGGCTGCTGCCGGGCTGTATATATCAGAGACTGTTTACCTGTATATATCAGAGGCTGTTGCTGTGCTGGGCTGTATATGTGTGAGAGGCTTCTGCTGGGCTGTATGTTATGATCCGGTGGTAGGATCACCAAACTGACCAGATAGGTAAACCTGAATAGTAGGACAAGCTCCGGGGATGTGGGAACTATACCGACCGCAATCCTGATCCTATCCACACACTAAAGGCAGCCGTGGAGCATTTCCTAAAAACCTAGACGCCTCTTCACAGCCTGAGAAACTAGCTACCCCTAGAGAGAAAGCAAGCCTCACTTGCCTCAGAGAAATAACCCCAAAGTTTAGGCAGCCCCCACAAATAATAACGGTGAGTTAAGGGGAAAATACAAACGTAGGAATGAAAAACAGGTTTAAGCAAATGAGGCCCGCTAACACTAAATAGACAGAAGATAGCAGGAATCTGTGCGGTCGGTACAAAAACTATCCACACAGAAAGTACAAGAACGCCCACACCAACTCACGATGTGAGGGGCGCACTCTGCTCCCCAGAGCTTCCAGCAAGCAAAAAATCACATATAAGCAAGCTGGACTGAACACATCATATACTGAGAAACATTTTCAAGGAAACAATGAGCAAAAAGAACTAGCAAGACTTAGCTTCTCAGAAATAGACAGGTCACCAGGAAAATCCAGGAGAGGTCAGAACCAGTACTGAATACAACGACAGCAGGCAACAAATAAAGATCCAGGTGGAGTTAAAAAGGAACCAGCATAGCAGGAAATGAGGCAGCTGAGCCCAGCTCCAGACCCGCAGTATCGCTAAAGACCACCAGAGGGAGCCCAGACGGAATTCACAACAGTACCCCCCCCCCTTGAGGAGGGGTCACCGAACCCTCACCAGAGCCCCCAGGCCGATCAGGATGAGCCGAATGAAAGGCACGAACCAAATCGGCCGCATGGACATCAGAGGCGACAACCCAGGAATTATCCTCCTGACCATAGCCCTTCCATTTAACTAAGTACTGAAGCTTCCGTCTCGAAACACGAGAATCCAAGATCTTCTCCACCACATACTCCAATTCTCCCTCGACCAAGACCGGAGCAGGAGGGTCAACAGAAGGAACCACAGGCACCACATATGTCCGCAACAATGACCTATGGAACACATTGTGAATGGCAAATGATGCTGGGAGGTCCAAACGAAATGACACAGGGTTGAGGATTTCCAAAATCTTATAAGGACCGATGAAACGAGGCTTGAACTTAGGAGAGGAAACCTTCATCAGAACATAACGAGAAGACAACCATACCAAATCCCCCACACGAAGTCGGGGACCCACACAGCGACGGCGGTTAGCAAAGCGCTGAGCCTTCTCTTGTGACAACGTCAAATTGTCCACCACATGGTTCCAAATCTGCTGCAACCTATCCACTACAGAATCCACCCCAGGACAGTCAGAAGGCTCCACCTGACCTGAGGAAAAACGAGGATGAAAACCAGAATTGCAATAAAAAGGCGAAACCAAAGTAGCAGAACTAGCCCGATTATTGAGGGCAAACTCAGCCAATGGCAAAAAAGTCACCCAATCATCCTGATCCGCAGAAACAAAACATCTCAGATAAGTCTCCAAGGTCTGATTAGTTCGTTCGGTTTGGCCATTCGTCTGAGGATGGAAGACCGATGAAAAAGATAATTCAATGCCCATCTTAGCACAAAAGTACCGCCAAAATCTGGACACAAACTGGGATCCTCTGTCAGACACAATATTCTCAGGAATACCATGCAAACGAACCACATTCTGAAAAAACAGTGGAACCAAATCGGAGGAGGAAGGCAGCTTAGGCAAGGGCACCAAATGGACCATTTTAGAAAAACGATCACAAACCACCCAGATAACAGACATCTTCTGAGAGACTGGAAGATCCGAAATAAAATCCATGGAAATATGCGTCCAGGGCCTCTTCGGGACAGGTAAAGGCAAAAGCAATCCACTGGCACGAGAACAACAAGGCTTGGCCCGAGCACAAATCCCACAGGACAGCACAAAGGAACGCACATCCCGCGACAAGGAAGGCCACCAAAAGGACCTAGCCACCAAATCCCTGGTACCAAAAATCCCAGGATGACCCGCCAACACCGAAGAATGAACCTCGGAAATGACTCTACTGGTCCATCTATCCGGGACAAACAGTCTCTCCGGTGGACAACGGTCAGGTCTATTGGCCTGAAATTCCTGCAGCACCCGTCGTAAATCAGGGGAGATGGCAGACAAAATCACCCCCTCTCTAAGGACACCAACCGGTTCAGAAACTCCCAGAGAGTCAGGCACAAAGCTCCTAGAAAGAGCATCAGCCTTCACGTTCTTCGAACCCGGAAGGTATGAAACCACGAAATCGAAACGGGAGAAAAACAGCGACCATCGAGCCTGTCTAGGATTTAGCCGTTTAGCAGACTCGAGATAAGTCAAATTCTTGTGATCCGTCAAGACCACCACACGATGTTTGGCTCCCTCAAGCCAATGTCGCCACTCCTCAAATGCCCATTTCATTGCCAACAACTCCCGATTACCAACATCATAATTCCGCTCGGCAGGCGAAAACTTTCTTGAAAAGAAAGCACATGGCCTCATCACAGAGCCATCAGAGCTTCTCTGTGACAAGACAGCCCCAGCTCCTATCTCAGAAGCATCAACCTCGACCTGGAAGGGCAGAGAGACATCCGGCTGACGCAAGACAGGAGCCGAAGAGAACCGACGTTTGAGCTCCTGAAAGGCCTCCACGGCCACAGGAGACCAATTCGTCACATCAGAACCCTTCTTAGTCAAATCCGTCAAAGGCTTAACCACACTGGAAAAATTAGTTATGAAGCGACGGTAAAAATTAGCAAAACCCAAGAACTTCTGAAGACTCTTTACCGATGTAGGTTGAGTCCAGTCATAAATAGCCTGGACCTTGACTGGATCCATCTCAATGGTGGAAGGAGAAAAAATAAAGCCCAAAAAGGAAACCTTCTGGACTCCGAAGAGACATTTAGAGCCCTTCACAAACAAGGCATTGGCTCGCAGGACCTGAAATACCATCCTGACCTGCTTTGCATGAGATTCCCAATCATCAGAAAAGACCAAAATATCATCTAGGTACACAATCATAAACCTATCCAGATATTCTCGGAAGATATCGTGCATGAAGGACTGGAACACAGAAGGGGCATTAGAAAGCCCAAAAGGCATCACCAAGTACTCAAAATGGCCTTTGGGTGTATTGAATGCTGTTTTCCATTCATCGCCCTGCTTTATACGCACAAGATTATACGCTCCACGAAGATCTATCTTGGTGAACCAACTGGCCCCCCTAATCCGAGCAAACAGATCGGACAACAGTGGCAAAGGATACTGAAATTTGACTGTGATGTTATTCAGAAGGCGATAATCTATACAGGGTCTCAGAGAACCATCCTTCTTGGCCACAAAAAAGAACCCCGCACCCAAAGGGGACGAGGACGGGCGAATATGCCCCTTCTCCAAAGACTCCTTGATATAACTCCGCATAGCGGCATGTTCTGGTACAGACAAATTAAAAAGTCGTCCCTTAGGGCAGAGGTCACCAACCTTTTTTGCACCAGGGACCGGCTTTAAGCAAGACCAGTTTTCCATGGCCCGGTGGGGGTGGGGCAGGGGCGGGGCTTTGGTCATATGGGGGTGGGGTTATGGAGGGATGGAGCTTAGTGCATACTTATCATATAATTATGACATTTATAATGAGAATGTGATTCAACTTACCATAGGTTCAGAATGAGTGGGAGCACCATGCTTGTTTCCCTGGTGCTCTGCACCATTATTGCCCCATAGCTGTGCCATATAGTGCTCTGCACCATTATTGCCCCATAGCTGTGCCATACAGTGCTCTGCACCGTTTATTATTGCCCCATAGCTGTGCAATACAGTGCTCTGCACCGTTTATTATTGCCCCATAGCTGTGCCATACAGTGCTCTGCACCGTTCATAATTGCCCCATAGCTGTGCCATATAGTGCTCTGCACCATTATTGCCCCATAGCTGTGCCATACAGTGCTCTGCACCATTATTGCCCCATAGCTGTGCCATATAGTGCTCTGCACCATTATTGCCCCATAGCTGTGCCATACAGTGCTGTGCACCATTATTGCCCCATAGCTGTGCCATACAGTGCTCTGCACCATTATTGCCCCATAGCTGTGCCATGTAGTGCTCTGCACCATTATTGCCCCATAGCTGTGCCATACAGTGCTCTGCACCATTATTGCCCCATAGCTGTGCCATATAGTGCTCTGCACCATTATTGCCCCATAGCTGTGCCATACAGTGCTCTGTCTGCACCGTTTATTATTGCCCCATAGCTGTGCCATACAGTGCTCTGCACCGTCCATTATTGCCCCATAGCTGTGCTGCTGCTGCAATAAAAATAATAAATGACATACTCACCTCTCTTGCTTGCAGCTCCTCAGCGTCCGGTCCCGGCGTCTCTCCGCACTGACTGATCAGGCAGAGGGCAGCGCGCACACTATATGCGTCATCGCGCCCTCTGACCTGCACAGTCAGTGAGGAGAGACGCCGGGAAGATGGAGACAGCGCCCGGCGTGTGGAACGAGGACAGGTGACTATGTAATACTTACCTGCTCCCGGCGTCCTGCTCCTTCCCCCGGACAGCTGGTCTTCGGTGCCGCAGCCTCTTCCTCTATCAGCGGTCACCGTTACCCCTGATTAGAGAAATGAATTATGCGGCTCCGCCCCTATGGGAGGTGGAGCAGCCTATTCATTTCTCTAATGAGCGGTCCCACGTGACCGCTGTACAGGGGAAGAGCTGCTGCACCCGGAGACCGTGGGACGGGCAGGGGGAGCGTCAGGATCGCCGGGACTAGGTAAGTATGCCTCAGCGCCCTCTCCCCCTCACCCGCCGACCCCACCGCCGACCGTGACTCGAGTATAAGCCGAGGGGGCACTTTCAGCCCAAAAATTTGGGCTGAAAATCTCGGCTTATACTCGAGTATATACGGTAGCTGTCAGCGGCGCCGCGGACCGGCTGAAAAACCCCAACGGCCCGGTCCTGGTCCACAGACCGGCGGTTGGGGACCTCTGCCTTAGGGAACTTACTACCAGGAATCAAATTTATGGCGCAATCACAATCCCTATGAGGAGGTAGAGCACTGGACTTGGGCTCATCAAATACATCCTGGTAGTCCAACAAAAATTCAGGGACTTCAGAAGGAGTAGAAGAAGCAATAGACACCAAAGGAGCATCGCCATGAATCCCCTGGCAACCCCAACTTGACACAGACATTGCTTTCCAATCCAGGACTGGATTATGAGCCTGCAGCCATGGCAGACCTAACACGACAACATCATGCAAATTATGTAACACAAGAAAGCGAATCACCTCCTCATGTGCAGGAGTCATGCACATAGTCACTTGAGCCCAGTACTGAGGTTTATTCTAGGCCAATGGCGTGGCATCAATTCCCTTTAGTGGAATAGGGAATTGCAAAGGCTCCAAGATAAAACCACAGCTCCTGGCAAAAGACAAATCCATCAAATTTAGGGCAGCACCTGAATCCACAAAAGCCATAACTGAGTAGGATGACAGAGAGCAAATCAAAGTAACAGACAAAATGAATTTAGGCTGTACAGTACCAATGGTGACAGACTTAGCAAAGTTTTTTATGCGCTTAAAACAATCTGAGATAACATGAGCAGAATCACCACAGTAAAAGCACAACCCATTCTGACGTCTGTGATTTTGCCGTTCATTTCTGGTCAGAATCCTGTCACATTGCATAGACTCAGGCTTCTGCTCAGAAAATACCGCCAGATGGTGCACTGGTTTGCGCTCCCGTAAGCGCCGATCAATCTGAATGGCCAAAGACATTGACTCATTCAGACCCGCAGGCGTGGGGAACCCCACCATAACATCCTTAATAGCTTCAGAAAGACCCTTTCTGAAAATCGCTGCCAGGGCACACTCATTCCATTGAGTGAGCACAGACCATTTCCTAAACTTCTGACAGAAAACCTCTGCTTCATCCTGACCCTGGGAGAGAGCCAGCAAAACCTTTTCTGCTTGGTCTACCAGATTAGGTTCCTCATAAAGCACTAAAGCACTCCAAGCGCCAAAAAAAACGCATCCACATTTTGCAATGCAGGATCTCCCGGCGCCAGAGAGAATGCCCAATCTTGAGGGTCACCACGCAACAAAGAAATAATAATTTTAACTTGCTGAACCGGATCACCAAAGGAACGAGGTCTCAGAGAAAGGAATAATTTGCAATTATTTTTAAAGTTCAAAAACCTAGATCTGTCTCCGGAGAGCTCAGGAATAGGTACCTTAGGCTCTGACATAGGACTGCGGACTACATAATCCTGAATGCCTTGTACCCTAGCAGTGAGATGATCCACACTAGAAGACAGACTCTGAAGGTCCATAGCTGCAGCTGAATTCTGAACCACCCAGAGATTAAGGGGAGGAGAGAGGCTAGACACACTGCAGAGGAAAAAAAAAAAAAAATGAACTCAGGATTTCTCTTATCCCTCTTTTGCGATGCATTAACTCTTTATTGGCCTGCTGTACTGTTATGATCCGGTGGTAGGAT
The DNA here is from genome assembly GCF_051348905.1 of Ranitomeya variabilis. Taxonomy (NCBI): domain Eukaryota; kingdom Metazoa; phylum Chordata; class Amphibia; order Anura; family Dendrobatidae; genus Ranitomeya; species Ranitomeya variabilis. The sequence goes on from NC_135235.1 coordinate 232,209,339, forward strand.
CACCAAACTGACCAGATAGGTAGACCTGAATAGTAGGACAAGCTCTGGGGATGTGGGAACTATACCGACCGCAATCCTGATCCTATCCACACACACTAAAGGCAGCCGTGGAGCGTTTCCTAAAAACCTAGACGCCTCTTCACAGCCTGAGAAACTAGCTACCCCTAGAGAGAAAGCAAGCCTCACTTGCCTCAGAGAAATAACCCCAAAGTTTAGGCAGCCCCCCACAAATAATAACGGTGAGTTAAGGGGAAAATACAAACGTAGGAATGAAAAACAGGTTTAAGCAAATGAGGCCCGCTAACACTAAATAGACAGAAGATAGCAGGGATCTGTGCGGTCGGTACAAAAACTATCAAAAACTATCCACGCAGAAAGTACAAGAACCCCCACACTGACTCACGATGTGAGGGGCGCACTCTGCTCCCCAGAGCTTCCAGCAAGCGAAAAATCACATATAAGCAAGCTGGACTGAACACATCATATACTGAGAAACATTTTCAAGGAAACAATGAGCAAAAAGAACTAGCAAGACTTAGCTTCTCAGAAATAGACAGGTCACCAGGAAAATCCAGGAGAGGTCAGAACCAGTACTGAATACAACGACAGCAGGCAACAAATAAAGGTCCAGGTGGAGTTAAATAGGAACCAGCATAGCAGGAAATGAGGCAGCTGAGCCCAGCTCCAGACCCGTAGTATCGCTAAAGACCACCAGAGGGAGCCCAGACGGAATTCACAACAGCTGTATATGTATGAGAGGCTTCTGCTGGGCTGTATATGTATGAGAGGCTTCTGCTGGGCTGCATATATATGAGAGGCTTCTGCTGGACTGTATATGTGTATGAGAGGCTTCTGCTGGACTGTATATGTGTATGAGAGGCTTCTGCTGGGCTGTATATGTATGAGAGGCTTTTGCTGGGCTGTATATGTATGAGAGGCTTCTGCTGGGCTGTATATGTATGAGAGGCTTCTACTGGGCTGTATATGTATGAGAGGATTCTGCTGGGCTGTATATGTATGAGAGGCTTCTGCTGGGCTGTATATATACGAGGGGCTTCTGCTGGGCTGTATATATATGAGGGGCTTCTGCTGCGCTGTATATATATATATATATGAGGGGCTGCTGCCGGGCTGTATATATCAGAGACTGTTTACCTGTATATATCAGAGGCTGTTGCTGTGCTGGCTGTATATGTATGAGAGGCTTCTGCTGGTCTGTATATATATGTGAGACTTCTGCTAGGCTGTATATATATAAATGAGGGGCTGCTGCTGGGCTGTATATATGAGGGGCTGCTGCCGGGCTGTATATATCAGAGGCTGTTGCTGTGCTGGCTGTATATAGAATAGAGGCTGAGGGGCTATATAAAGTGTATACACAGTACTACACTGTAAACAGGTCCACACTATATACATACAGTATACACAGACACACTGTAATGCAGGATAAAGTGTGGACTTGTATATACAGTATGGTACTGTAACCAAGTAAGAAGCACACAGACGAAGACAGCATGGCAAATTTATCAAATATCATTAGGATGTAGAAAAAGCTAAAGGAACAATCCTAGCCTGCTGAGTCTAGATGGACATGAAAAAGCGGACTGGTCGCCAACCATACAAATCTAGGGGGGAAGGCAATGAAGCCAGAAAGAAACAACCAAAATAGTCCATATTTATAATAATGTGAAAATTCTTTATTAAGGCAACATATAGGACAGAAAAAAATACAAATTTAAAAAGTGGTGCGCACGGGAAATAACCATTGCAAAGGGGTACAGAAACAAGCAAGTGTGAATGAGCACCGAGAACCACTATACACCAGAAGACAATCACATCAATAATCCCCCGTCCAGCAGGACGGTGTAAGGGAGATTGCCACCATAAATGCAAGTCTGATATTGCAGATTACATAGATCAATGTTTTAGGCTAGATATAGCTTATCTACAGCAGCATAAGGGGGTACAAAAATATAATCAACTCAAATTCAACCAAATTAAATAAAAGCATTACATACCACAGCTGCAAGGTGTAAGGGTTCCCGGGGACCGCACACACACCCCAACGATCGTTTCGGACACTCTCCTTCTTCAGGGGGCGTAATAGTACGTGTCAGGAGCGAGCATTAAATAGCGGTGACCACCGGAAGTAACTGTGCAGTGCCCCAGAGTCCTGGTCGTTGCAGTACTGATGCTCCGCCGTTAAGGGGAGTGATGGTACGTCTGATGGCACTGAAGGAGTTCACCTGACCAGGTATCACAGACACCAATACACTTTATAGTCTGGCCTCCAGGGGGAGCTAAGGGCGCTATGTATTAGGCCACTCCTCACAATCTGGTAAAACTGGGGGTTAGATAGAAAGTTAGGGAGAAAGCTGACTGGGTTGGAACCAAGCAACATCCTGTGGCAGAGGCTGTTGCCGGGGAAGATTCAGGGGGGTCCCTGTCAGGGGTGGGATCCTGACAGAGACCTAGCTAACAGGAAAGAATGTTAAGGAACCACGCCTGCACTACATCGCGGCGGTATCTCAAGAAAGGACAAGAAGCGAGGTTTATTGTGGAGAGTGAGAAACGAGATCAAAGCAAAAAGAAGATAACACCAGTAGGAGTCGCGCTGTAAGACCAAGGCAACATCCTACTGAGGCGCGTAGCCGGTGGCCAGAACGCCGAGGAAGTATTAGGCTCCAAGCAATACTTCAAACAGAGGCAGGACAGTTGATTTTAGGTTGGCTGTCTCACCAAAATCACCTAAGAAGAGATAGGGGGCAACTGTGGGAGAGGGGCGACGCTAGGGTCCCGGAAGAACTCCAGGCCTTCCCGTCATACGGGTACGTCCTATCCATATCATCTGGGGGACGGAGAAGAAGATCAGAACAGACATAAGTTGTGGGAAGTAACATCAGAAACAGACAGCAGTTGTGAGGACTATCCCGTGGTGCTCAGCAGGGAAGTACTACAACACACAGGCGCTAGAAAGTAGGCACAGATTTCCACCTGCAAAGGGAACTCTGGAGGTGCCATCGGACCGGCCGGTCTCTTGCAGCCCTGTTGACCGTACTCTGGATTGAGGACCTTGAAGCCTTCAGTAAAGAGGTAAAGAGACTGCAACCCTGTGTCCTCGTTATTCACCGTGACTTGCACCATGCACCACCACTTACAACTTTCATTGGACGCCCCTTAGCAGGGTCACGGACCAGGTCTAGCCACCGTGACAACCCCAGAACTGAGACCGAGAGGCCCGGGACCGAGTACCCCGCGGCCCTGCGTCTGGGGGCGCTCCAAACATGGCATCACGAACAGGATTCTACTTAAGCCTGAAGAATCAGGTCATGTGTGCCTTGGAACTGTGATTTACTGTGCTTGAACTGTATTGCAAAGACCGTGCATTGCCATCACTGCCAAAAGTTCCCGCCAAAACCGCCGCCATTGCAGCGCCACGGGGAGCGCAGAGGAAGAAGAAGGGCGTACCATAAGAGGAGACTACCAAAGCGGCGCCAAAAGCGGCGACCGCCCCCTCCGACTACTGCTGCAAGATGACGACCTGCCCAGAAGCAGAGGAGAACCACCCCCTGATTTGCAACGGCGGGAACGAGGTGAAGAGGGAGCTCCACCCCGGAGAAATGGCGGAGCCAGGTGCATGTTCAGCCATCGAATGCGGAACAACGAAGCTGATCAGCGAGTGCTCGAGCGACGGCGAAGTGATCCCGGCCTGTCCTCGTCCACTGGAGACGGACCTGAGTCCACTGCAGCTGGAGGATCCAGACCTCTCGGCGCCGCAGGCGGCGGAGCCGAGCCAGCCCATCCCGAACATGGAGCCAGCCGATGCGAAGCAATGGGGGTCGGAATTGCATCAGGAGACCGCCCTGGAGGAACCGCAGTCCGGGCTGCAGCCGATTCCAGTGTCCTTGTCAACGGAACAGATCAACATCGGTGGAATGACATCAGACGCAGGTATGGAAAGCGTCCCTGCTCCCCCGACCGATCCTGCTCTCCTGACTGACCCTGCTCCCGTGACCGCTCCCCAGCCCGACAATAACCGAGTTTTCACTGCTGAGCTAGTGATACTGACCCCAGGCACTATGGAGAAGCTGGTGCCTCCGCTACCAACAACGATGGGGAAACCGCTAGATGTGAGCTCAGAGGGGGTGACCTTCCAGTGGGACACCCCACGGATCGGGCCGGATGGGGCCAGGCAGGAGGGCCTCAGCATTGCTGCGCTCACCTGGGAACAGTATAAGCAATGCTTAATTTGACAATGGCAAAACTAAAAAGAGACAGAACCACATGACCCACCGAGAGTACAGAGACCAAAGACTGAACACAATAGGAGGAACTCGGTCAAGCAGGGGACTGTACTAGCCTTCCACCCAAAGCAGGGTTGGGGCTCTATACAGGAACCGGGACTGCGGACTGAATCTTCTTTACCAGCTACAATGTGAAAACCCCGTCCCGCAATCGATATGACAGTCAGCTACTATGTAAAGGGGACCAGGTGACCTACACTCGCCACCGGAGTGCGCAGGGGTGGTGAGCTCGAGATATCCAACGGTGCGAGCCGGCCGTAGCGCCACCTGCTGTCCCGACTACGACTAACCCATATTTGACCAATGCCACTACTGTCGCCACGGTGTGCATCATTGCCGCTGCTGAACTTGCAACCACAGCCGACATTCGAATCCAGACGCCGGGTGATCTGGCCGTGCCTGGGAGACCAACTAATCATACTGATTCTGCATCCACTGAGGATAGAGGACCGCAGCCTTCCTGGCCGGCGAGTGTCCGTCACCAATTGATGCAGTGTAACCTTCTGTGAGGATAAACCTCTGAACCACGAGAATGTATATAGTTAACTGTTCTTTTTTTTGTGTTTTTCTGCTGCTATAACCCGACCAGGGTTATCTCTTAAAGGGATCCCTTAGTTGACCCGGGATCCCTATTTTGCCTTTTTGATTGGTTCATCACTGTTTTAAAGACTACCGAATCATGGACAGTGAATGATTCACAAACTGTTTTGTAAATAGTTTGCACCCTCTTAAGGGTGCCCTCTACTGGTTTTACAACAAAGAGAACTCTTTGCGAAGAAACTGTTCCTGGGAACAGCATGGGAGTTCCTACCTACACGGACTTGCAACATGAGTAGTTGCACTACCTCAAAGAGACTTGATTCCCTCTTAAAGGGAATGTTCACCAGTTGTATTCAATATATAACGCTGCCTTAAAGAAGAGTAAATAGAAGTAATGTTTTTCATAGAAAAGTTAAATGTAGCTAGTTAGTTAATTATAGGAAATGTTTAATAATGTGCTAGAGAATGAGGACAGGAAAGTGAACCCGTAGGGGTTAGTGGTTGAGTCCACTTAGGAGCCATAAAGAGATTGCTCAGTGATCCTGTACTAAGAAAGAGGCAGTAGGCCTGGGCAGATAGACAGGCGGTCCTGCATAAGACAAATCATAGAATAAGAAGGAAATATTGCACTTAAAAGGAAAAATGAAGAAAAAGTTAATTTATATTTTAGAAGTTTTATCATAGGCCTTTAGTGGATTCAGCTTACACGTCCTTAGAGGAAAATTTAAATTATTGTTGAGAATTTGCACTTAGTAGAATACCCGGCTGGGTAATAGAAGTTATTTATAGACTGTTATTTAAAAATAATAAACCATGTTTGTAACGTTCAAGAATCCTCACCTCCCATAAAGGGAAGCACTGTTATTTTCACCTATTACTTGTTTATTGCATTTCAAAATTTGTATGTCTTTTGCTGACATGTATTGTTGTTTTCTTCCCAGTCCAGGAGTACTGGATTTAACCGGGGGGGAGTGCAGCGCCCCAGAGTCCTGGTCGTTGCAGTACTGATGCTCCGTCGCTAAGGGGAGTGATGGTACGTCTGATGGCACTGAAGGAGTTCACCTTACCAGGTATCACAGACACCAATACACTTCATAGTCTGGCCTCCAGGGGGAGCTAAACGCGCTATGTATTAGGCCACTCCTCACAATCTGGTAAAACTGGGGGTTAGATAGATAGTTAGAGAGAAAGCTGACTGGGTTGGAACCAAGCAACATCCTGTGGCAGAGGCTGTTGCAGGGGAAGATTCAGGGGGGTCCCTGTCAGGGGTGGGATCCTGACAGAGGCCTAGCGAACAGGAAAGAACGTTAAGGAACCGCGCCTGCACTACATCGCGGCGGTATCTCAAGAAAGGACAAGAAGCGAGGTTTATTGTGGAGAGTGAGAAACGAGATCAAAGCAAAAAGGAGATAACACTAGTAGGAGTCGTGCTGTAAGACCGAGGCAACATCCTACTGAGGCGCGTAGCCGGTGGCCAGAACGCCGAGGAAGTATTAGGCTCCAAGCAATACTTCAAACAGAGACAGGACAGTTGATTTTAGGTTGGCTGTCTCACCAAAATCACCTAAGAAGACATAGGGGGCAACTGTGGGAGAGGGGTGACTCTAGGGTCCCGGAAGAACTCCAGGCCTTCCCGTCATACGGGTGCGTCCTATCCATATCCTCTGGGGGATGGAGAAGAAGATCAGAACAGACATAAGTTGTGGGAAGTAACATCAGAAACAGACACAGCAGTTGTGAGGACTATCCCGTGGTGCTCAGCAAGGAAGTACTACAACACACAGGCGCTAGAAGGTAGGCACAGATTTCCACCTGCAAAGGGAACTCTGGAGGTGCCATCGGACCGGCCGATCTCTTGCAGCCCTGTTGACCGTACTCTGGATTGAGGACCTTGAAGCCTTCAGTAAAGAGGTAAAGAGACTGCAAACGTGTCCTTGTTATTCACCGCGACTTGCACCACGCACCACCACTTACAACTTTCATTGGACGCCCCTTATCAGGGTCACGGACCGGGTCTAGCCACCGTGACAACCCCAGAACTGAGACCGAGAGGCCCGGGACCGAGTACCCCGCGGCCCTGCGTCTGGGGGCGCTCCAACTGCACTTGACCCCGGATGTATCAAGGAATCCATGGCAACAAATACACAAAAAGAATACCAAAACATTATGCTGAGCAGTGCAGGCAGTCTCCATCGTCCCGGCGCAGACCCCGCGCCGCACCACGGCAGGAAAAAACATGGGGCCCCGTGGATTTCACCACCAGGCGGGCAAAGAAGCGAGCGCTGGGAAAAGGGGTGGAGCCAACACCGCGCATGCGCAGAGATGCGCAAAGATTAGAAGTCGCCATTTGCAATGAGGGCAAAAGCAAGGAAACAAGACGGTAGGTATATGGCAGACAATGATGAAAAAATGAATAGAAGAGGCTGGAATACGATAAAATAGATATAAATACGATATATATAAGCAACGCCATCAGGATAATAATACTCAAAGGTACACTAGACCGGAGGGAACACCAGACTAACTGATACTACATGTCATAATTAGTGTTGAGCATTCCGATACCGCAAGTATCGGGTATCGGCCGATACTTGCGGTATCGGAATTCCGATACCGGGATTCCGATACTTGCCGCGTATCGGATACCGGAATCGGAAGTTCCCAGATTCAAAATTCCGAAATTCAGCCAATGAGAATGATTCCAAGTGTGGGCACATCCTGTTTAGCATGGAGGGCATGAAACTACTGGCAAGGCTGTGATTGGCTGCTGAAATGATGTCATGATGCAGTTTAAAAGTCGCTGGCGCCATTTTGCGATCACTCTGCTGTGAATTCAGTTAGTGACAGGACGCTGTTTGCTGACTGAGGGACAGTTTAGAGATAGCGATTTGCTTCTTTGTGCTTTCCAAAGGCTAATTTAGCAACCGCTGTGTTCACCTACTATTCACCTTGCTTTTGCCTTGTAGCGCTGTTTTCACAGCGATCTGCAAGGTCTGTGTGTGTGTGTGTGTGTGTGTGAGTGCAGCCCACTCTCTAGTCTGAGTGCAGCCACATAGGCCATCCATAGCTGGTTGTATTCAGTTCAGGGAGGGTGGTTCATTGCCTCATACTGTTCTTTTTTTTTTTTTTTTTTTTTTTTTCAAGTAGTGTAGTCTGCTGCTAATTTATTCAAAAAAATCCTATTAGTGTCTTTCCACCCGTCTCCAGCTAATTTGTGGAAAAACACTACATAGGATAAAGTAGAGGAGGGTTTTTGGGCCTTGCAGCGCCGTTTACGGCTGTCTGCACGGTCTCCGTGTGACTGCAGCTCGCCCTGTAGTCTGTGAGCAGCCATAGCCTGGTTGTCTCCAGCTCAGGGTTGTTCACTGCGTCATACCGCAAAATCAATTTTCATTTTTTTTCAAGTAGTGTAGTCTGCTGCTAATTAATTTAAAAAAATCCTATTAGTGTCTTTCCACCCGTCTCCAGCTAATTTGTGGAAAAACACTACATAGGATAAAGTAGAGGAGGGTTTTTGGGCCTTGCAGCGCCGTTTACGGCTGTCTGCACGGTCTCCGTGTGACTGCAGCTCGCCCTGTAGTCTGTGAGCAGCCATAGCCTGGTTGTCTCCAGCTCAGGGTTGTTCACTGCGTCATACCGCAAAATCAATTTTCATTTTTTTTTCAAGTAGTGTAGTCTGCTGCTAATTAATTTAAAAAAATCCTATTAGTGTCTTTCCACCCGTCTCCAGCTAATTTGTGGAAAAACACTACATAGGATAAAGTAGAGGAGGGTTTTTGGGCCTTGCAGCGCCGTTTACGGCTGTCTGCACGGTCTCCGTGTGACTGCAGCTCGCCCTGTAGTCTGTGAGCAGCCATAGCCTGGTTGTCTCCAGCTCAGGGTTGTTCACTGCGTCATACCGCAAAATCAATTTTCATTTTTTTTCAAGTAGTGTAGTCTGCTGCTAATTAATTCAAAAAAATCCTATTAGTGTCTTTCCACCCGTCTCCAGCTAATTTGTGGAAAAACACTACATAGGATAAAGTAGAGGAGGGTTTTTGGGCCTTGCAGCGCCGTTTACGGCTGTCTGCACGGTCTCCGTGTGACTGCAGCTCGCCCTGTAGTCTGTGAGCAGCCATAGCCTGGTTGTCTCCAGCTCAGGGTTGTTCACTGCGTCATACCGCAAAATCAATTTTCATTTTTTTTCAAGTAGTGTAGTCTGCTGCTAATTAATTTTAAAAAATCCTATTAGTGTCTTTCCACCCGTCTCCAGCTAATTTGTGGAAAAACACTACATAGGATAAAGTAGAGGAGTGTGACTGCAGCTCTATCTGTTGTCAGTTCAGCCCCCAAAAAAGAAATAAATAATAAAGTTCACCAAACACACCAGTTACACCACTTTACATTTGTGTAGGCCACATTAGCTCATATTAAAGTCTAGTCCACACTTTAGAAAATTAGTGTTTCTTATACCTGTTAGGAGGAGTTGCTCAGGAATAAGCACACAAAGCCGTTAGTACTTTTCTGCTTATCTTTATCAGTCAACCAAGATGAAGAAGGCAGTGAGTAAGGCACGTGGGCGTGGGCGTGGGCGCGGAGCAGGGAGGGGACGTGGGGATTCTGTGCCTGCTGCGGGCACCGGTGACTCATCAGCACCCACTTTCACCAGGCAACAGTCGTTCATGCGCAGCTTTGTGTCAGAGCGCCGTACACCGCTGCTGCGTCAAGAACAAATTGAAGCTGTTGTCGGATGGATGGCAGCTAATGCATCAACTTCCATTAGTGCCACATCCTCTCAGACACAGAGCACTGGAGAGCAGCCATCTGTCTCTTCACCACCTGCCAAATTGCCCAGGCAGACAGAGAGCCCAGGACAGGAGCCGTCTCTACTTCTGTTCTCTGAATCTCTTGGCTTGGAAACAGGGGGCCAGCCAAGCAGCATTGGAGAAATGGAAGAAGAGGCAGGGTGCAGTGATGCCCAACAGCTTTTTCTCTCTTCCTCTGAAGAGGCGGGTGGGCCAGTGGCTCCGGTCACCACATCGCAGGCCGCATCAGCTGATGATGACACTCAGGTGCCACTTAGTGGTGCGTGCTCTGCTGCTGAGACTACCCAGGAGGAGCAGTTGGGGGCAGAGGGTAGTGTAGATGATGAGGTCCTCGACCCATCTTGGCGTGAGGGACAGGAAGGTGGTGGGAGCAGCTCTGAGGAAGAGATTCCCCGTACGGCCCAAAGAGGGAGAGGGAGGGGGAAGACTGCGGATCCTGCAGCCTCCGCTTTGGCACCCGTTAGGAGCATGTCTCTTCCAAAAGCCAAAAAGGGCGCTCCCAAGACTTGCAGTGCCTGGTCCTTTTTTGACACAGTTGCAGATGACATTTGCTATGTCAGATGCAACGTGTGTCATCAAAAAGTCAAAAGAGGGAAAAATGTCAGCAACCTCAATACCTCCAACATGTGGAAACATGTGCGCAACAGGCACCCGGCGGAGTTAGAAAAACACACTGAAGAGGTAGGCCAACCAACAGCGGCAGCTACCACCTCTTCAGCTCGTGTTGCCTCTTCCTCTAGCTCACACGCAGCTGGTTCGGCTTCCTCCCAGGATCGCCGTGGACGAACCTCTGGCCCTGTTGTCCAGAGACCCGCTGTAATTCCACCCGCAGCACCACTTTCCCAGTCATCCACACACTCCCAGCCCAGTCTACAGCCATCGGTAGTACAGGCATGGGAGAAAAGGCGGCCTTTCTCGTCAAACCACCCACGAGCACAGGCTCTGACTGCAGGCATTGCCAAACTGCTGTCACTGGAAATGCTGTCATTCAGGCTGGTGGAGACTGACAGCTTCCGTGACTTGATGTCATTGGCAGTCCCACAGTACAATGTGCCCAGCCGCTTTTACTTCAGCAGGCAAGCCGTCCCTGCCCTGCACAAGCATGTGGAGGGACACATAAAACACGCGCTACTGAACGCCGTCAGTAGCAAGGTCCACCTCACCACCGATGCGTGGACCAGTCAACATGGACAGGGGCGATACCTTTCCCTCACTGCCCATTGGGTTAATGTCGTTGAGCCGGGTACAGACCGTGCGAGTGGCGCAGGACGTGTCCTGACCACTCCAAGCATTGCAGGAATCCATTCTGTACGCATTGACTCCTCCTCTTACACCAGTTCCTCAGAATCATCGCTGCAGGAGCCGTCACAGTCCACCTCCACATGGACCCGTGATGAACGTGTACCTGTTACGACCGACATGAGCACAGCCGTGGCCAAACGTCAACAGGCCGTGTTGAAATTAATTTTTTTGGGGAATCGTAGCCACACAGCGCAGGAGCTCTGGAATGCCATCAAGCAGGAGAGCGATGTGTGGTTTGTGCCAGCGAATCTCCAGCCAGGCATGGTAGTGTGTGATAATGGCCGAAATCTGGTGGCAGCTCTGGGCCTCGGCAACCTCACTCACATCCCATGTCTGGCACATGTGCTCAATTTGGTCGTGCAGAGCTTTTTGAGGGACTATCCGGATCTTGATGCACTGCTGCACAAGGTCCGCCTAGAGTGTGCTCACTTGCGGCGTTCCAGCACGGCAAAAGCGCGCATTGCGGCTCTGCAGCGCCGACACCGCCTGCCGGAACATCGCATCATATGTGACCTACCTACCAGGTGGAATTCCACGTTACATATGTTGGAGCGGTTGTGTGAGCAGCAGCATGCTGTAATGGAGTACCAGCTGCTTCAGGCGCAAAAAAGTCGCAGTCAGCGCCGTACAGACTTCACAACCACAGAGTGGGCCACTATGAATGACGTCTGCCAGGTTTTGCGTCCCTTTGATTATTCCACGCGGATGGCGAGTGCAGATGATGCACTAGTCAGCATGACTGTCCCCCTTATCTGCCTGCTTGAAAAATCACTGTAAGCGCTAAGGGATGATGTTGTGGAAGAGGTGGAGGATGAGGATTCACCATTTCCATCATCTTCTGGACAGTCAGCGCCACGTGGTTCCTCACAAACGCGTAGGCAGGGGACAGTTTGTGAGGAGGATGAGGAGGAGTCAATGGAGGAGGAAGACATCTGTCCAGAGGAGGGAGTTACCGAATTGTCCAGTACTCAGTGTGTACAGCGAGGGTGGGGTGATGACGAGCAGGCAGAGATCACGCCTCCAGCAGGGGACAGCGTTTCTTGGGCAGTTGGCAGTCTGCAGCACATGGTGGATTACATGCTGCAGTGCCTGAGAAACGACCGCCGCATCGCCCACATTCTCAACATGTCTGATTATTGGGTGTTCACCCTCCTCGATCCTCGCTACCGGGACAACGTAGAAAGCCTCATCACACCGTTGAACCGGGAGCGAAAAATGCGGGAGTACCAAGACACACTGGTCAATTCCATCATCTTCTCCATTCCAACTGAGAGAAGTGCTGCTAGTGCATTCCAAAGCAGCTCAGTGCGTCCAGGCAGTGGTGGAGGCTCTGCACAAAGAGGGAGCAGAAGCAGTGCCTCTGCCCAAGGCAAGACCAGTATGGCCCAACTGTGGCACAGTTTTCTGTGCCCCCCACAAAAGTCTACACCATCACAGACGGCTCCAGTCAGCAGGAGGCAACGGTTCCGTCAGATGGTGACAGACTACATGTCTTGCCCTCTTGCTGTACTCCCAGACGGCTCTTCCCCTTTCAAGTTTTGGGTCTCAAAGCTGGATACATGGCCAGAGCTAAGCCAGTATGCATTGGAGGTGCTGTCTTGCCCTGCGGCCAGTGTATTATCGGAACGTGTCTTTAGTGCTGCAGGTGGTGTACTAACTGACCGTCGCATGCGACTATCCTCCGATAACGTTGACCGGCTTACTTTCCTGAAAATGAACAAGGCCTGGATCTCGCAGGAATTTGCCACTCCTCCTCCTGATTAAATAATTAGGTCACTGTATACGTTATCCAGGTCTCCTGTTGTGTTCATCTTTCTACCACCTGAACTTAAATTCCTGGGCTCCAACACCGCCAGTTGAGGCTCAGAAGTGCCGTCTGCACAGTCAAAACATACGACCCAGTGTTATTGGGTTTCAGTAACGTCAGCTGATCCCCAGCTGTGTAGCCGGCAATGTGTCATGCGACCGCCACGCTGACACAACAACTGAAATGTAAGGGAATCTGTCCCCCCCCCCCCCCAAGGCGTTTGTTACTGAAAGAGCCACCTTGTGCAGCAGTAATGCTGCACAAGGAAAAGGTAGCTATTTTTGTTTAGCTCCTTGCACACGCAGAACTTAACACTTATAAAATGTGTCCACTGATACCGTAAAACCGTCCCGGAGGAGGGAGTTTCCTTCGTAATGTGACGCAGCACAGCCGTCATTCCTACCCCCCCGGCGCCGCGCACCGGCTCCTCAGCGTTGTTTTATTCCGTCCCGGAGCCTGCGCTGTTATGTTATCCCGTGGCCAGGCACACTTAGCGCTGCCCGTCTTCTGGCATCATTTGGTGTCAGGATGGCTGCGCCTGTGCGGCCGCGCTGGCCGAGACCCCGCCTCGCAGTGTCTTCTGATTTAATCCCACTGGGGGCCTGGGATCTATGGACATGCGCAGTGCATATCTGAACCTCCACCTCTCACTCATCTCCCTATGGCTTCTTCAGACTGTTCGGTGTCAGCTGGTCCCTAATAGCATGCCACGGCCGTGACACCGCACAGTCTTAAGAAGCCGTAGGGAGGGGAGTGAGAGGCGAGGATATGCACTGCGCATGTCCATGGATCCCAGGCCCCCAGTGGGATTAAATCAGAAGACACTGCGAGGCGGGCTCTCGGCCAGCGCGGCTGCACAGGCGCAGCCATCCTGACACCAAATGATGCCAGAAGACGGGCAGCGCTAAGTGTGCCTGGCCACGGGATAACATAACAGCGCAGGCTCCGGGACGGAATAAAACAACGCTGAGGAGCCGGTGCGCGGCGCCGGGGGGGTAGGAATGACGGCTGTGCTGCGTCACATTACGAAGGAAAGTCCCACCTCCGGGACGGTTTTACGGTTGCAGGGGACACATTTTATAAGTGTTTAGTTCTGTGTTTGCAAGGAGCATGATGAAAAGAGCCACCTTTTCCTTTTGCATCTTTTGTGCTGCACAAGCTGGCTCTTTCAGCTACAAACGCCTTGGGGGGGGGGTTAAAGGTTCCCTTTCGACTTTCTCAGGCTTCGGCCTACATTGTGTTCCTCTGCTTTTCCACCTGTCCCTGGGCTCCAACACCGCCAGTTGCCGTCCAGAAGTGCTGTACGCACAGTCAACAGTCGCTCCTCTGTTATTGGGGTTCAGTAACGTCAGCTGTTCCCCTGCTGTGTGTGTGGCAATCCCTCCTACCTCCTCCTACCTCCTCCAACCTCCTCCTCCTCCACCTGTCCCTGGGCTCCAACACCGCCAGTTGCCGTCCAGAAGTGCTGTACGCACAGTCAACAGTCGCTCCTCTGTTATTGGGGTTCAGTAACGTCAGCTGTTCCCCTGCTGTGTGTGTGGCAATCCCTCCTACCTCCTCCAACCTCCTCCTCCTCCACCTGTCCCTGGGCTCCAACACCGCCAGTTGCCGTCCAGAAGTGCTGTACGCACAGTCAACAGTCGCTCCTCTGTTATTGGGGTTCAGTAACGTCAGCTGTTCCCCTGCTGTGTGTGTGGCAATCCCTCCTACCTCCTCCTACCTCCTCCAACCTCCTCCTCCTCCACCTGTCCCTGGGCTCCAACACCGCCAGTTGCCGTCCAGAAGTGCTGTACGCACAGTCAACAGTCCCTCCTCTGTTATTGGGGTTCAGTAACGTCAGCTGTTCCCCTGCTGTGTGTGTGGCAATCCCTCCTACCTCCTCCAACCTCCTCCTCCTCCACCTGTCCCTGGGCTCCAACACCGCCAGTTGCCGTCCAGAAGTGCTGTACGCACAGTCAACAGTCGCTCCTCTGTTATTGGGGTTCAGTAACGTCAGCTGTTCCCCTGCTGTGTGTGTGGCAATCCCTCCTACCTCCTCCTACCTCCTCCAACCTCCTCCTCCTCCACCTGTCCCTGGGCTCCAACACCGCCAGTTGCCGTCCAGAAGTGCTGTACGCACAGTCAACAGTCGCTCCTCTGTTATTGGGGTTCAGTAACGTCAGCTGTTCCCCTGCTGTGTGTGTGGCAATCCCTCCTACCTCCTCCAACCTCCTCCTCCTCCACCTGTCCCTGGGCTCCAACACCGCCAGTTGCCGTCCAGAAGTGCTGTACGCACAGTCAACAGTCGCTCCTCTGTTATTGGGGTTCAGTAACGTCAGCTGTTCCCCTGCTGTGTGTGTGGCAATCCCTCCTACCTCCTCCTACCTCCTCCAACCTCCTCCTCCTCCACCTGTCCCTGGGCTCCAACACCGCCAGTTGCCGTCCAGAAGTGCTGTACGCACAGTCAACAGTCGCTCCTCTGTTATTGGGGTTCAGTAACGTCAGCTGTTCCCCTGCTATGTGTGTGGCAATCCCTCCTACCTCCTCCTACCTCCTCCAACCTCCTCCTCCTCCACCTGTCCCTGGGCTCCAACACCGCCAGTTGCCGTCCAGAAGTGCTGTACGCACAGTCAACAGTCGCTCCTCTGTTATTGGGGTTCAGTAACGTCAGCTGTTCCCCTACTGTGTGTGTGGCAATCCCTCCTACCTCCTCCGACCTCCTCCTCCTCCACCTGTCCCTGGGCTCCAACACCGCCAGTTGCCGTCCAGAAGTGCTGTACGCACAGTCAACAGTCGCTCCTCTGTTATTGGGGTTCAGTAACGTCAGCTGTTCCCCTGCTGTGTGTGTGGCAATCCCTCCTACCTCCTCCGACCTCCTCCTCCTCCACCTGTCCCTGGGCTCCAACACCGCCAGTTGCCGTCCAGAAGTGCTGTACGCACAGTCAACAGTCCCTCCTCTGTTATTGGGGTTCAGTAACGTCAGCTGTTCCCCTGCTGTGTGTGTGGCAATCCCTCCTACCTCCTCCTACCTCCTCCAACCTCCTCCTCCTCCACCTGTCCCTGGGCTCCAACACCGCCAGTTGCCGTCCAGAAGTGCTGTACGCACAGTCAACAGTCCCTCCTCTGTTATTGGGGTTCAGTAACGTCAGCTGTTCCCCTGCTGTGTGTGTGGCAATCCCTCCTACCTCCTCCTACCTCCTCCAACCTCCTCCTCCTCCACCTGTCCCTGGGCTCCAACACCGCCAGTTGCCGTCCAGAAGTGCTGTACGCACAGTCAACAGTCCCTCCTCTGTTATTGGGGTTCAGTAACGTCAGCTGTTCCCCTGCTGTGTGTGTGGCAATCCCTCCTACCTCCTCCTACCTCCTCCAACCTCCTCCTCCTCCACCTGTCCCTGGGCTCCAACACCGCCAGTTGCCGTCCAGAAGTGCTGTACGCACAGTCAACAGTCGCTCCTCTGTTATTGGGGTTCAGTAACGTCAGCTGTTCCCCTGCTGTGTGTGTGGCAATCCCTCCTACCTCCTCCTACCTCCTCCAACCTCCTCCTCCTCCACCTGTCCCTGGGCTCCAACACCGCCAGTTGCCGTCCAGAAGTGCTGTACGCACAGTCAACAGTCCCTCCTCTGTTATTGGGGTTCAGTAACGTCAGCTGTTCCCCTGCTGTGTGTGTGGCAATCCCTCCTACCTCCTCCAACCTCCTCCTCCTCCACCTGTCCCTGGGCTCCAACACCGCCAGTTGCCGTCCAGAAGTGCTGTACGCACAGTCAACAGTCGCTCCTCTGTTATTGGGGTTCAGTAACGTCAGCTGTTCCCCTGCTGTGTGTGTGGCAATCCCTCCTACCTCCTCCGACCTCCTCCTCCTCCACCTGTCCCTGGGCTCCAACACCGCCAGTTGCCGTCCAGAAGTGCTGTACGCACAGTCAACAGTCCCTCCTCTGTTATTGGGGTTCAGTAACGTCAGCTGTTCCCCTGCTGTGTGTGTGGCAATCCCTCCTACCTCCTCCTCCTCCACCTGTCCCTGGGCTCCAACAACGCCAGTTGCCGTCCAGAAGTGCTGTACGCACAGAGCCAAACACCTCGCCAATGTGTTAGTGGGGTTCAGCACCGCCAGCTGTTCCCCTGCTGTGTATACGGCAACGTGTACTGCGACCGCCACGCAGGCACAACAAGTTAAATTTAAGGGAACCTGTCCCCACCCCCAGGCGTTTGTTACTGAAGGAGCCACCTTGTGCAGCAGTAATGATGCAAAGGGAAAAAGTGCCTCTTTTCGTGGTGCTCCTTGCAGATGCTGAACCTAACACTTATGAAATGTGTCCCCTCACAGCGTTCAACCGTCCGGTAGGTGGAACTTTCCTTTGTGATGTGACGCAGCACAGCCGTCATTTTTACCCCCTTGGCGCCGTACGCGGCCTCCTCAGCGTTGTTTGAATCTGTCCCGGAGCCTGCGCTGTTAGGTTACCCCTTGGCCATGCACACATTTTGCGCTGCCCGTCTTCTGACATCATTTGCTGTCAGGCTGGCTGCGCCTGTGTGGGTGCGCTGTCCGAGATTCAGCCTCGCGGTGTCGTGTAATGTAATCCCACCGCGGGCCTGTGATCCGTGGACATGCGCAGTGCATATCCTCGCCTCTCACTCCCCTCCCTACGGCTTCTTCAGACTGTTCGTTGTCAGCTGGTCCCTAATAGCATGCCACGGCCGTGACACCGCACAGTCTTAAGAAGCCGTAGGGAGGGTAGTGAGAGGCGAGGATATGCACTGCGCATGTCCACGGATCACAGGCCCGCGGTGGGATTACATTACACGACACCGCGAGGCTGAATCTCGGACAGCGCACCCACACAGGCGCAGCCAGCCTGACAGCAAATGATGTCAGAAGACGGGCAGCGCAAAATGTGTGCATGGCCAAGGGGTAACCTAACAGCGCAGGCTCCGGGACAGATTCAAACAACGCTGAGGAGGCCGCGTACGGCGCCAAGGGGGTAAAAATGACGGCTGTGCTGCGTCACATCACAAAGGAAAGTTCCACCTACCGGACGGTTGAACGCTGTGAGGGGACACATTTCATAAGTGTTAGGTTCAGCATCTGCAAGGACCATAATTAAAAGAGCTAAGTTTACCTTTTCCAGCATTAGTGCTGTACACGATGGCTCTTCCAGCTACAAACGCCTGGGGGGGGGGGGTTAAAGGTTTCCTTTTAACTTGCTCCAGTGCAGGCTTCGGCCTACACTCCGCTCCCCCTGCTCCTCCTGCTGACCCTGGGCTCTAACACCGTCAGTTGGGGCCCAGATGTGCTAGCTGCACAGAGAAAAACACCAGCCAATGTGTCAGTGGGGTTCAGCACCGCCAGCTGTTCCCCTGCTGTGCAGCCGGCATCGTGTCCTGCAACTGCCACGCAGGCACAACAGACCCAAAAGCTGCCGCCAGTGCAGGCTTCGGCCTACACTCTGCTCCATCTCCTCCTCCTGCTGACCCCGGGCTCCAACACCGCCAGTTGGGGCCCGGTACTGCTAGCTGCACAGAGAAAAACACCAGCCAATGTGTCAGTGGGGTTCAGCACCGCCAGCTGTTCCCCTGCTGTGCAGCCGGCATCATGTCCTGCAAAAGCCACGCAGACACAAGAACTGAAATTGAAGGGAACCTGTCCCCCCTCCCCCAGGCGTTTGTACGTTTTAAAGGCCACCTTGTACAGCGGTAATGCTGCATGTGTGCAAGGTGGCTCATAAACGTATTCTCCTCGCACATGTGGAACTGAAAACACGTCTAAAATGTGTCCTCTGTGTGACCATTTAACCGTCCCGGTGGTGTGACTTTCCTTTGTAATGACACGCTGCAACCCCCTTGGTAGCGCTGCCCATCTTCTGGCATCATGGTTTGGCTGCCTGCGCCTCTGCGGCCGCCCTGACCCACACAACGCCCCTCGTTGTCTTAGTTATTGGGACTGCGAGGGTGTGATTGATGGGCATGATCAGTGCATCAGTTCGCCTGTCCCTCATCTCCTTCCGCCTTCTGCGGACTGTGCGGCTTCATGGCCGTGGCATGCGATAAGGGATCAGATGACGCCGCACAGTCTGAAGCGGGTGTAAGGACCCGAGTGTGAGAGGCGAACATATGTGCTGCGCCAGGCCCTGAATCCCAGCCCCGCAGTGTTTTAACAATGTTAAGACACCGCGGGGCTGGGATTCATGGTCATCGCGAAACGCACCGGCCGACATTAAATGATGCCAGAACATGGGCAGCGCTAACAGCGCTAGGCCAGGGGATAACACGACAGCGCAGACTCCTGTACAGCAAATAACAACGCTCAGGAGGCTGCACCCAGCACCAAGGTGGGATTCTTGACATCTGTGCTGCGTCTCATTACAAAGGGAACTCGCGCCTCCAACACAGTTTGACTGTATAAAGGGCTAAATGTTATACGTGTTTCACTCAGCGTGTGCAAGGAGCGAAATTAAAAGAGCAACCTTTGACTTGTGCAGCACTACTGCTGCATAAGCTGTGGCTCTTCTACTTTGTAACCCCTGAGGGGGGGTTAAAGGTTACCTTTGAAATTGGTTCAATTAGGCTTCGGCCTACACTCTGCTCCCCCTGCAGAGCCCTGGGCTCCAACACCGCCAGTTGGGGCCCGGTACTGCTAGCTGCACAGAGAAAAACACCAGCCAATGTGTCAGTGGGGTTCAGCACCGCCAGCTGTTCCCCTGCTGTGCAGCCGGCAACGTGTCCTGCAACTGCCACGCAGGCACAACAGACCCAAAAGCTGCCGCCAGTGCAGGCTTCGGCCTACACTCTGCTCCATCTCCTCCTCCTGCTGACCCCGGGCTCCAACACCGCCAGTTGGGGCCCGGTACTGCTAGCTGCACAGAGAAAAACACCAGCCAATGTGTCAGTGGGGTTCAGCACCGCCAGCTGTTCCCCTGCTGTGCAGCCGGCATCGTGTCCTGCAAAAGCCACGCAGACACAAGAACTGAAATTGAAGGGAACCTGTCCCCCCTCCCCCAGGCGTTTGTACGTTTTAAAGGCCACCTTGTACAGCGGTAATGCTGCATGTGTGCAAGGTGGCTCATAAACGTATTCTCCTCGCACATGTGGAACTGAAAACACGTCTAAAATGTGTCCTCTGTGTGACCATTTAACCGTCCCGGTGGTGTGACTTTCCTTTGTAATGACACGCTGCAACCCCCTTGGTAGCGCTGCCCGTCTTCTGGCATCATGGTTTGGCTGCCTGCGCCTCTGCGGCCGCCCTGACCCACACAACGCCCCTCGTTGTCTTAGTTATTGGGACTGCGAGGGTGTGATTGATGGGCATGATCAGTGCATCAGTTCGCCTGTCCCTCATCTCCTTCCGCCTTCTGCGGACTGTGCGGCTTCATGGCCGTGGCATGCGATAAGGGATCAGATGACGCCGCACAGTCTGAAGCGGGTGTAAGGACCCGAGTGTGAGAGGCGAACATATGTGCTGCGCCAGGCCCTGAATCCCAGCCCCGCAGTGTTTTAACAATGTTAAGACACTGCGGGGCTGGGATTCATGGTCATCGCGAAACGCACCGGCCGACATTAAATGATGCCAGAACATGGGCAGCGCTAACAGCGCTAGGCCAGGGGATAACACGACAGCGCAGACTCCTGTACAGCAAATAACAACGCTCAGGAGGCTGCACCCAGCACCAAGGTGGGATTCTTGACATCTGTGCTGCGTCTCATTACAAAGGGAACTCGCGCCTCCAACACAGTTTGACTGTATAAAGGGCTAAATGTTATACGTGTTTCACTCAGCGTGTGCAAGGAGCGAAATTAAAAGAGCAACCTTTGACTTGTGCAGCACTACTGCTGCATAAGCTGTGGCTCTTCTACTTTGTAACCCCTGAGGGGGGGTTAAAGGTTACCTTTGAAATTGGTTCAATTAGGCTTCGGCCTACACTCTGCTCCCCCTGCAGAGCCCTGGGCTCCAACACCGCCAGTTGGGGCCCGGTACTGCTAGCTGCACAGAGAAAAACACCAGCCAATGTGTCAGTGGGGTTCAGCACCGCCAGCTGTTCCCCTGCTGTGCAGCCGGCATCGTGTCCTGCAAAAGCCACGCAGACACTTGCTCTTGTACCTTCTGCTCTCCATCCTGGTTCCAGTACCGTCAGCTGGTTCCGGGCAGAGCCTTTGGCTTAGGTGCCTCCCTCTGGGTATCCGAGTTCCACCAACGTCAGGTGGTCCTTGGTAGTGCTTTCAGGCACGGGTACCTCCTGCTTAGTAACCGGGTTCCAGTAACGTCAGCTGGTCCTCGGTAGTTCCATTGGCTCTTGGACCTTCGGCTACCCATCCGGGTTCCAGCACCGTCAGCTGGTTCTCGGCAGTGTCTTTTGCTCTTGTACCTTCTGCTCCCCATCCTGGTTCCAGTACCGTCAGCTGGTTCCGGGCAGAGCCTTTGGCTTAGGTGCCTCCCTCTGGGTATCCGAGTTCCACCAACGTCAGGTGGTCCTTGGTAGTGCTTTCAGGCACGGGTACCTCCTGCTTAGTAACCGGGTTCCAGTAACGTCAGCTGGTCCTCGGTAGTTCCATTGGCTCTTGGACCTTCGGGTAGCCATCCGAGTTCCAGTTCCATCAGCTGGTTCTCGGCATTTTCTCAGCCTTCTTGTACCTTCTGCTACATTTCCAAGTTCAAGAGACTAAACACGATGACCCGGAAGAACACCCCTAAGATGACGACGACACCAGAGACGACAACCACCGTGATGACGACGACCCTGGAGACGATGACCCTGAAGACCACCGTGATGACGACGACCCCGGAGACGACGACCCTGAAGACCACCCCGATGACGACGACCCCGGAGACGACAACCCTGGAGACGACGACGACCTGGAAGACCGAGAAGCAGAAGAACAAGAGGCTGCAGAACAAAGAGCAGAAGAACATTAAGCATAACACTAAATATCAGAGCAAAAAATATTATCTAAATTATAAGCAGAAGAAGACTAAGCAGTGTATGGGGGTGAGTCCGTTCCTCCTCGTGGTGCCCCTGGATAAAGCCTGATGCTGCAGGCCAAACTGAACGCGGACAAATGTAACTCTTTTGTGACAGGCAGAACGGAAGGTGTAATCTTCAAACTTTTATAGATAACAACTACGGGAATGCCTGTCACAAATAAGAATATGATGAAGAAGTAGAATATGATGAAGATAATAGTAAAATAAAAAGAATATGAACAATGTAACCCAAAAAATAATAGGTAGAAGAGGAAGAAGAAGATGAATAAGGTGAAGAAGTTGATGTCAAAGAAGCTGATGATGAGGATAATGAAGAAGAAAGCGTGGGAGAAGTAAAAAAGAAGGTGAAGGGCGTTGAAGTAGTGATAGTGAAACATCAATATGTGACATAAAAAAAAAAAAAAATAACATAGTCAAATTCTTTCTAACGCCGAACGTCATAAAAAAAAAAAAAAAATCCTGCTATTCTATTACATTGGGCTAAACCTCTGTGCCTTTAATGTCTCCGCCACGTCCCCCAATACATCCTACATTATTCTTAGTTGTTTTCCTTCATGTAGAATGAACCTACAAGTGTATAAAGGGTTTATTTTAATTCCGATATTTTCGTCCCATTGACTTGCATTGGGATCGGGTATCGGTATCGGATTGGATCCGATATTTTGACGGTATCGGCCGATACTTTCCGATACCGATACTTTCCGATATCGGAAAGTATCGCTCAACACTAGTCATAATAGATTTTATATAGAAGTACTCTTATCCGATAGCCATGAGTTCACCTACATAAAATAGATGTATATGTATACAAATACAATCGAACTCCTAGAATTCACATACAAATGTATAAAGAAAGACAATAGGTATAAGTACAAATATCAATAATATGAACAATTCAAAAGACAAACAGCTATAAGCATAAATAATTAGAACAATACTAATAGATATCAGTAAAAATACTCAGATGGTCCCTAGTATCAATAATAATATGGCTGTCACAGATGGGTTGATTGAAGATCATAATATCCTTCCAGTCCTCAAAAGGCATCATAGTCATCAGTCCACTAATGAATGTTTCAGTTATTATTGTGCCCACATTGTATTAAAAGATGAACCAGGCCGAAGAAACCACGCTTGCGAAGACCACAGGACGACACAATATGTATATACACCAACAAATAAGTTGAAGACAATAAAGAACTATAAAAAAGAATAAAAGCAAAATTAAAATCAATGAACCACAGAACAATGGAATATTTCAAGATGACAATAGTGCAATGAATAGTAATCACAAAAATGGTGCGAAACTGAGGCCCTCATTCAAACCGCGTGGGTGGACTGTATCCAAAGTCCAGATCCACCGTGACTCCAACTGTGCTAGTCGTTGGGAAATGTTTCCGCCACGGATACCTGGATCTACAGTGTCAATGCCCTTACCCTTAGGTCCCTGCTATTACAATTATGAAATAGCTTGAAGTGTCTAGGAATTGTTTTCAATAAAGTGATATCATCCTAGTCCTTTGGGGCTTGTATGCCCCGTACATGCTCCCTGACCCTGACTTTCAGTTGGCGTGTCGTTAGTTCGATATAAATCAGGGAGCATGGACAGACGACAAAATATATCACATTTTTAGTGGTACAAGAGATGGATTTCTTTATTTTAAATTTTTTTTGGCCAGAAGAATCACAAAAGACATCGCTGCGATCAATGTTGACACACGCCACACAATGCCCACAGGGGGTACATCCATGCCGAGCTTTAAAGCTATCTAAGAAGGTGTGAGGGGGTGTATAGTTATAATGACTTTGGACCAAATGGTCCCGCAAATTTTTGGCCCGCCTAAAGGTAATCTGTGGTCGTTCCGGTAGCAATTTAGCAATTTTCGCATTTATATCTTTTTTATCGTATTCCAGCCTCTTCTATTCATTTTTTCATCATTCTCTGCCATATACCTACCGTCTTGTTTCCCTTGTTTTTGCCCTCATTGCAAATGGCGACTTCTAATCTTTGCGCATCTCTGCGCATGCGCGGTTTTGGCTCCGCCCCCTTTTCCCGGCGCTCGCTTCTTTGCCCGCCCGGTGGTGAAATGCACGGGGCCCCGTGTTTTTTCCTACCGTGGTGCGGCGCGGGGTCTGCGCCGGGACGATGGGGACTGCCTGCACCGCTCAGCATAATGTTTTGGTATTCTTTTTGTGTATTCGTTGCCATGGATTCCTTGATACATCCAGGGTCAAGTGCAGTTACTTCCGGTGGTCACCGCTATTTAATGCTCGCTCCTGACACGTACTATTACACCCCCTGAAGAAGGAGAGTGTCCGAAACGATCGTTGGGGTGTGTGTGCGGTCCCCGGGAACCCTTACACCTTGCAGCTGTGGTATGTAATGCTTTTATTTATTTTGGTTGAATTTGAGTTGATTATATTTTTGTACCCCCTTATGCTGCTGTAGATAAGCTATATCTAGCCTAAAACATTGATCTATGTAGTCTGCAATATCAGACTTGCATTTATGGTGGCAATCTCCCTTACACCGTCCTGCTGGATGGGGGATTATTGATGTGATTGTCTTCTGGTGTATAGTGGTTCTCGGTGCTCATCCACACTCGCTTGTTTCTGTACCCCTTTGCAATGGTTATTTCCCATGCGCACCACTTTTTAAATTTGTATTTTTTTCTGTCCTATATGTTGCCTTAATAAAGAATTTTCACATTATTATAAATATGGACTATTTTGGTTGTTTCTTTCTGGCTTCATTGCCTTCCCCCCTAGATTAGTATGGTACTGTGTAGGACAGGAGCTGCAAGAAAGATACACAGACAGACACACACACAGACAGATCATACTCACCCACCGCGACACTGTGAAGATTGACCCACTTCACCTCTGGATCTTCAGTGACTGAAGATCCAGAGAGAAGTCCTGCCGCGCTCTGTGGTAGAGAATCCTCTTCTCGCGCCGACATCGTGGCTTCACCTCCTTCCTCGAAGGTAGCTGAACAAACTCTTATCTGATCTAATCCCAGGGAGCGATCATATAGCTGAATAGGTAGCGCCTAGAAGCTTCTGTTGGGATCGGAGAAGGCTGCCGCATGCCATAAGCTAAGCATTAGGTACAGGGAGGGTACTAAGAATGTCTGGCTAGGCTAGCCAGGTCAGTGGATGCTGACGCAGGTCAGGTGCCATGACTCCGCCGCTCTGCGCCAGCCACTGAGATGTAGGACCGTAGCCAGGTCCCTACACTTTCAATAGTTTCTCTTTTGTTAAATATTCCTTATCATTAGAAAAGGTTCACAACAAAAAGACGTATATTTTACATGTTTTGAGATATTTATCCCTATATTGGTGGGAGGCCCCCGCTTGGTGGGTGGCCCAGGGCCCCTTGGGCCCACCCCTAAATCTGAGCCTGGTGGACCTTCCTTAAATGGGGTGAGGATAATAGATCAATGAGGGCAATCGTGTTTAAAACTGTGCTGGTGTTCAGTAACATAACGTAAAGAGGTGGTCCAAAAATAAATTTGGATTCCATTCTAATTTAATAATCTAATCACTTTTCTAATATGTTAGAATTAAAAATTCCCTACCATTCCTCTTTTCCTTTATCTTCCTGATTTTTTTTTTCACTTCCATTCCAGTGGCATTTGATTGTGAATCCCCAATGCAGGTTGGGAAGCTCAAACCGTCCATCATTAAGGGGACAGGGCTGCTGCCAGAGTAGCTCCTTTCCCCACCCAGATGCAAAGTGTCATCGGTGATGTCCATTTCAGGAGCTGTGCTGGTCCCTGCTCTACTGAGCATGTGAATGTATGTATGTACTGATGCTGGTTCTTGTTCTGTATTCATGTTATTGGTTCTGATTCACAGATACAGCAATCCATTACTTTAAAAAAAATGAATGTGCTTTACAACAAGGTAAGGAATACTACATCTGAATTTAAGATAGGAGCAGTCAACCTTTGTACTGGGGGAAGTGCAGAACCATGGCAGAAAAAATGGTTCATGTACTGTATTCGTGTACTGTTATTGGTTCTTGTGATGTATTCATGTACTGTTATGGGTTCCTGTGCTATATGTTATTGTTTTCAATTCACAATTCTATCAATCCATAACTAGTTTTAAAATGAATGTACTGCCTAACAAGTTAAGGAATACTACATCTGAATTTAAGTTAAGAGCAGTCAACCTTAGTGTTGGGGCAGTGCAAAAATATTGCAGAAAGAAAATGTAAATCTGGAATTGGTTTTCTGTGTAATCTGTGAAGATTACCAGTTCTCAAAGAAGTATTACTCTATTAGTTGGGGTTTTGCATATGACTGTAGGGAATATATTCTATGTTACCTGCAGGACAATGTGCCTAATTTAGGGAGGGAGAGGCATATGATTGGGCATGGATTCCTTCACAAAACAGAGAACCTGCTGTTAAAAATTGGAATGTGATCCTTGCAGACCATATTCCATATTATTATGCAAATTTGGATATAAGTGTCATAAAGATGTAATAATTGTTTTTCACATAAACTCATGGATGGTTTAGTGTCTCAGAGATCACTTGAATCAATCTCAGACACCTGTGATAATTAGTTGCCAGGTGCCCAATTAAAAGAAAACTAATTAAGAAGAAAATACAACATTATTAATTAGTCTTAGGTCAAGTGATATTGGAAAGAAAAAGGATCTCACTGCTACCGAAAAGTGTAAAAAAGTGTAATGCCTCAGACAAGATATGAAAACATTAGATATTTCACAAAAAATTAAGCGTGATCATCGTGTTATGACGAAATTTGTGGTTGATACATAACACAGATGAATTTGTGCAGATAAAGGCATAATGAGGAAGGTTTCTGTCAGACAGATGCATCGGATTAAGGAAGCCTCTGCAAAATTACCATTACAAAGCAGCAAACAAGTATGAGAAGCTGCTGGAGCCTCTGAAGTACTATGAACCTTAAGGTGCGTGATCCTCCAGAGGCTGCAGTTGTGCATAAACTTACTGTTTGGCTGCCCCTAAACAGTGCTCACAAGCAGAAATGGTTGCAGTGACCTCGACATACATGAGGAATAATTTTAACACAGTTCTCTTTACTGATGATGCCGTGCAACCTTGGATGGTCCAGATGAATGGAGTAGTGGATGGTTGGTGGACAAACACCATGTCCTAACAAGGCTGCCACGTCAGCAAGGAGATGTCATATTTTGAGAAGGAATCATGGAGAAGGAGCTGGAAGGCCTTTTTAGGGTTCCTGCAGGTGTGAAAATGACCTCAGCAAAGTACATAGAGTTTCTGACTGGCCACTTTCTTCCATGGTACAAAAAGAAGAACTGCGCTATCTGTAGAAAAATCATCTCCATACTAACAATGTCCCATCTCATGCTGCAAAGTAGACCTGAGTCATTGGCTGCTATGGGCATAAAGGAAATTAACTCCTGGGCAGCCACTGCCCCCCTTGACCTCAGTCCTAGTGAGAACCTTTGGAGTATCCTCTAGCAAAAGATCTGCAAGGGTGGGGGGCCGATCACATCAGAACCACAGCTCTGGGGGCAATTCTGACATCCTGGAAATAAATCCTAGCAGAAACTCTCCAAAAACTCGCATCTTCAATGGAGGTAAGAATTGTGGCAGTGACATCAAAGAAAGGTCCTCTGTTACATGGAACTTGGCCTATTAAGATGTTTTGATTGAAAAAACTTCTGATGTCAGTAATGTGACCTCTTGCTGCTGCAGATTCCATAAATGACCATTTTCAGTTCTTTACAATTACAACCTATATTGACCTCCTGAGACAGCTCTGATCTCTAAAGACCCAATACATAATAGAAAGATATTGGCCATACCAGGAGCACTCTTTCTATTGTGTTCTCCTCTTGTGATGATCAGCAGTCTGAAGAAAAAAAGTAGATAATGTTGGGGAAAAGTCAACACGCTCCATACACAATAAACTGTTGGCCGAGCCTGTTGATATTGGTAGGTTTGACCAACACGAGTCTAAAAATTATCCAACTTGTTACAATTGATCATGCCCAATACTTAATTGACTGATACATAGTAGCTCATTGGTTCCTCTAAACAGAATTGGTGAGTTCAGACTTTGGAATTGTGCCTATTATCATATGTTAATATCATTTTAGTACATGTAAAGATAATCTCAATCTCTGTAGTTTTAATCCTGGACTGTTTGATTCATGGACATGATAACCACAATGCATCGTGCTACTCGCAGCCTCGGGCCACAAGGTGTTTTACAAAGAGAAAAATGACTTGTTTGCTTGCTTTACTCCAAGTTGGAAGGAGCTCAAAGCTTCTAGAACAACATTGTCTTCAGCAAAGTAATGTAGGTCAAACGCTGAACAGGGAAGTAAATATGGCAGCTGGGATTGGGCAATGGTTATTGTTTGCTCCTTGAAATAACACCACAAGTTTCTGCCCTAGTTTTCAATACAGTAACATTCCCTATATACACAATAATTAATCGCGGCTCTGGTCAGGTGAGCACAGTGTATCACAGAGACCGATTCCTTCACTGTACATCATTCCTGTCACATTTCTTTCCTGTTTTTAATCCTTTCCTAAGTCAATAACATGGGGAAAAGCCGAATGAAAATATAAAGAAACCACACAAGAAATACACAGATAATGAGGTCATAGAGACATGGGGACTTTATCAAGACCTAATGAAAGCAATCATCTCCTCCACACAAAGTATATATACTGGCTACATCATATACTGTCATTTAACAGGGAGAAATGCATGATTTTACATCTGGGCAAGAAAAACTAAAATTACACCTACAGAATGGGAGGAATACAACTAAGCAACAGCACGTGTGAAAAAGACTGGGGTATAGTAATAGATCACAGACTGCACGAGTCAACAGTGTGATGCAGCAGCAAAAAAGGCAAACACAGTTCTAGGATGTATTAAGAGAAGCAGAGAGTCTAGATCACGTGAATTAATTATCTCCTCTACTCCTCCTTGGTCAGGCCTCATCTGGATACCGTGTTCAGTTCTGGGCTCGACATTTTAAAAAAGACATTGAAAAACTGGAGCAAATTCAGAGAAGAGCGACCAGGATGGTGAGCGGACTGCAAAGTATGTACTATACTGAAGGAAAACTGGATTGGCACATCAATAAATAAAACTTCATTTTATTTAATATGTTTAAAAGCTGGATATGTAAGGTTAAAAATCATTGCGATCTGACACGTTTCTGGCATTGCTGCTCTTAGTCATAGAATATACAAAAGCATTGTGTGATACCACATTTAAGGGACACATTTCCAATCACGTGACTGTGGAGCTTTTTGACGCCAGTGTCGGCGCCCCTGCATGTTCCTTCTTCCTCCTCTCGACCGGGTCACTGACACACTTACTGCCACGTCTCCCTGTCCTGCTATGGTTTCCTGGTCCCAGGGCCTGTGCACAGCGTGTGGAACTCCTGGCAGCAAGCTTAGTGTGTGGGAGCACTCTGAATATGCTCCAGTCAATAGATGAAGGCATCTAGTACTTAAGGCCTCCTCCCCGTAGGGAGGTGCCTGTACAACTCCCTCTTTAGTGTTTAGTTTGAGTTTGTGCCTGCTCGTTTGTTGCCAGGTCCCTGTACTTATTCCTGAACTAGTCCTAGTCACTGTAGTGATGCCTGAATGATACTGCTGGGCAGGACTCAAATACGTTACAGTAAACCAGGAGGCAGAAGCGAAACATAAGCTTTATTTAAAGACAGAGGATTACATGCTGGAAAACAAGACTAACAATTATTGAAATGATAATAGCAATATTAGATACAAACAGAGATAGCTGGAACGTGGCACACAAGCTGTGCTCCAGCTATGGCAATGCAATGTTCAATACAAACAGTATAAATAATTTGAACAAACTACTCTCTTCTAACTTCCAACCTGGTTTTCCAATAATCGGGCCATGCTGCTACAGCGCCCTAGCGAAAGAAGTCTGCTCTACACCCTAACACAGTTGAACACTGGTGTAAACTCAAAGTTTTGTAGTGCTTAGAAGAAGGTCTGGTAGCTGCTGATGGGTCCTGGGGTAGCAGAGCCGAGTTTATTGTGTTGAGCTACTCCTTCAGGTTAACTGATCCGTCTTCTTCTGGATTCAGTCAAATATTGTTCCCACTTTCAATATTGAGAGTTTACTGGTACCACAGTTTTGTTTACTCTATGAGGTTACAGGTGCCTGGGGAGAGCTACCTGGCTGTGCGATGCGACTCTTTTCTTCTGACATGGTCCTGGTGATTGATCCTGACGTATCCAGACTTTATCTTCTCCCTTGAAGCCATTAGTTAATTTACCAGTCTCTTGCTGTTAGGACACACTTATAGTCCTAACATGTCTCTTGCAGGCAAGAGGCTAGCTCTTCTCTTCCTGAACCTACACTTCATGCTTCTTGTTCAAAACCAACACACATCAAGCTGCAAGGGAGAAGGACTAGTCCAAGTGCACACAGATCAGAGGGGAGCATTGTCTCTTAAAGTCACAGTGTAATTCAGTTCTTTGCAGGGGCTGACCCTCTACATCTCAATTTGAACCTGTTCCTGAACGTACCCTGTTAGAGCCTGAACCTGTTGCGGACCTCACTAGTCTGAACCTGAACCTGCTCCTAAACCTATACTGTTAGAATTTGAACCTATTGCTGAACCCATCTTGTTTGAATCTGAACCTGTTGTTAAACCCTTCCTGTTAGATCCTGATCCTATTGCTAAGCCCATCTTGTCTGACCATAAACCTGTTGTTGAGTCCATCCTGTTTGAACAAGAACATATTGCTGAACCCATCTTATCTACTCTTAACCTAAACCTGTTGTTGAACCCGTCCCATCTGAACCTGAACCTATTGCTGAATCCATCTTGCCTTAACTTGATGCTGATCCCTTAACTCGTCCTGTCTGAACCTGAAACTATTTCTGATCTCATTCTGTCTGAATTGGAACTTATTCCTCAGTCTGTCCCATCTGAGCATCCAGTTCTGTCCAAGCTCGAGCCTGTTCCATCTGAACAAGCTCTGACATCCAGTCCACCCATGATCCCGAATCCTGTCATGTCAGTGACTCCGAGTACCAGTCTCCATGCTGTCTAGTGTTCCAGAATCCACATTGTCTGAACCAGTATCAGTATTTGATCCTGCCTTGGAATCAGAGCCTATGTCTGCGATTCTCACCCTTGAGGTCAGCTGCAGCAGTACTGGGTACTGCCATTGTAGTGGTACCTGGCGGCCAACTGCAACTTGAGTCTTACTCCACCATCAGGAGCTCTAGCGGCATGCCCGGTTCCTAACTCAGTAGGTCCAAGCATTACCTTAAGCAACCTAATTATTGAGATATATGTGACATGAAAATGTCACACAACCGGAAAACAAAATATATACTTTACAATGATAATATGAATAAAGATAAACATGTACAAAATAAATATAAATATATTTATATATCATTAATTATTATAGAAAAAAATCAATCAATAGAAATCCTAAACTAATAATTAAACACATATTTACACTATATGAAGAACCATAATAGCTAAAGGCTAGTAACCATATATCAATAAACATCATTTTTGTTGTTCATTCCACTTGTGTATTTGGTGTCTAATTTAATGATCCAAAATAGTTCTATAAGAAAAACGTTTCTTTGCCAATTGCCTCCTCTATTTGGTGGATTAATCTTTTCAAACTCTGTCAAGGATAACCTTTACTGTGAAGAGCAAAAGGCTAACAATGTTGTGAGCTTCTTACTTTCAGGCTCCATATCTCACCATCTACTTTGGCTCCCATCACTTATAGACAATCATCTTTTCTATCTCATACATAAATGTGACTTGCAGCTATTTAGCATACGATTAGTTATGCAGATTCTCGTCATGTCGCTGCATTGTTGCTGTTTTGTACCTGGTGGTGGAATAATCTTTTTCTTCCTGAATACTACAAATTACAACCCATTCTCACATTCCCTAATAGATCCATGTGTTATTAGGTTGATTCCCAAGAGATAAGTCAGTGGTTCATATGGAGGCATGCAAAAAAAAAAAAGAAGAAAACAAGGCACGCACACGAGAAGGACCTGTCAATTATAAGGACTAAGGCAGCTAAGGAAAGCCAAAGGGCCACTAACCTTCTGGGGTTATGCACCCCTGCGCAATCCCGGTGAAAACAGAGAGATGAGAGAGACAAAACTCCATGCTGAATGACTCTTCCTGTTGGAGACACAGGATCGCACCACGTGACTGCGCGGAGGAGATGCTGGAGTCACATGACCGTTGGGAGGAGGTGCTGGAGTCACGTGACCACAGGTCCTTTAGCAGAGGAAAAGGAATTGGCTGGATTTGATTTTATTTTATTCAATTTTTTTTTGTTTTCATGTTTATTCTTTATTATTATTATTATTATTATTATTATTTATTTTATTTTTTTTTTCATTTTTTCACTATTTATTATTATTTTTTATTTTCTTGGTTTCCAGTCTCCTCTGGCACTCTAAGAGTGCTTTGTGGGCTTAAAGTGTTATGGATCCCAATGGCTAGGGGATCGCACTGGACAAGCAAAAATAACTCAAATAACGGACGAGCTCTAGGGTGATGGAACCTGGGCTGACCGCTGCCCTACTCCTGACAAACACAACTAGAAATAGCCAGGGAGCGTGCCTACGTTGATTCTAGACGCCTCGCGCCAGCCTAAGAGCTAACTAGTACTGCAGAGGAAATAAAGACCTATCTTGCCTCCAGAGAAATAAACCCCAAAGGTATAGTTGCCCCCCACATATATTGACGGTGAAAATGAGAGGAAGGCACGCACATAGATATGAAAATAGAGTTAGCAAAACGAGGCCTGCTATAACTAGAAAGCAGAAGGATACAAAAGGGGTCTGAGCGGTCAGCAAAAAACCCTAATCAAAAACCATCCTGAGATTACAAGCACCCATGTGCCAACTCATGGCACATGGGGAGCACCTCAGCCCACTAGAGCTTCCAACTAGCATAGAGTAATATTTAGCAAGCTGGACAAAAAACAAAACAACTGAAAAGCATAACTTAGCTTATCCTGAGAGATCTGGAAGCAGGTAGTCAGAACCAAACTGAGCACATCTGAGTACATTGATAGCCGGCAAGGGAATGACAGGAAAGCCAGGTTAAATAGGAAACACCCAGCCTCTGATGGACAGGTGGAAACCAGAGACCGCAACCCACCAAAGTCACCCAGTACCAGTTGTAACCACCAGAGGGAGCCCAAAAACAGAATCCACAACAGTACCCCCCCTTGAGGAGGGGTCACCGAACCCTCACGAGAACCCCCAGGGCGATCAGGATGAGCTCTATGGAAGGCGCGGACCAAATCAGTCGCATGAACATCAGAGGCGACCACCCAGGAATTATCCTCCTGACCATAACCCTTCCACTTAACCAAATACTGGAGTTTACGTCTGGAAACACGAGAATCCAAGATCTTCTCAACAACATACTCCAATTCTCCCTCCACCAGCACCGGAGCAGGAGGCTCAACCGAAGGAACAACGGACACCTCATACCTCCGCAATAACGACCGATGGAACACGTTATGAATAGCAAACGATGCTGGGAGATCCAAGCGAAAAGATACAGGGTTAAGAATCTCCAAGATCTTATAAGGACCGATGAACCGAGGCTTGAACTTGGGAGAAGAGACCTTCATAGGGACAAAACGAGAAGACAACCACACCAAGTCCCCAACACGAAGTCGGGGACCCACGCGGCGACGGCGATTAGCAAACTGCTGAGCCTTCTCCTGAGACAACTTCAAATTGTCCACCACCTGATTCCAAATCTGATGTAGCCTGTCCACCACCACTTCCACTCCAGGACAATCCGAAGGCTCCACCTGACCAGAGGAAAAACGAGGATGAAACCCCGAATTACAAAAGAAAGGAGAAACCAAAGTAGCAGAACTAGCCCGATTATTAAGGGCAAATTCGGCCAGTGGCAAAAAGGCAACCCAGTCATCTTGATCAGCAGAAACAAAACACCTTAAATAAGTTTCCAAGGTCTGATTAGTTCGCTCCGTCTGGCCATTCGTCTGAGGATGGAATGCAGACGAGAAAGACAAATTAATGCCCATCTTAGCACAAAACGTCCGCCAAAATCTAGACACAAACTGGGATCCCCTGTCAGAAACGATATTCTCCGGAATCCCATGCAAACGAACCACGTTCTGAAAAAATAAAGGGACCAACTCAGAGGAGGAAGGCAACTTAGGCAAGGGTACCAAATGAACCATCTTAGAAAAGCGGTCACACACAACCCAGATAACGGACATTTTCTGTGAGACAGGGAGATCTGAAATAAAATCCATGGAAATGTGCGTCCAAGGCCTCTTCGGGATAGGCAAGGATAACAACAACCCACTGGCCCGAGAACAGCAAGGCTTAGCCCGAGCACACACCTCACAAGACTGCACAAAGGTGCGCACATCCCTTGACAAGGAAGGCCACCAAAAAGACCTGGCCACCAAGTCTCTAGTACCAAATATTCCAGGATGACCAGCCAACACAGAAGAATGGACCTCGGAGATGACTCTACTGGTCCAATCATCCGGAACAAACAGTCTTTCTGGTGGACAACGATCAGGTTTATCCGCCTGAAACTCCTGCAATGCACGTCGCAAGTCTGGGGAGACGGCGGACAATATTACCCCATCCCTAAGGATACCAGTAGGCCCAGAGTCTCCAGGAGAGTCAGGCACAAAACTCCTGGAAAGAGCATCTGCCTTCACATTCTTTGAACCTGGCAGGTATGAAACCACAAAATTGAAACGAGAAAAAAACAATGACCAACGAGCCTGTCTAGGATTCAGACGCCTGGCAGACTCAAGGTAAATCAGATTTTTGTGATCAGTCAAGACCACCACACGATGTCTAGCACCCTCAAGCCAATGACGCCACTCCTCAAATGCCCACTTCATGGCCAAAAGCTCCCGATTACCCACATCATAATTGCGCTCGGCGGGCGAGAATTTTCTAGAAAAGAACGCACATGGCTTCATCACCGAGCCATCGGAACTTCTCTGTGACAAAACCGCCCCCGCTCCAATGTCGGAAGCATCAACCTCCACCTGAAAAGGAAGTGAAACATCTGGTTGACATAACACAGGAGCAGAAGAAAACCGGCGCTTAAGTTCCTGAAAGGCCTCCACAGCCGTAGGAGACCAATTAGCAACATCAGCACCCTTTTTAGTCAAATCAGTCAAAGATTTAACAACACTGGAAAAATTAGCAATGAACCGACGATAAAAATTAGCAAAACCCAAGAACCTCTGAAGACTCTTAACAGATGTAGGTTGTGTCCAGTCACAAATCGCCTGAACCTTGACGGGATCCATCTCAATAGTAGAAGGAGAAAAAATGTACCCCAAAAAAGAAATCTTCTGGACTCCGAAGAGACATTACGAGCCCTTCACAAACAGAGAATTGGCCCGCAGGACTTGAAACACCTTCCTGACCTGTAGAACATGAGACTCCCAGTCATCAGAAAACACCAAAATATCATCCAAATACACAATCATAAACCTATCCAGATATTCACGGAAAATATTGTGCATAAAGGACTGAAAGACTGAAGGAGCATTAGAAAGTCCAAAAGGCATTACCAAATACTCAAAATGGCCCTCAGGCGTATTAAATGCGGTTTTCCACTCATCACCCTGCTTTATCCGCACAAGATTATACGCACCGCGAAGATCTATCTTAGTGAACCACCTAGCCCCCTTAATGCGAGCAAACAAATCAGTCAATAATGGCAATGGATACTGATATTTGACTGTAATCTTATTCAGAAGGCGATAATCTATACAAGGCCTCAGGGAACCATCTTTTTTAGCCACGAAAAAAAACCCTGCTCCCAGAGGGGACAAAGATGGACGAATATGTCCCTTATCCAAGGACTCCTTAATATAATTCCGCATAGCAGTATGCTCTGGCACTGACAGATTAAATAAACGACCCTTAGGGAACTTACTGCCAGGAATTAATTCTATAGCACAGTCACAATCCCTATGAGGAGGGAGCGAATTGAGCTTAGGCTCCTCAAAAACATCCCGATAGTCAGACAAAAACGCAGGGACCTCAGAAGGAGTAGATGAAGCGATTGAAATCAGAGGTGCATCATCATGAACCCCCTGACATCCCCAGCTTAACACAGACATTGTTTTCCAATCCAGGACTGGATTATGAGTTTGTAACCATGGCAGACCAAGCACTAGTACATCATGTAAATTATACAGTACAAGGAAGCGAATCACCTCCTGATGAACGGGAGTCATGCGCATGGTCACTTGTGTCCAGTACTGCGGTTTATTCATAGCCAATGGTGTAGAGTCAATTCCCTTCAAAGGAATAGGAACTTCCAGAGGCTCCAGACTAAAACCGCAGCGTTTGGCAAATGACCAATCCATAAGACTCAGGGCAGCGCCCGAATCCACATAGGCATCGACGGAAATGGATGACAGTGAACAAATCAGAGTTACAGACAAAATGAACTTAGACTGTAGAGTACTAATGGCAAAAGATTTATCAACCTTTTTTGTGCGTTTAGAGCATGCTGATATAACATGAGCTGAATCACCACAATAAAAACACAATCCATTTTTCCGCCTATAATTTTGCCGTTCACTTCTGGACTGAATTCTATCACATTGCATAGTCTCAGGTGCCTGTTCAGAAGACACCGCCAACTGGTGCACAGGTTTGCGCTCCCGCAAACACCGATCAATCTGAATGGCCATAGTCATAGACTCATTCAGACCTGTAGGCGCAGGGAACCCCACCATAATATCCTTAATGGCCTCAGAAAGACCATCTCTGAAGTTTGCAGCCAGGGTGCACTCATTCCACTGAGTAAGTACCGACCATTTCCGAAATTTTTGACAATATACTTCCGCTTCATCATGCCCCTGAGAGAGGGCTAATAAAGCCTTTTCAGCCTGAATCTCCAGGTTAGGTTCCTCATAGAGCAATCCCAGTGCCAGAAAAAACGCATCCACACTGAGCAATGCAGGATCCCCTGGTGCCAATGCAAATGCCCAATTCTGAGGGTCGCCCCGCAGGAAAGATATTACAATCTTGACCTGCTGAGCAGGGTCTCCAGAGGAGCGAGATTTCAAAGAAAGAAACAATTTGCAATTGTTCCTGAAATTCAGGAAGGTAGATCTATCTCCAGAAAAAAACTCTGGAATAGGAATTCTAGGTTCAGACATAGGAGTGTGAACAACAAAATCCTGTATGTTTTGAACTTTTGCAGCGAGATTATTCAGGCTGGAAGCCAAACTCTGGACATCCATGTTAAACAGCTAAGGTCAGAGCCATTCAAGGGTTAAGAGGAGGTACGAAGCAGCTAGACAGCAATTAAAGGCTAGGCAGCAAAACTCTGAGGGAAAGAAAAAAAAAAAAAAAAATTACAATTAACACTTTGTGGCCGGCTATACTGTTATGGATCCCAATGGCTAGGGGATCGCACTGGACAAGCAAAAATAACTCAAATAACGGACGAGCTCTAGGGTGATGGAACCTGGGCTGACCGCTGCCCTACTCCTGACAAACACAACTAGAAATAGCCAGGGAGCGTGCCTACGTTGATTCTAGACGCCTCGCGCCAGCCTAAGAGCTAACTAGTACTGCAGAGGAAATAAAGACCTATCTTGCCTCCAGAGAAATAAACCCCAAAGGTATAGTTGCCCCCCACATGTATTGACGGTGAAAATGAGAGGAAGGCACGCACATAGATATGAAAATAGAGTTAGCAAAACGAGGCCCGCTATAACTAGAAAGCAGAAGGATACAAAAGGGGTCTGAGCGGTCAGCAAAAAACCCTAATCAAAAACCATCCTGAGATTACAAGCACCCATGTGCCAACTCATGGCACATGGGGAGCACCTCAGCCCACTAGAGCTTCCAACTAGCATAGAGTAATATTTAGCAAGCTGGACAAAAAACAAAACAACTGAAAAGCATAACTTAGCTTATCCTGAGAGATCTGGAAGCAGGTAGTCAGAACCAAACTGAGCACATCTGAGTACATTGATAGCCGGCAAGGGAATGACAGGAAAGCCAGGTTAAATAGGAAACACCCAGCCTCTGATGGACAGGTGGAAACCAGAGACCGCAACCCACCAAAGTCACCCAGTACCAGTTGTAACCACCAGAGGGAGCCCAAAAACAGAATCCACAACATTAAAGGGACTCTGTCACCTGAATTTGGAGGAAACAATTTTCAGCCATAGGGGCGGGGTTTTCGGGTGTTTGATTCAATCTTGCCTTGTGCAGGCGTGTACTATGGAGGACAGAGAATGAACTTCAATCCAATATTGCAGCCAGCATGCAGCCAGCGGGTAAGGAAAGGGTGAATCAAACACCCGAAAACCCCGCCCCTATGGCTGAAAATTGTACCTCCAAATTCAGGTGACAGAGTCCCTTTAATCGGTTATTGTTCCCTATTGGTGCATTTTTCCGATATATATACAGTTTGTCACTTCCTGCCTATGTTTTTTATACCACCTGAGGAAGATAGCGTGCCACTATCGAAACGCGTTGTGGACTGTTATACATTTTAATAATGGTTTGTGCCTTTTCATTTTAACTGTTTTACCCTACTTGCCTCAGCGCTCCTAAAGACTGCGTCATCTTTTTGCTTCCTTGGTTCATATGGAGGAGCAGACGTGAAGATTTCCCAAGAAAAGAGAAACAGCATCATCCAGCTCATCGATAGTCGTCTGTTGGCCAAGAAAATTACCAAACTGCATCATGTGAGCGATATGACAGCTGAAAGGCTATGAAATAAAGTCTGTCCATCTACTCAAAGCCAAGAGGTGGACGTCCAAGCAAAATATCGGAGTCAACGAGTTGGCTCATCACAAAGTCTATCAGTTCTGGGTGACAACACGACAGTGGAGGAGGCTCGTATGCAAGAGTGTTAGCAGGGAAGCCACAGAGGATGATGTTGCAGTAGTTGAGATGGGAGATGATGAGGGCATGCACAAGCATTTTGGTAGATTGAGTGTTGATGAAAGGACGGATCCTGGAAATATTTTTGAGCTGGAGGCGGGAGGCGACAGGAGGTGGAATGTTATGATCTGGTGGCCTAAGAGCAGCATGAGACCTACTCTGGAGAAGGTGGTACCTGTACTGACCGCAGACCCTGAACTTAACACCGCAACTAGAAGTAGCCGTGGAATGTACCTTTCACTCCCTAGACATCTCGACACAGCCGGAGGACTAATTACCCTTAGAGATAGAAAAGGGAAAACTATCTTGCCTCAGAGAAAATCCCCAAAGGATAGACAGCCCCCCACAAATATTGACTGTGAGAGGAGAGGGAAAAAACATACACAGACTGAAATCAGAATTTAGCAAAGGAGGCCACTTCTAGCTAAATAGAAAGGATAGGACAGAGTACTATGCGGTCAGTATTAAAACACTAGAAAATATCCACCACAGAAAATACAAAATCTCCACAGCTAACTAAAGATATGGAGGGTATATCTGCATCTCCAGAGATACCAGCTTGGCAAAACAAATCCTTATACAGACCAAGCTGGACAAGACAAAAACATGGAAAAGAACTGAACAATAAGGCCACAGCATGTGGATAGCAAAAAATCAAGGCCAGAACTTATCTTTTTTGAAATGAACTGCAAAGCAGGAGAGACCAGGCAGAGATGTGAATCCTCCAGGAACAATGGGCAACTGGCCCTGACTAAAGGGTGAAGCAAGACTAAATAGCCCAGTCAAAATTGCAAAAAGTGAACACACCTGATAAATGCTGCGATTCAGAGACAGCAGCGCTACCACTTACAACCACCGGAGGGAGCCCAAGAGCAGAATTCACAACAGTACCCCCCCCTTGAGGAGGGGTCACCGAACCCTCACCAGAGCCCCCAGGCCGATCCGGACGAGCCAAATGAAAGGCACGAACCAAATCATCAGCATGAACATCGGAGGCAACAACCCAAGAATTATCCTCCTGGCCATAACCCTTCCATTTGACAAGATACTGAAGCTTCCGCCTCGAAAAACGAGAATCCAAAATCTTCTCAACCATATACTTCAACTCCCCATCAATCAACACCGGGGCTGGAGGATCAACAGAGGGAACAACGGGCACCACATATTTCCGCAACAAAGATCTATGAAAAACATTATGGATGGAAAAAGAGGCTGGAAGGGCCAAACGAAAAGACACTGGATTGATAATCTCAGAAATCCTATAAGGCCAATAAACCGAGGCTTAAACTTAGGGGAAGAAACCTTCATAGGGACATGACGGGAAGACAACCAGACCAAATCCCCAACCCGAAGCCAGGAACCAACACACCGACGACGGTTAGCAAAACGCTGAGCCCCCTCCTGAGACAACACCAAATTGTCAACAACATGAGCCCAAATTTGCTGCAACCTGTCAACCACAGAGTCCACCCCAGGACAATCAGAAGGCTCAACCTGACCCGAAGAAAAACGAGGATGAAAACCAGAGTTACAAAAGAAGGGTGAAACCAAGGTAGCAGAACTAGCCCGATTATTAAGGGCAAACTCGGCCAATGGCAAGAAAGCCACCCAATCATCCTGATCAGCAGACACAAAGCATCTCAAATAAGTTTCCAAAGTCTGATTAGTTCGCTTGGTTTGGCCATTTGTCTGAGGATGAAATGCGGAAGAAAAAGACAAATCAATGCCCAGCCTAGCACAAAAGGCCCGCCAAAACCTAGAAACAAACTGGGAACCTCTATCGGACACAATATTCTCCGGAATGCCATGCAAACGAACCACATGCTGAAAAAACAACGGAACCAAATCAGAAGAGGAAGGTAACTAAGGCAAAGGTACCAAATGAACCATCTTAGAAAACCGGTCACAAACCACCCAGATAACTGACATCCTCTGGTAAACAGGAAGATCCGAAATAAAATCCATAGAAATATGCGTCCAAGGCCTCTCAGGGACCGGCAAAGGCAAAAGCAACCCACTAGCGCGGGAACAGCAAGGCTTGGCCCGCGCACAAGTCCCACAGGACTGCACAAAAGAACGCACATCCCGTGACAAAGAAGGCCACCAAAAGGATCTACCAACGAAATCACTGGTACCAAAAATCCCAGGATGACCAGCTAACACAGAACAATGAACCTCCGAAATCACTTTACTAGTCCATCTGTCAGGAACAAACAATTTCCCCACTGGACAGCGGTCAGGTTTATCAGCCTGAAATTCCTGAAGAACCCGTCGTAAATCAGGGGAGATGGCAGAAAGAATCACCCCTTCCTTCAGAATACCGACCGGCTCAAGGACCCCAGGAGAATCAGGCAAAAAGCTCCTAGAGAGGGCATCAGCCTTAACATTCTTAGAACCCGGAAGATACGAGACCACAAAATCAAAACGGGAGAAAAACAGGGACCATCGGGCCTGTCTAGGATTCAGCCGTTTGGCAGACTCGAGATAAATCAGATTCTTATGATCGGTCAAGACCACAATACGGTGCTTGGCCCCCTCAAGCCAATGTTGCCACTCCTCAAATGCCCACTTCATAGCCAACAACTCACGATTGCCGACATCATAATTGCGTTCCGCAGGCGAAAACTTTCGAGAAAAGAAGGCACACGGTTTCATCAAGGAACCATCACAATTCCTCTGAGACAAAATGGCCCCTGCCCCAATCTCAGAAGCGTCAACCTCAACCTGAAAAGGAAGAGAAACATCCGGCTGACGCAACACAGGGGCAGAAGTAAATCGGCGTTTAAGCTCCTGAAAGGCAGAAACAGCCGCAGAGGACCAATTCGTCACATCAGCGCCTTTCTTCGTCAAATCGGTCAGGGGTTTAACCACACTGGAGAAGTTGGCAATGAAACGGCGATAAAAATTAGCAAAGCCCAAAAATTTCTGAAGGCTCTTCACGGATGTGGGCTGGATCCAATCATGAATGGCCTGAACCTTAACCGGATCCATTTCTATAGATGAGGGAGAAAAAATGAAGCCCAAAAAAGAAATCTTCTGTACTCCAAAGAGGCACTTAGACCCCTTCACAAACAAGGCATTATCACGAAGGATCTGAAATACCATCCTGACTTGTTTCACATGAGACTCCCAATCATCTGAAAAAATCAAAATATCATCCAAATATACAATCATGAATTTATCAAGATAATTCCGAAATATATCATGCATGAAGGACTGAAACACAGATGGAGCATTAGAGAGTCCAAATGGCATCACAAGGTATTCAAAATGGCCTTCGGGCGTATTAAACGCAGTTTTCCATTCGTCACCCTGCTTAATACGAACAAGATTATATGCCCCTCGAAGGTCAATCTTAGTAAACCAACTAGCCCCCTTAATCCTAGCAAACAGATCAGAAAGCAAAGGCAAAGGGTATTGGAATTTGACCGTGATCTTATTCAAGTGGTGATAATCAATACAGGGTCTCAAGGAGCCATCTTTTTTGGCAACAAAAATAAAAACCTGCTCCCAATGGTGAAGAAGATGGCCGAATATGCCCCTTCTCCAAGGACTCCATAGCTCCGCATGGCGGTATGTTCTGGCACAGACAGGTTGAAAAGTCGGCCCTTAGGGAACTTACAGCCTGGAATCAAGTCAATAGCACAATCACAGTCCCTATGCGGTAGAAGGGAACTGGACTTGGGCTCATTGAATACATCCTGGAAATCTGACAAAAACTCAGGAATTTCAGAAGAGGGGGAGGAGGCAATTGACATCAAAGGAACATCACCATGAACCCCCTGACAACCCCAACTAGTCACAGACATAGATTTCCAATCTAATACCGGATTATGCACCTGTAACCATGGGAAACCCAGCACAATAGCATCATGCAAATAATGCAACACCAGAAAACGACAATCTTCCTGATGGACTGGCGCCATGCACATGGTCAGCTGTGTCCAAAACTGAGGTTTATTTTTAGCCAACGGTGTAGCATCAATGCCCCTCAAAGGAATAGGACTCTGCAAAGGCTGCAAAGGGAAACCAGAACGTCTGGCAAATTCTAAGTCCATTAAGTTTAGAGCGGCG
Organism: Ranitomeya variabilis; assembly: GCF_051348905.1. Taxonomy (NCBI): domain Eukaryota; kingdom Metazoa; phylum Chordata; class Amphibia; order Anura; family Dendrobatidae; genus Ranitomeya; species Ranitomeya variabilis. The sequence continues at coordinate 232,252,085 of NC_135235.1, forward strand.
CCTGAATCCACAAATGCCATGACAGAAAATGACGATAATGAGCAGATCAGGGTCACAGATAACAGAAATTTAGGTTGTACAGTACTGATGGTAACAGAACTAGCGATTCTCTTGGTACGCTTAGGGCAATCAGAAATAACATGAGCAGAATCGCCGCAGTAAAAACACAACCTATTTTGACGTCTGAATCCTTGTCGTTCAGCTCTAGACACAATCCTATCACACTGCATAGGCTCAGGACTCCGCTCGGAAGACAATGCCATAGTGTGAACAACTCTGCGCTCGTGCAAGCGCCGATCAATCTGAATGGCCAGAGACATAGAATCACTCAGACCAGCAGGCGTGGGGAATCCCACCATAACATCTTTAATGGATTCAGAAAGACCCTTTCTGAAGATTGCCGCCAAGGCATCCTCATTCCATTTAGTCAGTACAGACCATTTTCTAAACTTCTGGCAATATGATTCTGCCACTTCTTGACCCTGAGACAGGGCCAACAAGGTCTTCTCAGCATGATCCACTGAATTAGGTTTGTCATACAATAACCCAAGCGCCTGAAAAAAGGTGTCTACATTAAGCAATGCCGGATTCCCAGGTTCCAGGGCAAATGCCCAATCCTGGGGGTCACCACGCAGCAGAGATATAACAATTTTAACCTGCTGGATGGGATCACCAGAGGATCGGGGTTTCCGAGCAAAAAACTGTTTACAGTTATTTTTAAAGCTCAGAAATTTGGACCTATCCCCAAAAAACAAATCAGGAGTTGGAATTCTAGGCTCTAAAACCGGAGTCTGAATGATTTAATCGGAAATACCCTGTACTCTAGCAGCAAGTTGATCCACACGAGAAGCCAATCCCTGAACATCCATACCAGCGCCGAACTCCTGAGCCACCCAGAGGTAAAGAGGGAAGAAAAAAAAAAAAACACAACAGACTACAGAAAAAAAATGGCTCAGCACTTTCCTTCCCTTCTTCTGAGATGCGGTTAACTCATTGTTTGCCAGTTGTACTGTTATGATCTGGTGGCCTAAGAGCAGCATGAGACGTACTCTGGAGAAGGTGGTACCTGTACTGACCGCAGACCCTGAACTTAACACCGCAACTAGAAGTAGCCGTGGAATGTACCTTTCACTCCCTAGACATCTCGACACAGCCGGAGGACTAATTACCCCTAGAGATAGAAAAGGGAAAACTATCTTGCCTCAGAGAAAATCCCCAAAGGATAGACAGCCCCCCACAAATATTGACTGTGAGAGGAGAGGGAAAAAACATACACAGACTGAAATCAGAATTTAGCAAAGGAGGCCACTTCTAGCTAAATAGAAAGGATAGGACAGAGTACTATGCGGTCAGTATTAAAACACTAGAAAATATCCACCACAGAAAATACAAAATCTCCACAGCTAACTAAAGATATGGAGGGTATATCTGCATCTCCAGAGATACCAGCTTGGCTAAACAAATCCTTATACAGACCAAGCTGGACAAGACAAAAACATGGAAAAGAACTGAACAATAAGGCCACAGCATGTGCACAGCAAAAAATCAAGGCCAGAACTTATCTTTGTTGAAATGAACTGCAAAGCAGGAGAGACCAGGTAGAGATGTGAATCCTCCAGGAACAATGGGCAACTGGCCCTGACTAAAGGGTGAAGCAAGACTAAATAGCCCAGTCAAAATTGCAAAAAGTGAACACACCTGATAAATGCTGCGATTCAGAGACAGCAGCGCTACCACTTACAACCACCGGAGGGAGCCCAAGAGCAGAATTCACAACAGTGGAAAGAGCTTGGATGTGTGGTTTGAAGGACAGGGCAGAGTCAAGGGTTACTCCGAGGCAGCGGACTTCCGGTACGGGGGAAAGCGTGATGTCGTTAATTGCGATAGATTGGTCAGGTAAGGAAGATCTGTAAGGTGAAGGAAAGATAATGAGTTCAGATTTGTCCATATTGAGTTTGAGTAAGCGAGAGGAGAAGGAGGAAATGGCTGATAGGCACTCTGGGATTCTGGACAGCAGAGAAGTGACATCTGGGCCAGAGAGGTAGTTCTGAGTGTCATCAGCATAGAGGTGGTACTGGAAGCTATAGGACTTTATGAGTTGTCCCAGGCCAAGTGTATAGATTGAGAAGAGAAGTGGTCCTAGGACAGAGCCTTGGTGGACTCCAACAGAGAGAGGGTGGAATGAGGAGGTAGTGTGGGAGTGGGAGACGCTGAACATGCGGTTGGTAATATATGAGGAGATCCAGGATAGGGCGAGGTGTTTAACACCAAAGGAAGAGAGGATCTGTAGTAGGAGGCAGTGGCCAACTGTGTCGAAGGCAGAGGACAGGTCTAGAAGGAGTATAGAGAACTGTCTGTTAGCTTTGGCTGTAAGCAAGTCGTTAGTAAGTTTGGTCAGGGCAGTCACTCACTGCCTCACCCCCTAGTTTGCATAATGAATATCTGTACATACTGAAGAAAAAAAAACTCCTTCAGGCAGGTGCCGGCCATGGCCCCGTATCTGCAGCATAATCACATGTTTAGTGTCCAGTTAATAACTATTTTTGATGTTATTGAGCAAGTAAAAAAAAATCAATCTGAAAATGGTGCTCCCTGCACCTGCGCAGTAGCTGCTATCGGTGTATATAGAGATCTTATAGCTGCTACTGCGCAGATGCCGGCAGTGCCATCTTGGAGGAGGAACAGGTCACTTTACACATAATATCATAGTTTAACGCAAGAGCATAGTTCCATGTTTTTCTGTTTTAATCTGTACAGTTATACCCATGGAATATGTGCTGCATGGACAATGCCACCAGGTGTGCATCTTGTGAGATGTCTGCATGCCTTGAACAGCCGTTTGAGGGTGAAAATGGATCACCCCCCAAGGGCAGTGGCGTACTCGGTACCGGGTCCGGCGGTTCACAGGTGGATGTCACGGAGGCTGACCCAGGCCGTGGCCCTGGGACGTCCGTATTAAAGGGGAAAGGTCTTTAAAGGGATAAAGTTTATGTTCGTGACGCCACCTGTGGTATTCGGTCAGGGTGATCGACGCTGCTTTAAGGGGTCCGCTGGTGGTTATGTTATGGCAGCTAGATGGTATACCTTCCACAGGTGAAGTATGTCCCCAGGGCTTCCCAGTGTGTTGATGGTGGATGTCGAGAGGCGCAGAGAAGAATTAGGACACAAGGTTGCAGTCTCTTTACCTTTACTGAAGACTTCATCATCCACAGTCCAGGGCACCAGATCACAGGGCAGGCAGAGTCCGGCCGGTTTGGAGGCAAGTCCAGAGTCCCCTTGTCCAGGTGGAAATCAGTAGCCTTCCTTGTTCTGTGGTGGTGTAGTCCCTTACTGCCTAAGGCTTCACATAAGGGTCTCACAGATGTGTTCCATTCTCTCTGTCCCCCATATAGGATATGACAATACCCGTATGACTGGTGACTTGAGCCTATTTATAGGGTCTCTTAGATAACCCGGCTCTATAGGTGTCACCGTGTCTTCTGGGTGTAGGTGCGGACAAGTTACCTGCAATCAACTGTCCTGCCGGTCTCTGAAATAAGGCTTAGAGGTCCTTACTCCCTCGGTGTTCAGGCTACTGGGATGTTGCGCCTCAGAAGGAGACAGCTTGAGCGGGGCTGGTCCCCTTCTGGTATCCTCTCCTTTGCTTCGACTTCCTTCATGCTCGCTGCAATACATTTCTGCCTTTCAATATCTCTTTCTGTGAGCTGCAGCACTGAGGGCATGCACAGCTCCTTTAACCTTCCATCCTCCTCAGACTCTGGTCTGGAACTAACAGAACTCCTGTCTGGAGCTCTGCCAGGAACTGAAGTAACTTTCCCAACAGACTACCAGTTATATATATGTGGGGAGTGACCTAATAAATAGGGTCAGGAGCTCCCCCTGGTGGTCTGGAGTGTGAAATGTGTTGCATGTTTGTGATACCTAGATGCAGTTATCCTTCTTTGCCTCCAAACGAAGCATCACTCTCCCCGAGAGGAAAGCAATACCACTATGACAACCAGGACCCTGGGGCGCCACAAGTATGTCTTCACTCAATGCCAGCGAGTTACATATTTGGATGCCCAGGTAATGGATCTAAATGTGCAGCTTGCAACACTCAGAAGCATTGCAAACCTGGAGAGGAGTTTAGAGCTCACTGAGCTGCGCTGGCTGGGGTCAGTGATATGGAGGAGGGTGTATGTGGGGAAGATCAGGACAGAAAACATGCAGCCGGGTAAATGTTACAAGAAGGGGTATGGGGAAAATGCCAGGGAGCCCAGTCCTGATCTGGCACAAACTAGTAAATATGCCTGTTTGGCTGATATTAGGAATACAGGCCCAGGACTGGGATCACTACAGCAGGACGTTGCTCCTAGAAACCAGGAAAACGATGGCTGTAGGAAGGAGGGAAATAGGAGTGCAGCAAAGGCCTAAAAGATGTTGGTGGTAAAGGACTCTATAATTAGGTGGGCAGACAAGGTCATCTGCCGCCGAGACCATGGATGGTGAACAGTGTGTTATCTGCCGGGTGCTTGGGTTCAACATGCTGCATATAAGTAGCTATGTGGGGCACATGCTGTATATATGAAGCTATGTGGGGCACATGCTGTATATTAGAGGTTATGTGGGGCTCACACTGTACATAGAGGGCTATATGGTAGGCTAATGCTGTATATAAGAGGCTATGTGGGGCACATGCTGCATATAAGAGGCTATGTGGGACACATGCTGTATATATGAAACTATGTGGGGTACATGCTGTATATTAGAGGTTATGTGTGACACATACTGTACATAGAGGGCTATGTGGTGGGCTAATGCTGCATATAAGAGGCTATGGGGGGCACATGCTGTGTATAAGAAACTACAGTATGTGGGGCATATGCTTTATATAAATGTCTATGTCGGACTCATACTGTATATAGAGGGCTATGTGGTGGGCTCATGCTGCATATAAGACGCTGTATGGGGCACATGCTGTATATAAGAGGTTATGTGGGGCACATGCTGTGTATAAGTTGCTATGTGGGACTCATACTGTACATAGAGGGCTATGTGGTGGGATTATGCTGTCTATAGAGGCTGTATGAGGTTCATACTGTATATAACAGGCTATGTGTGGCACATACTGTATATAAGAGGCTATGTGGGGCACATCTATATATATAATTGTCTAAGGGTTTTTCCGTCTGTCTGTCTGTCTTTCTGTCTGTCTGTCTGTCTGTCTTTCTGTCTGTCTGTCTGTCTGTCTGTCCTGGAAATCCCGCGTCTCTGATTGGTCGAGGCCGCCAGGCCTCGACCAATCAGAGATGGGCATAGCATGGCGACGATGATGTCATAATGGAAATCCCACGTCTCTGATTGGTCGAGGCCGCCAGGCCTCGACCAATCAGCGACAGGCACAGTATCGACATAGATGTCATAATGGTTGCCATGGTGACGATGATGTCATAAAGGTTGCCTCGACCAATCAGCGACGGGCACAGTCTGCCGCGAATTCTGGAATTATCATTGTCCATATACATGATGGGGACATGATGCATATTCTAGAATACCCGATGCGTTAGAATCGGGCCACAGTCTAGTTTGTATATAAGAGGCTATGTGGGGCACATGTTGTATATAAGAGGCTATGTGGGGCACATGTTGTATATAAGAGGCTATGTGAAGCATATGTTGTATATAGTGGGCTATATAGGGCTCATGTTATGTATAGGGGACTACATTGGTAACATGCTGTATATCAGAGGTTACATAGGACACATCCTGTATATCAGAGGCTACATGGGGCTCATACTATAAATATGATTTTATGGATTTTCTTTTTAGATTCTGTCTCTCACGGGTGAAGTGTAACTACGATAAAAATTACAGATCTCTCCATTCTTTGTAGGTGAGAAAACTTACAAAATCGGCAGTGTATCAAATAATTAGTTTCCCCACTGTAGGAGGCTATGTGTGGGTGTGTGGGCTCTTACAGTATATAGGGACTGTGTGTGGGATCATACGGTATATACGGGGATGTCAGCATGCTTAATTCTGCTAACTATTAAGCAATATAATTAATATAAAATATTTATAATTAATATTTTAATAATAATATTGAGCCCTCTAGAAAGTTCATTGTCCACTTCTGGTCAAAGGGATTCACAAATGGTAAGCAGCCCACACCCATGTTACTCTAATCCACCCCAGACCCGACGTTATTCCATATTTAGCGCCTTGTACTACATGTATAGCGCAGTCCATCACTGCATCGCCTCCTAGTGGTGGAAGTAATTACTGCACACAACACAGCTGAGCTGGATGATTTATTATTGTATAAGCAGATTATAATATTTGCTGCATTATGCTATTAATGTCCTGGAAATTATAATCTCACTTCCAGGTCTAATCAGATGTTTGCATTAATCAATTTCACCCAATGAGTCATTATTGCAGATTTATAAGGAAAGAAAAGATGATTTATTGTAAGATTTTTTAAGGTAAATTTCTGTAAGTGCATATAGAAGACCCTCGGATTTCTGTGCGTGCTGTTTATTTCCGGTGACATCTTTCCTCCATTATCTTGGTCTCTTCCAGGAATCACAGTATCTCAGAATATTAGATGTAATTTATTGGCCCAGAACCTGCAGGACAGAGAAGGGATTAATGGTACAAAACAAAGGTTACAAAAAAATTAAATAGATAGATAATAGATAGATAGATAGATAGATAGATAGATAGATAATAGATAATATATAGATAGATAATAGACAGATAGATAGATAGATAGATAGATAGATAGATAGATAGATAGATAGATAATAGATAACAGACATATAATAGATAGATGATAGACTGATAATAGATAATAGATGATAGATAATGGGTAATAGATAAGATGATAGATAGATAATAGATAGATAGTTGATAGATAATAGATAATAAATAGATAATAGAAAATAACAGATAGATAACAGACTTTTTGTGATACATATGATGTATTTTACAAGCTGCCATGTTTCAACCATTACATTTATGTTTATTTTTAATTTACTTAATAAAAAGGTAAAAACAATCACAGTGTTCACCGTAAATAAACTGTCACTGTATTACATATTCTGTCATAGTTGCAGACATACTAAACATGTCTGTTTTTTGTGGGTTTGTGATGTTCATTTTTCATAAGTATTTAAAGAATGTGATTAACACATTTATTCTTCATAATTTCTTGGCAGTTTTTTAGTAAACATAAGGCTTTTACTTTTATTTTACTACGTCTACAATTATATAGAGAAATATCTGTGTGTACCAGGGCAATATGCCTATGAAGAAGAAGAATACTGCTTAGATCTTTAGGCAAAGAAAATCCTTCTATCATTACCAAAACAGCCTGTGGATCACTATTAAAGCTTGTGTCTGCCGTGCTGCAGGTTGGTTATTTGAATGTTTGGAAAAGAAGACAAAAGTTTGCAGTGGACACGAGTAGGTGAAGATAACTCAGTCTTAAACTGCTTAAAAAACTTTTACACATGGAGGACAATGATCTGTACAAAAGTTTGTTCCTAATCATTGTCCAACATACAGTAAATGTTTCTGAAGATACAACAACAAATAAGAGTTGATCGATTTGTCATTGATCGTAAATCAATAGATGGCAGCAGATGTCTACATGTAAAGTGAGCAGCCAGTAATAAGGTCAGATGTGTTGAGAGGTGGTGACAAAAAAAGATACCGTAATTGTTACTTGATAGCAAACCAGAGACAATCCACTTGTTGTATGGACGGTGTAGTTGGTGCTAATATACAAGTTTGTTATTTTTTCATTATTTTGGGATATAAATTTTTTTTGTTAGTTAGCCATATTGTAAAGTATAGATGTGAATTACCATTTTATTCAGGGCCGAAACACTCAGGGGCTGGAAAAAAAAAGTCAAAAATTGTCAAAAACAAGTAAAAAAACACAATATATGTGAAATACTGAAGAATACACACCTGTCATACCCCAATACCACTAACACATAGACCACATACATTGAGTACCCAAACGTTAGGAGACCGAAATATCTTCTATAGAGATGAGCAAAAAAATTTGAGCGGAATTGAATTCTACTTAAATTTTTACAAAAATTCACATTTGTCAAAATGCATTTTTTTGGGTAATTTGCTTCTGTATGGACTCAACGCGAAGGCGTCTGCTTCCCGACATGTTTCTAAACCATAAAAGGCCACCAAAACTTCACATCTCGCCTCTCTACTCTAGCCCCTCCACTCCTCATCACCACCCATCAGGTCCTTGTCGCATCTTCAGATCACCACCGCTTGCGTTGAAGTTCCTCGGCCTTTCACTCGGGGCTGGGACTTCCAGGTTTCAATAAGATAAGGAGATTTATAAACGTGAGCCCTCAAGGCCTTGACATTTTGGTGCCATAATCTTTCACATGCTTGTGCAGAACCCTTCCTTATCTAATCGAACCAAGAAGTCCTGGCCTAGTCTCATGGGATCGGGGATTTCAGTTCAAGTGGTGGCAATCTGAAGATGTAGCAAGGACTGGAAGGGTGACAGTGAGGAGCGGAGAGGTGAGTGGTGAGGTGACAATAAGGATTTTCTATATTTTTTAAATCTGGGGTCTGGAGATAGACCACACAGAATAACAAGGGACATTAAATTCAAACTTCCTGGGGCAAATCTGTGATAACAGCGGAAATTGAGTTTTGCCTGATCCGCTCATCTCTAGTGTTGTGGGATGTTGTATGATGTTGGAGCCGAAGCCTCCACCATAACTATATTCTGACCAGGAATATTTGGATTTAGCGAACACCTTCCATTTTCTGACCAAATTTTAGCATCGTAGACGTCACTAATGCGAATGGCCATGACTTAGAGGGAATGTCCACCCTTAACACCATTTAGTTTTGAGACCTGCCTCTCTGATGGATGTGAATTTCTGGAGGGCGCTCAAAGCCGTGACTACTCCGTACACCAGTGTTATACAGCTGACGTCTGCCCGGAAACTCTGGGATTGACAATAATTACAATCAAGGCAGTATGAATCATCTGCAAATCCAAACAGGGCACAGAGAGTTGGTGACCTGTTTACATTTTACAAATATTGAGTTTAACAGAATACTATTACAATAATATAACATTGTAGACATACTCGTTTCCAACATCCCTGCGCTTCCTTTTCAAGTCCAATTGTAAACAAAAAAAAAATATTCAACTCCTGATGCAAATTAAAATTATCACCAAATGTATATTAATTTCAGTTTCTCAGTACAACCAATATAGTAAAAGTTTGGAACCTTTCAATTTTTCTCTTTCATGCAATTACTATATGGATGATACATTTTATATTGTGTTACATTGAACTTTATGAATGGAAATACCAAACATTTCCTTTTCAATATTTATCTACTTTTGATATATTGATTTTTCTCTTTTCGGCATTTACTCTATGGGTAATTCATTTTATATTTTATTTTTTTTAATTTATTTTTAATTGTATGTATTTTATATTTTTATATATTGGACTTTATCAATGCAGATATATCATTTTTTTATTATCATTATTTTTTTAAATAGGAAAGAAGGGGTAATTTAAAAGTTCTATATCGTTAAAATATTTTTCAATTACTTTTTAAAACTTTTTTTTACATTATATTTTAGTCCTTTATAATGACGTAATCTGTGACATTTTGATCACATCTTCTATATACCGATTATGCCATGGTATTGCAAAATATAGTTGATATGAAGGATATCGCAGGAGTAGCATGATGGTAGTGCTGGGAACCTTCAGCATGTCGTCAGCTGCCATGACAGCCAATCGACACAGTGCATTTTTGGCCTCAAGGCTCTTAAAATTACGCATCCTTGGTACAGATGAGCACTAGTGATGAGTGAGTATGCTCGGTACTCGGGTGGTCTCAGAGTATTTTGGTGTGATCGAAGATTTAGTTTTTGTCACCGCAGCTGCATGATTTGCAGCTGCTACACAGCCTAAATACATGTGGGGGTTGCCTGTTTGTTTACTCATCACTTCGAGTAAGATTGAAAATTCGAGTAAAATTGAAATTTTACAAAAATCTGCATTTGCCAAAATGCGTTGATCTGTACAAAGGAAAAGCTGATTGGTTTGTTATTGATGGTAAACCTTCATGATGACTCAGATCTCTAAGTGGAAGGAAGGGATGAGCTGCCGATAACAGAGTCGGATGTTTGGGGGAGGGGAACAAAGAGGAAGATAATTGTTACATGATAGAAACCAGAGACAATCAACTTGCTGTATCGGAGCTCGTTATGGACCATTTCGTTGGTGATAATTTACACGTATTTTTCTTTTCACTTGTTACAAATATTTCTCGATGTGTAGATGTGGAATTACCAATTGAGTAGAGAAGTGGACACACCGGAGCTGGAAAGAAGAAGTCAAAAATAGTCAAACAAGTCCAAAAGCCAGACACAATAGATGAGCTATACTGAAGAATATGACATACACACCTTGTATTCCCGCTGCCACTGTGCCATACGCCATGCCCACTGAGTACCCAATAGTTACGAGACCGAAAGGTGCTATGGGATTTTGCATTGTGTTGGAACTGAAGCCTCCACCATAATTAATTTCTGATGAGACGTACTCAGAGTTAGGGATTGCCTTCCATTCTGCATTTTGTAGAGGTTTCCCATTAAATAAGAATCCAGATACACTCGAGGCCTTCGCTGTAATAATGGCCAAATTATTGTCAAATCCCTTCTGTCCAATGAGGCTGTAATTATGGAAGAACGATTCAGTATCTGGGATTTTGGTCAGGAAAGATCCAAAGGGTTTGCCCTCAAATTTGCCACTAAAGCCATAAAGAAAAACCTGAATATTCTCTGTGCTGTGGATGGATAAGGGTTTGGAAGCAGAAACCTTAAACTTCATCGGTTTTCCTGCTTCTAGGTTGGTCGTCAGCTTTTCGTCACCTGACTGGTACTCCAGATAAGTGGGTTTAGACCCCAAGACATAAACTTGGCTGTCACTAGATAAGAAGGACGGGACTGAGACACAGTAGGACTTTCCCCAATTTTTTTCTGGTAGGAGCTGTTCATAAACAAGACTGCAACCTCCAACACCAGGAACACATGAATGGCCAGATATGATGGCCACCGGATGTTGAGAGGCGACCTCAGTTCCGGAGAGGTTGTCTTTACTCTGCAACTGCACAAACTGGAATGGCTTCAGATCCACGGTCATGGTGTCACCTTTATTATAATTCTTCCCGTTGTAATATACAGTTCCGCTGAGGACTATGGTAAGTGTAGTTAACATGTGCTGAGCAACAACAGCAAATTGTGCATAGTGTTTTGAAGGTCCATCAGTCGGGGTGAATATGGTGTATTTAGTTCCCCACTGGTCAACCGGGTAATGCAAAGCAACGTCTCCACTGGTTCCTACAAAGTTACGGGACATCACGGTGATGTCCTCATTGGCTTTAATGATCATGCTATTGGAAGATATCCCTGATCCTATAATCTGCGGGAGATTTGGGTACTTGAATGTTGCTAGTTCTCTTTTCCTAATTGTGACCTCCTTCTTGATATCAGAATTATTAATGGATACCGAGGTGGAAGATGAACATGGTCTAGGAAGCTCGATTCCCCACCTAGGGATTAGTGTATCGCATGTTGGCTGCAGAAACACGGTAACAAATTCTCTTCCTCGTATGAAGATACTTTCTATTGCTATAAATGAAACTTACAGTTAGATTTACAGTTCAGGTCCTTTTTTCATAGACTAAAATTGTTTTTAATCTAAATTGAAGCACAGAAAGTCTGACATCATAGACTTTACTAATCCGAAAGGAAATACCTTAGAGGGAATGTCCACCCAAAGCACATTTGTGACATAAAGTTGACATGTTACTAGTGATACAAGTGCCCAAAGTTATCAAAGATAACTTTGAGCAAGACAATCTGACCCTTTACAGGCCATGGTGAAGGCTATCCTCAACCAGGCCTGAATGAACGTTAATGACCAACCAATGTTTGTTGCTGTTGTTGTTGTTATTTTTTTTCTTTTTTTTTGCCTTTTTGCTCTTCAGCAGGAGTATTATGTATATTTTTTCATTGATGTGACTACATGGGAGACATTTTTATTACAAAACTAAACTTTTAAGGACTTACATATTTGCCCCTGTACTGCCGTTCCTTTGAATCCCACCAGTAGACCAGATCCTGGAGAATAAATAGCACACATTACTTCATCTGTCCCAAAGTCTTCAGTTTTACTGATAAATTACCAATAGACAAAGTTTGTGCACGATTATAGAATAAAAGTTTTATTTGAAGCAGGTTTATTGTCTTAGACTCCCAAACAGATGGATGGATGGAAAATAGACATGAAAAATATAGGTGCAAAATAGATGGAAAAATAACGACTCACAATGCCACTCATTTAAATTACCTGTATTTATGGTCATGCACAATTAACCCCTTCCAGCCTTGGCAAATTTTTGCTTTTGCGCTTTTTGCATTTTGTTTTCTCCTACCCTAGTGTTTTGATTTTTCCGTCCCCATAGCCATGTGAGAGTTTGGGGTGCATGAATTTTCCTAGTCTTGCAAAACCTCTGTGTGAATATATAAATGCTTCTTATGTCTTCGTTTTGTCATTTGGTTCTGCTCCCACAGCTAACTTCCCATAACGAATATTTGGTGCTTTTTTCTGGTATGTAATTTTGTGTTCAATAAATGCAGCGTCTTACAGTTTTAGCAAAGTGCATGGGATTCTCTAAATCTTACATCCTTGGTACTTTTTTACACAGCATAAACTGACATGTGGTGTGATGTTTTGGAGCATGAAACATGTCAATTGCCCTTGCAGTAAATATTCGTCTATATAAATAGCTGGATAATGGCTGAAGCCATGTCTGGAAAATTGCTGTAGACATAGGTGGAGCATTGCTGTAGAAATGGCTTTGTAATGGCTGTAGACATGGGTACAAGATGGCTATAAACATATTTGGATAATGGTTGCAGAAAAGGGTGGATGATGGATGTACACATGGCTGGTTAATGCCTATACATATGGCTAGGTAACGCCTATACATATGGCTAGGTAATGGCTGTAGACATAAATGGATGATGTCTGTAAACATGGCTGGGTAATGGTGGATGATGTGGATATAGGTGGATGAAGGCTGTAGACATGGGTGGATGATGGATATACACATGGCTGGTTCATGGCTGTAGACATTGCTGGGTAACAGCTGTAGACATCGGTGGGTGATGGCATTAGACATGGTTGGATGATGGCTGTAGATATGGGTGGGTAATGGTTGTAGACATGGCTGGGTAATGGCTGTAGACATGGGTAGGTGATTGCTGTAGACAAGGCTGTAGACATTATTGGGTGATGGCTTTAGACATGCATGGATGATGGCTGTAGGCATGAGTGGGTAATAGCTGTAGACATGGCTAGGTGATTGCTGTAGACATGGCTAAGTAATGGCCGTACACATGGCTGAGTGATGGCCATACACATGGCTGTGTAATGGCTGTAGACATGGCTGGGTGATTGCTATTTACATGCCTGGGTAATGGATGTAGACATGGGTGGGTGATGGCTGTAGACATGGCTAGGTGAAGGCTGTAGATGTGGCTAGGTGATGGCTGTAGACATGGCTAAGTGATGACCATACACATGGCTGGGTGATAGCTTTTAACATGACTGAGTGATGGCTATAGACATGGCTGGGTAATGGATGTAGACCTGGGTGGATGATGGCTATACACATGGCTGTTATGGCTGCAGACATGGTTAAGGCTACTTTCACACTTCCGTCCTATGGCCTACGTTGCAATGCGTCATTTTGGAGAAAAAACGCATCCTGCAAAGTTGCCCACAGGATGCATTTTTTCTCCATAGACTTGCATTAGCGACGCATTGCGACGTATGGCCGCACGTCGCATCGGTCGTGCAACAGATGCGTCATGTTTTGGCGGCCGCGACGCACAAAAAAAGTTTTATGTAACATTTCTTTGTGCGACGGGTCTGCCATTTTCGACCGCGCATGCGTGGCCGAAACTCCGCCCCCTCCTCCCCGGAACTCACAATGGGCAGCGGATGCGTTGTAAATCTGCATCCGCTGCCCACGTTGTGCTACATTTAGCACAACGTCGGTCGGTACGTCGGGCCAATGGTTTGCGATGGCCCCGTACCGACGGAAGTGTAAAAGTAGCCTAAGTGGTGGCTGCACGCATGGCTAGGTGATGGCTGTAGACATGACAGGGTAATAAATGTTGTCATGGGTGTTGTGAATTCCGCTCTTGGGCTCCCTCCGGTGGTTGTAAGTAGCACTTTTGTGAATTCTGCTCTTGGGCTCCCTCCTGTGGTGTTGAGTGGTATAGCTGCTTCTTGGATTTAGCATCAGCAGCTGCTCCCACTGATCGACTTTCTGGCTCGGCTATTTTAGTCTGACCTTATCCCTTAATCAATGCCAGTTGTCAATTGTTCCTGCTTGGAGCCACTGCTCTTTTGGATTTCCCTGACACTCTGTCCAGTTCAGCAAAGATAAGTCCTTGCTTGTCCTTTTGCAGTCCACTTGTTGTGGACTTTATTGTTCAGCACATTCTATGTTTTGCTCATTTGTCCAGCTTATCAGTATGGATCTATTCAGCTAAGCTGGAAGCTCTGGGCTGCAGTTTTTGCCCTCCACACCTTTAGTCAGGTGTGGAGATTTTTGCATATCTCTGCGGTGGACTTTTTCTAGTTTTTATTACTGACCGCAGTCTTCTTTCCTTACTGTCTATCTAGCTAGAAGTGGTCTCCTTTGCTTAATCTTGTTTCATACTACGTATGTCATTTCCTTCTCCTCTCACAGTCAATATTTGTGGGGGGCTGTCCTATCCTTTGGGGATTTTCTCTGAGGCAAGAGAGTTTTCCTGTTTCTACCTTTAGGGGTAGCTAGTTCTCCGGCTGTGACAAGTCCAGGGAGTGACAGGAACATCCCATGGCTACTGCTAGTGTTGTGTTAAGATCAGGAACTGCGGTCTGTATAGTTACCACCTGCTCAGAGCTAGTCGCATGTCGCTCCTAAATTACCAGTCCATAACACATGGGTGGGTGATGGCTGTAGACATGAGTGGATGATGGCTATACACATGGCTAGGTGATGGCTGTAGACACGGCTAAGTGATGGCTGTATG
Source organism: Ranitomeya variabilis (assembly GCF_051348905.1). Classification (NCBI taxonomy): domain Eukaryota; kingdom Metazoa; phylum Chordata; class Amphibia; order Anura; family Dendrobatidae; genus Ranitomeya; species Ranitomeya variabilis. The sequence continues at coordinate 232,267,236 of NC_135235.1, forward strand.
CAGCGCCCCAGAGTCCTGGTCGTTGCAGTAATGTAATTCTTCCACCAGGGGGAGTGACATTACGTCTGGAGGCAATAAAGGAGATCTTCTGTCCAGGTATCACAAACCACACACAACACACTTCACACTCCAGGCCGCCAGGAGGAGCTACGCTTCTATTTATTAGGGCACTCCTCACAGTTAGGTAAAACTGGTGGCTTGGTTAGGAAGTTAGTCAGAACCCGACGGAGTTTGGCAGAAGCTGGCTGGAGTGGGTTCCAGCCAGATCCAGACTGCGGTCTGAGGAGGACGAGGGTCCACGGAGCTGTGCCTGCCCCACGTGCGGCAGCATCCTAAGAAAGAGGCATTACAAGAGAAGTGTATTGCAGTGAGTGAGAAACGAAGTCATAGCACAAGGAGAGGAAATCAGAAGGAGTTCTGCCCTGTGAAAGGCTGCCTCCTTCTGAGGCACAAGAATCCTGGTGGCCAGAATACCGAGGGAGTAAGGATCTCTATGCTTTACTTCAGAGACTGGCAGGACAGTTCATTCCACGTTAGCTGCCTGACCTTATACCTATGAGGCACGGTGGCAACTTGTGGGGGCCGGTGCGTCGTAGGGTCCCTATAAAAAGCCTCAGACCACCAGTCATATGGGTTTTGTCCTATCCTATCCATCAGGGGGACAGAGAGAAAGAGACTTAACATCTCCAATAGTTGTGAGGACCTTACCGAGAAGCTCAGCAGGGAGGTACTACAACATCCAGGCGCTAGAGGAAGGCTACTGATTTCCACCTGGATAAGGGGACTCTGGATTTGCCTTCAGACCGGCCGGACTCTGCCTACCCTGTGGTCGGTACCCTGGACTGTGGATGCTGAAGCCATCAGTAAAAAGGTAAAGAGACTGCAACCTTGTGTCCTCGTTCTTCACTGCGCCTCACACCATCCACCACCTACACTCTGGGAAGCCCTGGGGATACACTTCACCTGTGGCAAGGTATACCATCTAGCTGCCATCACATCACCCCAGCGGACCCCTAGCAGCGTCGGTCACCCTGACCGAATACCACAGGTGGTGTCAGGAACATTATCCCTTTAAAGACCTTTCCCCCATTTATCAATGGACGCCCCTAGGGCCATGGACCGGGTCAGCCACCGTGACATCCCCGCCGAGAACCGAGGGATCCGGTACCGAGTACCCCATAGCCCTTCTGGGGGCGCTCCATGTACACATGGCTCGGTGATGGCTGTGGACATGTCTGGTTGATGGCTGTAGACATTGGTAGGTGATGGCTTTAGACATGCGTGGATGATGGCTGTAGACATGACTGGGTAATGGCTGTAGACATAGCTAGGGGATGGCCGTAGACATGACAGGGTAATGCATGTAGACCTGGGTGGTTGATGACTCTAGACATGAGTGGATGATGGCTATACACATGGCTTCAGAAATGGCTGTAGACATGGCTGAATAATGGCTATGGACATGGCTGGGTAATGGCTGTAGACATGGGTGGATGATGGCTGTGGAAATGGCTTGATAATGGCTGTAGACATGGCTGGGTAATGGCTATAGACATGGCTGGGTGATGGCTATAGACATGGCTTGATAATGGCTGTAGACATGACTAGGTGATGGCTGTAGACATGGCTGGGTGATGGCTAGAGACATGGCTTGGTAATGGCTGTACACATTGGTGGAAGATGGCCATACACATTGCTCAGTCATGGCTATAGACATGAATGGGTAATGGCTGTAGACATGGCAGGGTAATGGCTGTAGATATGGGTGAATAATGGTTATAGGCATGTATGAATGATGGTTTCTGTGCAGCCATGGCTGGAAAATGCCTGCAGACATGCTTGGATGATGGCTGTAAACATGTCTAGACAATGGCTGCAGACATAGATTGAGCATTGCTGTAGAAATGACTGTAATGGCTGTAGACATGTGTACAAGATGGCTGTAAACATATTTGGATGATTGTTGCAGAAAAGGGTGGATGATGGCTGCAGAGATAGCTCTGTAATGCCTATACACATGGCTAGGTAATGCCTATACACTTGGCTAGGTAATAGTTATTAACATGAATGGATAACTGCTATAGACATGGCTAGGTAATGGTTGTAGACATTGGTGAATGATGGCTGTAAATATGACTGGGTAATGGATATAGGCATGGGTGGATGATGGCGATAGACATGGCTGAGTAATGGCTGTAGACATGGGTAGATGATGGCTGTAGACATTGGTGGGTGATGGCTGTACACATGGCTGGGTAATGGCTGTAGACATGTCTAGATGATGGCTGTAGACATGGCTAGGTGATAGTTGTAGACATGGCTAAGTGATGGCTATACACATGGCTGGGTAATGGCTGTAGATATGACTGGGTAATGGCTGTAGACATGGCTGGGTAATGGCTGTAGACATGGCTTGGTGATGGCTAAAGTCATGGCTGGGTAACAGCTGTAGACATGGCTAGATGATGGCTGTACACATGGCTTGGCGATGGCTAGGTGATCGCTTTAGATAAGGTTGGGTAATGTCTGTAGACATGGCTGGATGATGGCTATAGACATGGGTGGGTGATGGCTGTACACATAGCTGGGTGATGGCTGTAGAGATGGCTAGTTGTCGTTATAGGCATGGCTGGGCAATGGCTGTAGACATGGCTGGGTAATGGCTGTAGACATGGCTGGGTGATGGCTATAAACATGGCTGAGTAATGGCTGTAGACATGGCTTGGTGATGGCTGTTGATGTGGCTTTGTAATGGCTGTAGACATGGCTAGGTGAAGGTTGTGGATATGGCTGTGAGATGACTATAGACATAGCTGGATAATGACTTTAAACATGGTCTGGTGATGGCTGTAGACATGGCTGGGTAATGACTGTACACATGGGTGGACGATTGCTGTAGATAAAGCTGTATAATGGCTATAGACATGGCTGCATGATGTCTATAGATATGGGTGGAAGATAGTTTTAGACAGGGCTGGGACATGGCTATAGATATTGTTGAATTTCCCTCCTAATATAGGACAATTGTCATCCACCTCACAGGGGTTTTGTGGTCCTTTTCATGAAAATTTTAGGGTGATATGTTGGATCTGAATGACCTGTATCTGCAAGTAGATTCGTAAAAGTTTCCAAATAGTTTCTTGTAATACCCCTCCACACCATGTGGTGCGCTGTTTATCAGAATATGATAATGATCAGTACAGTGCACAGATCATTGCTGCAAAAGAATAATAGTTCTCTAACACAATGTCTAGTAAATTTAGTTAATAGAAAGTAACATCTATCAAATCGTGGAAAACTAGAGAGTTTACTCAGTTTCATGTTAGGAATACAGATGTGTAATTTGTAGGTAATTTATTAAATGCCATTTTAGGTCTTACCACAAAGTAATACAGCCCACAGGCGAAATTTCATAAGTGAAAGACACTCCATAACTGAAACAGAAGAGACAAAAGAAACAATATACAAATATTTCCTTCCGTTCATTTGCTCTTGGCTCTATCACAAGATGTCGGATTCTATATGTCCAGATGTCACCACTCAGTGGTCATGATCTGCACTGCCGCCTGTGAAGGATTTACTAGTGAGCTGCAGTGTTATTTAGGAAGCAGCAATAAGTCACAACTCATGACTGATCTCATCTTCTTGGTTATCAGCGTCATTGTCTTGATCACCAGGATTCTTCGAATCCATGCTTCCTGTGTGCTGGGTACTAAAAATAATTATGACTTTAAGAGGGTACAGAGGAGGCTCCACTACTGTAAGGGGCATAAAGGAGGCATCACTACTGTAAGGGAGAAATAAGAAGGCATCACTACTGTACAGGAGCAAAAAGAGAGGCATATCTACTGTGAGGGGGTAGTAAGAATGCATCACTACAGTAAGGAGGCATCACTACTGTAACAAGGCAGTAATTAGGCATCACTGCTGTAAGTGGGCAGTAAGGAGGCATCAGTACAGTAAGGGAGCAAAAAAGAGGCATCACTACTGTATGAGGGCAGTAAAAAGACATCACTACTGTTAGGAGCACTAAGGAGGCAGCACAACTAGGGAGCACTAAGGAGTCATCAATACTGTAAGAGGGCAGTAGGGAGGAATCACTACTGTCAGGGGGCACTAAGGAGGCATCACTATTGTAAGGCAGCATTGAGGAGGCATCACTACTTTAAAGAAGCATTAAGGAGGCATAACTACTGTTAGGGGGTGCTATGGAGGCATCACTACTGCAAGAGAGCATTAAGTAGGCATCACTACTGTAGGGGGTAGTAGTGAGGCATCGCTACTCTAAGCGGGCACTAAGGAGCCATCACTGCTGTAAAGGAGCACTAAGGAGGCATCAGTACTGTATGGGGCAGTAAGGAGGCATGACTACTGTATGGGGCAGTAAGGAGCCATCACTGCTGTAAAGGAGCACTAAGGAGGCATCACTACTGTATGGGGCAGTAAGGAGACATCAATACTGTAAGGAGCAATAAGGAGGCATCACGACTGTAGGAGGCATCACTACTGTAAGGGAGCACTAAGGAGGCATCACTACTGTAGGGGGCACTAATGAGGCATCACTACTGTAGGAGGGCAGTAATGAGGCGTCACTACTGTAGGGGGCAGTAAGGAGGCATCACTACTGTAGGGGGGCAGTAAGGAGGCATCACTACTGTAGGGGTGCGGTAAGGAGATATCACTACTGTAGGGGTGCGGTAAGGAGGCATCACTACTGTAGGGGGGCAGTAAGGAGGCATCACTACTGTAGGGGTGCGGTAAGGAGGCATCACTACTGTATGGGGCAGTAAGGAGACATCACTCCTGTAGAGACATCACTACTGTAGGAGGTCAGTAATGAGGCATCACTACTGTAGGGGGGCAGTAAGGAGGCATCACTACTGTAGGGGGCAGTAAGGAGGCATCACTGCTGTAGGGGGCAGTAAGGAGGCATCACTACTGTATGGGGCAGTAAGGAGACATCACTACTGTAGGAGGTCAGTATTGAGGCATCACCACTGTAGGGGGGCAGTAATGAGGCATCACAACTGTAGGGGGGCAGTAAGGAGGCATCACTACTGTATGGGGCAGTAAGGAGGCATAACTACTGTAGGAGGTCAGTATTGACGCATCACTACATTAGAGGAGCACTAAGGAGGCATCACTACTGTAGGGGTAGTAATGAGGCATCACTACTGTAGGGGGCAGTTAGGAGGCATCACTACTGTAGGGGGCAGTAAGGAGGCATCACTATTTTAGGAGGGTAGTAAGGAATAATCACTTCATCAGCTCATGCCGTCTACAACTGCAGAGCCACTGATCTCAGTGATTGTCTGCAACGTTGTCACCATGATGTCAGCTTTGCAGACAAACAACAAAAACCTGGGAAGCAGTGGAAAATCAGTGTTGGACCGAGATAGGGTGAGTAATACTTGTTTTATTTTGTTTTTTGTATGACTACTGCAGCCTATAGAACAAAGTTTTCTGAAAATAACCCCTTTCATTAAGAACGCATTCACACCCTGAGTTTCTAGACCAAACGTACTTACATGCAATGTTATATTATATCAATGTATTTTTCCTTAGTCCATAGTATTATTCCATTTAGCATCTTTTTATGGACTTTAAATATAATTCTAATGTTATAATATTTAGGCTATGTTCACACTTTACGGTTTTTGCTGCGGATCCGCATCAGTTTTCCATGCAGGGTACAGTACAATGTTACCCTATGGAAAACAAAAACCGCTGTGCCCACTTTGCGTTTTTCCACAGGAAAATCCGCACGGATTTTCTGCGGAAAAAAAGAAGTACCATGTCAATTCTTTCTGCGGATTCCGCAGCGGTTTTCCACCTGCACCAATAGGAAAGTGCAGTTGGAAAACCGCAGTGGAATCCGCAGTAGAAACCGCACAAAAAACCGCAGTGAAAATCACCGCGGTTTTGCACTGCGGTTTTTGCAAATCCGCTGCGGAAAAATCCGCAGTGGAATCTGCAAAGTGTGAACAAGCCCTTAAAAAGATTTTCCATATTTTTTTTTTCATTATTTGCCATTTACAATTTTACCTACATTTGGAAAATGTAAAAATGTAAGTATTTTTTTAGATCTATATCTGTGTAGTGAGTGTTATGGGTAATGGAAAAGCTTACCTGCTCCTCTAGTGCTCCGGTCTGTGACTATCCTGGATGGGGCGGTATTTATACCAGGTCCTGGACTCATTAATAACATGAATTTACATATATTATAAAAGCTACCTTGTCCAGTGACCCTCCCCTCACAATTGTGCAAGACGCACATGTATTCAGCTCATTGTGACTCTGGAGGAAAACCAAAATGTCAAATTATAGCAAATGACGTCTCTGTAGAATGATGTATCAGTGTTTTTCACTCCCCATGTGAAAGTTTCTGGATGCCTAATTATCCACAGAAGATAATCAGATTTTGGCGATGTTACTTACTCAGCTTTGTTTTACCTTATCCCGGTCCTGCACAACTTTTACCAGTGACCATGAGCTTCCTAATGTCATCTCTGTAGTAATAAACTACTATGCAAACCCTAATACCTCACAAGTGATGAGCGAATGTTATCCAAGCATTCTCGTGTGCTAACCGAGTGACTTCGACTTTCTCGAAAAATATGTTCCCCTTGCCCATGGCTGCATGTCTCGCAGCTGTGCTGTTCAACAGATGCAACACATGCAGGGATTGCCTGTTTGAACAACACCTTTTTTAACACGTTCGCTCATTAGTCATTACTAGTAAGGTAGTAGGGTTGGCATATTTTTCAAGAACGTCAAAGTCATTCGGTCAGCACAGGAGCATGCTCGGATAACACCTTTTCCGACTTGTTCGCTCATCAATAGTAAGGCAGAGGGTTGGCATATTTTTCGAGAACATCAAAGTCACTTGGTTAGCACGCGGGCATGCTCGGATAACACCTTTTCCGACACGTTCACTCATCACTAGTAAGGTTGTAGGGTTGCCATAATTTTTGGGAATGCCGAAGTCGCTAGGTTAGCACACGAGCATGCTCGGATAACACCTTTTCCAACACGTTTGCTCATCACTAGTAGGATAGTAGGGTTGGCATATTTTTCGAGAACATCAAAGTCACTCGATTAGCACATGAGCATGCTCAAATAACACCTTTTCCGACACGTTCACTCATCACTAGTAAGGTTGTAGGGTTGGCATATTTTTCAGGAACGCCGAAGTCACTTGCTTAGCACATGAGCATGCTCGAATAACACCTTTTCCCACACGTTCGCTCATCATTATACCTTACATATCCATATGCCTCTTCTCTTTTACTTCAGCAGACCAGACAGCTGTCAAGCCCATAGTAAAATCAGGAATTTGATCCCATCCCTCATTAACGCAAGTTTCAGAAAAAAGTTTTTTTTTTCTCCTGAGTGCCCCTGTAGTGACCCAGTTGAGAGTGTGTATGCCCTTACCATGGTGGACCACTATACTAAGTGGGTTGCCGTTCACCTTCTACCATGAATATGTGAGACATTACAGTTGCCCTGAAGCAGCCCTCACTGACCGTGGATCTGACTTTGAGTCCCAACTATTTCAATAACTCTGCCAATTCCGTGGGTGCAAGAAGCTAAGAACCACTGCCTATCATCCACAAAGGGGACACTTCCAGCCCGCTACAGAGACTAAAAAAAATAATATCCTTTTTCATGTGTATATTTAGTTAGCTAGTCAGATTAGTAACGTTTCCACCTCTGCACCTGGGTAATACCATGCACTTTGCTTATTATTTCCATTATTTTCATATGCAGCCATGGAGTTATTTTGGACTGCTTGTTGCCACTAAACTGCCTTTCCAGAGCCTTTCATATGGACGATAGTACACTGCTCAAAAAAAATAAAGGGAACACTTAAACAACCAACAGAATATGACTCCAAGTAAATCAAACTTCTGTGAAATCAAACTGTCCACTTAGGAAGCAACACTGATTGACAATCAATTTCACATGCTGTTGTCCAAATGGAACAGACAACAGATGGAAATTATTGGCAATTATCAAGACACCCCCAATAAAGGAGCGGTTCTGCAGGTGGGTACCACAGACCACATCTCAGTACCAATGCTTTCTGGCTGATGTTTTGGTCACTTTTGAATGTTGGTTGTTCTTTCACACTCATGGTAGCATGAGACGGACTCTACAACCGACACAAGTGGCTCAGGTAGTGAAGCTCATCTAGGAATCCTGAATCCGATTGAAAACATCTGGGACATCATGTCTCGCACCATTCACCAACATCACGTTGCACCACAGACTGTCCAGGAGTTGGTGGATGCTTTAGTGCACGTCTGGGAGGAGATCCCTCAGGACACTATCCATTGTCTCATCAGGAGCATGCCCAGGTGTTGTAGGGAGGTCATACAGGCACGTGGAGGCCACACACAATACTGAGCATCATTTCCTTGTCTTGAGGCATTTCCACTGAAGCTGGATCAGCCTGTAACTTCATTTTCTACTTTGATTTTGAGCATCATTCCAACTCCAGACCTCCGTGGGATATTAGTTGTGATTTACGTTGATCATTTTTAGGTTTTATTGTTCTCAACACATTCCACTATGTAATGAATAAATATTTACAACTGTAATATTTCATTCAGTGATATCTAGGATGTGGGATTTTAGTGTTCCCTTTATCTTTTTGAGCAGTGTATATTGTGGAAAGAAAATCTATTCCATACAGGCACTTTCACCTTCATATTTTGCAGTTTATTGCATATTGTTCTCCATATATCTGAGTATGCTTGCCTTGCTGTTGCTTTACATTACCTGTATATTTCCTTCTTTAGTAGTCCTCCACTCGCGCAGTCGCCGAGGACGGCTTATCTTCAGAGGGGAAGTACTGTATGTAGTGACCCAGTCGAAAGTGTGTCCTTCCCTTTAATCCCTTAATCCCATATGACTCACTATCCCGTCAAAGTGACCTGGGACTTAATTCCCAGTGACGGGATAGTACGTCATATGCGATCGGCCGCGCTCACGGGGGAGTGCGGCCGATCGCGGCCGGGTGTCAGCTGACTATCGCAGCTGACATCCGACACTATGTGCCAGGAGCGGTCACGGACTGCCCCCGGCACATTAACCCCCGGCACACTGTGATCAAACATGATCTCAGTATTCCAGCGGTATAGGAAAGCATCGCGCACGGAGGGGGCTCCCTGCGTGCTTCCCTGAGACCCTCGGAGTAACGCGATGTGATTGCGTTGCTCCGAGCGTCTCTTACCTCCTCTCCCTGCAGTCCCCGGATCCAATATGACCACGGGGCTGCATCCGGGTCCTGCAGGGAGGTGGCTTACCAAGCGCCTGCTCAGATCAGGTGCTGGTAAGCCTGCAGCGCTGTAAGTCAGATCGCTGATCTGACAGAGTGCTGTGCAAACTGTCAGATCAGTGATCTGTGATGTCCCCCCTGGGACAAAGTTAAAAAGTTTAAAAAATTTTTTTTCCACATGTGTAAAAAAAAAAAAAAAAAATTCTAAATAAAGAAAAAAAAATTATTATTCCCATAAATACATTTCTTTATCTAAATAAAACCAAACAATAAAAGTACACATATTTAGTATCGCCGCGTCCGTAATGACCTATAAAACTGTCCCACTAGTTAACCCCTTCAGTGAACACCGTAAAAAAAAAAAAAAAAAAAAACAAGGCAAAAACAACGCTTTATTATCATACTGCAGAACAAAAAGTGGAATAACACACGATCAAAAAGATGCATATAAATAACCATGGTACCGCTGAAAACGTCATCTTGTCCCGCAAAAAACGAGCTGCCAAACAGCATCATCAGTGAAAAAATAAAAAAGTTATAGTCCTCAGAATAAAGCGATGCCAAAATAATTATTTTTTCTATAAAATAGTTTTTATCGTATAAAAGCGCCAAAACATAAACAAATGATATAAATGAGGTATTGCTGTAATCGTACTGACCCAAAGAATAAAACTGCTTTATCAATTTTACCAAACGATCAAAAAATATCACGTGCCCGAAAATGTTACCAATAAAAACGTCGACTCGTCCCGCAAAAAACAAGACCTCACATGACTATGTGGACCAAAATATGGAAAAACTATAGGTCTCAAAATGTGGAGACGCAAAAACTTTTTTGCTATAAAAAGCGTCTTTCAGTGTGTGACAGCTGCCAATCATAAAAATCCGCTATAAAAAACGCTATAAAAGTAAGTCAAACCCCCCTTCATCACCCCCTTAGTTAGGGAAAAATAATAAAATTAAAAAAATATATTTATTTCCATTTTCCCTTTAGGGCTAGGGTTAGGGCTAGGGTTAGGGTTAGGGTTAGGGTTAGAGCTAGAGCTAGGGTTAGGGCTAGGGTTTGGGTTAGGGTTGGGGCTAGGGTTGGGGCTAAAGTTAGGGTTAGGGTTGGGGCTAAAGTTAGGGTTGGGGCTAAAGTTAAGGTTAGGGCTAAAGATTGGGTTAGGGTTTGGATTACATTTACAGTTGGGATTAGGGTTGAGATTAGAGTTAGGGGTTTGTCAGGGTTAGGGGTGTGGTTAGGGTTACCGTTGGGATTAGGGTTAGGGGCGTGTTTGGATTAGGGTTTCAGTTAGAATTGGTGAGTTTCCACTGTTTTTACGGCTCTGCATTATAAACTTCTGTGAAGCACTTGTTGGGTCAAAGTGCTCACCACACAGCTAGATAAGTTCCTTAAGGGGTCTACTTTCCAAAATGGTGTCACTTGTGGGGGGTTTCAATGTTTAGGCACATCAGGGGCTCTCCAAACGCGACATGGTGTCCCATCTCAATTCCAGTCAATTTTGCATTGAAAAGTCAAACGGTGCTCCTTCCCTTCCGAGCTCTGCCATGTGCCCAAACAGTCGTTTACCCCCACATATGGGGTATCAGCGTACTCAGGACAAATTGCACAACAACTTTTGGTGTCCAAGTTCTCTTGTTACCCTTGGGAAAATAAAAATTTGTGGGGCTAAACATTTTTGCGGGAAAAAAAAGATTTTTTATTTTCATGGCTCTGCGTTGTAAACTGTAGTGAAACACTTGGGGGTTCAAAGTTCTCACAACACATCTAGATAAGTTCCTTGGGAGGTCTAGTTTCCAATATGGGGTCACTTGTGGGGGGTTTCTACTGTTTGGGTACATCAGGGACTCTGCAAATGCAATGTGATGCCTGCAGACCAATCCATCTAAGTCTGCATTCCAAATGGTGCTCCTTCCCTTCCGAGCTCTGTCATGCGCCCAAACGGTGGTTCCCCCCCACAAAACACATCTAGATAAGTTCCTTAGGGGGTCTACTTTCCAAAATGGTGTCACTTGTGGGGGGTTTTAATGTTTAGGCACATCAGGGGCTCTCCAAACGCAACATGGCGTCCCATCTCAATTCCAGTCAATTTTGCATTGAAAAGTCAAATGGCTCTCCTTCCCTTCCAAGCTCTGCCATGAGCCCAAACGGTGGTTTACCCCCACATATGGGGTATCAGCGTACTTAGGACAAATTGTACAACAACTTTTGGGGTCCATTTTCTCATGTGAGGGTCCTGAACAGTCTTTTTGACTGACTGCCTTACAGTGTTGACATTTTAGGGCGTTACCTAAGAGAAAATTTAAAGAGAAAAATTAAGGCTGTGACTACACGGTGATTTTGACCATCACAAACATTTAATATCAGCCATTACGTCATTCAATATTAAGGTCTATAATAAAGAGTTAAAAAGACAGTTGGACCTATACCTCTTCCCTTCATTCAATGTCTTCTTCCATTCCTCTGTTGAACTTGAAGGACATATGTCTTTTTTCAATCATACGAACTATGATGAACCTCAGGATTATACAATGGATGATAAGATCATTAAAAAAAAAGAAAATGGAGTCCAACACACGAGCTATTATGGACCTTCACTGAAGAAAAAGAAGAACCTTCAGGTTCTTATTAACCATCCTACAACATGTGGGTAACAAATTTGCTCAACCCTTTTGTGGTATAAAAACTGTAGGGGAACAAAAGCCCACAAGACCATCGGGTGATACTCCTTTAGGCAAGTAAAAGGAAGGTGCTCACCTGATAAGGTTGTCTGCAGGCACTACTCCTATGAACACTGAAGATATGACCTAATGCTACCTCGTGGCTAGGGGATAATCTCCAAGACAGTTGACTAATATGGACAATAATATGATATCGGGCTATGTCGCTGTAATAAAGAATCCTTAGGACCAAGATGAGTTGAACAGTTTTTATTTCTACGTGTTTCAACGTTGTACTAGCATCTTCTTCAAGTGAAAAAAAACAAGATGCAATTGTTTTTTTCACTTGAAAAAGACACCAATTCAGTGTCAAAAAGCGTTGTCGAAATAAAAAACGTTCAACTCATCTTGGTCCTAAGGATTCTTTGTTACTTTTATTCAGCCTGATACCGTGTTTTTGTCCAAATTGGTCAACTTTTTTTGTTAGATATGTTGTGACATAGTTCAGTATAATATTTTCATTTGTTTTAGTTAGAAACAAAGATTCGATCTCTTCCATTTTACTATTCTAGATTTTTATGTGGTCTGCCAGCGGTAACCTGAGGAAAGTCAATAAAGTGACCAAAAAATAGTGAACGTTAATCAAAAGTACCACGTAATATACACCGATATTATTCTCTTACCTATGGTGATCTCACCAATGGCAAAGACCAAGTAGAAGAGGAAGTACTTCATTGTCGATGAATCTGAAGCTCAAGTTGAAGGTAACTAGATGACAAGTCTACACTAAAAGTTTGGTTGGTTATATTTTGACTGGTTAGAGGAGCAACCTTTATACTGTACTTGGTAGCTTCTTTTGGCACAAGCTCATCTGTTACGTAACATAATAATAAAATGTTATATTAATGTGGACTGTACTATACAAATGACTAACATTTACTCGGCATAGGATTATTTGCTGGAAGTCAGAAGTATATCTCTGTTTTTTTGTTTGTTTTTCTTCATTATTAGTAGGCACTTTGAAACCACTTTAGGGATTGTTGGGATTCATGAAAAACCATTGTCTTCACTAGGGTTGAGCGACTTTTACTTTTTCAGGATCGAGTCGGGTTTCGCGAAACCCGACTTTGTCAAAAGTCGGGTCGGGTGAAATCGGCCGATTATTGCGAAAAGTCGGGGATCCGACCGAAACACGAAACCCAATGCAAGTCAATGGAGAATCAAAGTCAGCAGTGAGTGGAGGACAGGAAAACACCAACAGAGCCCATTTTAATGCCAAAAACATCAATTCTTGTTATTTAAGCTTGTCAATCTTAATTTACCTTATAATAATAGTTAGCCATTGAAAATTTGGGGGTCATTTGGCAACAGTTGTGGGGGGAGTAGGGCTGGCTCAAGTTTTTCGTGGGCCCAGGAAATGCGGACTACATCACGGCGGTGGAGCAGGGAGAGGTAAGTATTTCAACTTTGCAAGTGCTGTGATCCTGAGCAAGTGGGGGGCACACTCGTTCGCATTGCCACTGGCACAGGGCCCCTCAAAGTACGGCGTTGTGATTGACGGCGGGGGCGCCTCCCACCGGCAGAGACACTTTTGCGTACTATGAGGGGCCCTGTGCCAGTGACGTCGCCAACGAGTATGCCCCCCCCACCTGTTGAAGGAACCTGCACTTTCATCTGCACCTTCCTCTTCGTCCCCGTGTAAGGTGGCATAGTATGCGGGAAGGGGAACCAGACTTTCTGCAGGGTCAGATACTGGCTATGTAGAGTGCAAGGGGAATGTAGTGGTCTGGGTCAATGTACCGGCAGACTCATCTAGCAGTGGCTGGGCAATGGGCAGGATGAGGAGGAAACACAGATATAGGCCCAAAGAATAAAGTAGGCTAAATGCAGTTCAAAATTAGTAACAGGAGTAAACAGGCAGCACTGCTTTGTTCAGTGGAGGAGAACAGCAAGGAGCGGCAGACACTGTTAGGATGCCCAACCAAACCAGTAGGCCAAATGCAGTTTTAAAATTCCTATAGGCCGAAAGCCTGAAGATTGAAGCTCAGGATAAAAACACAGGAGAATACCAAGGAGCGGCAGACACTGTTAGTAGGCCCAACCAAACTAGTAGGCCAAATGCACTTTAATATGTGATATCGGATGCAAATTGAGGCTCTGCTTTGTGCAGTGAAGGACAGCTGTATTGAGTGGTGCAGACAGACACATGTAGTAGGCCTAAATTAAAAAAGTTGGCTCAATGCAGTTTAAAATTGGTTACAGGGGTACACAGGCGGCAGAGTGTTGTTAAGCGGAGGATGATTGTCAGGACTGGAGTGGCCCAGACAGACTTACTAGGCCTAAAATAAAAAAGTTGGCTCAATGCAGTTTAAAATGGGTAACAGGGGTACACAGGCAGCACTGGTTTGGTCAGCGGAGGACGATTGCTAGGAGTGGCGCAGACAGACTTACTAGGCCTAAAATAAAAAATAGGCTCAATGCAGTTCAAAATGGGTGACGGGTACACAGGCAGCATTGTTTTGGTCAGCGGAGGACGATTAGTAGGAGTGGCGCAGACAGACTTTCTAGGCCTAAAATAAAAAAGTTGTCTCAATGCAGTTTAAAATGGGTAACAGGGGTACACAGGCAGCACTGGTTTGGTCAGCGGAGGACGATTGCTAGGAGTGGCGCAGACAGACTTACTAGGCCTAAAATAAAAAAGTTGGCTCAATGCAGTTCTAAACTGGTAACAGGAGTAAACTGGTGGCACTGCTTTGTTCGGTGGAGGACAACTGGAATAAGTGGCTGACACAGTACGTTGGCCTAAATAGTAAAGCGGGCTAAATGTCTGCAAAAAAATGTTCGTAAATAAACAGGTGGCAAAGCAACGTACAGGGGTGGGTTCCTCTGCTGAGTACCAGATAGTGGTAGTTTGCGCACAGTATTCACAGGTCAAAATGGAGGGCATGGTCCCTGTATATATTTACTATCATCTCTCAATTTGTATTGGCAGTGCCAATGAAGGATTTAACGGCACTGACTAAACAGCGGTGGAGCACTGTTTGAGCTGGGGGGGAGGAACACTCTCTCGTGGGCGGCGGTACTGGCCCAGGGCCCCTCATATTACGACAGTGTGTCTGACGTTGGGTGTGCACCCCCACTGCCAGAGACACTTAATTGTACGATGAGGGACCCTGTGCCAGTGCCGTCGGCCAAAAGTGGGCACACCCACCTGTCCAGGCAAACGGCACTCGCAGGGGTGCTTGCGCCAAATGGTGACCACGGGCCCTGTTATGGACCTGGTGGTTAGGTGCACCTGGAATGACCTGATGGCTAAACTAAAAGACAGGACAAGCTCTGGGAAGTGGGAACTCTGCTGACCGCAAATCCTAATCCTAACACACACACTAGAAATAGCTGTGGAGCGTACCTAACTCTCCCTAGACGCCTCTTCACAGCCTAAGAGCTAACTACCCCTAAAGATAGGAAAATAAGCCTTACCTTGCCTCAGAGAAATTCCCCAAAGGTAAAGGCAGCCCCCCACATATATTAACTGTGAGTTAAGAGGAAAGTCACAAACACAGGGATGAAACAGGTTTCAGCAAAGGAGGCCAGACTTACTAGATAGACTGAGGATAGGAAAGGGATCTATGCGGTCAGCACAAAAAACTACAAAAAGCCACGCAGAGTGTGCAAAAAGACCCCCGCACCGACTCACAGTGCGGAGGTGCCACTCTGCAACCCAGAGCTTCCAGCTAGCAAGGCAATATCATGTTAGCAAGCTGGACAAGAACTTAGCAAGCACTAAGAAACATATTCAGTACACAATGAACAACAAATGAACTAGCAGGGACTTAGCTTTTGCTGGAGTAGACAGGTCATCAGAAAGATCCGAGAGAGATCTGAACCAGTACTAATACATTGACAGCTGGCATGGAGTAACGATCTGAGTGGAGTTAAATAGAGAAGCCAGCCCAGCCACAAACGAGGGCAGCTGAGGAAGCAACCTCAGAACCAGCAGTTCCACTCACAGCCACCAGAGGGAGTCCATGGACAGAACTCGCCGAAGTACCATTCATGACCACAGGAGGGAGTTCGAGAACGGAATTCACAACAGTACCCCCCCTTGAGGAGGGGTCACCGAACCCTCACCAGAGCCTCCAGGTCGATCAGGACGAGCCAAATGAAAGGCACGAACCAAGTCGGCCGCATGGACATCGGAGGCAAAAACCCAGGTATTATCCTCCTGACCATAACCCTTCCATTTGACCAGGTACTGAAGTTTCCGTCTCGAAATACGATAATCTAAAATCTTCTCCACCACATACTCCAACTCCCCCTCGACCAACACCGGGGCAGGAGGGTCAACGGAGGGAACCATAGGCGCCACATACCTCCGCAACAATGACCTATGGAACACATTATGGATGGCAAAAGAAGCTGGAAGGGCCAAACGAAACGACACAGGATTGAGAATTTCAGAAATCTTCATAAGGACATGACGAGATGACAACCAAACCAAATCCCCAACACGAAGTCGGGGACCAACACAGCGACGGCGGTTGGCGAAACTTTGAGCCTTCTCCTGGGACAATGTCAAATTGTCCACTACATGAGTCCAAATTAGCTGCAACCTGCCCACCACAGAATCCACACCAGGACAGTCTGAAGGCTCAACCTGCCCTGAAGAAAAACGAGGATGAAAACCAGAATTACAAAAAAAAGGCGAAACCAAAGTAGCCGAACTGGCTCGATTATTAAGGGCGAACTCAGCCAATGGCAAGAAGGTCACCCAATCATCCTGATCAGCAGAAACAAAGCATCTCAGATAGGTCTCCAAAGTCTGATTAGTTCGTTCGGTTTGGCCATTTGTCTGAGGATGGAAAGCCGAAGAGAAAGACAAATCAATGCCCATCTTAGCACAAAAGGACCGCCAAAACCTTGAAACAAACTGGGAACCTCTGTCCGACACGATGTTCTCCGGAATGCCATGCAAACGAACCACATGCTGGAAAAATAGTGGAACCAAATCAGAGGAGGAAGGTAATTTAGGCAAGGGTACCAAATGGACCATCTTAGAGAAGCGATCACAAACCACCCAGATGACCGACATCCTTTGAGAGACAGGGAGATCTGAAATAAAATCCATAGAAACATGCGTCCAAGGCCTTTTCGGGACTGGCAAGGGCAAAAGTAACCCACTGGCATGAGAACAGCAGGACTTGGCCCGAGCACAAGTCCCACAGGACTGCACAAAAGAACGCACATCCCGTGACAAGGAAGGCCACCAAAAGGACCTAGCCACCAAATCTCTGGTACCAAAAATCCCAGGATGACCAGCCAACACCGAACAATGAACCTCAGAGATAACTCTACTAGTCCATCTATCAGGGACAAACAGTTTCTCTGCTGGACAACGGTCAGGTCTATCAGCCTGAAACTCCTGCATCGCCCGCCGCAAATCAGGTGAGATGGCAGACAGTATTAACCCCTCTTTGAGAATACCAGCCGGCTCAGGAACTCCCGGGGAATCAGGCACAAAACTCCTTGAAAGGGCATCGGCCTTCACATTCTTAGAACCCGGAAGGTATGAAACCACAAAATTGAAACGGGAGAAAAACAGCGACCATCGAGCTTGTCTAGGATTCAACTGCTTAGCAGACTCGAGATAAGTCAAATTCTTGTGATCCGTTAAGACCACTACGCGATGCTTGGCTCCCTCAAGCCAATGTCGCCACTCCTCAAACGCCCACTTCATAGCCAACAACTCCCGATTACCAACATCATAATTACGCTCAGCAGGCGAAAACTTTCTAGAAAAGAAAGCACATGGCTTCATCACAGAGCCATCAGAAGATCTTTGAGACAAAACAGCCCCTGCTCCAATCTCAGAAGCATCAACCTCGACCTGAAAAGGGAGCGAAACATCTGGCTGACACAACACAGGGGCCGAAGAGAAACGACGTTTCAACTCCCGAAAAGCCTCAATGGCCGCAGAGGACCAATTCACCACATCAGCACCTTTTTTGGTCAAATCAGTCAATGGTTTAACAACACTAGAAAAATTAGCGATGAAGCGACGGTAAAAATTAGCAAAGCCCAGGAATTTCTGAGGGCCCTTCACAGATGTAGGCTGAGTCCAATCATAAATGGCCTGAACTTTAACAGGATCCATCTCGATAGTAGAAGGGGAAAAAATGAAGCCCAAAAAGGAAACCTTCTGAACTCCGAAGAGACATTTAGACCCCTTCACAAACAAAGAATTAGCACGAAGAACCTGGAACACCATTCTAACCTGCTTCACATGAGACTCCCAATCATCCGAAAAGACCAAAACATCATCCAAATATACAATAATGAATCTATCCAAATACTTTCGGAAGATGTCATGCATAAAGGACTGAAACACAGATGGAGCATTAGAAAGCCCGAATGGCATCCCAAGGTACTCAAAATGGCCCTCGGGCGTATTAAATGCTGTTTTCCATTCATCGCCTTGTTTAATACGCACAAGATTATACGCCCTGTTGTGAATTCTGTTCTTGGGCTCCCTCTGGTGGTTACTGGTGGTACTGGCTGACTTTTGTCTTGCACCTGTTCCCATCAGGAAACTGGGAGTTTCCTATTTAGTCTGGCTTCTCAGTCATTCTAGTGCCGGCAATCAATGTTACCAGAGCACCTCTGTTGCTTGCTACCTGCTCCAAGTCTGCAATTCAGCTAAGTTGGATCTTTGGCATTTTTTGTGTTTGTTTGTCCAGCATGCATTTATATTTCTCTTGCTGCTGGAAGCTCTAGTGATCTGAAATTACTACTCCGGTGTCATGAGTTGATAACGGAGTTAAAGTAATTTCAGGATGGCTGTTTAGGGTTTTGAGGTGACCGCGAAGTCCTCTTTTGTATTTTCTGCTATCTAGTCAGAGGGCCTCTCTTTGCTGAATCTATATTCATACTGCGTACGTGTTTTCCTCTTACCTAACTGTTATTATATGTGGGGGGCTACTATCACTTTTGGGGTTTCCCTGGAGGCAAGCCAGGTCTGTGTATTCCTCTACTAGGGGGTAACTAGATCTCCGGCTGGTGGGAGGTGTCTAGGGATAATCGTAGGCACACCCCCTGGCTACTATTAGTTGCGTGTTAGGTTCAGCGTCGCGGTCATCTGAGATTCCATCATTCCTAGAGCTAGTCCGTTTTTGCCTGAGTCCCTGCCATTGGGAACCATGACAGTATTGCCGGCCACAAATGTATTAAAGGTATTGGCTGAAGAAAGAGAGAAAAGAAGAAGTTTCTGACACTTTTTTTTTTTTTTTTACTCAGAAGTTCTGTCTAGCCATAATTGCAATCTGCTGCTTTTTTCTCTCCTCTTAACCCCTGAATGGCTCAGATCTCAGCTGTTGAGAAATGGATATCCAGAGTTTAGCTACAGGCCTGAGTGCTCTTGCTTCTAAGGTTCAAAATATCCAGGACTATGTTATACATGCTTCTATGTCAGAACCCAAGATTCCTATACCTGAGTTCTTTTCTGGAGATAGATCTCGTTTTTTGAATTTTAAGCACAATTGTAAATTGTATCTTTCTCTGAGATCTCGCTCCGCTGGAGACTCTGCTCAGCAGGTTAAAATTGTGATTTCCTTGTTGCGGGGTGACCCCCAGAATTGGGCATTTGCATTGGCACCAGGGGATCCTGCGCTGCTCAATGTGGATGCGTTTTTTCTGGCACTGGGGTTGCTCTATGAGGAACCTAATTTGGAGATTCAGGCTGAAAAGGCCTTGATAGCCCTCTCTCAAGGGCATGATGAAGCTGAAATATATTGTCAAAAATTTCGAAAATGGTCTGTGCTTACTCATTGGAATGAGTGCGCCCTGGCGGCGAATTTCAGAGAAGGTCTCTCTGACGCCGTTAAAGATGTCATGGTGGGGTTTCCTACGCCCACAGGTCTGAATGAATCCATGACTATGGCTATTCAGATTGATCGGCGTTTATGGGAGCGCAAACCTGTGCACCATTTGGCGGTGTCTTCTGAGCAGACACCGGAGATTATGCAATGTGATAGAATTCTGTCCAGAAGTGAACGGCAGAATTATAGGCGTAAAAATGGGTTGTGCTTCTACTGTGGTGATTCTGCTCATGTTATTTCAGCATGCTCTAAACGCACAAAAAAGGTTGATAAGTCTTTTGCAATTGGCACTTTACAGTCTAAGTTTATTTTGTCTGTAACTTTGATCTGTTCATTATCATCTATTACTGTGGATGCCTATGTGGATTCTGGCGCTTCCTTGAGTCTTATGGATTTGTCCTTTGCCAGAAGCTGTGGGTTTAGCCTAGAGCCTTTGGAAGTTCCTATCCCTCTGAAGGGTATTGACTCCACACCATTGGCTAGGAATAAACCACAATACTGGACACAAGTGACTATGTGTATGACTCCTGATCATCGGGAGGTGATTAGCTTCCTTGTGTTGCATAACTTGCATGATGTCTTAGTGCTTGGATTGCCATGGTTGCAAACTCATAATCCAGTCCTTGACTGGAAAACAATGTCTGTGTTAAGCTGGGGATGTCAGGGGGCTCATGGGGAAGTACCTTTGGTTTCCATTGCTTCATCTACTCCCTCTGAAATTCCGGCATTTTTGTCTGACTATTGTGATGTTTTTGAGGAGCCCAAACTTAGTTCTCTCCCCCCTCACAGGGATTGTGATTGTGCTATAGACTTGATTCCGGGCAGCAAGTTTCCCAAGGGTCGTTTGTTTAATCTGTCTGTGCCTGAGCATGCTGCTATGCGGGAGTATATTAAGGAGTCCTTGGAAAAGGGACATATCCGTCCATCCTCATCCCCTTTAGGAGCAGGTTTTTTTTTCGTGGGTAAAAAAGATGGCTCCCTGAGGCCCTGTATTGATTATCGCCTGTTGAATAAGATTACAGTCAAATACCAGTATCCTTTGCCACTATTGACTGATTTATTTGCTCGTATTAAAGGGGCAAAGTGGTTCTCTAAGATTGATCTTCGGGGTGCGTATAATTTGGTGCGGATTAAGCAGGGAGATGAGTGGAAAACTGCATTTAATACGCCCGAGGGCCATTTTGAGTATTTGGTAATGCCTTTTGGTCTTTCTAATGCTCCTTCAGTCTTTCAGTCCTTTATGCACGATATTTTCCGTAAATACCTGGATAAATTTATGATTGTGTATTTGGATGATATTTTGATTTTTTCGGATGACTGGGAGTCGCATGTTCAACAGGTTAGGAAGGTTTTTCAGGTTTTGCGGGCCAATTCTTTGTTTGTAAAGGGTTCAAAGTGTATTTTTGGGGTTCAGAAGATCTCCTTTTTGGGGTATATTTTTTCCCCTTCTTCTGTTGAGATGGATCCTGTCAAGGTTCGGGCTATTTGTGATTGGACGCAGCCTACTTCCCTGAAGAGTCTTCAGAAGTTCTTGGGCTTTGCTAATTTCTATCGTCGATTTATAACTGGGTTTTCAAGTGTTGCTAAACCTCTGACGGATTTGACTAAGAAGGGTGCTGATGTTGCCAATTGGTCCTCTGCGGCTGTGGAGGCCTTTCGGGAGCTTAAGCGCCGCTTTTCTTCCGCCCCTGTGTTGCGCCAGCCTGATGTTTCGCTCCCTTTTCAGGTCGAGGTTGATGCTTCCGAGATTGGAGCGGGGGCGGTTTTGTCGCAGAGAAGTCCCGATTGCTCAGTGATGAGACCATGTGCATTCTTCTCTCGAAAGTTTTCGCCCGCCGAGCGAAATTATGATGTCGGTAATCGGGAGCTCTTGGCTATGAAGTGGGCATTTGAGGAGTGGCGTCATTGGCTTGAGGGTGCTAGACATCAGGTGGTGGTCTTGACTGATCACAAGAATCTGATTTACCTTGAGTCTGCCAGGCGTCTGAATCCTAGACAGGCGCGCTGGTCGTTGTTTTTCTCCCGGTTTAATTTTGTGGTTTCATACTTGCCGGGTTCAAAAAATGTGAAGGCAGATGCCCTTTCTAGGAGTTTTGAGCCTGACTCCTCTGGTGATTCTGAGCCTACGGGTATCCTTAAGGATGGGGTGATTTTGTCTGCTGTCTCCCCAGACTTGCGACATGCTTTGCAGGAGTTTCAGACTGATAGGCCTGATCGTTGTCCGCCTGGGAGACTGTTTGTTCCAGATGAATGGACCAGTAGAGTCATCTCGGAGGTTCATTCTTCTGTGTTGGCAGGTCACCCTGGAATTTTTGGTACCAGAGATTTGGTGGCCAGGTCCTTCTGGTGGCCTTCCCTGTCTCGGGATGTGCGTGCCTTTGTACAGTCTTGTGATGTTTGTGCTCGGGCCAAGCCTTGCTGTTCTCGGGCTAGTGGATTGTTGTTGTCCTTGCCTATTCCGAAGAGGCCGTGGACGCACATCTCTATGGACTTTATCTCGGACCTCCCGGTTTCTCAGAAAATGTCCGTCATTTGGGTGGTGTGTGACCGTTTTTCTAAGATGGTTCATTTGGTACCCTTGCCCAAATTGCCTTCTTCATCTGAGTTGGTTCCTTTGTTTTTTCAGAATGTGGTTCGTTTACATGGTATCCCGGAAAACATCGTTTCTGACAGGGGGTCTCAATTTGTGTCTAGGTTCTGGCAAGCGTTCTGTGCCAGGATGGGCATTGATTTGTCTTTTTCGTCTGCATTCCATCCTCAGACTAATGGCCAGACGGAGCGAACTAATCAGACCTTGGAGACTTATTTGAGGTGTTTTGTGTCTGCTGATCAGGATGATTGGGTCGCCTTTTTGCCGTTGGCAGAGTTTGCCCTCAATAATCGGGCCAGTTCTGCCACTCTGGTTTCTCCTTTCTTTTGCAATTCAGGGTTTCACCCTCGTTTTTCATCTGGCCAGGTGGAATCTTCGGATTGCCCTGGAGTGGACACGGTGGTGGATAGACTGCACCGGATTTGGAGTCATGTGGTGGACAATTTGAAGTTGTCTCAGGAGAAGACTCAGCAGTTTGCTAATCGTCATCGTCGTGTGGGTCATCATCTCCGCGTTGGGGACTTGGTGTGGTTATCTTCTCGTTTTGTCCCTATGAAGGTCTCTTCTCCTAAGTTTAAACCTCGGTTCATAGGTCCTTATAAGATTTTGGAGATTCTTAATCCTGTATCTTTTCGTTTGGACCTACCAGCATCTTTCACCATTCATAATGTCTTCCATCGGTCGTTGTTGCGGAGGTACGAGGTACCGGTTGTTCCTTCTGTTGAGCCTCCTGCTCCTGTGCTGGTGGAGGGTGAATTGGAGTATGTTGTGGAGAAGATTTTGGACTCTCGCGTTTCCAGACGGAGACTTCAATATTTGGTTAAATGGAAGGGATACGGTCAGGAGGATAATTCTTGGGTGACTGCCTCCGATGTTCATGCCTCTGATTTGGTTCGCGCCTTTCATAGGGCGCATCCAGATCGCCCTGGTGGTTCTCATGAGGGTTCGGTGCACCCTCCTTAAGGGGGGGGTACTGTTGTGAATTCTGTTTTTGGGCTCCCTCTGGTGGTTACTGGTGGTACTGGCTGACTTTTGTCTTGCACCTGTTCCCATCAGGAAACTGGGAGTTTCCTATTTAGTCTGGCTTCTCAGTCATTCTAGTGCCGGCAATCAATGTTACCAGAGCACCTCTGTTGCTTGCTACCTGCTCCAAGTCTGCAATTCAGCTAAGTTGGATCTTTGGCATTTTTTGTGTTTGTTTGTCCAGCATGCATTTATATTTCTCTTGCTGCTGGAAGCTCTAGTGATCTGAAATTACTACTCCGGTGTCATGAGTTGATAACGGAGTTAAAGTAATTTCAGGATGGCTGTTTAGGGTTTTGAGGTGACCGCGAAGTCCTCTTTTGTATTTTCTGCTATCTAGTCAGAGGGCCTCTCTTTGCTGAATCTATATTCATACTGCGTACGTGTTTTCCTCTTACCTAACCGTTATTATATGTGGGGGGCTACTATCACTTTTGGGGTTTCCCTGGAGGCAAGCCAGGTCTGTGTATTCCTCTACTAGGGGGTAACTAGATCTCCGGCTGGTGCGAGGTATCTAGGGATAATCGTAGGCACACCCCCTGGCTACTATTAGTTGCGTGTTAGGTTCAGCGTCGCGGTCATCTGAGATTCCATCATTCCTAGAGCTAGTCCGTTTTTGCCTGAGTCCCTGCCATTGGGAACCATGACAACGCCCCTCGAAGATCTATCTTGGTGAACCAACTAGCCCCCTTAATCCGAACAAACAAATCAGACAGTAGAGGCAAAGGGTACTGAAATTTGACCGTGATTTTATTGAGAAGGCGGTAATCTATACAAGGTCTCAGAGAACCATCCTTCTTGGCCACAAAAAAGAACCCTGCTCCCAATGGTGACGACGATGGGCGAATATGCCCTTTCTCCAAGGACTCCTTTATATAACTCCGCATAGCGGCGTGTTCCGGCACAGATAAATTGAAAAGCCGTCCCTTAGGAAATTTACTACCAGGAATCAAATTAATAGCACAATCACAATCCCTATGAGGAGGTAGGGCACTGGATTTGGGCTCATCAAATACATCTCGGTAATCCGACAAAAACTCAGGGACTTCAGAAGGAGTAGAAGGAGAAACTGACAACAACGGAACGTCACCATGTACCCCTTGACAACCCCAACTGGACACCGACATTGATTTCCAATCCAACACTGGATTATGGACCTGTAGCCATGGCAAACCCAACACGACCACATCATGCAAATTTTGCAAAAAGCGAACATCTTCCTGATGTGCAGGAGCCATGCACATGGTCAACTGAGTCCAGTACTGAGGTTTATTCTTGGCCAAAGGCGTAGCATCAATTCCCCTTAATGGAATAGGATACTGCAAGGGCTCCAAGAAAAAACCACAGCGCCTGGCAAACTCCAAGTCCATCAAATTCAGGGCAGCGCCTGAGTCCACAAATGCCATAACAGAGTAAGACGACAAAGAGCAAATCAGAGTAACGGACAAAAGAAATTTAGGCTGTACAGTACCAATGGTGACAGACCTAGCGAACCGCTTAGAGCGCTTAGGACAATCAGAGATAGCATGAGTGGAGTCACCACAGTAAAAACACAGCCCATTCTGACGTCTGTGTTCTTGCC
The DNA here is from genome assembly GCF_051348905.1 of Ranitomeya variabilis. Classification (NCBI taxonomy): domain Eukaryota; kingdom Metazoa; phylum Chordata; class Amphibia; order Anura; family Dendrobatidae; genus Ranitomeya; species Ranitomeya variabilis. The sequence continues at coordinate 232,292,252 of NC_135235.1, forward strand.
GTTCAGCTCTGGTCAAAGTCCTATCACATTGCATAGGCTCAGGCCTCTGCTCAGAGGACACCGCCAAATGGTGCACAACCTTGCGTTCACGCAAGCGCCGATCGATCTGAATGGCCAAGGACATTGATTCATTCAGACCAGCAGGTGTGGGAAACCCCACCATAACATCCTTAAGGGCTTCAGAAAGACCTTTTCTGAAAATTGCTGCAAGGGCACACTCATTCCATTGAGTAAGCACAGACCACTTTCTAAACTTCTGGCAATATACCTCCGCTTCATCCTGACCTTGACACAAAGCCAGCAGGATTTTCTCTGCCTGATCCACAGAGTTAGGTTCATCATAAAGCAATCCAAGCGCCAGAAAAAACGCATCTACATTAAGCAATGCAGGATCTCCTGGCGCAAGGGAGAATGCCCAGTCTTGTGGGTCGCCACGTAACAAAGAAATAATGATTTTTACTTGCTGAATGGGGTCACCAGAGGAGCGGGGTTTCAAAGCAAAAAACAGTTTACAATTATTTTTGAAATTCAGAAATTTAGATCTATCTCCAAAAAACAAATCAGGAATTGGAATTCTAGGCGCTAACATAGGATTCTGAACTACATAATCTTGAATGCTTTGTACCCTCGCAGTGAGGTGATCAACACAAGAGGACAGACCTTGAATGTCCATATCTACACCTGAGTCCTGAACCACCCAGAGGTTAAGGGGAAAGGAAAGACAAAACACACTGCAGAGAAAAAAAAATGGTCTCAGAACTTCTCTTATCCCTCTATTGAGATGCATTAACACTGGAGGCCAGCTGTACTGTTATGGACCTGGTGGTTAGGTGCACCTGGAATGACCTGATGGCTAAACTAAAAGACAGGACAAGCTCTGGGAAGTGGGAACTCTGCTGACCGCAAATCCTAATCCTAACACACACACTAGAAATAGCTGTGGAGCGTACCTAACTCTCCCTAGACGCCTCTTCACAGCCTAAGAGCTAACTACCCCTAAAGATAGGAAAATAAGCCTTACCTTGCCTCAGAGAAATTCCCCAAAGGTAAAGGCAGCCCCCCACATATATTAACTGTGAGTTAAGAGGAAAGTCACAAACACAGGGATGAAACAGGTTTCAGCAAAGGAGGCCAGACTTACTAGATAGACTGAGGATAGGAAAGGGATCTATGCGGTCAGCACAAAAAACTACAAAAAGCCACGCAGAGTGTGCAAAAAGACCCCCGCACCGACTCACGGTGCGGAGGTGCCACTCTGCAACCCAGAGCTTCCAGCTAGCAAGGCAATATCATGTTAGCAAGCTGGACAAGAACTTAGCAAGCACTAAGAAACATATTCAGTACACAATGAACAACAAATGAACTAGCAGGGACTTAGCTTTTGCTGGAGTAGACAGGTCATCAGAAAGATCCGAGAGAGATCTGAACCAGTACTAATACATTGACAGCTGGCATGGAGTAATGATCTGAGTGGAGTTAAATAGAGAAGCCAGCCCAGCCGCAAACGAGGGCAGCTGAGGAAGCAACCTCAGAACCAGCAGTTCCACTCACAGCCACCAGAGGGAGTCCACGGACAGAACTCACCGAAGTACCATTCATGACCACAGGAGGGAGTTCGAGAACGGAATTCACAACAGGGCCCGTGGGGGGAGTCAGCCCATTTAGGGAGGTGTTAAAAATGGCCTATGGTGGACATTCAGCAGCAGCAAATGGAGGAATTGGAACAGTCAGTAAGAGGAGTCCAAAAGCAAGACCTTTTTAAAGGAAAACTACGTGTCAGCAGGGGAAGGTGGGAGTTCATGAATCATGGAGTTCATGAATGTGAACTCCATGATTGGTTCATTTTAATGAAGGTAAGATCATCAACATTTTGGGTAGCCAGACGTGTCATTTTTTCGGTCAGTATTGAACCAGCAGCACTGAAGACTCTTTCTGATAGCACACTGGCAGCAGGGCAAGCGAGCTCCTGTAATGCATATTCTGCCAATTCAGGCCAGGTGTCTACACTGTGTTCCAAATTATTATGCAAATTGGATTTAAGTGTCTTAAAGATTTAATTGTTTTGTTTTTCATATATACTCGTGGATAGTATTGTGTCTCAGGGCTCAATGGATCACTGAAATCAATCTTAAACACATGTGATAATTAGTTTTCTGGGTGATTCTAATTAAAGTAAAACTACTTAAAAATGATGTTCCAAATTATTAAGCAGGCCACAGGTTTCAAGCAATATGGGAAATAAAAAGGATCTCTCTGCTGTTGAAAAATGTTAAATAGTGCAATGCCTTAGTCAAGGTATGAGAACATTAGATATTTCACGAAAACTTAAGAGTGATCATCATACTGTGAAGAGATTTGTGACTGAAACAGAGCACAGAAAGAGTTCATGCAGATAAAGGCATAATGAGGAAGGTTTCTGGCAGACAAATTCATTGGATTAAGAGAGCAGCTGCCAAAATACCATTACAAAGTAGCAAACAGTTATGTGAAGCTGCTGGTGCCTCTGGAGTCCCTCGAACCTCAAGGTGTAGGATCCTTCAAAGGTATCCTGTGGTGCATAAACCTACTATTCGGCCACCTCTAAACAGTATTCACAAGCAGAAACGGTTGCAGTGGGCCCAGACATACATAAAGACTAATTTCCAAACAGTCTTGTTTAATGATGAGTGTTGAGCAACCCTGGATGGTCCAGATGGATGGAATAGTGGATGGTTGATGGATGGCCACCATGTCCCAACAAGGCTGCGACATCAGCAAGGAGGTGGAGGAGTCATGTTTTGGACAGGAATCATGGGGAAACAGCTGGTAGGGCCCTTTAAGGTTCCTGAAGGTGTGAAAATGACCTCTGCAACGTATATAGAGTTTCTGACTGACAACTTTCTTCCATGGTATAAAAAGCAGAAATGTGCCTTCAGGAACAAAATCATCTTCATGCTGATAATGCACCATCTCATGCTGCAAAGAATACCTCTGAGTCATTGGCTGCTATGGGCATAAAAGGAGATAAACTCATGGTGTGGCCACCATCTTCCCCTGACCTCAACCCTATAGAGAACCTTTGGAGTATCATCAAGCAAGAGATCTATGAGGGTGGGAGGCAGTTCACATCCAAACAGCAGCTCTGGGAGGCTATTCCAACTTCATGCAAAGAAAGACAAGCAGAAACTCTCCAAAAACTCACAAGTTCAATGGATGCAAGAATTGTGATATCAAAGAAGGGTTCCTATGTTAACATGTAACTTGGCCTGTTAGGATGTTTTGGAGTTAAATAGCTTTTCTGTTCAGTGAATGTGACCTCCTAATGCTGCAAATTCCACAAATGAGCATTTTCAGTTCTTTAAAACATATCAAATGTTTAGAAATTCTACTGTGCCTAATAATTAGGAACAGTGCATTTTTAGTTTTTATTCATTTTGACGATTATACTGTTATCATTGGAAGGTTTGTTCAATAAAATTTGATGTATAATCTAACGGGTGATGACTTATATTAGATTCACTGTCATTTGCCCGACTATTTAGGAAAATCCGAGAAAAACGTCATTTGCATAATAATTTGGAACACAGTGTAGTTTAGATGCCCAGTAATCAAAGGGGAATGACCTGTGAGGGAGAACATCGATAAGGGAGGAAAAGTAGTTTGTAACCATACTGGACAAATGCTGTCTCCTGTCACTTTGAATCGATGCAGCTGTCCCTGTCGTGTCAGCGGTCATTGAAAAATCACTCCACAACCTTGTCATAAAACCCCTCTGTCCAACGCCACTTCGGATTTCTGCACCGCTAGCACGTCTGCCATGTTGCCCCCTACGGCTCGTGTGAGAACCATCACCGCCGCTGTGTGCTGGGAATGCCAGAACCAAACGGTCTACAAGAGTTGCTTGTTTGGTAGCCAATATTTGCTCTAGGTTCTCATGTGGCATGATATTTTGCAATTTCCCTTTGTAGCGTGGATCCATTAGGCAGGCCAACCAGTAATCGTCATCGGTCATCATTTTGACAATGCGGGGGTCCCTTTTTAGGATACGCAAGGCATACTCAGCCATGTGGGCCAATGTTCCAGGTGTCAATTCACTGTCTCTGCTGGGTTGAGGAGCACTTTCTTGCAAATCTACATCACAAGTGTCCCGCAAGAAACCTGTACCAGACCTTGCAATGGCACCAGTTTCTATTGCCCCCTGAGAAGCTCCCTCCTCCCATACATATTCAGCCCCATCATCCTCCTCCTCATCCTCTTCGTCCGCCACCTCGTCCTGGACAGTTCCCTGACCAGACAATGGCTGACTGTCATCAAGGCTTCCCTCCTCCTCGGCTGCAGACGCCTGCTCCTTAATGTGCGTCAAACTTTGCATCAGCAGACGCATAAGTGGGATGCTCATGCTTATGATGGCGTTGTCTGCACTTACCAGCTGTGTGCATTCCTCAAAACACTAAAGGACTTGACAGAGGTCTTGTAGCTTCGACCACTGCACACCAGACAACTCCATGTCTGCCATCCAACTGCCTGCCCGTGTATGCGTATCCTCCCACAAATAAATGACAGCACGCCTCTGTTCACACAGCCTCTGAACCATGTGCAGTGTGGAGTTCCACCTTGTTGCAACATCTATAATTAGGCGTTGCTGTGGAAGATTTAGCGATCGCTGATGGTTCAGCATACGGCTGGAGTGTACGGGCGACCGGCTGATGTGCGAACAAAGTTTTCGAACCTTCAGGAGCAGGGCTGGTAACTCCGGATAATTTTTCAGGAAGCACTGCACCACCAGGTTCACAGTGTGAGCCAAGCAAGGTATGTGTTTAAGTTGTGAAAGGGCTATGGCAGCCATAAAATTCCTTCCGTTATCACTGACTACCTTGCCTGCCTCAAGATGTACACTGCCCAGCCATGACTCACTTTCTTGCTGCAAGAACTCGGCCAGTACTTCCGCAATGTGTCTGTTGTCACCCAAACACTTCATTTCCAACACAGCCTGCTGACGCTTACCACTAGCTGTTCCATAATGAGACACCTCGTGTGTAACACTGGCAGCTGCGGATGGAGTTGCCAGGCGACTGCGCTCTGTGGACGAGCTGTCACTTCTGGAGGAGGAGGAGGGGTGTCGAGCGCCTACTGCCAACTGTTTCCTAGACCGTGGGCTAGGCAGAACTGTCCCACTATGGCTGTCCCCTGTGGACCCTGCATCCACCACATTAACCCAGTGCGCTGTGATGGACACGTAACGTCCCTGGCCATGCCTACTGGTCCATGCATCTGTGGTGAGGTGCACCTTTCCACTGACAGACTGCCTCAGTGCATGGACAATGCGGTCTTTGACATGCTGGTGGAGGGCTGGGAATGCTTTTCTCGCAAAGAAGTGGCGACTGGGTAGGTCATAGCGTGGTACTGCGTAGGCCATCAGGTCTTTGAAAGCTTTGCTTTCGACCAACTGGTAGGGCATCATCTCTAACGAGATTAATCTGGCAATGTGGGCATTCAAACCCTGTGTACGTGGATGAGAGGATGAGTACTTTCTTTTCCTCACGAGAGTCTCTTCTAGGGTGAGCTGGACAGGAGACCTGCAGATGGTGGAACTAGCGGTGGTGGTGGTGGTGGTGGACATGGCGGATTGAGAGACAGTTGGTGATGTTGGCCTACATACAGTGCTTCCTACCAATAACCTTCTGATTCCCTGCCTGCTTTGGCCTTGCGACGATCCCTCCACATTTGCTGCTGGTGGTGTCCAAACCGGTGGGCTTACAGTGAGGGAAGCAATGTAGTGTTGCTGACTACCTTCATTCTGACCAGGTGCACCAACGGCACAGGACGTTTGGTAATTAGTCCAGGCTTGCAAGTGCATGCTGGTTAAATGTCTACGCATGCACGTTGTATTTAAATTTTGAAGAATCTTCCCTGAACTAAAGGTCTTTGAGCATTTCTTACAGATCACTTTAGACTGATCATTGGGATCTTGGTTAAAAAAATGCCACACTGCACTCTTCCTACTATGAGCATCAAAATTTCCAGATTCATCTTTAGTGACTACCATCAGTCACAAACAGTACTATACACTCCCATAAGCTACTAATGTAAAAATCAGGAGACCAATTGGAAGTTTAATGTAAAAAATTAGAAAATAAACTTTATTAACAACAATAACATGTTAAAACCACAGGCAACCGTCACATAATGACAGTGCCATAGACATACAAAATGCAAAAAGACACCAGACATAAAGGTCTACCATGTGGCATGTGCAATTGGTCTACCGACACTCTGGTGAAGTATGCTTTATTTTACTTTCGATAGCCCAGGCATTTCATATGGGTACTTAGTATGGACTCAGTCTCCTGCCCAGAGAGACTTCATACCCATGGATTATTCCTCATATGATGATTAAGTGTGACTTAGGTATAATGCCGGAATACATATGTATGGATTATCTGCACCTTATATATATGGGTTATTTCTCATGGGATTATTGCTATTAGGGCATATCGCTTGAACATAGATTATGTGTTACTTGCACCTGTACTATGCATTGAGTGTTTTTTTCTCTCTCACTTGATATTACCTCCTGTTTGGTAGACCTTTATGTCTGGTGTCTTTTTGCATTTTGTATGTCTATGGCACTGTCATTATGTGACGGTTGCCTGTGGTTTTAACATGTTATTGTTGTTAATAAAGTTTATTTTCTAATTTTTTACATTAAACTTCCAATTGGTCTCCTGATTTTTACTCTTCCTACTATGGAATTCCTTTTCAGGCATTGCACGCTGTGCAACTTTCAGCGGTTGGCCACGCTGTCCTAAAACTGTTTTTGTCACACGTTTTGGGCCTGATACGGGCCTGGCTGATGACAGCTGTTGCGATGTAGATTGGTGTTGCTGCGGATAACCCTCCTCCGCTTGTGAGCTAGTGCCAGCGGCACCCTCTTCCCCCAATGGCTGCCAATCTGGGTCAAGAACTGGGTCATCTATCACCTCCTCCACAATGTCATGTGCACCTTCCTCAGTGTCACCGTGTAAGCCGGTGCTATAGCGTTCGGGACAGGGCACCAGTGTCTCATCAGGGTCAGATTCTGGCTCAGGAAACTGCGAGGTCAATGTAGTGATCTGAGTCAATGGAACAGCATCATAATCTAGCTGTGGCTGTGCATCAGTGCACTCCATGTCCGATTCTTCTTGTAATGGGCAGTGTTCAATTTCCCTTTCTAACCCTGGCACGGTATGGGTAAAGAGCTCCATGGAGTAACCTGTAGTGTCGCCTGACGCATCCTTCACTTTTGGTTTGGGAGAAGGACACAAGGAAATGTCTTTTTCCGGACCGGAAGCATCCACTGACGACTGGCTGCTCTTAGATTTTGAACTTTGGGAAGAGGAGGCGAAAGAACTAGAGGCTGAGTCAGCAAGGAAAGACAAAACTTTTTCCTGCTGCTCCGGCTTTAAAAGCTGTTTTCCTACTCCCAGGTAAGGGAGCCTTCGAGGCCTTGCGTAGCCAGAGGATGATGCAGGCTCAACACCTCCAGCCTTAGGTGCTACTGTGCTTTTGCCACTACCACCAGATGCAGCACCACCAGCACCAACAGTACTAGCTGGCAACCCCTGCCCACGTCCTCTTCCACCAGACTTCCTCATTTTTGGGGGGGAGACACTGAACAACAACTCTGTCCCAGTGGTATAACACAACACTATGAACATGGCAGAAAGTGGCTGCCTGATATATGACACACTAGCAGTACAGCAGAATATAAACTGTGTGAGAATTACTATCTCACTTTTGGGGGGAGACACTGAACCACAACTCTGGCCCAGTGGTATAACACAACACTATGAATGTGGCAGAAAGTGGCTGCCTGATATATGACACACTAGCAGTACTGCAGAATATAAACTGTGTGAGAAATACTATCTCACTTTTGGGGAGAGACACTGAACCACAACTCTGTCCCAGTGGTATAACACAACACTATGAACGTGGCAGAAAGTGGCTGCCTGATATACGACACACTAGCAGTACAGCAGAATATAAACTGTGTGAGAATTACTATCTCACTTTTGGGGGGAGACACTGAACCACAACTCTGTCCCAGTGGTATAACACAACACTATGAACGTGGCAGAAAGTGGCTGCCTGATATACGACACACTAGCAGTACAGCAGAATATAAACTGTGTGAGAATTACTATCTCACTTTTGGGGGGAGACACTGAACCACAACTCTGGCCCAGTGGTATAACACAACACTATGAATGTGGCAGAAAGTGGCTGCCTGATATACGACACACTAGCAGTACAGCAGAATATAAACTGTGTGAGAATTACTATCTCACTTTTGGGGGGAGACACTGAACCACAACTCTGGCCCAGTGGTATAACACAACACTATGAATGTGGCAGAAAGTGGCTGCCTGATATATGACACACTAGCAGTACTGCAGAATATAAACTGTGTGAGAAATACTATCTCACTTTTGGGGAGAGACACTGAACCACAACTCTGTCCCAGTGGTATAACACAACACTATGAACGTGGCAGAAAGTGGCTGCCTGATATACGACACACTAGCAGTACAGCAGAATATAAACTGTGTGAGAATTACTATCTCACTTTTGGGGGGAGACACTGAACCACAACTCTGTCCCAGTGGTATAACACAACACTATGAACTTGGCAGAAAGTGGCTGCCTGATATATGACACACTAGCAGTACTGCAGAATATAAACTGTGCGAGAAATACTATCTCACTTTTGGGGGGAGACACAGAACCACAGCTCTGACCCAGTGGTATAACACAACACTATGAACGTGGCAGAAAGTGGCTGTCTGACATACAACACACTAGCAGTACAGCAGAATATAAACTGTGTGAGAATTACTATCTCACTTTTGGGGGGAGACACAGAACCACAACTCTGTCCCAGTGGTATAACACAACACTATGAACCTGGCAGAAAGTGGCTGCCTGATATACGACACACTAGCAGTACAGCAGAATATAAACTGTGTGAGAATTACTATCTAATTTTTTGGGGAAGACACTGAACCACAACTCTGGCCCAGTGGTATAACACAACACTATAAACGTGGCAGAAAGTGGCTGCCTGATATATGACACACTAGCAGTACAGCAGAATATAAACTGTGTGAGAATTGCTATCTCAATTTTGGGGGGAGACACAGAACCACAACTCTGGCCCAGTGGTATAACACAACACTATGAACCTGGCAGAAAGTGGCTGCCTGATATACGACACACTAGCAGTACAGCAGAATATAAACTGTGTGAGATTTACTATCTCACTTTTGGGGGGAGACACTGAACCACAACTCTGTCCCAGTGGTATAACACAACACTATGAACGTGGCAGAAAGTGGCTGCCTGATATATGACACACTAGCAGTACTGCAGAATGTAAACTGTGTGAGAAATACTATCTCACTTTTGGGGGGAGACACTGAACCACAACTCTGTCCCAGTGGTATAACACAACACTATGAACGTGGCAGAAAGTGACTCTAATTATTATTAAAAAAATTAAAAAAATTACTGCAATAACACGCTCCCTAGTCCCTACAATGATCTCAGGACAAGTATGGCAGCAATAAAAAGGACTTCAGAACAAAAAAGTGTGGACAAATAAACAAGACAGGTAACTGTGCAGAAAGGAGCAACAGGATTTTTGCTTTGAAAAAAGCAGTTGGTTTGCACAGCACCGTGCACACAGCTATGCAGCTGCTGCACTAAAATACGACCTCCACTGTCCCTGCACAAAAAGGTGGTGTGGGACAGTGAAAATCGCTCCAGCACAAGCTTTTTGGGGGTTTATATTTCCTCCCTAACTCTGTCCCTGCTTCTGACTAACTGCAGCAAACTCTCCCTATGCTCAGATCAGCAGAAGTAAGATGGCGGTCGGCGTGCACGCCACTTTATAGCCCCTGTGACGCTGCAGACAGCAAGCCAATCACTGCCATGCCCTTGTCTAAGATGGTGGGGACAGAGACCTATGTCATCACGCTGCCCACACTCTGCGTCCTCCTTCATTGGATGAAAAACGGCGGTAACAGCGTCATACGAAACGCGACTTTGGCGCTCTGATTGTGTACCGCATGGCCGATCCCACACTAGGATCGGTTCGGGTTTCATGAAACCCAACTTTGCCTAAAAGTCGGCGATTTCTGAAAATGACCGATCCGTTTTGCTCAACCCTAGTCTTCACATTTTCGCTTAGGTGATGCCAGAAGATGTCAACACTGTAAGGCGGTAGGTCAATGAGACTGCGTAAAAATCAACACTAAAGGTCTGTTCTAAAATATGTGGTCAACGTTAGGCTTCAAGTTAATAATTAAAATCTGACTTCGAGACACTTAACGATATGGACCACGTCAGTGACATTTTTTAATTTTTTTATTAGCTTAATATATTTTAGGTTCAAAACAATTTTTGTCTTTAAAACATTTGAACAGTTTAGTTTGTATCTTTACTTCACTTTACGTTTCTGGATGTAGAATGAGTTGAATGAGAATCTAGGAGTAAGCTTGTCTGGGTTAATGGCTCTTATCTCTAATTCTAAGCCCCTATATTCTAATTTATGACCACATCGAAATTGAGCTGAAATTGTATTATGTTCAGAAGTGTTCAAGATAAAACATTGGCACCCATGATATATTTGTCTGGAAATATGTGAGAAATACTGTATTTCCTGTAAAATGACACTATATACAGAGCTCCTGTGTATAATGTCACCAGTGATCACTGTATTGCCTGTTCACTATACACTATATACAGAGCTCCTTGTATAATGTAGCAAGTGATCACTGTATTACCTGTAGCCTGACACTATATAGAGAGCTCCTGTGTATAATGTCACTGGTGATCACTGTTTTACCTGTACACTATATAATATATCCAGAGCACCTGTGTATAATGTCACTGGTGATCACTGTATTACCTGTATACTGACACTATATCCAGAGCTCCTGTGTATAATGTCACCGGTGATCACTGTATTACCTGTACAATGACACTATATACAGAGCTCCTGTCTATGGTCTAATGTCTATGGTGATCATTGTACTACTTGTACACTATATTCTATATACAGAGCTCTTGTGTATAATATCACTGGTGATCACTGTATTACTTGTACACTGTATACTATATACAGAGCTCCTGTGTATAATGTCACCAGTGGTAATATTAGTGATATAAGTATTGTGGTTTTTATTCATGATTAGTATTGTAGTATTCGGTCACTATGAATATAATTCTAATATTATAATATTTAAAAAGATTTTCCATAATTTTTTTTCATTATTTACCATTAACAATTTTAGTTACATTTGGAAAATGTAAAAATATAAGCATATTTTTTAGATCTATATCTGTGTAGTGAGTGTGATGAGTAATGGAATAGCTTACCTGCTCCTCTAGTGCTCCGGTCTGTGACAACCCTAGATGGGGCGGTATTTATACCGGGTCCTGGACTCACTACTAACATGAATTTACATACATTACAAGAGTTACCTTGTCCAGTGACCCTCCCCACAGCTCATTGTGGTGACACTGGAAGAAAACCAAAATGTCAAATTATAGCAATTGACGTCTCTGTAGAATGATGTATCAGTGTTTTTCACTCCCCACGTGAAAGTTTCTGGATGCCTTCTTATCAACAGAAGATAATCAGATTTTGACGATGTTACGTACTCAGCTTTGTTTTACCTTATCCCGGTCCTGTACAACTTTTACCAGTGGCCTTGAGCTTCCTAATGTCATCTCTGTAATAATAAACTATTATGCAAACCCTACTACCTCACGAGTGATGAGCGAATGTTATCCAAGCATTCTCGTGTGCTAACCGAGTGATTTTGGCATCTTCGAAACATATGTTCCAGTACCCGTGGCTGCATGCCTCGCGTCTGTTTGACAGATGCAACACATGCAGGGATTGCCTGTTTGAATAACATCTTTTCCAACATGTTCGCTCATCTTTGGTAAGGTAGTAGAGTTGGCATATTTTTTGCGAACGCTGAAGTCACTCGGTTAGCACACGAGCATGCTCGGATAGCACATTTTCCAACACGTTCGCTCATCACTAGCAAGGAAGTAGGATTAGCATATTTTTTGAGAACACCAAAGTCACTTGATTAGTACCTGGGCATGCTCGAATAACACCTTTTCTGACATGTTCGCTCATCACTAGTAAGGTAGTAGGGTTGGCATATTTTTTGAGAACGTCGAAGTCACTCGGTTAGCACAAGAGCATGCTCGGATATAACCTTTTCAGACACGTTCGCTCATCACTAGCAAGTTAGTAGGGTTGGCATATTTTTTTAGAACACCGAAGTCACTTGCTCAGCACATGATCATGCTCAGATAACACCTTTTCCGACACATTCGTTCATCACTAGTAAGGTAGTAGGGTTGGCATATTGTTTTCGACAACGCCAAAGTCACTCGGTTAGCACAGGAGCATGCTCGAATAGCACCTTTTCCAACACATTCACTCATCACTAGTAAAGTAGTAGGGTTGACATATTTTTCAAGAAAAACCAAAGTCACACGGTTATCACACGATCATACTCGGATAACACCTTTTCCGACACGTTCGCTCATCACTAGTACCGTAGTAGGGTTGGCATATTTTTCTATAGTGTCAAGGTCACTCGGTTAGCACACAATCATGCTCGGATAACACATTTTCCGACACGTTCACTCATCACTAGTGAAGAAGTAGGGTTGGCATATTTTTCGATAATGTTGAAGTCACCCGATAGCACACGAGCATGCTCGAATAACACCTTATCCGACATGTTCGCTCATCACTATACCTTACATATCCATGTTCCTTTTCTCTTTTAATGAAGGTCCACTTCAGTAGAAAAGGCAGCTGTCAAGCTCGTAGTAAAATCAGGAATTTGAACCCTACCCGCATTAACGCAAGTTTCAGAAAAAAGTTTGAGCTTGATCACATCTCCAGTTTGATTAATAGTAGAGCAAAACTGTTCCCATTGAAGGCAGCTCAAACATTGAAAAAACAATCCACAAATGTAATCAAAAGTGGTACCAGCCTAATTATTTTCACTGTTGATTATAATTGCCAAAAGCTAAAATTTTAATTTGAAAGGCACTTAATTATGAAATGTGACCACAATTAATATGAGATTAATTCCAGTGATCACATTATCTTTTAGATACTTAGCAAAAGTAAGAAAGTTACTAATAGTAATATGATCTATCTAAAAATGTTTGCACGGTGAATAAAGACAAAGCTAAAAACTGACGATGAGAAATGATATAGTAAATCTCCTGTGGAGTAAATGACATATATATGTTGCGTGGATGAATGGTAGAGCATTTGGGAAAATTTGGGGGGCGTCTGCCAAACAATAAGGCACAACATGCCGGGCCACTCTCGAGGTCACTCACAGTGCCTATACTACACTTATACACCTCACCCTTTTCTCCATTATTATCATCATTTCTACTGTGTTATTTCTGTTGTACAAAGTTATTATTTTATTTCACACATTATTGTTTTCTGTATTAATTTTCCAAAATTCTTCAAAGTTTTCAAATCCAAATAATTCTTGATTCAGAAAAAATTGCCTAACATGGTTACAGATAGGATAAGACAGAGAAGAAGCATTGATGACATGACCTCGAGAGTGGTCCGGCATGTTGTGCCTTAATGTTTGGCAGACGCCCCCCAAATTTTCCCAAATGCTCTACCATTCATCCACCCAACAACTGTATTATTTCTGCTGTATAAAGTTATTATTTTATTATTTCTCACATGTCCCCTATTCACAGCGTACAAGTCACTGTGTCACACAATCCATATACGCCACTTATTTATCTGTCACTCATTGTATATATCTTACACCTACTGATACATTTAAGCTTATTTTATCGCTCTCATTTTCACCATCACATCTACTAATACTTTTTTGCATCTTTCATTGTGTCCTCTCACCCTCACAGCTCTATTATTGGTTCTTTCACTTAGTTTTTTATATACATGTATTTTTTTTTTGCTCACACAATTAATATTTGCAATATTTATCATATGCGCCCTTTTAAGATACCTCTATCTCCCGTGACACACCTTACCCAGCGTCCATAATACTCATGTGTTTTGATATCTACTTGGCATGACACCACCCATCTCATGGGTTATATACTATATATGTCATGATCCAGACCAGGTTTTGAGTCCTGTCTTCCCTTTTCCCAGTCTGATCATGTCAGGGGTTAACTTTTCTCAGCCTCAGTCTGGTCTCCGGTTTGCTATTTATCTCTGCTGCATCCTGCAGGCGGTGTCAGTTATAGTTTCTGCCTGCGGTGTGAGTAGCTGACTCTGGTTATATCCTGATTTGTCCTGCTGTGATTCCTGACTGTTCTCGTGTCTGTTCATTACCCTTCCTCCGTTCTGACTCAGTGTTTTCCCTTTGTGTTTGGACTCTCTGGTACCTGACTCGGCTTTGTCTCTGACCTGACATTGTCTTTTGCTCCCGGTACTCCTGCTTCCATTTGGTATTGACCCCCTGGCACGTCTCTGACTCTGAGTTGATTTTCCCCTTTGTACTATGTTACTCTCCTAGTTTTGCCGTAGCTTGTTCGACTACCCTGTCGCCACCTGGTGGTGGCCTCGCTGCAGCGCTGCAGGTCTGCTCTGGCAAGTGTTGCAGTCTTCCCTCCATTCTACTGCCATCTAGTGGAGTGTGCATCTACCTGCATAGCTGCGGCGTGACAATATACTATATGCTATACTACTAGTCGAAATCATGTGACTCAATGTCATCAGTCACATGACATTTTTTTGTGCAGTGCTGGACTGCCGCACCCAATAATTTCATTTATATTTTCTGCCTCAAAACAGCAGATTTCAAACCACCATTAATTTTTATTTTTATCATTTTTGGATCACAGTGCCTCTGTGAATAACAGGGTTTGGTACTGTGTTATCCAGTTGAAACAAAGACCAGTAGAGCTGAGAAAACACCGCTAGGGGGCAGTAGAGAGGTTGTACAAGCCTAAGTCAGCAAAAGCCAGGAACGCAGTGTCAGAGGGGAAGGCAGGAGCAAGGTCTGAAGCAAGCCAGAGGTCAAAAGCTGGTGGGGAGCATAGTAACAATAGAACAATCCAAAACAGAAATGGGAGATGGATGCACAGGTCAGAAGTCAAGCAGAGAAGATTAACCCCTGCCTGACCAGGTTGGAAAGCAGAAAGCAAACCCAGACCTGGATCATGACACATAACCAGCATTTATGAGTCCATACCTGGAGAAGACATATGTCAGCTCTAAGAAGGAGCCTATAAATGGATAAAAGCTGCAAAGAAAGAAATTAAATCCATGCATTATAACCAAGGAGGATGTCTGGCAGAAGGAAAGAATTAACCCAAGAAAGAAGCATATTGGTGTGAAGTTCCAATTTCCAATGGATCCTCAATAAGGAGGACATCTGAACTTACAGTACTTCCCAACTGAGGACAAAACTGTTGATATTTGTACAAAATCATTGACTATAGAAAGACGTTCTGCCTGATAATAAAGAAGCTGTGCCTGATTGACTAAGCCTTAGTTGTTGAGAAAGGGTGTTGGAGTATTTACCAGCTGCAGGGTTATGATGGGATATACTGTGATAAATGGACAGCAAGTGGTGCTGTGGTAATTGCCGGAGTAATGATAACTAATTTCTAAAGCGCCAACATATTCCGCAGCACTTTACATATTAGAGGGGACTTGTACAGACAATAAAACACATTACAGATTAACAATAATCACATAAACCAACAGATACTAAAAGGAATGAGGTCCTTGCTACTCACAAACTGCAATCTTTTCGGAAATAGAGGAGACCCAAAAGGTGAATGGTAACAATTGCTTGTATTGTACTAACCAGCCATCAATGTAATAGATAGGGTGTTCATGTATCTGCATGAACCGGTCACCAACTAGTATGTGCAAGAGAACATAGAGGGCTATTAAATGCATAAAGGGTGTGAGGGCAGATGATACGAGGGTCTTGGTTTTGAAAAAAAAATGTTATATGGACAATGCATGAATAGCTAGATAAATATGTCTGAAGAAATGCGTTTTTAGGCCACATCCAAAGCTGTGGATATTGGGGATTAATCGAATTGTCCTGGGTAGTGAATTCCAAAGAATTCGTGCAACACATGAGAAGTCTTGGAGACGGGAGCGGGAGGTTCTGATTATTGAAAATGTTAATCTTAGGTCCTTAGCAGAATGGAGGGCACGGGTAGGGTGGTAGACTGAGACGAGGGAGGAGATGTGGAGCACTTTGTGGGTGAGAGTAATAAGTTTATATTGAATTCTGGAGTGGATGGGTAACCAGTGTAAAGACTGGCACAGGGAGGAGGCATCAGTGTAACAGTTGGTGTGGAATATGATCCTAGATGCATCATTCAGGACGGATTGGAGATGGGATAGTTTAGTAGGAGGGAGACCGATTAGTAGAGAGTTACAATAGTCCAGATGAGAATGAATAAGAGCGACAGTGAGACTGGGTCGATAATGTATTGTATGACATTTCTGGTTAGTGTATGTCACTTCTCTTTCCATAATCTTCCATATTGTGATGGTGGTAAAGTCATTCATTTTCTCATAATATCTGGGATCAGAATGATTTTCTTGAGAGCCAAAATCTGCAAGAGTTAGTTATACCTGAGTTTGCATTACTCCGGTTTTCAAGTTTTAAAAACGCTCATTCCAGTGAATTAATAAAATAGAAGAAAAAGGCATTAACTATAGAAACTGTGATAATGTGAAGGGCATTACTTGCAGTCTGTACATTAAGATTGATATGTGAGAATGTCTGATGGTCTTCAGAACCTTCCTACATGGTGATAATGTGATAGACACAAGAATAATATCAGTTTTTGTATTTCCTTGTGCCAGGATATTCTAGATAGGCAAGGGAACCAAGGTGTTCAGAAGAGTTTCGTGGAAGTTCTGTCGACTTCCTCAGGTACATAGCCCTTCTGCCAGGATGGAATATAATGGATCTACAGATGTATAAATGGCATATAAATTCCTGGTAAGAACAAGGACACGCACAAAACAAAGCCGATACTCAGGAGCTTGGCTTCAACCCCAAATGTCATATTAATTTCATTCATAGGTCAGAATTAAGTGTCATTGAAATTAAAATGATTGTACAGACCAGGGGCAATTATCAAACTGGAATCTAATCTGATCACATTGTTTCTTCTATGTTAGGGTTTCATTGTAACAAAACAGTTGCGCTCTCCTACTAGCACAATAGCAGATAGAATTGAGCGCAGGAGATAATGGAAGGTGTAGTCACTTCTCTCTTGAAAAGTTATTCCCTTTTTAGGGACTTATAGGCAACATGGGAAAAGTATACATCCATAAGGGCTTTAAAGTTATTTGGTCTGCAGAAATGGACCTTCCTCGAATGAGGTGAGACAAAAATCTACATTAGATAGTGAGGTTGGCATCGTAATATATTGATCTGGTACAGGTGACGATAGAAGTCTCATGGCCACTGGTATAGCTGGTGTATGACCAGTATAAGGTAAAATGATGCTGATTATTTAAATATCCAAAATCTGATTATCAAAAATTATTTTATCTTATTATATTTTATTATTTATTTAAAGGCCTTCGGCTCGGTCTAGAGCCATGGTGACTTGATGGATGAAAGCTCTGTAGGCATATTGATCTTGTGCAGCTTTGATAGGTCCACCAAGGTCTTCTCCACTTGATAGCATCAAGCCATCGGGTTGCTGGTCTTCCACTTCGCCTTGTTACTTTTATTCTTCCGACCATGATGTCCTTCTCCTGCTCTTTTCGTCTGATGTGTCCAAAATAGACAAGTCGTAGCTTGGTGATCCTTGCTTCCAGTGACATGTCAGGCTTGATTTATTATGAGTATCCCAAACAATAGCCTATATCACAGGCACTTCCAAAGTAAAGCAAATATCCAAAAAATAGAACCAAAACGGAAGCTTAATGCCAATTAAAAAACATGAATTTTATTAGTAATACATTAAAAATTCTGGTAAAGTCCAAATGACAATCAGTGGAGAAACATAAGACAGAAAATATACTGTCTGCTGAGGAAATACATAAGCTAAGACTACTCCCCTGGACGAAGCTTAACCGCGAAACGCGCGTTGGGGTCCATTTACTGCTCTGCTGTTACAGGTATACATACTTTCACCTCTCTCTATGCCTCATGTTTGTGTATTATTTAGCATGTGGTCAGTATATTGATATACATAGTGGCATTATTCTATATACCTATATACCTTTATTATGCCTTATATTTGAGCATCTACCATGTGGCCAGTGTGTTAAGTTATATACATTGACACTATTGTCAACTTCTCTAGGGCTTATTTACCGTATTTTCCGCTTTGTAAGACGCACTTTATTTCCCCCAAATTTGGGGGGGAAATGGGGGTGCGTCTTACAAAGCAGATATACCGCTTACCGTTACAGGCTGGGATGAGGGGGTGTCCGCTGCCGCCTGCTGCTGCTGCCGCCCACCACCGCTGCTGCTGCCGCCCGCCACCGCTGCTGCTGCCGCCCGCCACCGCTGCTGCTGCCGCCCGCCACCGCTGTCACCCGCCACCGCGGTTGTCCGCTGCTACTCCGGTGCTGCGGGGGCTCTGGCGACATTTTGTGAAAGACCAGAGCCCCCCGGCAGTTCGTCCATGCGTTCCTTCCTGTATGACTGACTCCAGGAAAATGGCCGCCGAAATCTCGGGAGATGAGATTTCAGCGCTGAGATCTCATCTCTCGAGATTCCGGCGGCCATTTTCTCGGAGTCAGTCATACAGGAATACATGGACGAACTGCCAGGGGCCTTGGCCTTTCACAATATGTCGGCAGAGCCCCCGCAGCACCGGAAACAGCCCTGCAGCCCCGAAGCCCCCCTGCAGCACAGGAGCCCCCCCGCAGACCGCCTCATCCCAGCCTGCAGCACAGGAGCCCCCCTGCAGACTGCCTCATCCCAGCCTGCAGCACAGGAGCCCCCCTGCAGACCCCCTTATCCCAGCCTGCTGCACAGGAGCCCCCCTGCAGACCCCCTCATTTCAGCCTGCTGCATAGGAGCCCCCCTGCAGACCTCCTCATCCCAGCCTGCAGCAATGATCCACTCCTGCCTCCAGCAACGACCCTGGGACCCTGATCCACCGCAGCCACAACCCCTGGTAAGTAATAAGACGCATGGATTATAAGACGCCCCACCAATTTATTAAAAAAAGTTTTTTCCTATTTTTCTCCTCAAAATTTGGTGTGCGTCTTATAATCCGGAGCGTCTTACAAAGCGAAAAATACGGTATACTCTTTTAGGTTAATATACCTCTTTATTCTATTATATATATCTTGTAGCCCCAGCTTATATATGACATGCAACACTGACCCATGCATTTCTATTTAGCCCACATATATGGAATACTGTGCATTTTTAGCACTTAGGCTATTATTTGTTTGAACTATCTATTTATTTTATCTTTCTTTACTGGGCTTTATTTATTAGGGAACACTTTATGTTGGATAGGTGAATTTATATATGTATTTCCTCAGCAGACAGTATATTTTCTGTCTTATGTTTCTCCACTGATTGTCATTTGGACTTTACCAGAATTTTTAATGTATTACTAATAAAATTCATGTTTTTTAATTGGCATTAAGCTTCCGTTTTGGTTCTATTTTTTGGATATTTGATTTATTATGAGATTTGTTTGATCTTCTTGCCATCCATGGCATTGATAACATCCTTCTCCAGCACTTTTCAAAGGCGTTGATTCTTCTCCTGTTTTGTTTCTTTATCA
Source organism: Ranitomeya variabilis (assembly GCF_051348905.1). Classification (NCBI taxonomy): domain Eukaryota; kingdom Metazoa; phylum Chordata; class Amphibia; order Anura; family Dendrobatidae; genus Ranitomeya; species Ranitomeya variabilis. The sequence continues at coordinate 232,312,061 of NC_135235.1, forward strand.
TCCAGGTTTTGCACCGTATGTTCCCACAGAAAAGACCAAGCTATGAATAAGCTGTGTCTTCACCACTAATGAATTGTTCCTCGATTTGACGACCTTCTCCAATTACTTCATTGTTGATTTGCCCATAGTGATTCTCCTAATGACTTCCGGTGTCGTCGTTGCATCTTGAGTGATCATTGATCTGAGTAGGTTTACGTTTTTAACAATTTCTTTTTCATTGCCGTTCATCTGAAATGTGTCCCAGCCAAACCTGGCAGTAATCAGTAACTTTGTGACTGCAAAAGCGCGTTCCCTTTTCTCATACAGAGAGGGAGTAGGAGACTTTTTCTTGATTGGTAAAAAGTTTTGGGGGGTCTTGGGGGAGGAAGTTATTGAGGGAAGGGAAGGGTAAGGTTAGGGTTTTGTTTTGTATAATGAGGATTTGGGAGGGAGTTTTGGGTAGGTGGGACCAGGTTGGGGGGCTAAGGGAGACCAACGGAAGGAAGCTGAGCAGTTCTACCATTATGCAAAATGATGGGGGATAAAGTAAAAATTTTGAGCTGGAACATTAGGGGTCTATCGAATGATACCAAACGTAATGCTATCTTGCAATATAGTTGAAGCAGAGACCCTCGCTGATATGCCTTCAAGAGACTCATTTAGTAAAAGAAAAGACGGGTTTATTGCAGAAAAGATAGGTGAGGAAGGCATATCATGCGACATTCTCTGCCTATGCTAGAGGAGTGTCAATACTTGTACATACAAGCGTACCGTTCGAGGAGGTAGAGGTGGTAATAGATAGTGACGGACAATACGTATTCCTTGTGTGTAAGATATATGCTAAGTTGTTGTGTGTCGTGTCGGTGTATATTCCTCCACCGTACTCAGGGAAAAAACTACAGGAAATCCTAAATCTATCCGGCAGGTGGGGAGGAGTTCCGTTACTTATAATGTGAGACATGAACAATATTATTGATGATCACTGGGATAGGGGGCAGCATGCTAGGTTGAGGACGGAGGGGAATTTGACAGCATTTGGTAGCTATTTAAAAGAGGTGGCATGGAGGGACTTGTGGAGAGTTCGTAATAATGACATATACTGTTTCTCCTGTTACTCGGCGACATATGGCTCTCTATCCCGGATTGATTTGGCTCTGGGTAATGAAGGAATGGATAGGATGGTATAGGAGATAGACTATATGCCTAGAATACTATCGGATCATAGTCCATTGGTAGTAACACTGCAAATTGAAGGCCCTGGGGAGGCAGTTAAATTGGGGTGGAAAATTAACCCTTTCTGGTTAAAAATTCTTGATATGGGAAAGATCGGGGAAGAGATAGGGGAATTTTTTAAATTTAATGATGGTAGTGCAGCGAAGCATGTGGTATGGGACACCATGAAAGCTTATTTGAGGGGAATATTATCTAAAGAGATTACTAGGCATAAAACAAAAACAAGGGAGTCCGACAAAATTATACTGGAGGAATTGAAGGCAGCGGAGGCTGAATTGAGTAATGTGCGCACTCAGGACACCATGAACCGTATGAAGATGGCCCAGGAGGAGGTTAACAAACTACATTTACGCAAAGCAGAGAGGGCGAGAGCTTTCCAAAAAGAGGCATTTTATGTGGAAGGGGAGAAAGTATGTCATCTACTGTCGGTGATAACATCTGCTCAGAGGGACTCGACACATGTACACGCTCTGAAACTAGCAAATGGTAATATTGTAACACAGGGGGCCCAAATTTTGGAGGGGTTTAAGGGATTTTATAGTGATTTATATGCATCGCATACGGGGCAAAGGGAAGATGAAATTAATAGATTTCTAGAGGAGGCAAAATTACCTAGGCTGGAAGCTGAGGAAAGAGATTTGTTAGATAGGCCGCTTACGGTGGAGGAGTTGGAGGGTGCTTTGAGGTCGATGGCGGGGGGGAAGGCTCCGGGGGCTGACGGCGTCCCTGTTGAGATATATGATGTCCTTTCTGAAGAGTTGTTGACCAGATTGTTGGGGGTGTTTGAGGAGTCACTGGAGAGGGGAATATTGCCTGCTTCCATGAGAGAGGCCACTATTGTGGTCATTCCTAAACCTGATAAAAGCCCACGGTTGCCGGAATCATACAGACCGATATCACTTCTGACAACAGATGTTAAGATTCTGACTAAGGCCTTGGCGAACAGACTGACTCAGGTAATAGAAAAGGTGGTTCATTCAGACCAATCCGGCTTTATGCCTAATAAATCCACTGCCATCAACTTGAGAAGGCTATTCCTCAATCTGCAGATACCGGCGGAGAATGCTGGTAGGAGGGTAGTAGTTTCCCTCGATGCACATAAAGCCTTTGATAGTATAGAATGGCAATACCTGTGGTCGGTTCTGGGTCGCTTTGGGTTTGGGCCAGTTTTTGTGTCATGGGTGAGACTCCTATACTCCTCTCCAGTGGCTAAACTTAGGGTGAACAACGCACTGTCGGAGAGTTTTCAGCTCTTTCGAGGTACTCGGCAGGGGTGCCCGTTGTCCCCGTTGCTGTTTGCTCTGGCAGTGGAACCACTGGCAGCGGCTATCAGAAGGTCTCAATTAGTAAAGGGGTTTGTGTATGGGAAAATGGAGGAGAAAGTTGCTTTATATGCAGATGATATTTTGCTTTTTCTTGAGGACCCTGGGGAGTCTTTAGGAAATGTGATTTCATTAATTGAAGGATTTGGGCAAATTTCTGGATTGATTATCAACTGGGATAAATCAAGTGTTATGCAGGTGGATAGGGAAGTAGATTGTACGAGGGAGGTGGAGCAGAATACGAAATTAAGGGTGGTGACACAATTTAAATATCTGGGGATTCAGGTTTCTCTTCCCTTAACCAGATTTGAGGAACTTAATCTTGAGCCTTTAATAAACAAACTACGTGTCAAAATCACAGCTTGGAATAAGCTACATTTGTCGGTGGTGGGTAGAGTAAACCTACTTAAGATGGTGGTGATGCCACAGGTTTTGTACATTTTGCATAACTCTCCGGTATGGATCCCTCTGACCAGATTTCGAAAACTACGATCATTATTTGGGGAATTGGCGTGGGGTGGGAAGAACCCTAGAATTAGGCAGGAGATACTGCAACGACCTAAAGATGAAGGGGGACTTGCCCTGCCTAATCCCTGGTTATACTTTTTATCTGCGTAAAGCCAACATCTTAGGGGATGGGGGGATGGACTTGAGAAAGGTCAGGGACATAGTAGCTTGGTACATATAATTGGCAGGTGGCCCTTGGGTCAGGGTTTAGAAGCTGGCATATTTAAGAAGTTGGGAACTTGTTTTCACACCATAAATTTGATCCATAAGGTATGGCAGACGATTAAAGGTATAAGGGGGGTTGTGAAATTCACTGAGTTTTCACCTATATGGGATAACCTCTCTTTTCAAGAATTTAATCATATGGAAGGAATGGGAGAGTGGAGGGAAAAAGGCATTGGGTTGATAGGTCAGTGGATTCACAACGGGAATCTTAAATCTTTTGGCATGCTGCAGCAGGAATTCCATTTCCCGGGGTTAAAGTTGTATCAATATAGAAGGGTTCAGCATGCATTTCAGGCACAAAAAAAGAGAGGGCCTATAGTGATTCAGAAGGATCTAATGTTGGATTTTATATTAAATAACAACGGAACAAAAGGGGCAATATCCGAAGTATATGGCGATTTGTTACATACCTTTCTATTGGATTACCCTATTAAGGCCAGAAGGAAATGGGAGGATGAACTGGGGCAAATAGACGATGATAGGTGGGAGTCTATACTAGAATACATACCTAAGTTGTCGATGAGTGAACCTGGGAGACTGTCGCAATTATATGTGATAAATAGGGCCTACAGGACACCTGACATGTTGTTTAAAGCCGGGCTGAGAGACGATTCTGAGTGCCCCAGGTGTTCCCAGTCTCAGGCTGGTATACTGCACATGTTGTGGCTGTGTCCCAGATTGTTCGCATACTGGGTTGTAGTGCTGAACCAGATAGGGGTGATTTATGGGTGTACGATTCCTAGGGATCCGGTGGTGTGTGTACTTGGGTACGTGGAGGAAATCCTGACCGACGAAACTGCCAAAATGGCAATTGCTAGATTATTGTTCATTGCAAGAAAGGTGATCGCAAGGTATTGGATTAGGGAGGAACCTCCTACTAGACGGGAGTTTATCGCACAAGCGAATCATATTGTCCAGCTCGAGAGAAGCATATATAATAAGAGGAATAGGATGGGATTTTTTCAAAAGCTGTGGCAGCCATGGCTGGATGGGAATAACTGAACGGCGGTGGTAAAATGATGCTTATAATAAATATGTATGTACTGCTTAATCTGTTCTTTCCAAGAGAATTGTATGATTGGAGTTGGTCGTTAAGGGGGAAGGGAGGGAGGTGGGGGGGTTTGTTTCTTGTAAAAATCAAAATATTGATATATATTGTTATCTGAATGGATATTGTTGTATATCTTTTGCATAATAAAAAATATTTGGTTTAAAAAAAAATCAGTAACTTTGTCTTCTTCATGTTGAGTCCCATGTTCAAGCTTTCCATCTTGAGTCTTCTTAATATGTCCTCATTCCATCTACACTTGTTGCTATCAATGTTGTACTCTTTGTATATTTTATAACATTTATTTTATCATATATTGTTGAAGATTCGTACAAAAATTTTGAGTGCTTCTTCTATTTCGGTAAGTCCGGCCTTCCTGACAACAGCATCTGCGTGTAAATTGAAAAGAAATGGTCACAGGATGCCGCCTTGTCTGAGGTCTCGCTCTACTTCAAACCATCCATGTTGTGATGCTGTTTTCCATCCAGACTGTTGCTTCTTGGTCAATGTAAAGGCTCCTAATGAGGCTGACGAGATGGTTCGGCACAAACATATCCTTCATGGTATCTAAAGTTTCTAGTAATCAACACAGTCGAAGGCTTTACTGTAGTCGATGAAGCAAAAATCAATCTCCTTGTTGTATTCTTTGGCCTTTACCATTATTGATTTTATTTAAATAGCACCACCAATCAGATAGAAATTGTAACCAGCAAGGTAGGACTGTAGTTATAAAAAATAACTTTTAATATGAACCATTAAAAAAGCCTTCAGGCTTAAAAACACCCAGACGTATATATATATCAAACAGAAAACAAACACAATATACACATAAAGTTAAACGCCCCTGCAGAGCACTGTAAATATCATAGCCTGGTGAAGTCTATCAAAAAAACTTAAGCTCAAAAGCTCTCCAGCACACCAAAAAAAAAAAAAAAAAGAAAAATATATACAATCAGGCCTCCTTTGCTACTTATACTACAATCTGCATATTTCAACTTCAAATCTCAGCAGAGAGCAAATAACAAGCCAACATGTATTAAGGAACAATCTCACCCGAGATATAGACCCTTTCCTTCTCAGCGTGAGATAAGCCAGTACGAGATGCCCATGTTCATGGGGCCGGCCTTTTTCATGACCACTATAAGTCCCATTCCTTTTGTCTGCATCCGGACTGTATTTGAATGCTCCCTCCTTAGTAAATCTCCTGACGTGTTTCTTGTGGCTTAATTATCAGGGGAGAAGCCACTTCACAAATAGAGATGGTGTGTGCTGTCCATCGCACATCACAAATAACGGAGCAGATTTTTTTTCTTTTTTTTTTTTTTGGTGTGGTGGAGAGCTTTTGAGCTTAATTTTTTTTGATAGCTTTTTAATGGTTCATATTAAAAGTTATTTTTTATAACTACAGTCCTACCTTGCTGGTTACACTTTATCACTATTGGTCTAATGTTGGCAATCACAACACTCGTTCCTCGGCCTTTTCTGAATCCTGCTTGTTCCTCTGGCAGCTCATTGTCAGAGTAAGGCTGTAACTATCATTGTCGCTCTTTAGTAGTATTTTGCTACCATGAGGTATGGGTGCAGCGCCCCAGAGTCCTGGTCGTTGCAGTAATGTTGTTCTTCCACCAGGGGGAGCAATATTACATCTGGAGGCAATAAAGGAGATCTTCTGTCCAGGTATCACAACCACACACAACACACTTCACACTCCAGCCACCAGGGGGAGCAAAGTTTCTATCTACTAGGCCACTCCTCACATATAGGTAAAACTGGTGGGTTGGTTAGTAAGTTAGTCAGAACCCGACGGAGTTTGGCAGAAGCTGGCTGGAGTGGGTTCCAGCCAGATCTAGACTGAGGTCTGCGGAGAACGAGGGTCCACGGAGCTGCGCCTGCCCCAGGTGCAGCAGCATCCAAAGAGAGAAACATTGAAGAGAAGTGTATTGTAGTGAGTGAGAAACGAAGTCATAGCAAAAGGAGAGGAAACCAGAAGGAGTTCTGTCCTGTGAGAGGCTGCCTCCTTCTGAAGCGCAGGAATACCGGTGGCCAGAATACCGAGGGAGTAAGGATCTCTATGCTTTACTTAAGAGACTGGCAGGACAGTTAATTCTACATTGGCTGCCCGACCTTTAATACACAGGAGACACGGTGGCAACTAGTGGGGGTCAGGGCGTCTCTAGGGTCCCTATAAAAAGCCTCAGGCCACCAGTCATACGTGTTTTGTTCTATCCGACCACGGGGAACAGTGAGAGGAGTAATAACAGTGAGGACCTTATTGGAGCTTATGCAAGTAGGGACCTACTGTGTTACTGTGCGCATAGGAAGGCTATTGAACTCCACCTAGACAAGGGGACTCTGGATTTGCCTTCAGACCGGCCGGACTCTGCCTACCCTGTGATCTGGTGCTCTGGACTGTGGACACTGAAGCCTTCAGTAAAGGTAAAGAGGCTGCAACTTTGTGTCCTCGTTATTCACTGCGCCTTACATCATCCACCATTCACCCTCTACACTCTGGGAAGCCCTGGGGATACACTTCACCTGTGGGAAGGTATACCAACTTGCTGCTATAACATCACTCCAGCGGACCCCTAAGCAGCGTCGGTCACCCTGACCGAAAACCACAGGTGGCGTCACGAACACTTCCCCTTTAAAGACCTTTCCCAAAACTACAAAAACTCTATTCCTTTTATTGGATGTCCCTCAAAGGGCCACGGACCGGGTCGGGCCACTGTGACATCCCCCTGAACCGAAGGACCCGGTGCCGAGTACCCCGTTGCCCTTGCGTGGGGGCGATCCATGGGCACAATAGTCCGTTAGTCTCCACAGATGGTAGCATCTCCCTTCTTCAGAATAGGAATAAACACGGATCTTGTCCAGTCCTTGGATCATTTACCAGTTGTCCATATCTGTAGACACAGGCATGTGATGGCATCTACTGTGGCTTCAGAAGACTTTATTAGCTCTATTGGAAATTGTCACATTCAGGCGCTTTGTTGTTTGACAGAAGCTTTGTCTCAACAACAACTTCGTCTATCATTTCCAGTCTCAGTTTCTTCCAGTATCACCGAGGCATTCTGGTAGAGGAGCTTCGTATATTCTTTCCATCTCTCCTTGGTCTGTTCTGGCTCAGTTAGTTTGTTCCTCTTGGCTTCTTTCAACATGCCCATTCTTGGTTGAAACTTTCATCATATTTATTTGATCTTTAGGTATAACTTTCTGCAGGGCCGGCCCAGGTTTTCGTGGGCCTTGAGCAAAAGCGTTTCAGTGGGCCCCTTTAACACATGCACAGATATGGCAGAGAAATATAGGTATAGTACAATGCCAAAGATTTAACTGTTTTTACATGAGTGATATCTATTATACATTTTACAATAGCTCAGAAACCAGACAGTTTAGTCCTCCATACAGATTTATGGGCACCACATTGTCCTCCATACAGAAAAATGAGCCCCATATAATGCTCCATACAGAATAATGGACGCCATATAATGCTCCATACAGAATAATGGACCCCATATATTGCACCATACTGAATAATGGACCCCATATAATGCCCCATACAGACTAATAAGCAACACATATTGCTCCATACAGACCAATGGATCCCATATATTGTTTCATACAGAACAATGAACCCCACATAATGCTCCATACAATAAAAAAAGCTCATTTAATGTTCCATACAGAATGGTAGACCCCATATAATGCTCCATACAGAATGATGGACCCCTTATAATGCTCCATACAGTACATAATGGGCCCCATGCAATGCTCCATACAAAATAATGGACCCCATATATTGCACCATATAGATAAATGGACTTCATATATTGCTCCATATAGTATAATGAGCCCCATATAATGCCCAATACAGAATAATGAGCCCCATATATTGCTCCACACAGTATAATGAGCCCCATATGATGCTCCATACAGAATAATGGGCACAAAATATTGCTCCATACATAACAATTAGTCCCATATATTGCTCCAAACAGAAAAATGGACTCCATATAATGCTCCATACAGCATAATGAACCCGATTTAAGGTTCCATACAGAGTAATGAACCCCATGTATTGCTCTATACAAAATAATGGGCCCATATATTGCTCCATACAGAATAATGGACACCATATATTGCTCCATACAGTATAATGAGCCCCTTATAATGCTCCATACAGAATAATGGGCACCAAATATTGCTCCATACATAACAATTAATCCCATATATTGCTCCAAACAGAACAATGGACCCCATATAATGCTCCATACAGTATAATGAACCTTATTTAAGGTTCGATACAGAATAATGAACCCCATATATTGCTCAATGCAAAATAATGGGCCCTATATATTGCTACATACAGAACAATGGACCCCATATAATGCTCCACACAGAATAATAGTATCCAATGAAAATGAGTAAGTCTTGTTTTGGCATCTTGTCTATTTCCTCTTGAATTTGATCGTAGACTAGTTTAACGTCCTCATTGGCATTCATTGTTGGTGAGTAGACTTGCATAATTGTGACAAGGATTGGCGCTCCTTCTAGTCGTATTGAGATGACTCTATCACTGACTGTATTGTACTTCAGGACAGTGCCTGCCAAACTATGGTTGAGAACAAAAGAAACACCATTTGGTCTTTGGTTATCATTGTCAGAATAGTAGACTCAACATTTGTTTGATTGGAGGTGTCCAGATTTAGTCCATCTTAATTCGATAATTCTGGGTATGTCGGTTTCTGTTCTGTCCATGCCGGCTTTGATGATTTCGAGTCTGCCTAGGTTCATGATTTGAACATTCCAAGTTCCAAAGTTTGATGTCTCTGCAGCTTTTGATCTTCCCTTTTGATGAAGTGAAATCATCAACAAGACGTCCTTGCAAATTTGATCCTGGCCCATGATGAGAATTGACCATACTCAGCTCGACCATCTGCTCTTCCTCAGTAGCTTTTTGAGTGCAGTCTGATCCAGGGTTGCAACTTCCAGTGTTGTATTAAATTCCATTAGTTCTACTCTCTGTCAAGTGTTCTCGCTATGACATGGAAGTAGATTGCCAAGCTTTTCTTCCATGCAGTATTGTGACACCCATGAGGGAGCCACACTAAATCAGGATTGTGTGTTGTAAATACAAACAGCCGCATGGTGCAACCTCCTGCTGCCGATGTTGGCTCTGGGCAGTAGCCATTATCATATAGCCTATAATACTGCTTTATTTCATTGACATGACTACTATAGTTTCAAGACGTTGTCCAGTTTGAGTAGCCCCTGTTCTTGTGATTTTTCCCCAATAATATGGTGCTTGAAAGCGGCCAACAAGTATTATCAGAAATTGTCCCTGCAGATGGAATAAATTGGTCTTCCATTTATTGCACAGATGTGTTTTGTTCAGTCTCCTGACCACTCTCTTGAGACTCTTTGCAGTATCTCTTCCCTTTTGGCTGATAAGTTGTATCAAAGAGGCAGAACATGGCCCCAAATGTTGTGTTACCCACAGATAATGAGCAAGTCTTGTTTTGACGTCTTGTCTATTTCCCTGGTTGTCTCATTTCCTTTCCTGTCGCTGGAGAACCTGTGCAAGACTTCCTCTAAGAGGAACTGCATCATAGGTCAGGAAAATGTTGAAGGTCTCAATACAAAGTTCCAAGTGACCTCTCTTCGGACAATGTAGATGATCCTGGAGATGATGAATTGGAAGCTGTCTGTCACTTACAGTTTCTTACACTCAGGATTCTTGACTCGTTGGCCAAGTGAAAGTAAATCATAATTAAAGTAAACAGTTTATGAGCTGTATATTAAACCTTATTAGAATATGCAGGTACTTTTAAGAAAGAAAGTAGAGAACTCTCAAGGGCCAATACTGACTTCCAGAGAAAACAGAACGAAGTAATTATAAGTTAATTAAATCTATAATCACAAGTGATATTGTGCGGCAGCAAAACGGAAATGCAAAACCTAAAGAGGCTGCTCAAAAAAGACGAGCACTCCAATAAATTCTACTGAAGATTTGCTAATCACAAAGTGGTCCGATGTTGAGACCCCCAGCCATACCTAAGGGAAAATCCTCCAGAAAGTAAAGTGTTACACATTTTTTATTGAAAACACAGGTGCCTTCCTGCAATGAATTGGTTGCTTACGAATGGCACAATCGGTAGTTGAAATCTATTCTTGGTAGTTACATAATTATATAGTTAGTACGGTTGATAAAAGACACAAGTCCATCAAGTTTAACCAAGGAATAAAGGATATAAGTGCAACCAGAATGTATGATCCAGCCTGTCCTAACAGAGAACATTTTTCCCTCCTGATCTTGAATGCTATCCAAAGAATCAACTTTCAGAACAGTAATTTTCCACATGTACATAAGTATTTATGTAGTTTTCTTCTAAAATTGCTCTTAAGTCAGGAGGAAAAGAACATAATTTTTGTCCGGGTCGGCCACCATCGAGACGGGATGTAATGGCGGCCAACTGTCACAGTGGTCTCTTTGGTCAGCGGGCTGTCCTCAGCAGAACAAAGAGGGGAAAATTGAGGAAGGGATGCAGGATCAGCCGGTGTCAATAAGCAATGTCCAGACCTCAGGTGCAACAGGAAGAAACAAACTCACTTTTACTGGAACAGTTGAAGATGATGATGATGATGATGACGATGATTGCAGCTCTCCATAGTTACTCAGTACACGGAGCCAACAGCCCCTTGTGGTGTGGTGACCCTGGCTCTTTTCTGGCACTATACATGCACTAAAACTTCTCCTCTCGGCCTGGACTTTGGCATCCACAGCACCTCAGACTTACAGGAATGGACCTCAGCTCTCTTCCCACCGCTGCCAACTAAGGATCGTAATAAAACATACATCATCTGATTCCTAACTGATGTCATCTAGCAGTTGGGCTCTTCTTGAACTGCGCAGGACACCATGTTCCATGCGCCTGCACAGTTTTCACTTGAATCCTGACAGCGACCACAGAAAACGTACTGGCTGGCCTCCTTGGTCTCCAGCATCACCTAATTCCAGGAATGCAGGGTTGCTTCTCCTGTGCTCGGTAGTTCTCCTGCAGGGGCTGCTATCCATCAGACTTCACAACGGCCCTTACACTAATTATATGTGTGTGTGTGTGTGTGTGTGTGTGTGTGTGTGTGTGTGTGTGTGTGTGTGTGTGTGTAAAAATGGCTGAAGAGCCGTCTCCTCACACATCAGAGTTCACAGACATTTGTGACCCCTGTCTTTGCAGGGCGCCACACTTTCATTTACTGACTGCAGAAAAATAATACTGATTAATGACTCACGGTCTGGGTGAGAGTTGCTTCAGTAAAGGTACCTTCACACGAAACGACTTTGTAACGATATCGCTAGCGATCCGTGACGTTGCAGCGTCCTCACTAGCGATATCGTTTAGTTTGACACGCAGCAGCGATCAGGATCCTGCTGTGATGTCGCTGGTCGCTGAATAAAGTTCAGAACTTTATTTGGTCGTCCGATCGCCGTGTATCGTTGTGTTTGACAGCAAAAGCAACGATACCAGCGATATTTTACACTGGTAACCAGGGTAAACATCGGGTTACTAAGCGCAGGGCCGCGCTTAGTAACCCGATGTTTACCCTGGTTACCAGCGTAAACGTAAAAAAAAACAAAACAGTACATACTCACCATCTGATGTCCGTCAGGTCCCTTGCCGTCTGCTTCCCACACTGACTGAGCGCCGCAAAGTGAAAGTGAAAGTACAGCACAGCGGTGACGTCACCGCTGTGCTCTGCTCTCACTGTACGGCGGCACTCAGTCAGAGCAGGAAGCAGACGGCAAGGGACCTGACGGACATCAGATGGTGAGTATGTACTGTTTTTTTTTTTTTTACTTTTACGATGGTAACCAGGGTAATCATCGGGTTACTAAGCGCGGCCCTGCGCTTAGCAACCCGATGTTTACCCTGGTTACCCGGGGCCCTCGGCATCGTTGGTCGCTGGAGAGCGGTCTGTGTGACAGCTCTCCAGCGATCAAACAGCGACGCTGCAGCGATCGGCATCTTTGTCGCTATCGCTGCAGCGTCGTTTCGTGTGAAGGTACCTTAAGAGTTTTTCCTGCTCTTGTGGAGCCAATCAATCCATGTGAGTGCAGCGCCCCAGAGTCCTGGTCGTTGCAGTACTGATGCTCCGCCACTAAGGGGAGTGATGGTACGTCTGATGGCACCTAAGGAGTTCACCTGACCAGGTATCACAGTCACACACTACATTTCACACTCTGGCCACCAGGGGGAGCAAAGGGTTCTATGTACTAGGCCACTCCTCACAACTTAGGATAGGAAGTTAGTCAGAAGCTGACTGGGTTGGATCCAGGCAACATCCTGTGGCAGAGGGTGTTGCGGGGGAAGATTCAGGGGGGTCTCTATCAGGGGTGGGATCCTGACAGTGGCCTAGCGAACAGAACAGAACGTTACGGAGCCGCGCCTGCACTCGAATGCGGTGGCATCCTAAGTGAGGAAAAGAGGAGAAGTTTATTGTGGAGAAGTGAGAAACGAGATCGCAGCAAAAAGGAGATTACGCCAGTAGCAGTCGTGCAGTAAGATCGAGGCAGCATCCTACTGAGGCGCGTCGCCGGTGGCCGGAACGCCGAGGAAGTATTTGGCTCCAAGCAATACTTCAAACAGCGGCAGGACAGTTAATTTTAGGTTGGCTGTCTCACCTAAATCACCTAAGCAGACATAGGGGGCAATTGTGGGAGAGGGGCGACACTAGGGTCCCGGAAGAACTCCAGGCCTACCCGTCATACGGGTGCATCCCGTTCATATCATCTGGGGGGACGGAGAAGAACATCAGATAGTTGTGGGAAAAGAACATCAGAGAAGAGAACAGAGAAAGAACATCAGAGAAAGGAACATCAGATACAGACACAACAGTTGTGAGGACTATCCCGTGGTGCTCAGCAGGGAGGTTCTACAACACACAGGCGCTAGAAGGTATTCCTTCTTTCCTAGAAGGTAGGTACTGATTTCCACCTGCAAAGGAAACTGTGGATGTGCCATCGGACCGGCCGGTCTCAGCAAGCCCTGTTAGCAGTACTCTGTATTGAGGATCCTGAAGCCTTCAGTAAAGAGGTAAAGAGACTGCAACCCTGTGTCCTCGTTATTCATCGCGACCTGCACCATGCACTATCACCACATCTTTCACTGGACGCCCCTTAGCAGGGTCCCGGGCCGGGCCTAGCCACCGTGACAACCCCAGGATTGAGATAGAGAGGCCCGGTACCGAGTACCCCGCGGCCCTGCGTCTGGGGGAGCTCCATGATACTGTCATGGTGTGAACCCGACCCAACGGGTGGTCAATCAATGGACGGCACAACTCACAAACAACAGGATGGAAAAGGTGAAAGGAAGGCCCTACCAGTAGGAAATGGGGGATGGTCACCACCTGAGCTAGAATCTGAGCCTGTCCCTGCACTCCCCTAACGCCCTGTGCGGGTCCTTCCCTCCACCGCCATCAGGATACCTCATCCCTCGTAGTCACCTATTACTGCCCTGGCTAGTGCACTGGCCGGCAAGGAGCACTAGCCTCACCATTACAGATAATACACACAGGGGGAAGTGACAAACCCCAAAGGGACAAGGTGAATAAACACCACACTTAGCTTATGAACACTGCTGCTAGGCTCCAAATCACTGATTACAACAGCAACTGGACTCCAATCACCAGACATGGCTGACACCAGAGAGCAGCTCCTGCTTGGCTGGTCTCCAGAAAGAAACTCTATCACCAACAGTCAGCTGATACATCAGGTGACCTTTTAAAAGATAATGGGAGTGGTCACCACCTGCATCAGCTGACCCAATAACACTGCACTAGCATCAGATAGCCAGCGGGGAGGGGGGGACTGACATTAACCCCCAATGGTCCTAAAGGAAAAATGTTTTAAACTGAGTGGAACCAGAGCTGCCACAAATCTAAAAATGGATCGTGACAAATACATAATTGACTATTCACTATTATCTAGGAAGGTACAAGTACAGCCCTTGGTACATTCCTAAGCCTTTTCAATTTCAATAATACAAACATCAAATTGACCTTTATCGATCTAATTGACCAGGTTAAAATGAAATCGACAAATTGCAGCTAGCTGGAGCAAGACTTTGGGTGACATTCTAACACACAGTTCCATACCTGGATCTACTATTCTTCTTTGGGCTTTGGACTCGTGTCCTGCCGCAGCTGATTTATGCATAGTACATGTTGCTAAGGTGCAACTTCATCAGGTGATCCTAAGACTCCCCTTTTCTCAGCATATCTGTTTATTGATTTAGATCCTATTTTGCGCTTTTTTGCTCCCCAGTATTCTCGACAGCGGTGATGTATTATCTCACGTGCCCTTGCGGTCTTATACATGCCTTGAAAAAGTATTAAAACTATCAAGAGACTGACCATCACTTCCAAAGAGAAAAAGTGTGAAGTGGTGCATAGTAAGATTACCCATCTCCACATCTAACAAATAAAACAAATAAAGTAGCACTCTGTAACACTATAGCATGTAAAGATGAAATATCTGAAACTGGAATTCCATTACTACTCTAGAAAATAGGAAACACCAAAGATATTTAGCACAAAAAAGACACGATGATCAAATTTGCTGGGAGCCTAATCTAATGTGATTCTTCTCCTGGGCTGATACACTACATTTATATGGGAAGGTAGGATCCTGCTGTGATTAAAACTGCCATAGGCTGAAGGGGTAGAGTGCTCAGTCAGAGAGGCTATGTATAAATAACAAAAGACTGCCCGTCACTTCCAAGCAGAAAACAGGTGTGCCGGTCAGTCTTTTTTTTTTTTAATAGCTGTAATTTTTATAAAATTTTGTAACATTTTATAATCAGAAATAAAACAAAATAATCACAATTTGGCTTACAAATTAGAGGATCAGAAAGAATAAGGTACAATTAGAATGAACGCTTGGAAGCCGTTTCCCCTAGGGGCATTGAAACACATTTTGCAACAGAACAGAAAATGACAGAAAGTCCAACAGCAGTTCTAAATTATGTCAAGTTAAGATGACTCCATCCCCATACGCCTATTACAATTCTTATAAAACCACAATACTAAATAAGATGAGACATACACACAGGGAAGGGAAGAAGAAACCTGTTGAAAAACCAACATGCTCTTAACTGTTGTTTTGGGCCCTAAAACAGTCCCAGGGAGCCCAGACGGTCTCAAATCTGTCCAAACTCGCAATCAATAAGGCTGTCATGCTCCATCCTGCGGATGTCAGATATTCTGTCCAAAACCTTTTGATAGGAGGGGGGTTAGTCTGTCTCCAATGAAGGGCAATCAAACATCTAGCTGCCATCAACAGATGTAACAGCAGTCTAGTCGAATTTCAAGATCCTGTAAATATCTGAAATTTACTCTTTAGTTGACAAGCCTTTCTTATAGTGAAGATGCCAGATGCTTAATCTGCATGAACTGGGAAAACTCTCTATTATTATAGCAAATTTAGATTTTATACCATCAAATGAGAGAACTTCCAATGTTTTTCTATCCACCAAATCCGCAAATCTAAATAATCTTGCCGAAATCCACAGGTAAACCGTTGTCGGTTCCAAACTGTTTGGTATCAGAGGCTGGTATATAAAGATATCATTGGGGAATTGGGAAAGACCAACCCTAAAGGCTTTACACATGAGAGCCAAAGATCCCTCGTAAACTGCATAGGGCCCAACAAAATAGATGGTATCTTATTAGGCTTATTCAACCATAAAAGGGAGTTTGGGTGGATTGGAGTCAACCATATCTTTTCTATTTCAGTCCAAAATATTGTAAGCCCATAATGAAGGCCATGTGTTATGATCCGGTGACCTTGGAGCCGCATGAGACTTTCTCTGGAGAAGGTGGAACCTGTACTGACCGCAAACCCTAAACTGACACCGCAACTAGAAGTAGCCGTGGGGTGTACCTAACACATACTAGACACATCGACACAGCCGGAGGACTAAATACCCCTATAGATGGAAATGGGAATTCTATCTTGCCTCAGAGCAGAACCCCAAAGGATAGGCAGCCCCCCACAAATATTGACTGTGAGTATAAGAGGAAAGACACACGCAGGCAGAAAACAGGATTTAGCAAAAGAGGCACCTCTAGCTAAATAGAAAAGGATAGGACAGAATACTAAGCGGTCAGTATTAAAACCCTAAAAAATTTCCACAGCAGATAATACAAAAATTCCACATCTAACTAAAGACATAGAATGTATATCTGCATCTCCTGAGAATCCAACATGACTGAAAAAATCCAAACACAGTCTAAGCTGGACAAAAAACACAATGAATTGCACTGAATTGTAAAGCACACAGCATGTGTGCTGCAAAGACAAAAACCAGACACTTATCTTAGCTGAATTGGCAGCAGGGCAGGAGGAACCAGACAGAGATGCAATCCCTCCAAGAACAATGGACAACTGGCAAGGGCTAATGGATCCTGCACTCCTAAATACCCCAGTCAGGGCTGCAATCAGCAGAAACACCTGCCCAGGATTGCAACCCAGAGACCACTGCACTACCACCAACAACCACCGGAGGGAACCCAAGAGCAGAATTCACAACAGTACCCCCCCCTTGAAGAGGAGTCACCGAACCCTCACCAGAGCCCCCAGGCCGATCAGGACGAGCCAGATGAAAGGCACGGACCAAATCAGCAGCATGGACATCAGAGGCAAAAACCCAAGAATTATCCTCCTGGCCATAACCCTTCCATTTGACAAGGTACTGAAGCCTCCACCTCGAAAAGCGAGAATCCAAAATCTTCTCAACCACATACTCCAACTCCCCATCAACCAACACAGGGGCCGGAGGATCAACAGAGGGAACAACGGGTACCACATATTTCCGCAATAAAGATCTATGGAAGACATTATGGATTGCAAAAGAGGCCGGAAGGGCCAATCGAAGACACCGGATTAATAATCTCAGAAATCCTATAAGGACCAATAAACCGAGGCTTAAACTTAGGGGAAGAAACCTTCATAGGAACATGACAGGAAGACAACCAGACCAGATCCCCAACCCGAAGCCGGGAACCAACACACCGACGACGGTTAGCAAAACGCTGAGCCTCCTCCTGAGACAACACCAAATTGTCCACCACATGAGCCAAAATCTGCTGCAACCTGTCAACCACAGAATCCACACCAGGACAGTCAGAAGGCTCAACCTGCCCCGAAGAAAAACGAGGATGAAAACCAAAATTACAAAAGAAGGGCAAAACCAAGGTAGCCGAACTAGCCCGATTATAAAGGGCAAACTCGGCCAATGGCAAGAAAGCCACCCAATCATCCTGATCAGCAGACACATAGCATCTCAAATAAGTTTCCAAAGTCTGATTAGTTCGCTCGGTCTGGCCATTTGTCTGAGGATGAAATGCGGAAAAAAAAGACAAATCAATGCCAAGCCTAGCACAAAAGGCCCGCCAAAACCTAGAAACAAACTGCGAACCTCTGTTGGACACAATATTCTCCGGAATGCCATGCAAACGAACCACATGCTGAAAAAACAACGGAACCAAATCAGAAGAGGAAGGTAATTTAGGCAAAGGCACCAAATGAACCATCTTAGAGAACCGGTCACAAACAACCCAGATAACCGACATCCTCTGGGAAACCGGAAGATCTGAAATAAAATCCATAGAAATATGCGTCCAGGGCCTCTCAGGGATCGGCAAAGGCAAAAGCAACCCACTAGCACGGGAACAACAAGGCTTGGCCCGCGCACAAGTCCCACAGGACTGCACAAAAGAACGCACATCACGCGACAAAGAAGGCCACCAAAAGGACCTACCAACATAATCTCTGGTACCAAAAATACCAGGATGGCCAGCCAACACAGAACAATGAACCTCAGAAATCACTCTACTAGTCCATCTATCAGGAACAAACAGTTTCCCCACTGGACAGCGGTCAGGTTTGTCAGCCTGAAATTCCTGAAGAACCCGTCGTAAATCAGGGGAAATGGCAGAAAGGACCACCCCTTCTTTCAGAATGCCGACCGGTTCAAGGACCTCAGGAGAATCAGGCAAAAAACACCTAGAGAGGGCATCAGCCTTAATATTCTTAGAACCCGGAAGATACGAGACCACGAAATCAAAACAGGAAAAAAACAGGGACCATCGAGCCTGTCTAGGATTCAGCCGTTTGGCAGACTCGAGGTAAATCAGATTTTTATGATCGGTCAAGACCACAATACGGTGCTTAGCTCCCTCAAGCCAATGTCGCCATTCCTCAAACGCCCACTTCATAGCCAACAACTACCGATTGCCGACATCATAATTGCGTTCAGCAGGCGAAAACTTACGGGAAAAGAAGGCACACGGTTTCATCAAGGAATCAACAGGATCCCTCTGAGACAAAATGGCCCCTGTCCCAATCTCAGAAGCGTCAAGCTGAACCTGAAACGGAAGAGAAACATCCGGTTGACGCAACACCGGGGCAGAAGTAAATCGGCGTTTAAGCTCCTGAAAGGCAGAGACAGCCGCAGAGGACCAATTCGTCACATCAGCGCCCTTCTTCGTCAAATCGGTCAAGGGTTTAACCACACTGGAGAAGTTAGCAATGAAACAGCGATAAAAATTAGCAAAGCCTAAAAATTTCTGAAGGCTCTTCACGGATGTGGGCTGAATCCAATCATGAATAGCCTGAACCTTAACCGGATCCATCTCAATAGATGAGGGAGAAAAAATGAAGCCCAAAAAAGAAACCTTCTGCACTCCAAAGAGACACTTAGACCCCTTCACAAACAAAGCATTATCACGAAGGATCTGAAATACCATCCTGACCTGTTCCACATGAGACTCCCAATCATCGGAAAAAATTAAAATGTCATCCAAATATACAATCATGAATTTATCAAGATAAGTCCGGAAGATATCGTGCATGAAGGACTGAAAAACAGATGGAGCATTAGAGAGCCCGAATGGCATCACAAGGTATTCAAAATGGCCTTCGGGCGTATTAAACGCAGTTTTCCATTCATCACCCTGCTTAATACGAACAAGATTATATGCCCCCCGAAGGTCAATCTTCGTAAACCAACTAGCCCCCTTGAGCCTAGCAAACAAATCGGAAAGCAAAGGTAAAGGGTATTGAAACTTGACCGTGATCTTATTCAGGAGGCGATAATCCATACAGGGTCTCAAGGAGCCATCCTTCTTAGCAACAAAAAAAAATTCCGCTCCCAACGGTGAAGAAGATGGCCGAATATGCCCTTTCTCCAAAGACTCCTTAACATAACTCCGCATGGCGGTATGTTCAGGCACAGACAGGTTGAAAAGTCGGCCCTTAGGAAACTTACAGCCTGGAATCAAGTCAATAGCACAATCACAGTCCCTATGTGGTGGAAGGGAACTGGACTTGGGCTTATCGAATACATCCTGACATCCTGAAAATCAGACAAAAACTCTGGAATTTCAGAAGAGGAAGAAGAGGAGATTGACATCAAAGGAACGTCATTATGAACCCCCTGACAACCCCAACCAATCACAGACATAGACTTCCAATCCAGCACAGGATTATGTACCTGCAACCATGGAAAACCCAGCACAATAGCATCATGCAAATTATGCAACACCAGAAAACGACAATCTTCCTGATGGGCTGGCGCCATGCACATGGTCACCTGTGTCCAAAACTGGGGTTTATTTTTAGCCAAAGGTGTAGCATCAATGCCCCTTAAAGGAATAGGGTTCTGCAAAGACTGCAAGGGGAAACCACAACGCCTGGCAAACTCAAAGTCCATTAAGTTCAAGGCGGCGCCTGAATCCACAAACGCCATGACAGAAAATGATGACAATGAGCAGATTAAGGACACAGATAATAGAAATTTAGGTTGTACAGTACTGATGGTAACAGAACTAGCGATCCTCTTTGTACGCTTAGGACAGACTGAAATGACATGAGAAGCGTCGCCACGATAAAAACACAACTTATTCTGACGTCTGAATCCTTGTTGTTCTGTTCTAGACAGAATCCTGTCACACTGCATTGGCTCAGGCATCTGCTCTGAAGACAATGCCACAGCGTGCACAGTTCTGCGCTCCCGCAAGCGCCGATCAAACTGAATGGCCAGAGACATAGAATCACTCAGACCGGAAGGCGTGGGAAACCCCACCATAACATCTTTAAAGGATTCAGAAAGACCCTTTCTGAAAATTGCCGCCAAAGCATCATCATTCCATTTAGTCAGCACAGACCATTTTCTAAATTTCTGACAATACAATTCTGCCGCTTCTTGACCCTGAGACAGGGCCAACAAGGTCTTCTCCGCTTGATCCACAGAATTTGGTTCATCATATAATAATCCTAAAGCCTGAATAAAGGCGTCTACATTAAGTAAGGCCGGATTCCCAGATTCCAGGGAAAATGCCCAATCCTGAGGATCGCCACGCAGCAGGGAGATGACAATTTTAACCTGCTGAATGGGATCACCAGAGGATCGAGGTCTCAGAGCAAAAAACAGTTTACAGTTGTTTTTAAAACTCAAAAATTTGGACATGTCCCCAAAAAACAAATCAGGAGTAGGAATCCTAGGCTCTAAAACCGGAGTCTGAACAATATAATCAGAAATACCCTGTACACTAGCAGCAAGCTGGTTTACACGAGAAGCTAATCCTTGAACATCCATGCTAGCACATGACTCCTCAGCCACCCAGAGAAAAAGAGGGAAGGAAAGACAAAGCAGGCTACAGAACAAAAAATGACTCAACACCTTTCTTCCCTTCTTCTGAGATGCATTTAACTCATTGTTGGCCAGTTGTACTGTTATGATCTGGTGACCTTGGAGCCGCGTGAGACTTTCTCTGGAGAAGGTGGAACCTGTATTGACCACAAACCCTAAACTGACACCGCAACTAGAAGTAGCCGTGGGGTGTACCTAACACATACTACACACCTCGACACAGCCGGAGGACTAAATACCCCTATAGATGGAAATGGGAATTCTATCTTGCCTCAGAGCAGAGCCCCAAAGGATAGGCAGCCCCCCACAAATATTGACTGTGAGTATAAGAGGAAAGACACACACAGGCAGAAAACAGGATTTAGCAAAAGAGGCACCTCTAGCTAAATAGAAAAGGATAGGACAGAATACTAAGCGGTCAGTATTAAAACCCTAAAAAATATCCACAGCAGATAATACAAAAATTCCACATCTAACTAAAGACATAGAATGTATATCTGCATCTCCTGAGAATCCAACATGACTGAAAAAATCCAAACACAGTCTAAGCTGGACAAAAAACACAATGAATTGCACTGAATTGTAAAGCACACAGCATGTGTGCTGCAAAGACAAAAACCAGACACTTATCTTAGCTGAATTGGCAGCAGGGCAGGAGGAACCAGACAGAGATGCAAAACCTCCAAGAACAATGGACAACTGGCAAGGGCTAATGGATCCTGCACTCCTAAATACCTGTTATGATTGAACTGGTGGTTAGGAGCACTAGAAATGACCAGATGAGCAAACTAGCAATACAGGACGAGCTCTGGGAAGTGGGAGCTCTGCTGACCGCAACCCCTAATCCTATCACAACAACTAGAAATAGCCGTGGAGCGTTCCTGACTCTGCCTAGACGCCTCTTCACAGCCTAAGAGCTAACTACCCCTAAAGATAGAAAATACAGCCTACCTTGCCTCAGAGAAATTCCCCAAAGAAATAGGCAGCCCCCACATATATTGACTGTGAGTTAAGATGGAAGTCACAAACACAGGAATGAAACAGGTTTCAGCATAGGAGGCCAGACTTAACTAAACAGACTGAGGATAGAAAAGGCATCTTTGCGGTCAGCATAAAAAACTAACAAAAAACCACGCAGAGTGTGCAAAAGAAACCACCGCACCGACTCACGGCGCGGTGGTGCCACTCTGCATCCCAGAGCTTCCAGCTAACAAGATAAACTCATAATAGTAAGCTGGACAAAAACACAGTGGTAACAAATAAGCTAGCAGGGACTTAGCTTTTGCTGAAGTAGACAGGTCATCTGAAAGATCCAAGAGAACTGAACCAGTACTAGGACATTGACAGCTGGCATCAAGTAACGATCTGAGTGGAGTAAAAATAGAGCAGCCAGCCAAGGCCTAAACGAGATCAGCTGGAGAAGGAACCTCAGAACCAGCAGCTCCACTCACAGCCACCAGAGGGAGTCCATGAACAGAACTCGCCGAAGTACCATTCATAACCACAGGAGGGAGCTCGAGAACAGAATTCACAACAGTACCCCCCACTTGAGGAGGGGTCACCGAACCCTCACCAGAGCCCCCAGGCCGATTCGGACGAGCCAAATGAAAGGCACGAACAAGATCGGCAGCATGAACATCAGAGGCAACCACCCAGGAATTATCCTCCTGACCATAACCTTTCCACTTGACTAGGTACTGAAGTTTCCGTCTCGAAATACGAGAATCCAAAATCTTCTCCACCACATACTCCAACTCCCCCTCAACCAACACCGGGGCAGGAGGATCAAAGGAGGGAACCATAGGAGCCACATATCTACGCAATAACGACCTATGGAACACATTATGGATGGCGAAAGAAGCTGGAAGGTCCAAACGAAATGACACAGGATTAAGAATTTCAGAAATCTTATAAGGACCAATGAAACGAGGCTTAAACTTAGGAGACGAAACCTTCATAGGAACAAAACGAGACGACAACCAAACCAAATCCCCAACACAAAGTCGGGGACCAACACAGCGATGCCGGTTAGTGAAACATTGAGCCTTCTCCTGGGACAAAGTCAAATTGTCCACTACATGAGTCCAAATTTGCTGCAACCTGTCCACCACGGAATCCACACCAGGACAGTCCGAAGGCTCAACCTGCCCTGAAGAAAAACGAGGGTGGAAACCAGAATTACAGAAAAAAGGCGAAACCAAAGTGGCCGAGCTGGCCCGATTATTAAGGGCGAACTCACCCAAAGGCAAGAAGGACACCCAATCATCCTGATCAGCAGAAACAAAGCATCTCAGATATGTTTCCAAAGTCTGATTGGTTCGTTCGGTTTGGCCATTTGTCTGAGGATGGAAAGCTGAAGAAAAAGACAAATCAATGCCCATCTTAGCACAAAAGGACCGCCAAAACCTTGAAACGAACTGGGAACCTCTGTCCGACACGATGTTCTCCGGAATGCCATGTAAACGAACCACATGCTGGAAAAACAATGGAACCAAATCAGAGGAGGAAGGCAATTTAAGCAAAGGTACCAAATGGACCATCTTAGAGAAGCGATCGCAAACCACCCAGATAACTGACATCCTCTGAGAGACAGGGAGATCTGAAATAAAATCCATGGAAATATGCGTCCAGGGCCTTTTCGGGACTGGCAAGTGCAAAAGCAACCCACTGGCACGAGAACAGCAGGGCTTAGCCCGAGCACAAGTCCCACAGGACTGCACAAAAGAACGCACATCTTGTGACAAGGAAGGCCACCAAAAGGATCTAGCCACCAAATCTCTGGTACCAAAGATCCCAGGATGACCAGCCAACACCGAACAATGAACCTCAGAGATAACTCTACTAGTCCATCTATCAGGGACAAACAGCTTCTCCGCTGGACAACGGTCAGGTCTATCAGCCTGAAACTCCTGCAGCACCCGTCGCAAATCAGGGGAGATGGCAGACAAAATTACCCCTTCTTTGAGAATACCAGCCGGCTCAGGAACTCCCAGAGAATCAGGCACAAAACTCCTTGAAAGGGCATCAGCCTTCACATTCTTAGAACCCGGAAGGTACGAAACCACAAAATTGAAGCGGGAGAAAAACAGCGACCATCGAGCCTGTCTAGGATTCAACCGCTTGGCAGACTCGAGATAAGTCAGATTCTTGTGATCCGTCAAGACCACCACGCGATGTTTGGCTCCTTCAAGCCAATGTCGCCACTCCTCAAACGCCCACTTCATAGCCAACAACTCTCGATTGCCCACATCATAATTGCGCTCAGCAGGCGAAAACTTTCTAGAAAAGAAAGCACATGGTTTCATCACAGAGCCATCAGAACCTCTTTGAGACAAAACAGCCCCTGCTCCAATCTCAGAAGCATCCACCTCGACCTGAAACGGGAGCGAAACATCTGGCTGACACAACACAGGGGCAGAAGAAAAACGACGCTTCAGCTCCTGAAAAGCCTCAACGGCCGCAGAGGACCAATTGACCACATCAGCACCTTTCTTGGTCAAATCAGTCAATGGTTTAACAACACTAGAAAAATTAGCGATGAAGCGACGGTAAAAATTAGCAAAACCCAGAAATTTCTGAAGGCTCTTCACAGAAGTAGGCTGAGTCCAATCATAAATGGCCTGAACTTTGACAGGGTCCATCTCGATAGTAGAAGGGGAAAAAATGAAGCCCAAAAATGAAACCTTCTGGACTCCAAAGAGACATTTAGACCCCTTCACAAACAAGAAATTAGCACGAAGGACCTGGAACACCATTCTGACCTGCTTCACATGAGACTCCCAATCGTCCGAAAAGACCAAAATATCATCCAAATATACAATCATGAATCTATCCAGGTACTTTCGGAAGATGTCATGCATAAAGGACTGAAACACAGATGGAGCATTAGAAAGCCCGAATGGCATCACCAAGTACTCAAAAATGGCCCTCGGGCATATTAAATGATGTTTTCCATTCGTCGCCCCGTTTAATACGCACAAGATTATACGCCCCTCGAAGATCTATCTTGGTGAACCAGCTAGCCCCCTTAATCCGAGCAAACAAATCAGACAGTAGCGGCAAAGGGTACTGAAATTTGACGGTGATTTTATTGAGAAGGCGGTAATCTATACAAGGTCTCAGAGAACCATCCTTCTTGGCCACAAAAAAGAACCCTGCTCCCAACGGTGACGACGACGGGCGAATATGCCCTTTCTCCAAGGACTCCTTTATGTAACTCCGCATTGCGGCGTGTTCTGGCACAGATAAATTGAACAGTCGGCCCTTCGGAAACTTACTCCCAGGAATCAAATTAATAGCACAATCACAATCCCTATGAGGAGGTAGGGCACTGGATTTGGGCTCATCAAATACATCCCGGTAATCTGACAAAAACTCAGGAACTTCAGAAGGATGGGAAGACGAAAAAGACAACAATGGGACATCCCCATGTACCCCTTGACAACCCCAACTGGATACAGACATTGATTTCCAATCCAATACTGGATTATGGACCTGTAGCCATGGCAAACCCAAAACGACCACATCATGCAGATTATGCAACACCAAAAAGCGAATATCCTCCTGATGTGCAGGAGCCATGCACATGGTCAATTGAGTCCAGTACTGAGGCTTATTCTTGGCCAAAGGTGTAGCATCAATTCCTCTCAATGGAATAGGATACTGTAAGGACTCCAAGAAAAAACCACAGCGCCTGGCAAACTCCAAGTCCATCAAATTCAGGGCAGCGCCTGAATCCACAAATGCCATAACAGAATAGGACGACAAAGAGCAAATCAGAGTAACGGACAAAAGAAATTTTGGCTGTACCGTACCAATGGTGGCAGACCTAGCGAACCGTTTAGTGCGCTTAGGACAATCAGAGATAGCATGAGTGGAGTCACCACAGTAAAAACACAGCCCATTCTGACGTCTGTATTCTTGCCGTTCAGCTCTGGTCAAGGTCCTATCACATTGCATAGGCTCAGGCTTCTGCTCAGAAAATACCGCCAAATGGTGCACATTTTTACGCTCACGTAAGCGTCGATCGATCTGAATGGCCAAGGACATAGACTCATTCAGACCAGTAGGCGTGGGGAATCCCACCATAACATCCTTAAGGGCTTCAGACAGACCCTTTCTGAAAATTGCCGCCAGGGCACACTCATTCCACTGAGTAAGCACAGACCACTTTCTAAACTTCTGACAATATACCTCCGCTTCATCCTGACCCTGACACAAAGCCAGCAAAATTTTCTCTGCCTGATCCACTGAATCTGGTTCATCATAAAGCAATCCAAGCGCCAGAAAAAACGCATCTACATTACGCAATGCAGGATCTCCTGGCGGAAGGGAAAATGCCCAGTCTTGAGGGTCGCCACGTAGCAAAGAAATAACGATTTTTACTTGCTGAATGGGGTCACCAGAGGAGCGGGGTTTCAAAGCAAAAAACAGTCTACAATTATTTTAGAAATTCAGGAACTTAGATCTATCCCCAGAAAACAAATCAGGAATTGGAATTCTGGGTTCTAACATCGGGTTCTGAACTACATAATCTTGAATGCTTTGTACCCTTGCAGTGAGTTGATCCACACAAGAGGACAGATCTTGAATGTCCATATCTACACCTGTGTCCTGAACCACCCAGAGATTTAGGGGAAAAGAGAAACAAAACACACTGCAGAGGAAAAAAAAAAAAAATGGTCTCAGAACTTCTCTTATCCCTCTATTGAGATGCATTAACACTTTATGGCCAGCTGTACTGTTATGATTGAACTGGTGGTTAGGAGCACTAGAAATGACCAGATGAGCAAACTAGCAATACAGGACGAGTTCTGGGAAGTGGGAGCTCTGCTGACCGCAACCCCTAATCCTATCACAACAACTAGAAATAGCCGTGGAGCGTTCCTGACTCTGCCTAGACGCCTCTTCACAGCCTAAGAGCTAACTACCCCTAAAGATAGAAAATACAGCCTACGTTGCCTCAGAGAAATTCCCCAAAGAAATAGGCAGCCCCCACATATATTGACTGTGAGTTAAGATGGAAGTCACAAACACAGGAATGAAACAGGTTTCAGCATAGGAGGCCAGACTTAACTAAACAGACTGAGGATAGAAAAGGTATCTTTGCGGTCAGCATAAAAAACTAACAAAAAACCACGCAGAGTGTGCAAAAGAAACCACTGCACCGACTCACGGCGCGGTGGTGCCACTCTGCATCCCAGAGCTTCCAGCTAACAAGATAAACTCATAATAGTAAGCTGGACAAAAACACAGTGGTAACAAATAAGCTAGCAGGGACTTAGCTTTTGCTGAAGTAGACAGGTCATCTGAAAGATCCAAGAGAACTGAACCAGTACTAGGACATTGACAGCTGGCATCAAGTAACGATCTGAGTGGAGTTAAATAGAGCAGCCAGCCAAGGCCTAAACGAGATCAGCTGGAGAAGGAACCTCAGAACCAGCAGCTCCACTCACAGCCACCAGAGGGAGTCCATGAACAGAACTCGCCGAAGTACCATTCATAACCACAGGAGGGAGCTCGAGAACAGAATTCACAACAAATACCCCAGTCAGGGCTGCAATCAGCAGAAACTCCTGCCCAGGATTGCAACCCAGAGACCACTGCACTACCACCAACAACCACCGGAGGGAACCCAAGAGCAGAATTCACAACAGCCATGAGGGAATTCTCCTCGGGTGTGCTGCCCAATAGTATTTAACGATATCCAGAACAGACAAGCCCCCTTGTGATCTTTGAGAAGTGAGAACGGTTTTGTATATTCTACGGCGTCTTTCGATCCATATGAACTTCATTATAGCAGCTTGAAGAGACCTAAGTTCACCAAGGGGAACCTTAACGGGGAGTCTCAAAATAATAAAGTAGCTTAGGCAGAAGAGTCATCTTAACTGACGGTATCCAGCCAATCAGTGAGAGAAAAAATGGCATCCGCTTAGTCAATAGCCTCCTCAACTCTCCAAAAAGAGAGAGATAGTTACAATTCTATAAATTGTTATAGGAAGAGGACAGATAACCCCCAGTATATAATAGCCTCGATTTTCCATCTAAATATAAAGTTTGTCTTTAAATAGTCAAGTATATTAGGGGGAGGGGATGTTCAAGGGTAAGGCCTCTGTTTTAGAGGTATTTAATGTATATCCTGACAGCTGTCCATACTCCTTCAAAGTTACCATGAGGTTGGAGAGTGTTATATGAAGTTTAGTGAGGGTCAGTGAAACTTTGTCAGCAAATATTGAAATCTTAAATACCTTGTTCTTGACTTCCACCCCAGAGATTCTATGATTTTGACGTATCATTGCCACTAGAGTCTCTATACACATTACATATAGCGGGGGAAAGAGGGCTCCCGAGATACTAAATGTTTTCACTGTTTCAAACAAGAAAGACCAGTTAAGTCGGTCAAATGCCTTCTCTGCATCTAAGAGTTTGTGTTTTATGTTTGTTGGACACATCATTCAAATCTATAGCCCTTCTGGTGTTGTCCCCTCCCTGGCAAAAATGGACAAAGCCTACCTGATCCTTACTAATAAGCCGGGGTAGCCACTAATTAAGTCTATTAGCCAACATACGGGTAAATATTTTCAAGTCTGAGTTTAATAGGCTATTGGACGATAATTAGAGCAATCCAGAGGGTATTTTCCTTAGGAATAAGTATCAAGTATCAGTAGCATAGCTACTGGGGGGCAGAGGGGGCCATCGCCCCGGGCCCTGTTACATGAAGGGGCCCTCCGGGAGCCAGGGCCACTTCTGTGAGGAGGCAGAACACCGCATAGGAGCAGAGCAGTATAATGTCTGACGGAGACTCTGCAGGCTGCTAGCACAGTGGCCGGCTGCAGTCTCCCCCCTGCAGTGAATGGTTTCGCCCGTCTGACCTGATGATGAAGCTTTTCCTGGCTGCAGTTTTCTTCACTCTGTGCACGCTGGGATTGGCTCAGGCACGCTGGGTCCTAGTGCCCACCTTGCATTTCACTCACACTTCCTAGTCCTGCCTGCAGTGTAAACTTCATCAGTAAGTGCTGGGGATGGAACTTATTAGGTTTATTATATTCAGGTATGTCACTGAGACCGTTGGGGTATTGTGGGGGCTGAAAGTGAGTGAGGGGGGACAGGGTACTGAGGGGGTGGATGTGAGACCATGGGGGTATTGTGGGGGAGGGGGGACAGGACACTGGAGGGTGAATGTAAGACCATTTGGGTGTTGTGAGGGGAGAAGGTGGGTGAGGTGGGACAGGGTACTGAGGGGTGGATGTGAGATGATGGGGGTATTGGGGTTGAAGTGGGGGAGGGGAGACAGGGCACTGGGAGGTAAATGTGAGACCATGGGGGTGTTGGGGCTGAAGGTGGGTGAAGTGAGACAGGGCACTGGGGGGTGGATGTGAGCTGATGGGGGTATTGGGGCTGGAGGGGGGACAGGGCACTGGGGGCTGAATATTATAATGTTTTGTTATGATATTATATGTGCTCCATCACGTAATATTTGCTGTCTGGGGAGGCTGGAGATGGAGGGGTAAGGGGCTTTGATCCGTACCACCTGGGTCTTTTATGAGTATTAGTATAAGGAGCCCCCATACAGTAACCTAGAGCTGCATCACATTTACAGCACCACTCCAGCATTAGTTTTTATTTCATTACTGGAGCGGTGCTGAAAATCCCCGTCCCCTGTCTGATACTCACCTTCTGGCGTCTTCATCTGTTTTAGTCTCTGCTCGGCTCCGTCTCCTGCAGTTTGTGACCTGTCCGAGGCTGCAGTGTTTCATGGAGCGGCGCAGAGGTCACTAATCAATGTGAGTCTGTGGGAGCCTCGTTCTGCCTCTTCCTCACTCTCAGGCTATGTGCACACGGTGCGGATTGGCCGCTGCGTATTCGCAGCAGTTTTCCATCTGGTTTACAGTACCATGTAAACCTATGGAAAACCAAATCCGCAGTGCCCATGGTGCAGAAAATACCGCGTTGTATTTTCCGCAGCATGTCAATTCTATTTGCGGATTCTGCAGCGTTTTACACCTGCTCCTGTATAGGATTCTGCAGGTGGTAAAATGCAGGTGAAATCTGCACAAAAAACACAGGAAATCCGCAGTAAATCCGCACACGAATCCGCAACGTGTGCACATAGCCTCATAGTCTTACATTGAGCGCTTGTGACATAGCTTCTAACTTCTGGCCTGTCAGAAGCTCCGCTCACAAGTTTGAGCAGCGGCACTGCAGCAGTGCCACAAAATAGTGAATACGCCGCAGGATGAGTAAATGACCCGGGCATCCAAATCATGACAGGGAGCTGTGAGTCCATCATACTGTGTATATGGGAGCTGCAGGCCCATCATACTGTGTATAAGGGAGCTGCGGGCCAATCATACTGTGTATACGGGAGCTGCGGGGCCATCATACTGTGTATAAGGGAGCTGTGAGGCCATCATACTGTGTATAAGGGAGCTGTGCACACTGTTGTGAATTCTGCTCTTGGGCTCCCTCCGGTGGTTGTAAGTGGTAGCGCTGCTGTCTCTGAATCACAGCAGTTATCAGGTGTGTTCACTTTCTGTAATTCGGACTGGGCTATTTAGTCTTGCTTGACCCTTTAGTCAGTGCCAGTTGTCCATTGTTCCTGGAGGATTCACATCCTTGCCTGGTCTCTCCTGCTTTGCTGTTCATTTCAACAAAGATAAGTTCTGGCCTATTTTGCTGTCCACATGCTGTGGTCTATGGTTCAGTTCTTTTCCATGTTTTTTTCTTGTCCAGCTTGGTCTGTATAAGGATTTGTTTAGCCAAGCTGGTATCTCTGGAGATGCAGATATACCCTCCATATCTTTAGTTAGCTGTGGAGATTTTGTATTTTCTGTGGTGGATTTTCTAGTGTTTTTATACTGACCGCATAGTACTCTGTCCTATCCTTTCTATTTAGCTAGAAGTGGCCTCCTTTGCTAAAATCTGATTTCAGTCTGCGTATGTTATTTCCCTCTCCTCTCACAGTCAATATTTGTGGGGGGCTGCCTATCCTTTGGGAATTTTCTCTGAGGCAAGATAGTTTTCCCTTTTCTATCTCTAGGGGTAATTAGTCCTCCGGCTGTGTCGAGATGTCTAGGGAGCGCTAGGTACATGTTGTGAATTCTGTTTTTGGGCTCCCTCTGGTGGTTACTGGTGGTACTGGCTGACTTTTGTCTTGCACCTGTTCCCATCAGGAAACTGGGAGTTTCCTATTTAGTCTGGCTTCTCAGTCATTCTAGTGCCGGCAATCAATGTTACCAGAGCACCTCTGTTGCTTGCTACCTGCCCCAAGTCTGCAATTCAGCTAAGTTGGATCTTTGGCATTTTTTGTGTTTGTTTGTCCAGCATGCATTTATATTTCTCTTGCTGCTGGAAGCTCTAGTGATCTGAAATTACTACTCCGGTGTCATGAGTTGATAACGGAGTTAAAGTAGTTTCAGGATGGCTGTTTAGGGTTTTGAGGTGACCGCGAAGTCCTCTTTTGTATTTTCTGCTATCTAGTCAGAGGGCCTCTCTTTGCTGAATCTATATTCATACTGCGTACGTGTTTTCCTCTTACCTAACCGTTATTATATGTGGGGGGCTACTATCACTTTTGGGGTTTCCCTGGAGGCAAGCCAGGTCTGTGTATTCCTCTACTAGGGGGTAACTAGATCTCCGGCTGGTGCGAGGTGTCTAGGGATAATCGTAGGCACACCCCCTGGCTACTATTAGTTGCGTGTTAGGTTCAGCGTCGCGGTCATCTGAGATTCCATCATTCCTAGAGCTAGTCCGTTTTTGCCTGAGTCCCTGCCATTGGGAACCATGACAGGTACATTCCACGGCTACTTCTAGTTGCAGTGTTAAGTTCAGGGTCTGCGGTCAGTACAGGTACCACCTTCTCCAGAGTACGTCCCATGCTGCTCCTAGGCCACCAGATCATAACAGTACAACTGGCCCACAATGAGTTAACCGCATCTCAGAAGAAGGGAAGGAAAGTGCTGAGCCATTTTTTTTTCTGTAGTCTGTTGTGGTTTTTTTTTTCCTTCCCTCTTTACCTCTGGGTGGCTCAGGAGTTCGGCGCTGATATGGATGTTCAGGGATTAACTTCTCGTGTGGATCAACTTGCTGCTAGAGTACAGGGTATTTTCGATTATATCGTTCAGACTCCAGTTTTAGAGCCTAGAATTCCAACTCCTGATTTGTTTTATGGGGAAAGGTCCAAATTTTTGAGCTTTAAAAATAACTGTACACTGTTTTTTGCTCTGAAACCCCGTTCCTCTGGTGATCCCATCCAGCAGGTTAAAATTGTTATATCTCTGTTGCGTGGTGCCCCCAGGATTGGGCATTTGCCCTGGAACCTGGGAATCCGGCGTTGCTTAATGTTGACACCTTTTTTCAGGCGCTTGGGTTATTGTATGATGAACCTAATTCAGTGGATCATGCTGAGAAGACCTTGTTGGCCCTGTGTCAAGGTCAAGAAGCGGCAGAATCATATTGCCAGAAATTTAGAAAATGGTTTGTACTGACTAAATGGAATGAGGATGCCTTGGCTGCAATTTTCAGAAAGGGTCATTCTGAATCTGTTAAAGATGTTATGGTGGGGTTCCCCACGCCTGCTGGTCTGAGTGATTCTATGTCTCTGGCCATTCAGATTCATCGGCGCTTGCGCGAGTGCAGAGTTGTGCACACTATGGCATTGTCTTCCGAGCGGAGTCCTGAGCCAATGCAGTGTGATAGGATTGTGTCTAGAGCTGAACGACAAGGATTTAGATGTCAGAATAGGTTGTGTTTTTACTGCGGCGATTCTGCTCATGTTATTTCTGATTGCCCTAAGCGTACCAAGAGAATCGCTAGTTCAGTTACTATCAGTACTGTACAACCTAAATTTCTGTTGTCTGTGACCCTGATCTGCTCATTATCGTCATTTTCTGTCATGGCATTTGTGGATTCAGGCGCCGCTCTAAATTTAATGGACTTAGAATTTGCCAGACGTTGTGGTTTCCCCTTGCAGCCTTTGCAGAGTCCTATTCCTTTGAGGGGCATTGATGCTACACCGTTGGCTAAAAATAAACCTCAGTTTTGGACACAGCTGACCATGTGCATGGCACCAGCCCATCAGGAAGATTGTCGTTTTCTGGTGTTGCATAATTTGCATGATGCTATTGTGCTGGGTTTCCCATGGTTACAGGTGCATAATCCGGTATTAGATTGGAAATCTATGTCTGTGACTAGTTGGGGTTGTCAGGGGGTTCATGGTGACGTTCCCTTGATGTCAATTGCCTCCTCCCCCTCTTCTGAAATTCCTGAGTTTTTGTCAGATTTCCAGGATGTATTCAATGAGCCCAAGTCCAGTTCCCTTCCACCGCATAGGGACTGTGATTGTTCTATTGACTTGATTCCAGGCTGTAAGTTCCCTAAAGGCCGACTTTTCAACCTGTCTGTGCCAGAACATACCGCCATGCGGAGCTATGTTAAGGAGTCCTTGGAGAAAGGGCATATTCGGCCATCTTCTTCACCATTGGGAGCAGGTTTTTTCTTTGTTGCCAAAAAAGATGGCTCTTTGAGACCCTGTATTGATTATCGCCTCTTGAATAAGATCACGGTCAAATTCCAATACCCTTTGCCTTTGCTTTCTGATCTGTTTGCTAGGATTAAGGGGGCTAGTTGGTTTACTAAGATTGACCTTCGAGGGGCATATAATCTTGTTCGTATTAAGCAGGGTGACGAATGGAAAACTGCGTTTAATACGCCCGAAGGCCATTTTGAATACCTTGTGATGCCATTCGGACTCTCTAATGCTCCATCTGTGTTTCAGTCCTTCATGCATGATATATTTCGGAATTATCTTGATAAATTCATGATTGTATATTTGGATGATATTTTGATTTTTCCAGATGATTGGGAGTCTCATGTGAAACAAGTCAGGATGGTATTTCAGATCCTTCGTGATAATGCCTTGTTTGTGAAGGGGTCTAAGTGCCTCTTTGGAGTACAGAAGATTTCTTTTTTGGGCTTCATTTTCTCTCCCTCATCTATAGAGATGGATCCGGTTAAGGTTCAGGCCATTCATGATTGGATCCAGCCCACATCCGTGAAGAGCCTTTAGAAATTTTTGGGTTTTGCTAATTTTTATCGCCGTTTCATTGCCAACTTCTCCAGTGTGGTTAAACCCCTGACCGATTTGACGAAGAAGGGCGCTGATGTGACGAATTGGTCCTCTGCGGCAGTTTCTGCCTTTCAGGAGCTTAAACGCCGATTTACTTCTGCCCCTGTGTTGCGTCAGCCGGATGTTTCTCTTCCTTTTCAGGTTGAGGTTGACGCTTCTGAGATTGGGGCAGGGGCCGTTTTGTCTCAGAGGAATTCTGATGGTTCCTTGATGAAACCGTGTGCCTTCTTTTCTCGAAAGTTTTCCCCTGCGGAACGCAATTATGATGTCGGCAATCGTGAGTTGTTGGCTATGAACTGGGCATTTGAGGAGTGGCGACATTGGCTTGAGGGGGCCAAGCACCGTATTGTGGTCTTGACCGATTATAAGAATCTGATTTACCTCGAGTCTGCCAAACGGCTGAATCCTAGACAGGCCCGATGGTCCCTGTTTTTCTCCCATTTTGATTTTGTGGTCTCGTATCTTCCGGGTTCTAAGAATGTTAAGGCTGATGCCCTCTCTAGGAGCTTTCTGCCTGATTCTCCTGGGGTCCTTGAGCCGGTCGGTATTCTGAAGGAGGGGGTGATTCTTTCTGCCATCTCCCCTGATTTACGACAGGTTCTTCAGGAATTTCAGGCTGATAAACCTGACCGCTGTCCAGTGGGGAAACTGTTTGTTCCTGACAGATGGACTAGTAAAGTGATTTCTGAGGTTCATTGTTCTGTATTGGCTGGTCATCCTGGGATTTTTGGTACGAGATTATGTTGGTAGGTCCTTTTGGTGGCCTTCTTTGTCACGGAATGTGCGTTCTTTTGTGCAGTCCTGTGGGACTTGTGCGCGGGCCAAGCCTTGCTGTTCCCGCGCTAGTGGGTTGCTTTTGCCTTTGCCTGTCCCTGAGAGGCCTTGGACGCATATTTCTATGGATTTTATTTCGGATCTTCCGGTTTCCCAGAGGATGTCAGTTATCTGGGTGGTTTGTGACTGGTTTTCTAAGATGGTTCATTTGGTACCTTTGCCTAAGTTGCCTTCCTCTTCCGATTTCGTTCCGTTGTTTTTTCAGCATGTGGTTCGTTTGCATGGCATTCCGGAGAATATTGTGTCCGATAGACGTTCCCAGTTTGTTTCTAGGTTTTGGCGGGCCTTTTGTGCTAGACTGGGCATTGATTTGTCTTTTTCTTCCGCATTTAATCCTCAGACAAATATCCAAACCGAGCGAACTAATCAGACTTTGGAAACTTATTTGAGATGCTTTGTGTCTGCTGATCAGGATGATTGGGTGGCTTTCTTGCCATTGGCCGAGTTTGCCCTTAATAATCGGGCTAGTTCTGCTACCTTGGTTTCACCCTTCTTTTGTAACTCTGGTTTTCATCCTCGTTTTTCTTCGGGGCAGGTTGAGCCTTCTGATTGTCCTGGTGTGGTTGATAGGTTGCAGCAAATTTGGGCTCATGTTGTTGACAATTTGGTGTTGTCTCAGGAGGGGGCTCAGCGTTTTGCTAACCGTCGTCGGTGTGTTGTGTGATATAGTGACCCCTGTAACAGGTAGGGGGCGCTGCATGGTCTCCCCGGTATGTGCACGGAGTCGTATTGAGCCCGTGAGAATCGACCTGCAGTGATGTCAGGATCACGTGACCAGCCCAGGTGATCCATTACTGTGGGTGTGGTTACAGATACATAACCTGACCAGGGTGTGGGTGACAGGGTCCCCTGTGTGGATCCTGTGTGGTTCCTGTGTTGGATCTGAATGGTCCAAGTGCAAGGTCCTGGAAGCCTGTGCTTGGGCTGTGTGCCCCGTGTAGGAAGACCTGGGAGGAGGCTTCCTGGAAAGCACATGGCTTGGACCTGGTGGCCTGTGGTGTTGGACTGAGTCCTGAATAGCACCCAGACAGGCCACGGCTTCTGTGTTGAACGGTCCCAGGAGGGATGGACGTTCTGAAGAACACAGTGTGATCATGGTCCGGCACAGTCTGTGTTAGAAGCTCCTGCGAGTGGAGTCTTCTTGGAGCACTTGACAGACTGTGGACCTGGATGATCGGCGTTGGGGAAGCTACCGGCCTTCGGTGGCTCTGGACTGACTGATGTGTGCCGGCCAGGCAGGTTGGTGAACCCCTTTAGGCAGTTTCCCCAGGAGAGAGGACTGACAAGGAGTCAGCAGATGGAGCAGGAGCTCCCATAAGGTACCTCTATAAGCTGTTGGTGCTTGTAACCTGAACTGTGTAGTAACCCGTGGCAACTGGTCAGTGAGGACCAGCGTGTTTAGTTGCCACAGAATGAGGATGTGAAACTTGATGTGATGTCCTGGTACAGTGTATAAATGGACTGTTCGTGATGTGGTTTATGATACCTTAATAAACCAAATAGACTTTTTTGTTTTAAAAACCCGTGCCCGTGTGCTGAATGTCGCGGCAAAGCGAGTGTCCCCCAATACACTCAGTAAGAATAGTCTTACATTATCTTACATTTGGTGCTTGAATGCGGGCAACGATCCAGCACGCACACGTGGGAGTTAATTGCTGTGGCTCGGCGGGGCCACGAAGCTGACAAGCGTCTGGCTGTAACTCGGTGGGGTTACGAAGCTGACAAGCGTCTGGCTGTAACTCGGCGGGGTTACGAAGGGGACAAGCGGCGTCCTGTGGATCGGCGGGTCCACGAAGTCGGCGGTAGAGCCTTGTGGAGCATAGCTGCAGTGGCGGAAAGAGGTTCCACAGCAGGCAGAGCTGCAGTGGCTTGTGGTTGGCAGTACCAGCAGGAGCTGGTGAAGTGACGTATAAAAGAAAAAAAAAATGTTTAATTTTTTTTTTTCTCTCCCTTTTCTGCCAAGTTGTGCTGACTCTTAAAGGGCCAGTACGAGCCCAGAGACAAAGGGGTGTACTGTGCGAACTGGGGCCGGAGTGCCGTGGGGAAGTCCACGGGGTGTATCCCAGGGTGGGGAGTATCCGTAATAGTGAGCCGTGACCCCAAATGGAGTTGGTTGCCCAAAAGGGGGCGGAGTCCCAGAAAGGGGCGGAAACCCGAATAGGGGTAATGGCTCAAAAAGGGGTGGAATCTCAAAGGGGGGCTGAATCCCGAACCGGGGTGGTGTCAAAAAGCGGAGCACTTGCCCAAAAAGGGGGTGGAGCCAAAAAAGGGGCGGCAATCAGTGA
The DNA here is from genome assembly GCF_051348905.1 of Ranitomeya variabilis. NCBI lineage: Eukaryota > Metazoa > Chordata > Amphibia > Anura > Dendrobatidae > Ranitomeya > Ranitomeya variabilis. The sequence continues at coordinate 232,349,326 of NC_135235.1, forward strand.
GGTGTCACGACTGTGTCCTTTTTGGCTGGATGGAAAGTGTGTGCGGGGATTGATAGACCCGGGGAGAGAAGCATCTGTGCTGAGAACCCGTCCAGGAGATTCTGTGTCACCTGGCGACACTAAATGTTTTCAGGTAGCCACTATCTACATTGTCGCAGCGGAGGTTTCCACATACCATGAGGTGGCTGTAGTCCCGATCTTGCCGTATCCTATGGTAATAGGACAAGATTTGGAAGCACTGTGGGAAAAGGCTGAAGTGTTTGTGGATATAATGTGGATGTCAGTTAGTAATGTTGAGAAGGCGCCCCCTAGAGTTGACAGTCCTAAGGTAGGCCTGAACAAGGGAAAAGGTGCGACTGTCCAACTAACTGACCTGACGTCACCTGAAGTGTGCCACAATACGACTGGTAGTGGTCTGGTGGATAAAACAAGTGGAGCAGACACCCAGACAGAGAGTGACTTGCGGGGTCATCATACTGTAGGGTGTGACACAGACTCTGGGGGTGACTGTGACAAGTCATGGCCAGTAACAAGCGCATGTGCCATGGTGACAGGTGGAGGACGGGGTCCAGGACCTGTGCTGACAGGTGGAGGACGGGGTCCAGGACCTGTGGTGACGGGTGGAGGACGGGGTCCAGGACCTGTGGTGACAGGTGGAGGACGGGGTCCAGGACCTGTACTGACAGGTGGAGGACGGGGTCCAGGACCTGTGGTGACGGGTGGAGGACGGGGTCCAGGACCTGTGGTGACGATTGGTGGTGACTCCCGTTCAGATGGTGATGCCAGTGGAAAATGGAGTGGAGTGTAATAAGGTTGACTCAGGCAATTCTTCCTCCCGGCGCCGGAGACGTAAAAGAGCCAAAGGGGCTGAACCGGTTGTTCCGTGTGAGGAATTGACGGAAGATGCTGAGGACCTGGGGTGTATGAAGTACTCTGAAGTCCCAGGGAAAAGGGATGACCCTAATGATGTCACCGCTGAGACCCAAGAGAGGGCCGACCCTGACAGTGCGGAGTCTGAGGGTGCAGAAGTGGAGGAGGCCACCAAGGAGACGGTGTCTGAAGTAAATACCTCCTCAAGTAATGGATGTCCCACCAATCCAGAGGATGGGAGAAGCGAAATAGAATTGGTTATAGAGACGGTGAACGACCATGTCGAACGAGAAAGGGTCCTGAGACAAGCGGCTGAGCGCAGAGTGGATGAGCTGGAGAGGGAAGTCTCTGAGCTCAGAGGTCACCTGTTCAGATGGCAAAGTGTGTATCAGACCCTAAAGGAAGACATTGTAGTGCTTAGAGAAGTACTAAAAGGCCTTCTACAAGGAAAAGAGGTGGTGGTCGCGGACTTCTCGTGCCAGTACCAGAGTGGTAATGAGGGTAAAGCTGAAGAGGAGTTGGCGCTAAAAGCAGAACAAGATGGTCACCCGGTTGTGACAGGTGTCTTGATGGAAAGGTCCAGGGCAAGGCAGGAGCCATCTGTTCTTGAAGAAAGTGAGACTCCGCTCTTCAAGTGCGTGATGTACCCGTAGAGGCGCAAGATGCATGTACCCGCGAGGGTGTGCATGAGGCCTTTAAAAAGGCAGTGGAAGCGTGTAGTGTGCACTGGGCACTGGAGAAGAAACAGTTGGTGATACTGTCTACTAAGGAAGTCACAGTGAAGAGGGTGGCTGTCCTGAGGGACATGCACCTACGGTGCCTCCGCACGAAACAGATGGTCCTGTTGGGGAATGGTGAGGCCACTCGTTGTTTGAAGCAAGCCAGGAAAGCTCAAAGTCGTCTCGGCTTGGTAGAGGACACAGTCCAAGTGCCCAGAGCTCTGGTAGCGAAGCTCATTGACCGATTTGGGAAAGTGATGCAGGAGATGGTGGATGTGTCCAGTGTGAAGAGACTGAGGATTCCGGCTGAAGACGAGGCCCAGGTGGGTGAAGATGGAATGGTGTCATTCCTGGTTGTCGGGTCCAAGGAGAGTCTAGCGAATATCCGGATGCTCCTGAGGTATCGCGTGGCCTACCTGAGAGAAATAGAGCAGCTAAGACTGTACAGACGGCAGGTCAATAAACAGCTGCAGAACATAAGGTGGCGGCCGCCTTCTTCCCAAGGAAAAGGAAACAAAAGGGACATGTACAGTAGTAGACGTAGTGATGGAGGGTCAGACTCTGATCAGTTGCTAGTCTCGACTGTATGTGGGACTAATGACCACACCAACCGTGGGTGGCGACCCTGGAGAGAAAGGTCGAGTAAAGAGACAAACTTGACTAAAGGTTTGGTGACACAGACAGACTGTGACTTAAAGGCCAAAGCTCAAGGCCTACATGTTGACCGCTGGGGGCGGGGTAAACTCAACAACTGGATGGTTGTGTGTGATGCTCAAAACCGACTGAGACGGTTCTCTCGACAGGTAGGGCAAGGCAACGTGCGTGACATAACCCGTGACCCCACGTGTATGACAGGTGTTCAACCCCACAAGCTTGAACAGAGGGGGGGATATGTGATATAGTGACCCCTGTAACAGGTAGGAGGCGCTGCATGGTCTCCCCGGTATGTGCACGGAGTCGTATTGAGCCCGTGAGAATCGACCTGCAGTGATGTCAGGATCACGTGACCAGCCCAGGTGATCCATTACTGTGGGTGTGGTTACAGATACATAACCTGACCAGGGTGTGGGTCACAGGGTCCCCTGTGTGGATCCTGTGTGGTTCCTGTGTGGTTCCAGTGTTGGATCTGAATGGTCCAAGTGCAAGGTCCTGGAAGCCTGTGCTTGGGCTGTGTGCCCCGTGTAGGAAGACCTGGGAGGAGGCTTCCTGGAAAGCACATGGCTTGGACCTGGTGGCCTGTGGTGTTGGACTGAGTCCTGAATAGCACCCAGACAGGCCACGGCTTCTGTGTTGAACGGTCCCAGGAGGGATGGACGTTCTGAAGAACACAGTGTGATCATGGTCCGGCACAGTCTGTGTTAGAAGCTCCTGCGAGTGGAGTCTTCTTGGAGCACTTGAGAGACTGTGGACCTGGATGATCGGCGTTGGGGAAGCTACCGGCCTTCGGTGGCTCTGGACTGACTGATGTGTGCTGGCCAGGCAGGTTGGTGAACCCCGTTAGGCAGTTTCCCCAGGAGAGAGGACTGACAAGGAGTCTGCAGATGGAGCAGGAGCTCCCATAAGGTACCTCTATAAGCTGTTGGTGCTTGTAACCTGAACTGTGTAGTAACCCGTGGCAACTGGTCAGTGAGGACCAGCGTGTTTAGTTGCCACAGAATGAGGATATGAAACTTGATGTGATGTCCTGGTACAGTGTATAAATGGACTGTTCGTGATGTGGTTTATGATATCTTAATAAACCAAATAGACTGTTTTGTTTTAAAAACCCATGCCCGTGTGCTGAATGTAGCGGCAAAGCGAGTGTCCCCCAATACACTCAGTAAGAATAGTCTTACATTATCTTACAGTTGGTTCCCGGCTTCGGGTTGGGGATTTGGTCTGGTTGTCTTCCCGTCATGTTCCTATGAAGGTTTCTTCCCCTAAGTTTAAGCCTCGGTTTATTGGCCCTTATAGGATTTCTGAGAATATCAATCCAGTGTCTTTTCGTTTGGCCCTTCCGGCCTCTTTTTCCATCCATAATGTTTTTCATAGATCTTTGTTGCAGAAATATGTGGTGCCCGTTGTTCCCTCTGTTGATCCTCCTGCCCCGGTGTTGGTTGATGGGGAAGTGGAGTATGTGGTTGAGAAGATTTTGGATTCTCGTTTTTCGAGGTGGAAGCTTCAGTATCTTGTCAAATGAAAGGGTTATGGCCAGGAGGATAATTCTTGGGTTGTTGCCTCCGATGTTCATGCTGAGGATTTGGTTCGTGCCTTTCATTTGGCTCGTCCGGATCGGCCTGGGGGCTCTGGTGAGGGTTCGGTGACCCCTCTTCAAGGGGCGGGTACTGTTGAGCTCCCTCCGGTGGTTGTAAGTGGTAGCGCTGCTGTCTCTGAATCACAGCAGTTATCAGGTGTGTTCACTTTCTGCAATTCGGACTGGGCTATTTAGTCTTGCTTGACCCTTTAGTCAGTGCCAGTTGTCCATTGTTCCTGGAGCATTCACATCCTTGCCTGGTCTCTCCTGCTTTGCTGTTCATTTCAACAAAGATAAGTTCTGGCCTATTTTGCTGTCTACATGCTGTGGTCTATGGTTCAGTTCTTTTCCATGTTTTTGTCTTGTCCAGCTTGGTCTGTATAAGGATTTGTTTAGCCAAGCTGGTATCTCTGGAGATGCAGATATACCCTCCATATCTTTAGTTAGCTGTGGAGATTTTGTATTTTCTGTGGTGGATTTTCTAGTGTTTTTATACTGACCGCATAGTACTCTGTCCTATCCTTTCTATTTAGCTAGAAGTGGCCTCCTTTGCTAAAATCTGATTTCAGTCTGCGTATGTTATTTCCCTCTCCTCTCACAGTCAATATTTGTGGGGGGCTGCCTATCCTTTGGGAATTTTCTCTGAGGCAAGATAGTTTTCCCTTTTCTATCTCTAGGGGTATTTAGTGCTCCGGCTGTGTCGAGATGTCTAGGGAGCGCTAGGTACATTCCACGGCTACTTCTAGTTGTGGTGTTAAGTTCAGGGTCTGCGGTCAGTACAGGTACCACCTTCTCCAGAGTACGTCCCATGCTGCTCCTAGGCCACCAGATCATAACAGCACACATCATACTGTGTATAAGGGAGCTGTGAGTCCATCATACTGTGTATAAGGGAGCTGTGAGTCAATCATACTGTGTATACGGGAGCTGCGGGGCCATCATACTATGTATAAGGGAGCTGTGAGTCCATCATACTGTGTATACGGGAGCTGCGGGGCCATCATACTATGTATAAGGGAGCTGTGAGTCCATCATACTGTGTATACGGGAGCTGCGGGCCCATCATACCATGTATAAGGGAGCTGTGAGTCCATCATACTGTGTATATGGGAGCTGCGGGTCCATCATACTGTGTATACGGGAGCTGCGGGCCAATTATAATGTGTATAAGGGAGCTGCGGGCCAATCATACTGTGTATACGGGAAGCTGCGGGCCCATCATACTGTGTATACGGGAGCTGCGGGCCAAACATACTGTGTCTAAGGGAGCTGCGGGCCCATCATACTGTGTATAAGGGAGCTGCGGGTCCATCATACTGTGTATACGGGAGCTGCGGGCCAATTATAATGTGTATAAGGGAGCTGCGGGCCAATCATACTGTGTATACGGGAAGCTGCGGGCCCATCATACTGTGTATACGGGAGCTGTGGGCCCATCATACTGTGTATAAGGGAGCTGCGGGCCCATCATACTGTGTATAAGGGAGCTGTGGGCCCATCATACTGTGTATAAGGGAGCTGCGGGTAAATCATACTGTGTATATGGGAACTGCGGGCCAATAGTACTGGGTATAAGGGAGCTGTGGGCCCATCATACTGTTTATAGGGAAGCTGCGGGCCCATCATACTGTGTATACGGGAGCTGCGGGCCCATCATACTGTGTATAAGGGAGCTGTGGGCCCATCATACTGTGTATAAGGGAGCTGCGGGCCCATCATACTGTGTATAAGGGAGCTGCGGGCCCATCATACTGTGTATAAGGGAGCTGTGGGCCCATCATACTGTGTATAAGGAAGCTGTGGGCCCATCATACTGTGTACAGGGGAACTGTGGGGGACATCATTCTGTTTGACGGGAGCTGCAGGCCCATCATACTGTGTATAAGGGAGCTGTGGACCCACCATACTGTGTATAGGGAACTGTGAAGGCATATTGTGCATATTTGAGCTGTTGACCCATTACACTGTATATAGGGGAGCTCTGGTGGGCATTATACTTTCTATAGTGGAGTTCTGTCAGCATTATACTGTATATAGGGGAGCATTGGGCTCATACTACCTATAGGGGAGCAGTGGGAACATCATACTGTGTAAAGGGGAGCAGTGAGAACATCATACGGTGTATCGGGGAGTTATAGAATCATCATACTGTGTATAGGGGAGCTGTGGGGGCCTTATGCTCTGTATAGGGAAGCTTTAAGCTCACCATACTGTGTATAATGGAGCAGTACATGGGGGAACTTAGGGGACATTATTAAATGTTAAGTGGGCGGTAAAGCCAATGTTCGTTTTTGTATATAGATTTATTTTCAATAACAGTAGGGTCATATTCTGAGGTTCCCCTATATTCACAATTAGAGTGCGCAACCGTAGCTGTAATCAGGGTTAGCTGGTTAGGGGCCCACTCAGATGTTTCGCACCCCCTAAGTTGAAACCCTAGCTACGCCTCTGTCAAGTATGAATGCAACCGGGTATCCGATATGGGAGAGCATTCCATGAATGAATTAAACATTTCAGTCTTGTGGGGGATCAGCTCCTCTGCAAAAGTTTTATAATAAAGATATGTTGGCCAGTCTGGGTCAGGAGACTTTCCCAAAGGCAAGTCTTTCAAGATTTCAGCTATTTCCTCCTGGGTAACCGGAATATTAAGAGAGTTTATCGCTTCAGGAGCCAGGACTGGTATACTTAAATTGGATAAATAATTTTTCAATAGGGAGTCCCTTCTATTCTCATCCAAAGGAAGCAAATCCTGGAGATTATATAACATACTATAGAAGTTATAAAATAAATTAGAAATCGCAGATGGATTGTAGTGTATAGTGCCGTCTTCACGTCTTGGAGATTCAATGACAAAGCCTTCTCCTTCAATTGCTTCGCCAATAGTATATGTGCTTTATTGCCGTGTTTTATAATATTTTTGCTTTGTGTATAAAAGTAGTTTGTCTACTTTTCATGTAGATAGGTCTTTCAACTTATTTCTAATCTCTATCACCTTCCTTAAAACCTGCAGAGAAGGAGATGCAGTTAGTAGGGTTGAGCGAAACGGATCGGTCATTTTCATAAGTCGCCGACTTTTGGCAAAGTCGGCATCTCATGAAACCCGACCCGATCCCTGTGTGGGGTCGGCCATGCGGTACGCGACTTTCGTGCCAAAGTCGCGTTTCAATGACGCTAAAAGCACCATTTCTCAGCCAATGAAGGTGGACGCAGAGTGTGGGCAGCGTGATGACATAGATCTCAGTCCCCACCATCTTAGAGAAGGGCATTGCAGTGATTGGCTTGCTTTCTGCCGCGTCACAGGGGCTATAAAGGGGCGTTCCCGCCGACCGCCATCTTACTGTTGCTGAACTGAGCGTAGAGAGAGGTTGCTGCCGCTTTGTCAGAAGCAGGGATAGTGTTAGGCAGGGTACATTCACCCCCAAACCGCTTGTGCTGTAGCGATTTCCACTGTCCAACACCACCTTTTGTTTGCAGGGACAGTGGAAGCTACATTTTTTTTTCCTCAGCGCTGTAGCTCATTGGGCTGCCCTAGAAGGCTCCCTGATAGCTGCGTTGCTGTGTGTGTACGCCGCTGTGCAAACCAACTGCTTTTTTCAAAGCACAAATCCTGTTGTTCCTTCCTTTCTGCACAGCTATCTTGTTTGTTTGTCCACACTTTTGTGTGCAGCAGTCCTTTTTATAGCTGCCTGCCATACTTTTCTGAGATTACTGCAGGGAGATAAAGATTGGCAAGTCTGCCTCTGTGCCAGTGCTGTGTGTGGCATCTGTCTCTCATTATGTGCCACCGAAAACCTAGTGTGTAATACTGGTCCATTTTTTAAAAAAAAATTTTTTAATTCTCCCTGAAAAAAAAAAAAAAAAAATAGTGGGAGATTAAGATTGGCATTTCTGCTTGAGTGTCGGTCGTGTGTGTGCCATCTGTCTCAAATTATTGGGGCACAGAAAACCTAGTGTGTAACATTGGGCCTGGTTTTCCTTTCAGTGTCAGCCACCTACAAAGGTGTATATAAATCCTACAGAAGTTAGAGTTCACCTTATAAGTTGTTTTACAGTAACAAATACCGTTACTTTGGTTATGTTTTGCAAACAATGAGGAAGTCTGGTGGAAGAGGTCGTGCCCGTGGGCGGTCATTGTCAGCTGGTAATGATGGTAGTGGTGGTGGAGCATCTGGTGGTCGTGGTAAAAGCAGTACAGCACCTAAGTCTCGAGTTGTTGAGCCAGGTTCGTCGTCTGGCTACACAAGGCCTCGAACGCTCCCTTTTCTGGGAGTAGGAAAACCGCTTTTAAAGCCGGAGCAGCAAGAACAAGTTTTGGCTTTCCTTGCTGACTCAGCCTCTAGCTCTTTTGCCTCCTCTTCTGAAAGTGCTAAATGTAAAAGCAGCGCGTCGTTAGTGGATGTTCACGGTCAGGGACAAGTCGCTTCCTTGTCTTCTTCACCCAGAACAAGAGAGAAGGATGCGTCAGGAGACACAACGGGTTACTCCATGGAGCTCTTTACACATACCGTTCCTGGGTTAGACAGTGAAACAGTTAACAGGCCATGCCCATTAGAAGTTGAATCGGACATGGAGTGCACTGATGCACAGCCACAGCCAGGTTACTATGCTGTTCCTTTGACTCAGACCAGAACATTGCCCTCGCAGTGTACTGAGCCAGAATCAAACCCAGCTGAGACTATGGTGCCCCGTCACGAACGCTATACCAACGGCTTACACGGTGACACAGACGAAGTTGCACACGAGATAGAAGAGGAGGTCATAGATGACCCAGTTGTTGACCCCGATTGGCAGCCATTGGGGGAACAGGGTGCAGGCGGCAGTAGTTCTGAAGTGGAGGAGGAGGAGCCGCAGCAGGCATCAACATCACAACAGGTTCCATCTGCCGGGCCCGTATCTGGCCAAAAGCGCATGGCAAAACCAAAACCAGTTGGAGGACAACGTGGCCATCCGGTTAAAGAAGCTCAGTCTGCAATGCCTGAAAAGGTATCCGATAGTAGAAAGAGTGCAGTCTGGCATTTTTTTAAACAACATCCAAATGATCAGCGCAAAGTCATCTGTCAAAAATGTTCAACTACCTTAAGTAGAGGTCAGAATCTTAAAAGTCTAAATACAAGTTGCATGCATAGACATCTAACCACCATGCATTTGCAAGCCTGGACTAACTACCAAACGTGCCTAAAGGTTGCAGCACCCTCGGCCAATTAAGCTAGTCAGCAACGCTACATCCCTTCCCTCACTGTAAGCCCACCATTTCCCGCACCACCTGCAGTATCTGTGCAGCTTTTGTCTCCAGGCCAAAGCAGTCAGGGAATCACCAGGTTCATAGTAGGAAACTGCATGTAGGGCACCGGCAAGAATACCATCTCCAACCCTCTCTCAGTCTGCCATGTCCACCGGCACCACCGCTAGTTCCACGATCTCCAGCTCTCCAGTCCAGCTCACCCTACATGAGACTCTTGTTAGGAAAAGGAAGTACTCATCCTCGCATCCGCGTACACAGGGTTTGAACGCCCACATTGCTAGACTAATCTCATTAGAGATGATGCCCTACCGGTTAGTTGAAAGCGAAGCTTTCAAAGCGCTGATGGACTACGCTGTACCACGCTACGAGCTACCCAGTCGACACTTCTTTTCTAGAAAAGCCATCCCAGCCCTCCAACAGCATGTTAAAGACCACATCGTCCATGCACTCAGGCAGTCTGTGACTACAAAGGTGCACCTGACAACAGATGCATGGACCAGTAGGCATGGCCAGGGACGTTACGTGTCCATCACGGCACACTGGGTGAATGTGGTGGATGCAGGGTCCACAGGGGACAGCAATATTGGGACAGTTATGCCTAGCCCACGGTCAAGGACAGTTGGCTGTAGGCGTTCGCCCCCCCTCCTCCTCTTCCTCGTCCTCCTGCAGAAGCGAGAGCTCGTCCACAGACCGCAGTCGCACATCCACTCCATCCGCAGCTGCCACTGTTGCACACCAGGTGTGCCATTATGGGACAGCTAGTGGCAAGCGTCAGCAGGCTGTATTTGCAATGAAGTGTTTGGGCGACAACAGACACACCACGGAAGTTCTGTCCGAGTTCTTGCAGAAAGAAACTCAGTCATGGCTGGGCACTGTACATCTTGAGGAAGGCAAGGTAGTGAGTGATAACGGAAGGAATTTCATGGCTGCCATAGCCCTTTCCCAACTGAAACACATTCCTTGCCTGGCTCACACCTTAAACCTGGTGGTGCAGTGCTTCCTGAAAAGTTATCCGGGGTTACCCGACCTGCTCCTCAAAGTGCGCAGACTTTGCTCGCATATCCGCCGTTCGCCCGTACACTCCAGCCGTATGCAGAACTATCAGCGGTCTTTGAACCTTCCCCAGCATCGCCTAATCATCGACGTTGCAACAAGGTGGAACTCCACACTGCACATGCTTCAGAGACTGTGCGAACAGAGGCGTGCTGTTATGTATTTGTGGGAGGATACACGGGCAGGCAGTTGGATGGCAGACATGGAGTTGTCAGGTGTGCAGTGGTCGAAGCTACAAGACATGTGTCAAGTCCTTCAGTGTTTTGAGGAATGCACACGGCTGGTTAGTGCAGACAACGCCATAATAAGCATGAGCATCCCCCTAATGCGTCTGCTGATGCAAAGTTTGACGCACATAAAGGAGCAGGCGTCTGCAGCCGAGGAAGAGGAAAGCCTTGATGACAGTCAGCCATTGTCTGGTCAGGGCCGTGTAGAGGACGCGGTAGCGGGCGAAGAGGATGAGGAGGACGAGGAGGATGATGGGGATGAGTACTTTTTTAATGAGGAAGCTTCTCCTGGGCCAACAGAAATTAGTGGCGTTGCAAGGCCGGGTTCTGGTTTTTTAAGGGAGACAAGTGACGTAGATTTGCCTGTAACTGCCCCTCAAACCAGCACAACCGCAGATTTGACAACTGGAACTTTGGCCCACATGGCGGATTATGCCTTACGTATCCTCAAAAGGGACCCACGCATTATTAAAATGAGCGATGACGATTACTGGTTGGCCTGCATCCTTTGACCCTCACTATAAAGGCAAATTGCAAAATATTATGCCACATGAGAACCTCGAACAAATATTAGCAACTAGTGTTGAGCATTCCGATACCGCAAGTATCGGGTATCGGCCGATACTTGCGGTATCGGAATTCCGATACCGAGATCCGATACTTTTGTGGTATCAGGAATCGGAATCGGAAGTTTCCAGTGTATGGTTCCCAGGGTCTGAAGGAGAGGAAACTCTCCTTCAGGCCTTGGGATCCATATGAATGTGTAAAATAAAGAATTAAAATAAAAAATATTGATATACTCACCTGTCTGGAGGCCCCTGGACATCACCGCTGGTAACCGGCAGCCTTCTTTGTTTAAAATGAGCGCGTTCAGCACCTTCCATGACGTCATGGCTTCTGATTGGTCGCGTGCCGCTCATGTGACCGCCACGCGACCAATCACAAGCCGCGATGTCATCCCTCAGGTCCTAAATTCCCTTCTAGGAATTTAGGACCTGAGGGATGATGTCACGGCTTCTGATTAGTCGCGTGGCGGTCACATGAGCGGCACACGACCAATCAGAAGCTGTGACGTCATGGAAGGTGCTCAACGCGTTCATTTTAAGCAAAGAAGGCTGCCGGTTCACAGCGGTAAGGTCCAGGCTGCGTCGGAGAGGTGAGTATATCAATATTTTTTATTTTAATTCTTTATTTTACACATTAATATGGATCCCAGGGCCTGAAGGAGAGTTTCCTCTCCTTCAGACCCTGGGAACCATCAGGGATACCTTCCGATACTTGAGTCCCATTGACTTGTATTGGTATCGGGTATCGGTATCGGATCAGATCCGATACTTTGCCGGTATCGGCCGATACTTTCCGATACCGATACTTTCAAGTATCGGACGGTATCGCTCAACACTATTAGCAACCAAACAAGCAACTCTTGTAGACCGTTTGATTCAGGCATTCCCAGCACACAGCGCCGGTGATGGTTCTCACACGAGCTGCAGGGGGCTACAGGGCAGAGGTGTTAGAGGTGCACAAATCAGAAGTGGCGTTGGACAGAGGGGTTTTCTGACCAGGTTGTGGAGTGATTTCGCAATGACCGCAGACACGACAGGTACTGCAGCATCTATTCAAAGTGACAGGAGACAACATTTGTCCAGTATGGTTACTACCATATATACTCGAGTATAAGCCGAGATTTTCAGCCCAAATTTTTGGGCTGAAAGTACCCCTCTCGGCTTATACTCGAGTCACGGTCTGTGGCAGGGTCGGCGGGTGAGGGGGAGAGGGCGCTGAGGCATACTTACCTAGTCCTGGCGATCCTGACGCTCCCCCTGCCCGTCACACTGTCTTCGGGTGCCGCAGCTCTTCCCCTGTACAGCGGTCACGTGGGACCGCTCATTAGAGAAATGAATATTCATTTCTCTAATCAGCGCGGTGCCGGTGACCGCTGACAGAGGAAGAGCTGCGGCACCGGAGACCAGCTGTCCGGGGGAAGGAGCGGGACGCCGGGAGCAGGTAAGTATCGCATATTTACCTGTCCTCGTTCCACACGCCGGGCGCCGCTCTGTCTTCCCGGCGTCTCTCTCTCCGCACTGACTGTGCAGGTCAGAGGGCGCGATGACGCATATAGTGTGTGCGGCGCCCTCTGCCTGATCAGTCAGTGCGGAGAGACGCTGGGACCGGACGCTGGGGAGCTGCAAGCAAGAGAGGTGAGTAAGTATGTGTTTTATTATTTTTATTGCAGCAGCAGCAGCGTTATATATGGCACAGATTTATGTGGAGCATCTATGGGGCCAAACTGAACGCTGCAGAGCATTCCATATGGGGCAGCTTTATAATGAGCATCTGTGGGGCCAAACTGAACGGTGCAGAGCATATATGGCACAGATTTATAATGAGCATCTATGGGGCCAAACTGAAAAGTGCAGAGCATATAGGGCACAGCTATATAAGGAGCATCTATGGGGCCAAACTGAACGGAGCAGAGCATATATGGCACAGCTTTATAATGAGCATCTATGGGGCCAAACTGAACAGTGCAGAGCATATAGGGCACAGCTATATAAGGAGCATCTATGGGGCCAAACTGAACGGAGCAGAGCATATATGGCATAGCTTTATAATGAGCATCTATGGGGCCAAACTGAACGGTGCAGAGCATATATGGCACAGCTATATAAGGAGCATCTATGGGGCCAAACTGAACGGTGCAGAGCATATAGGGCACAGCTTTATAAGGAGCATCTATGGGGCCAAACTGAACGGTGCAGAGCATATAGGGCACAGCTATATAAGGAGCATCTATGGGGCCAAACTGAACGGTGCAGAGCATATAGGGCACAGCTTTATAAGGAGCATCTATGGGGCAATGAACGGTGCAGAGCATATATGGCACAGCTTTATATGGAGCATCTATAGGGCCATAATGAACGGTGCAGAGCATTGTATATGGGGCACAGCTTTATATGGAGCATCTATGGGGCCATAATGAACGGTGCAGAGCATTCTATATGGCACAGCTATATATGGATAATATATGGGGCAATAATCAATGGTATGGAGCATTATATATGGCACAGCTTTATATGGAGCATCTATGGGGCAATAATGAATGGTATGGAGCATCTATTTTTATTTTTGAAATTCACCGGTAGCTGCTGCATTTTCCACCCTAGGCTTATACTCGAGTCAATAAGTTTTCCCAGTTTTTTGTGGCAAAATTAGGGGGGTCGGCTTATACTCGAGTATATACGGTAACTATTTTTCATCCCTTATCGATGTTCTCCCTCAACCGTCATTCCCATTTGATTACTGGGCATCCAAATTAGACACCTGGCCTGAATTGGCAGAATATGCATTGCAGGAGCTTGCTTGCCCAGCAGCTAGTGTGCTATCAGAAAGAGTATTCAGTGCTGCTGGTTCAATATTAACCGAAAAAAGGACTCGTCTGGCTACCCAAAATGTGGATGATCTCACCTTCATTAAAATGAACCACTCCTGGATTTCAAATTATTTTGCCCCACCTTTCCCGGCTGACACCTAGCTTTCCTATAAAAAGGTCTTGCTTGTGGACTGGTCTTACTGAGTGTTCCAATCTCTTAATTTGCAGCAGCTGTTTGTCCAGCATACGACATGTTTACACCTCCCTCAATGGGAAAACTCCCCCCACGGGGCCGTGGTCTCGCCACTTGGCGCAAGCACCCATTAGAGTGCCGTTTGTCTGAAGAGGTGGGTGTGCCCGCTTTTGGTCGACGGCACTTCCACTGGGTCCCTCATAGTACAATAAAGTGTCTCTGGCGGTGGTGGCGCGCACCCAACGTCAGACACACCGTTGTAACATGAGGGGCCCTGGGATGGTACCGCCGGCCACAAGAGAGTTCACCCCCCCCAGCTCAAACTGTGCTCTACCACGTGCAAAATTATCTCTCAGAGCTCCACCAATGTTTAGTCTATGCGCTGACATCATTCAAAGCCTGGCACTGACAATACCAATTTGTTGACATCTATGATGCTAGTTAAAATAGTCTGGGTCAGTGTCCTATATTGACACCAGTAAATACTTACTGCTAAATTACTATGTCAGAAACTCAGCAGATGAGCCCACCCCTGTACCTAAGTATGCCACACTTTTGTTTTTTTGTTTTGTTGTTTTGCGAGACATTAACATCTATTTATTTTTTGGGAGTACTAACTGTGTCAGACACTCCTTGCAATCGTCCTCCGCTGACCACACCAATGCTGCCTGTGTACACATGTAACCTATTTAAAACTGCATAGAGCCTATTTTTATTTATTTTAGGCACAGTAAGCCTGTCTGCGGTCCCTCCTTGCAATCCTCCTCCGCTGACCACACCAATGCTGCCTGTGTACCCATGTAACCTATTTAAAACTGCATAGAGCCTATTTTTATTTATTTTAGGCCCAGTAAGCCTGTCTGCGGTCCCTCCTTGCAATCCTCCTCCGCTGACCACACCAATGCTGCCTGTGTACCCATGTAACCTATTTAAAACTGCATAGAGCCTATTTTTATTTATTTTAGGCCCAGTAAGCCTGTCTGCGGTCCCTCCTTGCAATCCTCCTCCACTGACCACAACAATGCTGCCTGTGTACCCCTGCGAGATAACTCTAAGTGCCTTGAGCCTATTTTTATTTATTTTAGGCCTAGTAAGCCTGTCTGCGGTCCCTCCTTGCAATCCTCCTCCACTGACCACAACAATGCTGCCTGTGTACCCATGTAACCTATTTAAAACTGCATAGAGCCTATTTTTATTTATTTTAGGCCCAGTAAGCCTGTCTGCGGTCCCTCCTCGCAATCCTCCTCCACTGACCACAACAATGCTGCCTGTGTACCCCTGCGAGATAACTCTAAGTGCCTTGAGCCTATTTTTATTTATTTTAGGCCTAGTAAGCCTGTCTGCCGCTCCCTGGTGTTGTCCTCCACTGTGTAAATCTGAGCTTCAACCTTCTGGCTCTCATTAAGTATCTGTTGGTAAAAATTGGTGGTTGGGGCCTACTAACGGTGTCTGCCGCTCCTGGGTGTTCTCCTCCTCCTGAGTGTTCTCCTCCTCCTTGGTGTTCTCCTCCAGGTTTCCTTGTCTGAGCTTCAACCTTCTGGCTTTCATTAAGTATTTTTAAATGTAACACTACAATTGCCATACTACTTGGGTTGGGGCCTAGTATTGGTGTTCTCCTCCTCCTTGGTGTTCTCCTCCAGGTTTCCTTGTCTGAGATTCAACCTTCTGGCTCTCATTAAGTATTTGTTGGTAAAAATTGGTGGTTGGGGCCTAATAACGGTGTCTGCCACTCCTGGGTGTTCTCCTCCTCCTGAGTGTTCTCCTCCTCCTTGGTGTTCTCCTCCAGGTTTCCTTGTCTGAGCTTCAACCTTCTGGCTCTCATTAAGTATCTGTTGGTAAAAATTGGTGGTTGGGGCCTACTAACGGTGTCTGCCGCTCCTGGGTGTTCTCCTCCTCCTGAGTGTTCTCCTCCTCCTTGGTGTTCTCCTCCAGGTTTCCTTGTCTGAGCTTCAACCTTCTGGCTCTCATTAAGTATTTTTAAATGTAACACTACAGTTGCCATACTACTTGTGTTGGGGCCTAGTAACGGTGTTCTCCTCCTCCTTGGTGTTCTCCTCCTCCTTGGTGTTCTCCTCCAGGTTTCCTTGTCTGAGCTTCAACCTTCTGGCTCTCATTAAGTATCTGTTGGTAAAAATTGGTGGTTGGTGCCTACTAACGGTGTGTGCCGCTCCATGGTGTTGTCCTCCACTGTATAAATCTGAGCTTCAACCTTCTGGCTCTCATTAAGTATCTGTTGGTAAAAATTGGTGGTTGGGGCCTACTAACGGTGTCTGCCGCTCCTGGGTGTTCTCCTCCTCCTGAGTGTTCTCCTCCTCCTTGGTGTTCTCCTCCAGGTTTCCTTGTCTGAGCTTCAACCTTCTGGCTCTCATTAAGTATCTGTTGGTAAAAATTGGTGGTTGGGGCCTACTAACGGTGTCTGCCACTCCTGGGTGTTCTCCTCCTCCTGAGTGTTCTCCTCCTCCTTGGTGTTCTCCTCCAGGTTTCCTTGTCTGAGCTTCAACCTTCTGGCTTTCATTAAGTATTTTTAAATGTAACACTACAGTTGCCATACTACTTGGGTTGGGGCCTAGTAACGGTGTTCTCCTCCTCCTTGGTGTTCTCCTCCTCCTTGGTGTTCTCCTCCAGGTTTCCTTGTCTGAGCTTCAACCTTCTGGCTCTCATTAAGTATCTGTTGGTAAAAATTGGTGGTTGGTGCCTACTAACGGTGTGTGCCGCTCCATGGTGTTGTCCTCCACTGTATAAAGCTGAGCTTCAATCTTAAAGCTCTCGTTAAGTAGTTGTTTTTAAAATGTGTGGTTGGGCCCTTAAAACGGTGTCTGACGCTACTGGGTTTTCTCCTGTTTTGTTGTCACGATCTTCAATGTTCATGCTTTCGGCTTACATTTTAAATAATTAAACTGCAGTTGGCCTACTACTTTGGTTGGGCCTAGTAACGGTGTGTGCCGCACCTTGGTGTTGTCCTGTGTTATTTTCCTGACCTTTAATCTTCAGGCTTTCGGCCTTCATTTGTAATATTAAACTGCATAGGGCCTACTAGTGTGGTTCGGCCCTACTAATGGTGTCTGTCTGCCGCTCCTGGGTTTTCTACTCCACTGAACTAAGCAATGCCACCTGGTTAGTCCTGTTACCAATTTTGACCTGCATTTTACCCACTTTATTATTTGGGCCTATATCAGTGTTTCCGCCTCATCCTGCCCATTGCCCAGCTGGTGCTAGATGAGTCTTGTGGTACTTTGACCCAGACCACTACATTCCCCTTGCATGCTACACAGCCACAATCTGACCCTGCTGAAAGTCAGGTTCCCCTTCCCGCATACTATACCACCTTACACAGGGACAAAGAAGAAGGTGCAGATGAAAGTGCAGGTTTCTTCAACAGGTAGGGGGGCATACTCGTTGGCGACATCACAGGCACAGGGCCCCTCAGAGTACGCAAAAGTGTCACTGCCGGTGGGAGGCGCCCCTGCCGTGCAAACACACCACCGTACTTTGAGGGGCCCTGTGCCAGTGCCAATGCGAACGAGTGGGCCTCCCTGCTTGCTCAGGATCACAGCACTTGCAAAGTTGAAATACCTCTCACTGCTCCACCGCCGTGACGTAGTCCACGTTTCCTGGGCCCACTAAAACCTTGAAGCAGCCCTACCCCCCACAACTTTTGCCAAATGACCCCCAATTTCCAATGCCCAACTATTATTATAAAGTTAATTAAGATTGGCAAGCTTCAGAAACAAGAATGGATGTTTTTTGTTATGACCCCAATGGCAGAGGGTCTCAGGAATAATGCTAAGTCAGTAAATACAGAAAACCAGCTCATAGGGCAGTGGTAACTGGGCTGACCATATAACTAATCCTAGCACCACAAATACCAGCAGCCGGGGAACGTTCCTACGTTGATCCTAGACGTCTCGCGCCAGCCGGAGAGCTAACTACCCCTAGAAGGGAAAAGAAAGACCTTTCTTGCCTCCAGAGGAAATACCCCAAAAAGTTGGATAGAAGCCCCCCACAAATAATAACGGTGAGGTAAGAGGAAAAGACAAACATAAGAATGAGCTAGGAATTTAGCAAAGAGAGGCCCACTAGCTAATAGCAGAATATAGAAAGATAACTTATATGGTCAGCAAAAAATCCTATCAAAAATATCCACACTGGAAATTCAAGAACCCCCGAACCGTCTAACGGCCCGGGGGGAGAACACCAGCCCCCTAGAGCTTCCAGCAAGGTCAGGAATCACATTTAGTACAAGCTGGACAAAAATGATAGCAAACAAATAACCCAAAAAACAAAGAAGCAAGACTTAGCTTAATTTAACACGAACCAGGACCAGCAAACAGGAGCAAACAGAATGTGTCTGATAACACCGATGCCAGGCACTGGACTAAGGTTCCAGGAGGTTTATATAGCAACACCCCTGAAGTAACGACCCAGCTGGGTGCAGACAGAGGGAAGGAAATCCCAGAGTCATATCACTAGTAACCACTAGAGGGAGCCAAAAAAGTCTAATTCACAACAGTACCCCCCCCTTAAGGAGGGGTCACCGAACCCTCACCAAGACCATCAGGGCGATCAGGATGAGCAGCGTGAAAGGCACGAACCAAATCGGCCGCATGCACATCAGAGGCAACCACCCAGGAATTATCCTCCTGACCATAACCCTTCCACTTGACCAAATACTGAAGCCTCCGCCTGGAGAGACGAGAATCCAAGATCTTCTCCACCACGTACTCCAACTCGCCCTCAACCAACACCGGAGCAGGAGGCTCAGCAGAAGGAACCACAGGCACAACGTAGCGTCGTAACAAAGACCTATGGAACACGTTGTGAATGGCAAACGAAACCGGAAGATCCAAGCGAAAGGACACAGGATTAAGGATTTCCAATATCTTGTAAGGACCGATGAAGCGAGGCTTAAATTTAGGAGAGGAGACCTTCATAGGAACAAATCGAGAAGACAGCCACACCAAATCCCCAACACGAAGTCGGGGACCCACACCGCGGCGGCGGTTGGCAAAACGCTGAGCCTTCTCCTGTGACAACTTCAAGTTGTCCACCACATGATTCCAGATCTGCTGCAACCTATCCACCACAGAATCTACTCCAGGACAGTCAGAAGGCTCCACATGTCCTGAGGAAAAACGAGGATGGAAACCAGAGTTGCAGAAAAATGGCGAAACCAAAGTAGCGGAACTAGCCCGATTATTTAGGGCAAACTCAGCCAACGGCAAGAAGGTCACCCAATCATCCTGATCTGCCGAAACAAAACACCTCAAGTAAGCTTCCAGAGTCTGATTAGTTCGCTCAGTTTGTCCATTAGTCTGAGGATGAAAGGCAGACGAGAACGATAAATCAATGCCCATCCTAGCACAAAAGGATCGCCAGAACCTGGAAACAAACTGGGATCCTCTGTCAGACACAATATTCTCAGGAATGCCGTGTAAACGAACCACATTCTGAAGGAACACAGGAACCAGATCGGAAGAGGAAGGCAGCTTAGGTAAAGGCACCAAATGGACCATTTTTGAAAAGCGATCACATACCACCCAGATGACAGACATACCCCGAGACACCGGGAGATCAGAAATGAAATCCATGGAAATATGTGTCCAAGGCCTCTTCGGGACAGGCAAGGGCAAGAGCAACCCGCTGGCACGGGAACAGCAAGGCTTAGCTCGAGCACAAGTCCCACAGGACTGCACAAATGACCGTACATCCCGTGACAAGGAAGGCCACCAAAATGACCTAGCCACCAGATCTCTGGTGCCAAAAATTCCCGGATGACCTGCCAACACCGAGGAATGAACCTCGGAAATGACTCTGCTGGTCCACTTATCAGGAACAAACAGTCTGTCAGGTGGACAAGAGTCAGGTCTACCAGCTTGAAATCTCTGCAACACACGTCGCAAATCAGGAGAAATGGCTGACAAAATAACTCCTTCTTTAAGAATACCAATAGGTTCTGTGACTCCAGGAGAGTCAGGCACAAAGCTCCTTGAAAGAGCATCAGCTTTCACATTCTTTGAACCTGGTAAATACGAGACCACAAAGTCAAAACGGGAGAAAAACAATGACCAGCGGGCCTGTCTAGGATTCAAGCGTTTAGCAGACTCGAGATACATCAAATTTTTGTGATCAGTCAAGACCACCACACGATGCTTAGCACCCTCGAGCCAATGACGCCACTCCTCAAATGCCCACTTCATGGCCAGTAATTCCCGATTGCCCACATCATAATTCCGCTCAGCAGGCGAAAACTTCCTAGAGAAGAAGGCACATGGTCTCATTACCGAGCAACCAGGGCCTCTCTGTGACAAAACGGCCCCTGCCCCAATCTCAGAAGCATCCACCTCGACCTGAAAGGGAAGTGAGACATCAGGCTGGCACAAAACAGGCTCTGAAGTAAACCGGCGCTTCAACTCCTGGAACGCCTCCACGGCTGCAGGAGCCCAGTTAGCAACATCAGAACCTTTCTTGGTCATATCCGTCAAAGGTTTAACAACGCTAGAAAAATTAGCGATAAAACGACGGTAGAAGTTAGCAAAACCCAAGAACTTCTGAAGACTCTTAACTGACGTGGGTTGAGTCCACTCATGAATAGCTCGGACCTTGACTGGGTCCATCTCCACAGCAGAAGGGGAAAAAATAAACCCCAAAAAGGGAACTTTCTGTACTCCAAAGAGACACTTTGAGCCTTTAACAAACAAGGCATTCTCACGCAAAACCTGAAACACCATCCTGACCTGCTCCACATGTGAGTCCCAATCTTCAGAGAAAACCAGAATATCGTCCAGATAAACAATCATAAATTTATCCAGATACTTCCGGAAAATATCATGCATAAAGGACTGAAATACTGAGGGAGCATTAGAAAGCCCAAAAGGCATCACCAAGTACTCAAAATGACCTTCGGGCGTATTAAATACAGTCTTCCATTCATCACCTTGCTTAATGCGCACAAGGTTGTATGCACCACGAAGATCTATCTTGGTGAACCACTTGGCACCCTTAATCCGGGCAAACAAGTCCGACAAGAGAGGCAAAGGATACTGAAATTTTACAGTGATTTTATTCAGTAGCCGATAGTCAATACAAGGTCTCAAAGATCCGTCCTTCTTAGCCACAAAAAAGAATCCCGCACCAAGAGGGGAAGAGGATGGACGGATATGCCCCTTCTCCAGAGACTCCTTGATATATGAGCACATGCTCAGGTACTGACAGATTAAATAATCTTCCCTTAGGAAATTTACTACCTGGAATCAAATCTATGGCGCAGTCACAGTCCCTATGAGGAGGCAGAGCACTGGATCTGGACTCACTGAATACATCCTGATAATCAGACAAATACTCAGGAACTTCCGAAGGAGTAGAGGAAGCAATAGACACCGGCGGGGAATCAGCATGAATTCCCTGACAGCCCCAACTTGACACAGACATTGCCTTCCAATCCAGGACTGGATTGTGGGTCTGTAACCATGGCAGACCCAAAACGACCAAATCATGCATTTTATGCAGAACAAGAAAACGAATCACCTCCCGATGTTCAGGAGTCATGCACATGGTCACCTGCGTCCAAAACTGCGGTTTATTTTCCGCCAATGGCGTAGCATCAATACCTCTAAGAGGAATAGGATTTACTAACGGTTCAAGAACAAAACCACAGCGCTTGGCAAATGACAGATCCATAAGACTCAGGGCGGCACCTGAATCCACAAACGCCATAACAGGGTAAGAAGACAAAGAGCAAATTAAAGTCACAGACAAAATAAATTTAGGTTCCAAATTACCAATGGCGACAGGACTAACAACCCTTGTTAGGCGTTTAGAGCATGCTGATATAACATGTGTAGAATCACCACAGTAAAAACACAACCCATTCTGACGTCTATGATTTTTCCGTTCATTTCTAGTCTGAATTCTATCACATTGCATTAAATCAGGTGTTTGTTCAGACAACACCACCAGAGGATTAGCGGTTTTGCGCTCCCGCAAACGCCGGTCAATTTGAATAGCAAGCGCCATAGAATCATTCAGACTTGTAGGAATGGGGAAACCCACCATCACATTCTTAATGGCTTCAGAAAGGCCATTTCTGAAATTTGCGGCCAGAGCACACTCATTCCACTGAGTAAGCACGGACCATTTCCGAAATTTTTGGCAATACACTTCAGCTTCATCCTGACCCTGAGAAATAGCCAGCAAGGCTTTTTCTGCCTGAATTTCAAGATTGGGTTCCTCGTAAAGCAATCCGAGCGCCAGAAAAAATGCATCAATATTCGCCAATGCCGGATCTCCTGGCGCTAGCGAGAAAGCCCAATCCTGAGGGTCGCCCCGTAAAAAATAAATAACAATTTTAACTTGCTGAGCAGAATCTCCAGATGAACGGGGTCTCAGAGAAAGAAACAATTTACAATTATTCTTGAAATTCCTAAACCTAAATCGATCTCCAGAAAACAATTCCGGAATAGGTATTTTAGGTTCAGACATAGGACTACTGGTAACAAAATCTTGTATACCCTGCACACGAGCTGCCAGCTGGTCAACACTTGTAATCAAGGTCTGCACATTCATGTCTGCAGCAAGCACACGCCACTCAAAGGTAAAGGGGAGGAAGAGAAGGAAGGAAAAAAAAAAAAAACTCAGAATTTCCTTTCTTATTATCCCACTTCTGCAATGCTTTAAACATTCAATATTGGCCTGGCATACTGTTATGACCCCAATGGCAGAGGGTCTCAGGAATAATGCTAAGTCAGTAAATACAGAAAACCAGCTCATAGGGCAGTGGTAACTGGGCTGACCATATAACTAATCCTAGCACCACAAATACCAGCAGCCGGGGAACGTTCCTACGTTGATCCTAGACGTCTCGCGCCAGCCGGAGAGCTAACTACCCCTAGAAGGGAAAAGAAAGACCTTTCTTGCCTCCAGAGGAAATACCCCAAAAAGTTGGATAGAAGCCCCCCACAAATAATAACGGTGAGGTAAGAGGAAAAGACAAACATAAGAATGAGCTAGGAATTTAGCAAAGAGAGGCCCACTAGCTAATAGCAGAATATAGAAAGATAACTTATATGGTCAGCAAAAAATCCTATCAAAAATATCCACACTGGAAATTCAAGAACCCCCGAACCGTCTAACGGCCCGGGGGGAGAACACCAGCCCCCTAGAGCTTCCAGCAAGGTCAGGAATCACATTTAGTACAAGCTGGACAAAAATGATAGCAAACAAATAACCCAAAAAACAAAGAAGTAAGACTTAGCTTAATTTAACACGAACCAGGACCAGCAAACAGGAGCAAACAGAATGTGTCTGATAACACCGATGCCAGGCACTGGACTAAGGTTCCAGGAGGTTTATATAGCAACACCCCTGAAGTAACGACCCAGCTGGGTGCAGACAGAGGGAAGGAAATCCCAGAGTCATATCACTAGTAACCACTAGAGGGAGCCAAAAAAGTCTAATTCACAACAGTTTTTGGCATTAAAATGGGCACTGTAGGTGTTTTCCTGGCCTCCACTCACTGCCGACTATGCTTCCCCATTGATTTGCATTGGGTTTCATGTTTCGGTCGATCCCCGACTTTTTGCGATAATCGGCCGACTTCACTCGACTCAACTTTGGACAACTGCGGAATATGTTGGCGCTATATAAATAAAATTATTATTATTATTATTATAAAGTCGGGTTTCGCAAAACCTGACTCGATCTTAAAAAAATGAAAGTCGCTCAACCCTAGCAGTTAGTTTAGGTTCTTCTCTTTTGAGTTGCAAAAAAGATTATTATGTTCAAGTTTGGCTTTTTTTTTTCAATTTGGAGCCCCCTTTAATACAATGATCCCTCGTGGCATTGAAGGAGAACAAACCGAGCCCTCATTTAGGTGGAAAAAGTCATACAGATGCTCAGGTAGTGTTTTCCTAATGTTGAGGTCCTTGACAAGAAATTCATTCAGGCGCCAGTGGCAGGCCCAAGTTAACGGCTGAGAAGACTTCAGTTCCAAGAGAATCGGGGCATGATCAGACCAAGAGATTTATCCCATCGTCATCCTTTTCAACATTCCAAGAGTTAAAATATTTCCCCCCCAAAAAAATATTTCCATGTGTAAAATAAAAAAAAAGTCCTAAATAAATAAATAAATAAAAATATTGTTCCAATAAATACATTTCTTTATTGTTATTATTCTGTATTGTTAGAACGCACCTAGTATATATATGTATTAATAGGTGCATTCGCAACCCGGGGTCCACCATGCAGGAGAGCAACCTGCTGCTGGCAAATGGCGGGGCTATATGGCGGTATAAGCTAACTCTGTTAACTCCACAGATTCACTAGAAACAAGATGCTTTGCCCTGTTAACCTCACAGAGGTACACAGCTACCAAACAGTGCAAAACTGTGGTCATACAGTCAGAGAAACAGGCAAACAACTCCTCACCGGAGGTGCCGGTATTCTAGCGGCTTATTTCAGCCAAGGCCCTGAATACACACATACAAACTCCTCACTGGAGGTGCCGGTTTTCTAGGGGCTTATTTCATCCAAACCCTAACCACATCCAGACATGACCACACTGGCGCTGAGCTCAAAGACTTTGGTTTGATACTAGCGCATGGCCGTGCGGCCATGTGAACCTTTTGTAGCTGCAGCAACTTCAGGACCTTCCTAGAGGACCAATGGGAGTTGCTGCAGTACTTGAGCAACTTCAGGACCTTCCTAGAGGACCAATGGTAGCTGCTGCAGTACCTGAGCATGTGACCCCTGACCTCCAATGAGAGGTCTTACCTTGGGCATGCTCAGAAGGGGAAAAGCAGGACTTAGTCCCAGAGACGTTTGCTCGCCGCTGACCAGTACTGGCTGCAATGGCTGAGCCTGGAAAGGCAGCAGTAACCATCCGCACAGTATCAGGCTGAGTCAGACGCTGGGACCGACGACTCCACTGTGGCTGGAGAAGAATGGGAGACCACAGCGGAGATGGCCCAAGATTATCCCTGTGCAGAGGCGGGAACTCGACCCCTAACATTTATGTAAATTAAAAAAAATCAATAAAAGTACACATATTTAGTATGGCCACGTCCGTAACGACCCGACCTATAAAACTGTCCCACTAGTTAACTCCTTCAGTGAACACCGTAAAAGAAAATAAAAAAAAAATAGGCAAAATACAATGGTTTATCATTAGTGATGAACGAGTGAGTATACTCGTTGCTTGAGATTTCCCGAGCTCGCTCGGGGAGTCTTCGAGTATTTGTAAGTGCTCGGAGATTTAGTTTTTGTTGACGTAGCTGCATGATTTAGAGCTGTTAGCCAGCATAAGTACATGTGGGGGTTGCCTGGTTGCTAGGGATTCCCCACATGTAATCAAGCTGGCTAACAGATGTAAATCATTCAAGTATGGCCATGAAAACTAAATCTCCGAGCAGTCATAAATACTCAGAGACCCCCCCCCGAGCGTGCTCGGGAAATCTCGAGTAACAAGTATACTCGCTCATCACTATTTATCATCATACCGCCGAACAAAAAGTGGAATAACACGTGATAAAAAAGACGGATATAAATAAACATTATACCACAGAAAACGGCATCTTGTCCCTCAAAAAATGAGCCGCCATACAGCATCAGCGAAAAAATTAAAACATTATACAGTTAGGTCCATATATATTTGGACAGAGACAACATTTTTCTAATTTTGGTTATAGACATTACCACAATGAATTTTAAACAAAACAGTTCAGATGCAGTTGAAGTTCAGACTTTCAGCTTTCATTTGAGGGTATCCACATTAAAATTGGATGAAGGGTTTAGGAGTTTCAGCTCCTTAACCTGTGCCACCCTGTTTTTAAAGAGACCAAAAGTAATTGGACAGATTCAATAATTTTAAATAAAATGTTCATTTTTAGTACTTGGTTGAAAACCCTTTGTTGGCAATGACTGCCTGAAGTCTTGAACTCATGGACATCACCAGACTCTGTGTTTCCTCCTTTTTGATGCTCTGCCAGGCCTTCACTGCGGTGGTTTTCAGTTGCTGTTTGTTTGTGGGCCTTTCTGTCTGAAGTTTAGTCTTTAACAAGTGAAATGCATGCTCAATTGGGTTGAGATCAGGTGACTGACTTGGTCATTCAAGAATATTCCACTTCTTTGCTTTAATAAACTCCTGGGTTGCTTTGGCATTATGTTTTGGGTCATTGTCCATCTGTAGTATGAAACGACGACCAATCAGTTTGGCTGCATTTGGCTGGATCTGAGCACACAGTATGGCTCTGAATACCTCAGAATTCTTTCGGCTGCTTCTGTCCTGTGTCACATCATCAATAAACACTAGTGACCCAGTGCCACTGGCAGCCATGCATGCCCAAGCCATCACACTGCCTCCGCCGTGTTTTACAGATGATGTGGTATGCTTTGGATCATGAGCTGTACCACGCCTTCGCAATACTTTTCTCTTTCCATCATTCTGGTAGAGGTTGATCTTGGTTTCTTCTGTCCAAAGAATGTTCTTCCAGACCTGTGCTGGCTTTTTTAGATGTTTTTTAGCAAAGTCCAGTCTAGCCTTTTTATTCTTGATGCTTATGAGTGGCTTGCACCGTGCAGTGAACCCTCTGTATTTACTTTCATGCAGTCTTCTCTTTATGGTAGATTTGGATATTAATACGCCGACCTCCTGGAGAGTGTTGTTCACTTGGTTGGCTGTTGTGAAGAGGTTTCTCTTCACCATGGAGATTATTCTGCGATCATCCCCCACTGTTGTCTTCCGTGGGCACCCAGGTCTTTTTGCATTGATGAGTTCACCAGTGCTTTCTTTCTTTCTCAGGATGTACCAAACTGTAGATTTTGCCACTTCTAATATTGTAGCAATTTCTCGGATGGGTTTTTTCTGTTTTCGCAGCTTAAGGATGGCTTATTTCACCTGCATGGAGAGCTCCTTTGACCGCATGTTTACTTCACAGCAAAACCTTCCAAATGCAAGCACCACACCTCAAATCAACTCCAGGCCTTTTATCTGCTTAATTGAGAATGACATAACGAAGGGATTGCCCACATCTGTCCATGAAATAGCCTTGGAGTCAATTGTCCAATTACTTTTGGTCCCTTTAAAAACAGGGCGGCACATGTTAAGGAGCTGAAACTCCTAAACCCTTCATCCAATTTTAATGTGGATACCCTCAAATGAAAGCTGAAAGTCTGAACTTCAACTGCATCTAAATTGTTTTGTTTAAAATTCATTGTGGTAATGTCTATAACCGAAATTAGAAAAATGTCTCTGTCCAAATATATATGGACCTAACTGTAGCTCTCAGAATAAAGCGATGCAAAAATAATTATTTTTCTATAAAATAGTTTTTATTGTATAAAAGTGCCAAAACATAAAAAAAGAGGTATCACTGTAATCGTACTAACCTGAAGAATAAAACTGCTTTATCGATTTTACCTAATGTGTAACGGTATAAACGCCCCCCAAAAGAAATTCACGAATTGCTGGTTTTAGTTCATTCTGCCTAACAAAAATTGGAATAAAAAGGATCAAAAACTGTCATGTGCCCGAAGAAGATACCAATAAAAACATCAACTCGTCCCGCAAAAAACAAGACCTCACATGACTCTGTGGACCAAAATATGGAAAAATTATAGCTCTCACAATGTGGTAACGTCAAAAATATTTTTTGCAAAAAAAAAGCGTCTTTTAGTGTGTGACAGCTGCCAAACATAAAAACCCGCCATAAAAACCCACTGTAAATAGTAAATCAAACCCCCCATTATCACCGCCTTAGTTAGGGAAAAAAATAAAATAAAAAAATGTATTTATTTCCATTTTCCAATTAGGGTTAGAGTTAGGGTTGGGGCTAAAGTTAGGGTTGGGGCTAAATTTAAGGTTAGGGTTGGGGCTAAAGTTAGGGTTGGGGCTAAAGTTAGGGTTAGGGTTGGGGCTAAAGTTAGGGTTGGGGTTAAAGGACCACTGTCAGCCCCCTCCAGCCCTTATAAACTAAAAGAGCCACCTTGTGCAGCAGTAATGCTGCATTCTAACAAGGTGGCTCTTTTAGTTTTTGGTTCTAGTATTCCCAAAATAAAGCGCTTTGAAACTTAGCCACAATACCTGTCTTTAGCCAGGGTGGTGGGTTCTCACTCCCCAGCTTCAACCGCTACTCTGCCGTCACTCCAATCTTCAGCGGCTTTTGGCGCCACCCCTCCGCGTTTTTTTCTCTTCAAAACTGGCGCCTGCGCTGTGTGTAAGCTCTGGCCGTGTGACGTCCTAGCCAGGCTTGCAGACTGCGCCTGTGCGGGCATTGCGGCCACCCACCTTGGGGATCCCCACCCCGCAGTGTGTTATGCATTATGCACAGTGTGGGGCTAGGATTCCTGGGCATGCGCATTGCGTGTGTCAGCCTGTCACCCAGGTCCCCCGCCTTACAGCATCTGTATACTGCCCGGCGATTGCTAGGAGGAGGCACGATCAGCTGAATACAGTATACAGACGTTGTAAGGGGGACCTGGGTGACAGGCTGACACACGCAGTGCGCATGCCCAGGAATCCTAGCCCCGCACTACGGTAAAACGGTGCTCCTTCCCTTCCGAGCTCTGCTGTGCGCCCAAACAGTGGTTTACCCCCACATATGGTGTATCAGCGTACTCAGTACAAGTTGCACAACAACATTTGGCGTCCAATTTCTCCTCGTACCCTTGGAAAAATAAAAAATTGTGGGCAAAAAATCATTTTTGAGGAAAAAATAAGATTTTTTATTTTTACGGCTCTACATTATAATCATATGTGAAGCACTTGGGAGTTCAAAGTGCTCACCACACATCTAGATAAGTTACTTAGGGGGTCTACTTTCCAATATGGGGTCACTTTTGGGAGGTTTCCACTGTTTAGGCACATCAGGGGCTCTCCAAACGCGACATGGCGTCCTATCTCAATTCCAGCTAATTTTGCAATGAAAAGTCAAATGGCGCTCCTTCACTTTTGAGCTCTGCCATGCACCCAAACAGTAGTTTACCTCCACATATGGGGTATCAGCGTACTCAGGACAAGTTGCACAACAACACTTGGGGTCCAATTTCTCTTGCTACCCTTGGTAAAATAAAACAATTTGGATCAGAATAATTTTTTTGTGAAAAAAAGTTAAATGTTCGGCTTTTTTTTACATTCCAAAAATTCCTGTGAAACACCTGAAGGGTTAATAACCTTGAATGTGGTTTTGAGCACCCTGAGGGGTGCAGTTTTTATAATGGTGTCACACTTGAGTATTTTCTATCATATAGACCCCTTAAAGTGACTTCAAATGTGATGTGGTCCCTAAAAAAAAATGGTGTTGTAAAAATGAGAAATTGCTGGTCAAATTTTAACCCTTATAACTCCCCAACAAAAAAAATAATTGGTTCCAAAATTGTGCTGATGTAAAGTAGACATGTGGGAAATGTTACTTATTAAGTATTTTGTGTGACATATCTCTGTGATTTAAGGGCATACAAATTCAAAGTAGAAAAATTGCGAAATTTTCAAAATTTTCGTCAAATTTTCGATTTTTTCACAAATAAACTCAAATAATGTCAAGTAAATTTTACCACTAATATGAAGTACAATAGGTCACGAGAGAACGTTGTCAGAATCACCAGGATCCGTTGAAGCGTTCCAGACTTATAACCTTATAAAGGGACAGTGGTCAGAACGTGCAAACCACCCTTGGGGGGTAAAGGGGTTACCTGTAGTGGACAATTTGAAGACAACAAAATTGCTACTCCATCCTTCTTTCTGTCATTGTAAGCTGAGTAGGCCCGGGAAAAAGAATTCAGTGTGAACTTAAAAGTGCCTGTATGGTCATAATTAGAGATGAGCGAATACTTCAATGTTCGGTTCGCATTACGCAATCAGGAGTCTCCACATTTCCAAAAATTGGAGCCTACTACCAAAGTGACATCAATATCACCAGAGTAGAAATAGTATAATAGGGACTGACACCTTTTCCACTACAGCCAACCCAACAGATGTAGACCCAACCAAGAGTGTTCACATTTCCACAAATTAGTGATAGTACAATAGAGAACGACACGTCTTTCACTAAACCCAATCCAACAGATGGGCAAAATAGGTAATACGGCACTCCTGTGGATGGTGCCCAAGTAGGATTCTGTCCCATGTAAATCTTGTAGAGAACGTGGCACTCAGATGAATGCTGTAAGCAGATAATTTTATTGTGTGAGGCAATCCAAAAATAAAGAGTACGTTTCAGTCCTAGAATAACCTTCATGAGTCAGACAGATTGCAGTGTGCAGAGGGTTACAGGCAGAAGCGAACACTCGGGATCAGCAGCAATATAATTCTCCCCACTGTAAGAGGCTATGTGGGGGCTCTTACGGTATATAGGGGCCTGTGTATGGGCCCATACGGTATATAGGGGGATGCCAGCAAACTTCATTCTGCTCAATATTAAGTCATATAATTAATATTAATATACAATGATTATAATTAATATTTTAATATTAACATTTGCCCTTCTATTATTATTATTTATTATTATACCACCATTTATTCCATGGCGATTTACATGTGAGGAGGGGTATGCATAATAAAAACAATTACAAAAATTTTAAAAAATACGAGTCACGACTAGTGTTGAGCGATACCGTCCGATACTTGAAAGTATCGGTATCGGAAAGTATCGGCCGATACCGGCAAAGTATCGGATCCAATCCGATACCGATACCCGATACCAATACAAGTCAATGGGACTCAAGTATCGGACGGTATTCCTGATGGTTCCCAGGGTCTGAAGGAGAGGAAACTCTCCTTCAGGCCCTGGGAACCATATTAATGTGTAAAAGAAAGAATTAAAATAAAAAATATTGCTATACTCACCTCTCCGAGGGAACCGGCACCTTACCGAGGGAACCGGCAGCGTTCTTTGTTTAAAATTCGCGCGTTTACTTGGTTACGTGAAGTCCCGGCTTGTGATTGGTCGCAGCGGCCATGTTGCCGGGACGCGGACCAATCACAGCAAGCCGTGACGTAATTTCAGGTCCTGCAGGATTTTAAAATTACGTCCCGGCGTTGTGATTGGTTGCGCCGCAGTCACATGGGCGACGCAACCAATCACAAGCCGTGACGTTACGGGAGGCTGGACACGCACGTATTTTAAAATGCGCGCTTGTCCAGCCTCCCGTGACGTCCCGGCTTGTGATTGGTTGCATCGCGGTCAACCAATCACAAGCCGGGAGGCTGGACGCGCGCATTTTAAAATGTGCGCGTGTCCAGCCTCCCGTGACGTCACGGTTTGTGATTGGTCGCGGCGGCCATGTTGCCGGGACGCGGACCAATCACAGCAAGCCGTGACGTAATTTCAGGTCCTGAAGGATTTTAAAATTACGTTCCGGCGTTGTGATTGGTCCGCGTCCCGGCAACATGGCCGCCGCAACCAATCACAAGCCGGGACGTCACGGGAGGCTGGACACGCGCGCATTTTAAAATGTGCGCGTGTCCAGCCTCCCGTGACGTCACGGCTTGTGATTGGTTACGTCGCCCATGTGACCACGACGCGCCCAATCACAACGCCGGAACGTAATTTTAAAATCCTGCAAGGACCTGAAATTACGTCACGGCTTGCTGTGATTGGTCCGCGTCCCGGCAACATGGCCGCCGCGACCAATCACAAGCCGGGACTTCACGTAACCAAGTAAACGCGCGAATTTTAAACAAACAACGCTGCCGGTTCCCTCGCTGAGGTCCGGGCTGCGTCGGAGAGGTGAGTATAGCAATATTTTTTATTTTAATTCTCTCTTTTACACATTATTACATTAATGTTGTTTCGATACCCGATACCCGATACCACAAAAGTATCGGATCTCGGTATCGGAATTCCGATACAGCAAGTATCGGCCGATACCCGATACTTGCAGTATCGGAATGCTCAACACTAGTCACGACTGGTACAGTAGGAGAGAGGACCCTGCCCGCGAGGGCTCACAATCTACAACCTAGAAAATTCATTGCCCACCCCTGCCCTTAGAGGGTCACAAATGGTAAGTAGCCCACACCCATGTTACTCTAATCCACCCCAGACCCGATGTTATTCCATATTTAGCGCCTTGTACTACATGTATAGCGCAGTCCATCACTGCATCGCCTCCTAGTGGTGGAAGTAATTAGTGCAGACAACACAGCTGAGCTGGATGATTTATTATTGTATAAGCAGATTATAATATTTGCTGCACCCATCACCTCACATTATTATAATTCATTACTGTTATTATTATCCTGGAAATGATAATCTCACTTCCAGGTCTAATCAGATGTTTGCATTAATCAATTTCACCTAATGAGTCATTATTGCAGATTTATAAAGAAAGAAAAGATGATTTATTATAAGATTTTTTAAGGTAAATTTCTGTAAGTGACTATAGAAGACCCTCGGATTTCTGTGCGCGCTGTTTATTTCAGGTGACAACTTTCCTCCAATATCTTGGTCTCTTCCAGGAATCACAGTATCTCAGATTATTAGATGTCATTTATCGGCACAGAACCTGAGGGACAGAGAAGGGGTTAATGATATATAAGGTATGCACATACACAACTCACACATGTGCACAGTGACTTTTTGTGACACATTTGTTTAAACAACTAGACATTTTTTTTCTTCATCTATTCTAAGTTGCAGCAACCATAACTTTTTTCATGGAAGCCTCAATACTAATGAAGTCTTCTTCTTCTTTTTTTGCCATGTTCTAGGGGCCATTTTGCATGTAATTAGCCATTACATTTATGTTTTTTTGCATTTACATAATAAAAAGAAAAAAACAATCACACTGTTCATCAATCACCATAATTTTAATGTTCAATGTATTACACATTTTGTCATAGTTATTGAGATATTAAATATGCCTGGTTTATTTATGGATTTGTGATGTTTACTTTTCAAAAGTGTTTTAGAATGTGATTATCATGTTTGTTCTTCATTATTTACTGGTAACTTTTTAGTAAACATAAGGGTTTGAATTTTATTTTACTACGTCTACAATTATACAGAGATGTACGAGTATATAGAGAAATATCTGTGTGTACCAGTACAATATGCCTGTTAAGAAGAAGAATACTGCTTAGATCTTTAGGCAAAGAAAATACTTCTATCATTACCAAAGCAGCCTGTGGATCACTATTAAAGCTTGTGTCTGCCGTGCTGCAGGTTGTAAATTTGAATGTTTGGAAAAAGAAGACAAAAGTTTGCCTGGTGATGAATAGTTTTAAACTGGTTAAGAAACTTTTACACAGGGAGGACAATCATCTGTTCAAAAATTTGTTTCTAATCATTGTCCAACATACAGTAAATGTGTCTTAAGATAAAACAACAAACACGAGTTGATTGATTTATCATTGGTCGTATCCTTCTTGATGACTTTAAAATCAATAGATGTCAACAGATCTCTACATGGAAAGGAGGATGAGCAACCAGTAAAAATGTCAGATGTGTGGGGAAGGAGGTGACAAAAAAGATAATTGTTACACGATAGTAAACCAGAAACAATCAACTTGTTGTATCGGAGCGAGCTATGGACGGTGTAGTTGATGGTAAGATACAAGTATGTTATTTTCAGTTCCTTCAAATTTTTTTTGTTATTTTGGGTTCTTAGAAAGTGCGGTTTACAGAGCAAGAGGAACAGAGCTATTACACTTTATTTTTAATCCAGAAAGATAGGCAGTGTTTATAAAAGTATACAAAAGATTTTAGATACGGGACAAAATAATGCAGCATATACAATTGCATAAAATAAAATTGAATAACAAAAGAAACTTGCTAAACACTGGTCACAAAAATGGCTCAGAGCTTAGAGAAGGGAAGCTCTTGTATTGAGAAATGTCCAGTGAATGCACCTCCACAGCAATGTATCTTCCGGCATTGAACACAGATCTTAATTTTCCTTGGCTATTTATCAGCACAAGTGGCACTCAAACACCTCCCCTCTGTCGACTCATAACATGGCTGGACTTAAGAGAACTATGGGATGTGTCTTAATCTTAAGAAATTAGAAAATTCTCAACTGTTAGCATGTCTTGGCTACTGATGGTCCCCGGCGGGAGACATTACCATCATATTTTTTATCTTCATTTTATCTGTTCATAGATAGGAGACATGGCATACATATTCTCCTCTATCTGGATAATATCCAGTTGGCGGCATGCCGGCCATTGTTCGGTGACGTGAAACCATGTTTTGCGTTCGCCATTTCAGCACATTTCTGAAAATATGACTTTCCTATCTATTATATCGATGAAGTTCATAAAAAACCTCACTTCATGATTTCTATAAAGCACACTGAGAGATTTTATGTTTTATGTTTAGCTCTTATCTACCAGTCATAAATTTGCCCTTCTCTACATACTGTACCTGTGCATTAAAACTGATTGGACTGACATCTGTTTGCCATTAGGATTTTCCTTAATTACCTGTTTCCAAAAGAGGAGATCAGCTACATAGAGGGGGTTATGTGAAGGTGACTGGTTAGAGTATAAGCTCTTTTTCTCCCTTGTGTGCAGATGTCTAAGGATTTTAATTATTTCTTTACGACAAAGTCAAAAAACCATAGATGTGAAATACTGAAGAATATGACATGCACCTTTTATACCCCAGTACTACTGACCCATAGACCACATACATTGAGTACCCAAAAGTCAAGAGGCCAAAAGGTCTTCTACAGAGATGACCCAATAAATTTGAGTGGAATTGAATTTTACTTAATTTTTACAAAAATCCAATTTTGCCAAAATGCAAATGCAAATCCAGGAACATTCAGATTCCATCTTCTGACTAACTTTTGACACCATAGTCGTCACTAATCCAAATCGGTCATAACTTAGAGGAACTGTCCACCCTGAACACGATTTCAGAGCCCTTTTCTGACCGGTGTGAGAGTATGGAAGTGGCTCAAAGTCTAGTAAGCTCGGTACAGCAGAGGCTGGCTGTGTTATACAGCTGACACCTGCCCACAAATACCGAGATAGGGGAAAACTACCATCAAAGCAGTTTAACTCCTTACATGCCAATAAGAAGAATCTAAACAGGGAAAGGAGGAGTGATCTGTTTGCATTTTAAAAATATACAGATTTTTAAAAGAAGGATATTATGTAACCCCTTAATCCCATTGGACGTACTATCCCGTCAAGGTGACCTGGGACTTAATTCCCAGTGATGGGATAGTACGTCAAGCGCAATCAGCTGCGCTCACGGGGGGAGCGCGGCCGATCGCAGCCGGGTGTCAGCTGACTATCACAGCTGACATCCGGCACTATGTGCCAGGAGCGGTCACGGACCGCCCCTGGCACATGAACCCCCCGCACACTGCGATCAAACATGATCTCAGCGTTCCGGGGGCATAGGGAAGCATCACACAGGGAAGTGGCTCCCTGCGGGCTTCCCTGAGACCCTCGGTATAAGGCGATGTGCTCACCTTGTACCGAGTGTCTCCTCCCTGCAGGCCTCGGATCCAAAATGGCCACGGGGCTCCATCCGCATCCTGCAGTGAGGTGGCTTACCAGCGCCTGCTCAGAGTAAGCGCTGGTAAGCCTGCAGCCCTGCTTGTCAGATCGCTGATCTGACACAGTGCTCTGCAAAGTGTCAGATCAGTGATCTGACCCTATAACATGATGCCCCCGCCTGGGGCAATGTTATAAAGTTAAAAAAAAAATATTCACTTGTGTAAAAAAAAAAAAAAACCCAAATAAAGAAAAAAAATATATTGTTCCCATAAATACATTCCTTTATCTAAATAAAAAAAACAATAAAAGTACACATATTTAGTATTGCCGTGTCCGTAACGACCCGACCTATTAAACTGTCCCACTAGTTAACCCCTTCAGTGAACACCGTAAAAAAAATTTAAAAAAGAGGCAAAAAACAACCCTTTATTATCATACCGCCGAACAAAAAGTGGAATAGCACGCGATCAAAAAGACAGATATAAATAAGGCTACGTTCACATTAGCGTTGTGCGACGCAGCGTCGGGCGCCGCTGCGTCGCCGCATGCGTCATGCACCCCTATATTTAACATGGGGGCGCATGGACATGCGTTGCATTTGCGTTTTGTGACGCATGCGTCGCTGCGGCGCACGCGTCAGGGCGCACAGGACGCAGCAAGTTGCATTTTTTGTGTGTCCAAAATCAAGCAAAAAAAGGACGCATGCTGCGTTGTGCATGCGTTCACATTTGCGTTGTGCGTTGCGTCGCCGACGCTGCGGCGCACAACGCAAATGTGAACGTAGCCTAAGCATAGTACTGCTGAAAACGTCATCTTGTCCCACAAAAAACGAGCCACCATACAGCGTCATCAGTGAAAAAATAAAAAAGTTATGGTCCTCAGAATAAAGCGATGCAAAAATAATTCTTTTTTCTATAAAATAGTTTTTATCGTATAAAAGCACCAAAACTTAAAAAAATGATATAAATGAGGTATCACTGTGATCGTACTGACCAGAAGAATAAAGCTGCTTTATCCATTTTACCAAATGCGGAACGGTATAAATGCCCCCCCCCCCCCAAAGAAATTCATGAATAGCTGTTTTTTGGTCATACTGCCTCACAAAAATCAGAATAAAAAGCGATCAAAAAATGTTACCAATAAAAACGTCATCTCGTCCCGCAAAAAGCAAGACCTCACATGACTCTGTGTCAGGGTTAGGGGTGTGGTTAGGGTTATGGTTGGGATTAGGGTTAGGGGTGTGTTGGAGTTAGGGGTGTGGTTAGGGTTGGGGGGGTGTTTTGGATTAGGGGTGTGTTTGGGTTAGGGTTTCAGTTAGAATTGGGGGTTTCCACTGTTTAGGCACATCAGGGCTCTCCAAACGCGACAAGGCGTCCGATCTCAATTCCAGCCAATTCTGCGTTGAAAAAGTAAAACAGTGCTCCTTCCCTTCCGAGCTCTCCCATGCTCCCAAACAGGGGTTTACCCCAACATATGGGGTATCAGCGTACTCAGGACAAATTGGACAACAACTTCTGGGGTCCAATTTCCCTTGTTACCCTTGGGAAAATAAAAATTTGTGGGGCTAAAAAAACATTTTTGTGGGACAAAATTGATTTTTTATTTTCACAGCTCTGCGTTATAAACTGTAGTGAAGTACTTGGGGTTCAAAACTCTCACAACACATCTAGATAAGTTCCTTGGGGGTCTAGGTTCCAATATGGGGTCACTTGTGGGGGGTTTCTACTATTTAGGAACATCAGGAGCTCTGAAAATGCAACATGACGCCTGCAGACCAATCCATCTAAGTCTGCATTCCAAATGGCGCTCCTTCCCTTCCGAGCTCTGCCATGCGCCCAATCGGTGGTTCCCCCCCACATATGGGGTATCAGCGTACTCAGGACAAATTGGACAACAACTTTTGGGACCAATTTCTCCTGTTACCCTTGGGAAAATACAAAAATAGGTGTTAAAGATAATTTTTGTGGAAAAAAAAGGATTTTTTATTTTCGCGGCTCTGCGTTATTAACTGTAGTGAAACACTTGGGGCTTCAAAATTCTCACAACACATTTAGATAAGTTTCTTGGAGGGTCTAGTTTCCAATATGTGGTCACTTGGGGGGGGTTTCTACTGTTTAGGTACATTAGGGGCTCTGCAAATGCAATGTGACACCTGGAATGGTCTATTCCATCTAAGTCTACATTCCAAATGGCACTCCTTCCCTTCCGTGCTCTGCCATGCGCCCAACCGGTGGTTACCCCCCCACATTTGGGGTATCAGCGTACTCAGGACAAATTGCACAACAACATTTGGGGTCCAATTTCTCCTGTTACCCTTGGAAAAATACAAAATTGTGGGCTAAAAAATAATTTTTGTGGAAAAAAAAAAAAGAATTTTTATTTTCACGGCTCTGCGTTATAAACTGTAGTGAAACACTTGGGGGTTCAAAGTTCTCACAACACATCTAGATAAGATCCTTAGGGGGTCTACTTTCCAAAATGGTGTCACTTGTGGGGGGGTTTCAATGTTTAGGCACATCAGGGGCTTTCCAACCGCAACATGGCGTCCCATCTCAATTCCAGCCAATTTTGCATTGAAAAGTCAAATGGCGCTCCTTCCCTTCCGAGCTCTGCCATGCACCCAAACAATGGTTTACCCCCACATATGGGGTATCCGGGTACTCAGGACAAATTGCACAACACCTTTTGGGGTACAATTTCTTCTGGTACCCTTGGAAAAATAAAAAATTGGGGGCGAAAAGTTCATTTTTGTGAAAAAATATTGTTTATTTTTACGGCTCTACATTATAAACTTCTGTGAAGCACTTTGTGGGTCAAAGTGCTCACCACACATCTAGACAAGTTCCTTAGGGGGTCTACTTTCCAAAATGGTGTCACTTGTGGGGGGTTTCAATGTTTAGGCATATTAGTGGCTCTGCAAACGCAACATGGCATCCCATCTCAATTCCAGCCAATTTTGAATTGAAAAGACAAATGGCGCTCCTTCCCTTCCGAGCTCTGCATTGCGCCCAAACAGTGGTTTACCCCTACATATGGGGTATTCAGGTACTCAGGACAAGTTGTACAACAACTTTTGGGGTCCATTTTCTCCTGTTATCCTTGGTTAAAAATTGGAGCTAAAGTAAAAAATGTTGTGAAAAAAAATTAATTGTTCATTTTTTTTAAACATTCCAAAAATTCCTGTGAAACACCTGAAGGGTTAATAAACCTTCTTGAATGTGGTTTTGAGCACTTTGAGGGGTGCAGTTTTTAGAATGGTGTCACATTGGGCATTTTCTGTCATATAGACCCCTCAAAATGACTTAAAATGTGACGTGATCCCTAAAAAAAAAATGGTGTTGTAAAAATGTGAAATTGCTGGTCAACTTTTAACCCTTATAACTCCCTAACAAAAAAAAAATGTTGTTTCCAAAATTGTGCTGATGTAAAGTAGACATGTGGGAGATGTTACTTATTAAGTATTTTGTGTGACATATCTCTGTGCTTTAAGGGCATAATAATTCAAAGTTGGAAAATTGCTAAATTTCTGTTTTTTTCACAAATAAATGCAGGCAATATCAAAGAAATTTTACGACTCTCATGAAGTACACTATGTCTCGAGAAAACAATGTCAGAATCACCAGGATCCGTTGAAGCATTCCAGATTTATAACCTCATAAAGGGACAGTGGTCAGAATTGTAAAATTTGGCCCGGTCATTAACGTGCAAACCACCCTTGAGGCTTAAGGGGTTAAACATTACAATATTATACTTTTGTAGACTTACTCATTTACACATCTTCTGCGATTCTTTACCCGATCACCGGTAGACCAATTCCTTAAAAATTAAATAAAAATTGTTCAATCCCTAATAAAAATAAGGATTATTACCAAATTTATAAACTTTCTGCTGACAAGAATAATTTCATTAACTTAGTACTATCAATATTACAAGTGGTTTCGATATTTCAATTTTTCTCTTTCCTGCTTTTATTGTATTGGTAGTTAATTTAATATTTGAATAGCTTGGACTTTATGAATGTGGAAATACCAATATTTTTTAATTTGTTTATTTATTTTTAAATGAGGAAAATTGGGTGATTTAAACTTTTGCATTTCTAAAAATGTTTTACATTTTTTTTTTAACCTTTTTTATATTTTTTTTGGTTCTGTAAAAGGACATAATTGGTGACATTTTCATTGCTTGTCCTGTATACTGATATGCCATGGTATTGTAGTATATGGTTCAAATGAAAGGTTTCACCGGAGTAGCATGATGGTAGACTGTCAACATGTCGTGAGCCGCCATGACAGCTCATCGGCACCCTACATTTTTGGCCTCTAGACTCCAAAATGAGACATCCCTGGTATAGATGAGCAAATATATTAGAGTGGAATTGAATTCCAGAAAAATCTACATTTGTTAAAATGTGATTTTTTTCTATAATTTGCTTCTGTGCGGATTTATTGATGTGCCAGGTCAGCAGGCCACCATTTTGCTGAACTGTAGAGGGCCATCAAAAGAGTAAAAATTAATCCTTATACTTACCTTACCAATCACCTCTCCAGACCCGCTGCTCCTCATTGTCTACTGTCTGGTCTTTGTTACATAATCTTATTACCCCAACTAGGACTGAAATCCCGGGCTAGACTGATGGAGCACAGGAGCCGAAGGGCCGGAGAGGTGAGCAGTCAGGTAAGCATACATTTATATATATATATATATATATATATATATATATATATATATATATACTTTTTTAACTTTTTACGTATTTTATTTATTATTTTCTGCAATCTGGAGAGACTCCATATCATAATCATGGGCAAGCAATTCACGGAAAATAACTTTGAACAAATCGAATTTCCCGGGAAAATTCACAAAATCTGGTGAAGTCAAATTTTGCCTGATCCGCTCATCACTAATCCTTAATATTGTGTCATGTAAATATTACTCTCGGCTATTGACGTTGGCATTTTAAGCTGCAAGTTGAAAAAGGCATAAAAAGTTTGAGAAAAACAAATTAAACTCTTAAAATCTCATGTATGAAAAATGGAAAAGACATTTGCCCATGAATAGGGAAAAATGGCTCGGTGATGAAACCCTAGGGACCTTTTACTCGGGGTAGACGATCCTCTGTACAGAGTTTCATTCCTAACCATTGTCCAATATTCATATGTCCGGCGATACAACGACAAACAAAAGCTGATTGGTTTCTTATTGATTGTACCCTTCATGATGACTTTAAAATCATCACATCTCTAAGTGTAAAGAAGGGTCGAACTGCCGGTAACAGAGTCAGATGTGTGGGGGAGGGGGACAAAGAGGAAGATAATTGTTACATGATAGAAACCAGAGACAACTTGCTGTATCGGAGCTCGTTATGGACCATTTAGTTGGTGATAATTTACAAGTATTTTTCTTTTCACTTGTTACAAATATTTCTCGATGTGTAGATGTGGAATTACCAATTGAGTAGAGTAGTGGACACACCGGAGCTGGAAAGAAGAAGTCAAAAATAGTCAAACAAGTCCAAAAGCCAGACACAATAGATGAGCTATACTGAAGAATATGACATACATACCTTGTATTCCCGCTGCCACTGTGCCATACGCCATGCCCACTGAGTACCCAATAGCTACGAGACCGAAAGGTGCTATGGGATTTTGCATTGTGTTGGAACTGAAGCCTCCACCATAATTAATTTCTGATGAGACGTACTCAGTGTTAGGGATTGCCTTCCATTCTGCATTTTGTAGAGGTTTCCCATTAAATAAGAATCCAGATACACTCGAGGCCTTCGCTGTAATAATGGCCAAATTATTGTCAAATCCCTTCTGTCCAATGAGGCTGTAATTATGGAAGAACGATTCAGTATCTGGGATTTTGGTCAGGAAAGATCCAAAGGGTTTGCCCTCAAAATTGCCACTAAAGCCATAAAGAAAAACCTGAATATTCTCTGTGCTGTGGATGGATAAGGGTTTGGAAGCAGAAACCTTAAACTTCATCGGTTTTCCTGCTTCTAGGTTGGTCGTCAGCTTTTCTTCACCTGACTGGTACTCCAGATAAGTGGGTTTAGACCCCAAGACATAAACTTGGCTGTCACTAGATAAGAAGGACGGGACTGAGACACAGTAGGACTTTCCCCAATTTTTTTCTGGTAGGAGCTGTTCATAAACAAGACTGCAACCTCCAACACCAGGAACACATGAATGGCCAGATATGATGGCCACTGGATGTTGAGAGGCGACCTCAGTTCCGGAGAGGTTGTCTTTACTCTGCAACTGCACAAACTGGAACGGCTTGAGATCCACGGTCATGGTGTCACCTTTATTATAATTCTTCCCGTTGTAATATACAGTTCCGCTGAGGACTATGGTAAGTGTAGTTAAAATGTGCTGAGCAACAACAGCAAATTGTGCATAGTGTTTTGAAGGTCCATCAGTCGGGGTGAATATGGTGTATTTAGTTCCCCACTGGTCAACCGGGTAATGCAAAGCAATGTCTCCACTGGTTCCTACAAAGTTACGGGACATCACGGTGATGTCATCATTGGAGTTAATGATCATGCTACCAGAAGATATCCCTGATCCTATAATCTGCTGGAGATTTGGGTACTCAAATGTCGCTGGATCTCCTTTCTTTAGTATGGCCTCCTTCTTGTTATCAGAATTATTTATAGACGTAGAAACCGAGGTGGAAAGTGAAGATGGCCTAGGAATTATGATTATTGATAAGTTGACTGGTGGGCCTAAGGAGTCCTGCGAAAACACCAAAACAAATCTTCCACCTTGGTTCCCGCTGCCTATAAATAAAACTTGCAGTTAGATATTCAGTGTCATTTATTACAGTGTAATATTTTGTATCTAAATTGGTCGATGAAGCACAGAAAGTCTGACACCATAGACTTCAGTAATCCAAAGGGCACAGTGACGGGTGGATACAGACAAAAGAGGGCCCCTGTGCAGAAGCAGCATATGGGCCCCTCTGGGTCTGTGGCAGTTGCTGCTTTGGAGATGAAAGTGGCACTTCACCTCCTGAACCCCTGTGCAGATGCCCAGGTTGCACCAATAGGTTGTCAGCCCCTTAAAATGCTACACCTTAGAGGGAATATCCGCCTTTGACTTCTCAACTCCTCCCCAACATGTTTCATATAGCCGACATCTGACTGCAAGTGCCTGATTTGGACTTAATGACTGGACAAATTTATAAAAATTATTATGATTATTTGCCTTTTCTTTCTTCAGTAGGCAAATTATTTCAATTTTTTCGTTAACGTGACTTTTATATTACAAACTTTTGTTGACTTACATTGCTGTCCTGCTGTTCCTTTGAATCCCACCAGTAGTCCAGTTCCTGAAAAAGAATAAATTACTTCATCTTCCCCAATGTTTTAAGTTTTACTGAGAAATTAAAAATAGACAAATTTTACACACAATTATAGAATAAAAGTTTTATTTTAAGGAGCTTCAATGTCCTGGACTCTGAAACAGATACTGTGCCTTGAAGTATTCATACCCTGCAAACTTTTGCAAGTTTTTTCACGTTACACCCACAAACTTACATGGATTTTATTCGGATTGTATGTGATACAACACAAAGTAGCAAATATTTGTGACGTGTAAAGGAAATGATACAGGGTGTACTAATTATTGTAAAATATTAATCTGAACATTATGAGGTGCATTCAGCCCTCCTGAGTCAATACTTTGTATGACCATCTTTCTGTGCAGTTACTGCTGCAGTCTTTTGGGGTCTGTCTCTTCCAGCTTTGG
Organism: Ranitomeya variabilis; assembly: GCF_051348905.1. Lineage (NCBI taxonomy): Eukaryota > Metazoa > Chordata > Amphibia > Anura > Dendrobatidae > Ranitomeya > Ranitomeya variabilis. The sequence continues at coordinate 232,392,432 of NC_135235.1, forward strand.
CTGCAGTCTTTTGGGGTCTATCTCTCCAGCTTTGCACATCTAGGTGACATTTAGCCCCTTCTTCTTTGCCCCCTCGCTCTCACTTAGTGAGACTGGATGGAGACTTCTGTGATCAGTAATTTTCGAGTCTTGTCACAGATTCTCTGGGATATGAGTGTGGACGGTGACTGAGCTATTCACACACAAGAATATGCTCTGATCTTAAACATCTTGACCTACATGCATTCTCTGAATCCCTCCTCCCTCTCACAGATATAAGTTCCTTACACAATGTGGATGACGCTGCCGCTCTATATAACACCACAATAGCTGTAGCTTTGGAATCTGCTGCCCCACTTATACATACCAAAGCTCGCAAAATCAACAGACAGCCCTGGCACACCAGCCTGACCAAAGAACTGAGGCGAGCTTCCAGGGCTGCTGAGCGCAGATGGAAAAGATCCCACTCCAATGAACACTTCATCGCATTCAAACAGTCCCTCACTACTTTCAAGACCACACTCGCCACAGCTAAACAAACCTACTTCTCATCTCTCATATCCTCCCTGTCTCACAACCCTAAACAGTTATTCAACACATTCAATTCTCTCCTCCATCCCCCAGCACCTCCTCCCACCCCACTTATCTCAGCTGAAGACTTTGCCTCATTTTTCAAGCAGAAGATTGATAACATCAGAGACAGTTTTGGTCAACAACCCCCAGAGCCCTTCCTCCCGACTTCCCAGCCCTCCACCTCCAAAACCAACTTCTCCACCATTACAGAAGATCAACTCTCCACTCTACTCTCAAGATCACATCATACCACCTGTGCACTTGACCCACTCCCATCCCACTTCATCCCAAACCTCACCACAGTCTTCATCCCAACCCTAACCCATCTCTTCAACCTATCACTAACAACTGGTGTTTTCCACTCAAGCTTTAAACATGCCTCCATCACACCTATCCTCAAAAATCTTCTCTTGACCCATCCTCTGTATCTAGCTATCACCCTATATCACTTCTCCCATATGCCTCCAAACTACTGGAACAACACATCTACCTTGATCTGTCCTCCCATCTCTCTTCTTGCTCCCTCTTTGACCGCTTACAATCTGGCTTCCGGTCACACCATTCCACTGAAACTGCCCTAACTAAGGTCACCAATGGCCTCTTAACCGCCAAGAGCAAGCGACACTACTCTATCCTCCTCCTCCTTGACCTGTTGGCTGCCTTTGACACAGTGGACCATTCCCTATTATTACAGACCCTCTCATCCCTTGGTATCACAGACTTGGCCCTATCCTGACTTTGCCCATACCTAACAGACCGGACATTCAGCGTCTTCCACTCACACACCACCTCCTCACCTCGCCCCCTATCTGTCGGAGTCCCACAAGGTTCAGTCCTAGGGCCCCTGCTCTTCTCCATTTCCACCTTTGGCTTGGGACAGCTCATAGAATCTCATGGCTTTCAGTATCACCTCTATGCTGATGACACACAGATCTACATCTCTGGACCAGATATCACCTCCCTACTAACCAGAATCCCTCAATGTCTATCCGCTATTTCATCCTTCTTCTCTGCTAGATTTCTGAAACTTAACATGGACAAAACAGAATTCATCACCTTTCCCCCATCTCACCCAACCCCCCCAATGAACCTATCCATTACAGTAAATGATTGCCCACTCTCCCCAGTCCCACAAGCTCGCTGCCTCTGGGTAATCCTTGATGCTGATCTCTCCTTCAAACCACATATCCAACCCCTTTCCACTTTCTGCGGACTTCAACTCAAAAATATTTCACGAATCCGTACATTCCTCAACCAAGAATCTGCAAAAACCCTAGACCATGCCCTCATCATCTCTCGCCTTGACTACTGCAACCTCCTGCTCTGTGGCCTCCCTTCTAACACTCTCGCACCCCTCCAATCTATTCTAAACTCTGCTGCCAGACTAATCCACTTGTCCCCCCACTATTCCCCGGCCTCTCCCCTCTGTCAATCCCTTCACTGGCTCCCCATTGCCCAGAGACTCCAGTACAAAACCCTAACCATGACGTATAAAGCCATCCACAACCTGTCTCCTTCTAACATCTGTGACCTTGTCTCCCAGTACTTTCCTACACGCAACCTCCGATCCTCACAAGATCTCCTTCTCTACTCCCCTCTTATCTCCTCTTCCCACAATCGTATACAAGATCACCCCTACTCTGGAACCCTCTACCACAACACATCAGACTCTCGCCTACCATCGAAACCTTCAAAAAGAGCCTGAAGACCCACTTCTTCCGACAAGCCTACAACCTGCAGTAACCACTGATCGACCAAACCGCTGCATGACCAGCTCTATCCTCGCCTACTGTATTCTCACCCATCCCTTGTAGATTGTGAGCCTTCGCGGGCAGGGTCCTCTCTCCTCCTGTACCAGTTATGACTTGTATTGTTTAAGATTATTGTACTTGTTTTTATTATGTATACCCCTCCTTACATGTAAAGCGCCATGGAATAAATGGCGCTATAACAATAAATAATAATAATCTAAACCCTCCATTGTAGCTCTTGCAGGATGTTTAAGGTCTTGTCCTGCTGGAAGGTGAACCTACACCCCAGTCTCAAGTATTTTGCAGTCTTTAACAGGATTGCCCTGTATTTAGCTCTATCCATCCTCCTATCAAATCTGACCAGCTTTCCTGCCCCTGCTGAAGAAAAGCCTCCCCACAGCAGGATGCTGCCACCACCATGTTTGACTCGAGATGATGTTTTCAGGGAGATGCAGAGTGTTAGTTTTCCATCACAAATAGCGGTTTGCATTGTGCACAAAAAGTTCCCAGTTGGCCTCATGTGAGCAGAGCCCCTTCTTCCACATGCTTGCTGTGTCTCCTAAATAGCATTTTGAAAACTGCAAACAGGATTTCTTATCTCTTGCTTTCAAAAATGGCTTTATTATTACCACTTTTCCATAAAGGCTAGATTTGTGGAGTCTATGACTAATAGTCGTCCTGTGGACAGATTATACCCCCTGAGCTGTGGCTATCTGCAGCTCTTCCAGTGATAACGGGCCTCTCATCTGCTTCTCTGATTAATGCTCTACTTTCTAGGGATATCAGTTTCGGTGGACGGCCATGTCTTGGTAGGTTTACAGTTGTGTCATACTCCTGTCATGTAATTGCAAAGGATAATGGGCACCTACTCTGTCCCTTGAACTAGCGGAACCCTAGGCTATCACTGTCCCTTGATTTACCCCAGATGGTGGAGATGCCAGGGTCTTGTACCTTGCCATGCTTCCATATAAACTCCTCTATGTTTCTTCCCCCACCAAGGGAGGTATGGGACAGGAGTGTATATGGTAACACAAACTAGATAGACAGGGATAAAAGACAACTCCACTTATACAACTACAGTCACAAAACAACCGAGTGGGAATCATTGGTGGAATGGGAGGGACAAACCAAATGGGTAGAGGATAGGGAGATAAACATATAAACCAAGTAAAAGCAGAAATCTCCTGAAAAACACTACATCCGCCTACTGTAAACACTTCCCTTCTTCTTCAACCTCAAACCAGGTAGTGGTAAACTATCACTGCCAGCTCCTAAGTGCAAATGGTGAGCATATACACCAGAGGGGATTGACCAACACAGCACAGCTGAGACAATGTGGATGAAGAGTTACAGGAGATAAACAGAACTGATTAACACTTACAATTAACAGAGCAAGGAAAACCTGCTCTGCTAATAGGAAGGTGAAGCAGATCTAATCAGTGCTGGGGTTCGTGTAAAAAGACACCGCAATGTTCTGGCTCCTCTTTGTCGTGGTAGCTCTGTGTTATCTCCTTCTGTTTTTCGATACTGAATTGAACAGGGCTCCGTGAGAAGTTCAAAGCTTGGGCTATTTTTTATAACCTAACTCTGCATTACTCCTCAAGTGAACTCAATTTACTAATTATGCGACTTCTGGAGGCAATTGGTTTCTCAGGATTTTATTTAGGGGTGTCAGACTACAGGGGGATGAATACTAATGCACATCACAATGTTCAGATTGATATTTTCAAAATAATTAGAAAACTATGTAGAATTTTCTTTTCACTTCACAAATACCTGCTACTTTGTGTTGGTATCACATACAATCACCGAAAAATGATTTTAAGTTTGTGGGTGTAACATGAGAAAATGTGAAAAAGTTCATGGGGTATGAATACTTTTTCAAGGCACTTAAGATGGATAGATGCATGGATAATAGATACACATGAAAAAATATATGTACTAAATAAATAAAAAGATAATTGAAATATTAATGCAATCCTCCTTTCTCTATAATTCTGACACATGATACAATACATTAAATATTAGGTACCTGTATTTATGGTCGCCCCCCATTAACCCCTTGCTGGGATGGTCAATTTTAATGTTTGTGATTTTGATTTTTCCTCTCGTTTTACAATCGACATAGCAAACTTTTTATGGGAATGACTGCAAATGCTTCTTATTTTTTCCTTTTTGCATTTTGCTCTACACCTACATCTAAGCTCCCATGCTGAGTATTTGATGCGTTTTTCTGCTGCATATTTTCATGCGCAAAAAATACAAAGTGTAGGAGTTTTCTGTAAATCTCATGCCGGCTGTGCTTTTTTTCATGCTGTGTAAACTGACCTGTTGTGCATGGTAAATGTAAGTTTTATTTACATTTTTTCCTTATAGACTTGCATGAGATGAGAAAAATTCACAGATAGAAACACATCTAAACTATATATGTAGGTATGGCTGGATGATAGCTATTATTAGGAAAGGAAGAGCATCATAGTCATGACTAGACGTGGAAGGAAGATGACTTTAGATGGATGATTACTTTATAAATGGCTGCATGGTTGCAATTCATATAGCTTCATCTTAGCTATCAACATGGCTGGATTTTAGGTATTGACATGACTTGATGATGGCTATAGACATGAATGGAGGATAACACGAACATCGCAGAATGATATGTTTAATTTAAAGGATCTGTGTTTTTATATAGTAGAATTGTACAAGTTTTCAAATAGTTTCTTGTAATACCCCTCCGCATCACATGGTGCGCTGTTTATTAGATTATGACCTTGATCAGTACAGTGCACAGATGAGTGGTGCAAATGAATAATATTTATCTAACACGCCATCTAGTGGTAGACACAATCATTGCATGAAATTAGAAAATAAATTTTGTTAGTAGAAAGTAACATCTATAATATCTTGGATAACTAGAGAGTTTGCTCAGTTTCATGTTAGTAATGCAGCTGTGTAATTTATAGAGAATTTATTAAATGCCTTTTTAGGTCTTACCACAAAGTAATACAGACCACAGGCAAAACTTCATAAGTGATAGAGACTCCATATCTGAAGGGAAAAAAAGAAACAATATCATACAAATATTTCCTTCCTTTGGTTTGCTCTTGGTTTTACCATAAGATTGATAATATTGATATGTTTTTCTAATAATTTTTACCATAAGATGTCTGTTTAACATACTATGTGTCTGTGTGTCCACCTATCACCACTCCATAGCCATTATATGCACCACAGCCTTTGAAGGATTTACTACTGAGCCCCACAGTAATAGGGAAGCAGCAATAAGTCACAATTCATGACTGATGTTGTCTTCTTGGTTATCAGCGTCATTGTCCTGAACCCCAGGATTGTTATCAGGCATTATTACTGTGTGCTGGGTGATAAATGGAATAACAACTGTAAGGAGGCATCACTACTGGAGGAGGGCAGTAAGGAGGTGTCACTACTGTAGGGAGCAGTAAGGAGGCATCACTACTGTAGGGGGCAGTAATGAGGCATCACTACTGTAGGAGGGCAGTAAGGAGGTGTCACTACTGTAGGGGGCAGTAATGAGGCATCACTACTGTAGGGGGGCACTAAGGAGACATCACTATTTTAGGAGGGCAGTATTCAATAATCATCAGCTCATGCCGTCTACATCTGCATAGCCACTGATCTCAGTGATTGTCTGCAGCGTTGTCACCATGAACAACAAAAACCTGGGAAGCAGTGGAAAATCAGTGTTGGACCCAGATTGGGTGAGTAATACTTGTTTTGTTTTTTTTTGTATGACCACTGCAGCCTATAGAACAACGTTTTCTGAAAATAACCCCTTTCATTAAGAATGCATTCACACCCTGAGTTTCTAGACCAAACCTACTTACATGCAATGTTATATTATATCAGTGTATTTTTCCTTAATCCATAGTATTTTTTAATTTAGCAACTTTTTATGGACTTTAAATATAATTCTAATGTTATAATATTTAAAAAGATTTTCCATATTTTTTTTTTCATTATTTTCCATTTACAATTTTAGCTACATTTGGAAAATGTAAAAGTACAAGTATTTTTTATCTACAGTATATCTGTGTAGTGAGTGTGATGGGTAATGGAAAAGCTTACCTGCCTCTAGTGCTCCGGTCTGTGACTACCCTGGATGGGGCGGTATTTATACCAGGTCCCGGACTCTCAAATTACATGAATTTACATATATTACAAAAGCTACCTTGTCCAGTGACCCTCCCCTCACAATTGTGCAAGATGCACATTTATTCAGTTCATTGTGACCCTGGAGGGAAACCAAAATGTCAAATTATAGCAAGTAACATCTCTGTAAAATGATGTATCAGTGTTTTTCACTCCCCACGTGAAAGTTTCTGGATGCCTTCTTATCCACAGAAGATAATCAGATTTTGACGATGTTACGTACTCAGCTTTGTTTTACCTTATCCCGTTCCTGTACAACTTCTACCACTGACCATGAGCTTCCTAATGTCATCTCTGTAGTAATAAACTACTATGCAAACCCCACTACCTCACTAGTGATGAGCGAATGTTATCCGAGCATGCTCGTGTGCTAACCGAGTGACTTCAACGTTCTCGAAAAATATGTTCCAGTACCCGTGGCTGCATGTCTCGCAGCTGTTCGACAGATGCAACACATGTGGAGCGCCCCCAGACGCAGGGCCGCGGGGCACTCGGAACCGGGCCTCTCTGTCTCGGTCCTGGGGTTGTCACGGTGGCTAGACCCGGTCCGTGACCCTGCTAAGGGGCGTCCAATGAAAGGGTGATGATGGTGCGTGGTGCAAGGCGCGATGAATAACGAGGACACAGGGTTGCAGTCTCTTTACCTCTTTACTGAAGGCTTCAGAATCCGCAATCCAGAGCACTGCTAACAGGGCTGGCTGAGACCGGCCGGTCCGAAGGCACATCCAGAGTTCCCTTTGCAGGTGGAAATCAGTGCCTACCTACTAGCGCCTGGGTGTTGTAGTACTTCCCTGCTGAGCACCACGGGATAGTCCTCACAACTGTTGTGTATGTTTCTGTTCTTTTTCTCTCCGTCCCCCAGATGGTATGGATAGGACGCACCCGTATGACGGGGTAGGCCTGGAGTTATTTTATAGGGACCCTAGAGACGCCCCTCTCCCACAATTGCCTCCATTGTCTTCATTAGGTGATTTAGGTGAGGCAGCCAACCTAAAATTAACTGCCCTGCCGTTGGTTTGAAGTAATGCGTGGAGCCCAATACTTCCTCGGCGTTCCGGCCACCGGCTACGCGCCTCAGTAGGATGTTGCCGATCTCGGGGCACGACTCCTACTGGTTCTATCGCCTTTGTGCTGTGATCTCGTTTCTCACTTCTCCACAATATACCTCGCTTCGTGTCCTTTCTTAAGATGCCGCCGCAATGAAGTGCAGGCGCGGTTCCGTAACGATCTGTCCTTTTCGCTAGGCCTCTGCCAGGATCCCACCCTTGACAGGGACCCCCCTGAATCTTCCCAAGCAACCTCTTCTCTCACTAGATGTTACCTGGGCAAAACCCAGTCAGCCTCTCCCTAACTTCCTATCCAACCCCCAGTTTTACCAGAGTGTGAGGAGTGGCCTAATACATAGAACCCTTTGCTCCCCCTGGTGGCCAGAGTGTGAAGTGTAATGTGTGACTGATACCTGGTCAGGTGAACTCCTTTAGTGCAATCAGACGTAACATCACTCCCCTTAGTGGCAGAGCGACATCACTGCAACGACCAGGACTCTGGGGCGCTGCACCCCCCCCCCCCGGTTAAATCCAGTACTCCCGGACTGGGAAGAAGAACAAGCAAAAGACATACAAAATTTTGAAATGCAATGAACAAGTAAATTTAACAGTGCTTCCCTTTATGGGAGGTGAGGACACTTGAACGTTACAAACGGAAACATATTTACATTTTTACTCATGGTTATAAACAACACTTATGACTAACTCGACTATAAATAACCATCATTACCCAGCCGGGTATTCTAATAATTTAACTTTTCCTTTAAGGGCGTATAAGCTGACCCCACTAAAGGCTTACTATAAAACTCTAAAATATAAATTAACTTTGTCTTTATTTCTCTTTTCTAAATACAACACTTTTCTTTACTCTCTGACTTCGAACATGCAGGACCGCCTGGCTACTCGTCCAAGCCTACTACCTCTTTTCTTCTATAAGCTCAATTTTTATTCACAGTATAAGATCAATCAACCATCTCTCTATGGTTTCCAGGAGGACTCACTAACCCCTACGGGTTCACTTCACTGAAACTCGGCTTTCAACTCTTTCCTGTCCTCAACCTCTAGTAACATCATCGAACATTTCCTATTATTTCTTAAATAACTACACACTATTCACTACTATTCAACGTTCTTAAAGTAACATTATACTTAAGTGCAACACATGAACATTCCCTTTAAGAGGGAACCAAGTCTCTTTGAAGTAGTGCAGACTCTCTATCTGCAAGTCCGTTTAACCCCTTTACCCCCAAGGGTGGTTTGCACGTTAATGACCGGGCCAATTTTTACAATTCTGACCACTGTCCCTTTATGAGTTTATAACTCTGGAACGCTTCAACGGATCTTGGCGATTCTGACATTGTTTTCTCGAGACATATTGTACTTCATGAAAGTGGTAAAATTTCTTCGATATAACTTGCGGTTATTTGTGAAAAAAACAGAAATTTGGCGAAAATTTAGAAAATTTTGCAATTTTCCAACTTTGAATTTTTATGCCCTTAAATCACAGAGATATGTCACACAAAATACTTAATAGGTAACATTTCCCACATGTCTCCTTTACATCAGCACAATTTAGGAACCAACATTTTTTTTTGTTAGGGAGTTATAAGGGTTAAAAGTTGACCAGCAATTTCTCATTTTTACAACACCATTTTTTTTTAGGGACCACACCACATTTGAAGTCATTTTGAGGGGTCTATATGATAGAAAATACCTAAGTGTGACACCATTCTAAAAACTGCACCCCTCAACGTGCTCAAAACCACATTCAAGAAATTATTAACCCTTCAGGTGTTTCACAGGAATTTTTGGAATGTTTAAATAAAATTAACATTAAAATTTTTTTTACACAAAATTTATTTCAGCTCCAATTTGTTTTATTTTACCAAGGGTAACAGGAGAAAATGGACCCCAAAAGTTGTTGTACAATTTGTCCTGAGTACGCCGATACCCCATATGTGGGGGTAAACCACTGTTTGGGCACACCGCAGAGCTCGGAAGGGAAGGAGCACCATTTGACTTTTCAATGCAAAATTGACTGGAATTGAGATGGAACGCCATGTTGCGTTTGGAGAGCCCCTGATGTGCCTAAACATTGAAACCACCCACAAGTGACACCATTTTGGAAAGTAGACCCCCTAAGGAACTTATCTAGATGTGTTTTGAGAGCTTTGATCCCTCAAGTGTTTCACTACAGGTTATAACGCAGAGCCGTGAAAATAAAAATTCTTTTTTTTTCACAAAAATGATTTTTTAGCCACCAGTTTTGTATTTTCACAAGGGTAACAGGATAAATTGGACCCCAAAAGTTGTTGTCCAATTTGTCCTGAGTACGCTGATACCCCATATGTGGGGGGGAACCACTGTTTGGGCGCATGGCAGAGCTCGGGAGGGAAGGAGTGCCATTTGGAATGCAGACTTAGATGGATTGGTTAGCAGGCGTCACGTTGCATTTGCAGAGCCCCTGATGTACCCAAACAGTAGAAACCCCCCACAAGTGACCCCATATTGGAAACTAGACCTCCCAAGGAACTTATCTAGATGTGTTGTGAGAACTTTGAACCCCCAGGTGTTTCACTACAGTTTACAACGCAGAGCCGTGAAAATAAACAATCCTTTTTTTCCCACAAAAATTATTTTTAGCCCCCCAAATTTATATTTTCCCAAGGGTAACAAGAGAACTTGGACCCCAAAAGTTGTTGTCCAATTTGTCCCGAGTACGCTGATGCCCCATATGTTGGGGTAAACCCCTGTTTGGGCGCACGGTAAAGCTCGGAAGGGAAAGAGCACTGTTTTACTTTTTCAATGCAGAATTGGCTGGAATTGAGATCGGACGCCATGTCGCATTTGGAGAGCCCCTGATGTGCCTAAACAGTGGAAACTCCCCAATTCTAACTGAAACCCTAATCCAAACACACCCCTAACCCTAATCCCAACAGTAACCCTAACCACACCCCTAACCCTGACACACCCCTAACTCTAATCCCAACCCTAATCCCAACCGTAAATGTAATCCAAACCCTAACCCTAACTTTAGCTCCAAACCTAGCCCCAACCCTAACCCCAGCCCTAACCCTAGCCCTAACCCTAGCCCTAACCCTAGCCCTAACACTAGCCCTAGCCCTAGCCCTAACCCTAGCCCTAATGGGAAAATGGAAATAAATACATTTTTTTAATTTTATTATTTTTCCCTAACTAAGGGGGTGATGAAGGGGGGTTTGATTTACTTTTATAGCATTTTTTATAGCGGATTTTTATGATTGGCAGCCGTCACACACTAAAAGACGCTTTTTATAGCAAAAAAGTTTTTGCGTCTCCACATTTTGAGACCTATAATTTTTCCATATTTTGGTCCACAGAGTCATGTGAGGTCTTGTTTTTTGTGGGACGAGTTGACGTTTTTATTGGTAACATTTTCGGACACGTGACAGTTTTTGATCGCTTTTTATTCTGATTTTTGTGAGGCAGAATGACCAAAAAACAGCTATTCATGAATTTCTTTTGGGGGAGGCGTTTATACCGTTCCACGTTTGGTAAAATTGATAAAGCAGTTTTATTCTTCGGGTCAGTACGATTACAGTGATACCTCATTTATATCATTTTTTAATGTTTTGGCGCTTTTATACGATAAAAACTATTTTATAGAATAAATAATTATTTTGGCATCGCTTTATTCTGAGGACAATAACTTTTTTATTTTTTCTTTGATGATGCTGTATGGCAGCTCGTTTTTTGTGGGATAAGATGTCGTTTTCAGCGATACCATGGTTATTTATATCCGTCTTTTTGATCGCGTGTTATTCCACTTTTTGTTCGGCGGTATGATAATAAAGCGTTGTTTTTTGCCTCATTTTTTTTTTTTCCTACGGTGTTCACTGAAGGGGTTAACTAGTGATATAGTTTTATAGGTGGGGTCGTTACGGACGCGGCGATACTAAATATGTGTACTTTTATTGTTTTATTTTTTTTATTTAGATAAAGAAATGTATTTATGGGAATAATATATATATATTTTATTCTTCATTTAGGAATTTTTTTTTTTTAATTTTACTTCTGTGGACATTTTTTTTTTTACTTTTTTACCTTGTCCCATGGGGGGACATCACAGATCGGTGATCTGACAGTTTGAACAGCACTCTGTCAGATCACCGATCTGACTTACAGCACTGCAGGTTTACCAAGCGCCTGCTCTGAGCAGGCACTTGGTAAGCCACCTCCCTCCCTGCAGGACCCGGATGCCGCGGCCATCTTGGATCTGGGCACCTGCAGCGAGGAGGAGGTAAGAGACTCTCGCAGCAACGCGATCACATCGCGTTGCTCTGGGGGTCTCAGGGAAGCACGCAGGGAGCCCCCTCCCTGCGCGATGCTTCCCTGTACCGCCGGCACACCGCGATCATGTTAATGTTAATGTGTTCTCCTCTATTTGTTTTAATGTGCCGGGGGTGGTCCGTGACCGCTCCTGGCACATAGTGCCGGATGTCAGCTGTGATAATCAGCTGACACCCGGCCGCGATCGGCCGCGCTCCCCCCGTGAGCGCCGCCGATTGCGCTGGAAGTACTATCCCGTCGGTGGTCATACGGGCCCACCCCACCTCAACGGGATAGTACGTCCAATGTCAGAAAGGGGTTAAGGCAAGAACTTCTGCGCTGTATTCAAGAACAAGTCTCTTCAAAAAGTTCTCCTTTTTGTAAAACCAGTAGGTGGCACCTTTAAGAAGGTGCGAACTATTTACAACACAGTTTGTGAACCATTCACCGTCCATGATTCGGCAGTCTTTGTAAACAATGATGAACAAAAGCAAAAACAAAAAGCAAAAACAATAGGGATCCCGGGTAAACAAAGGGATCCCTTTAAGGACCACCCTGGTCTGGTACTAGCAGCAAAACAGTAGAAGACAAACAAAGAACTATTTACATCCTCATGGCTCCGAGGTCTATTCTCACAGTAGGTTACACTGCATCAGCTGGTGGCGAACACCTCCTGACAGGTAGGGCTGCGGTTCTTTGTTCTCGGCTGATGCGGGGTCGGTGTCATTGGTTTGTCTCCCAGGTGCGGTCAGGTCACCCGGTGTCTGGATTCGAATGTCAGCTTTGGTTGCAAGTTCAGTAGCGGCGATAATGCACACCGTAGTGCTAGTGGTAGAGTTTGTCAAATCAGGGTTAGTCGTAGTCGGGACAGCAGGTGGCGCTACTGCCGGCTCGCATCGTTGGACGTCTCGAGCGCACCACCCTTGCGCACTCCTATGGCGAGTGTAGGTCACCTGGTCCCCTTTACATAGTAGCTGATTGTCACATCTATTGCGGAACGGGGTCTTCACATTGTAGCTGGTAAAGAAGATTTCAGTCTGCAGTCCCGGTTCTTGTATAGAGCCCCAACCCCGTTTCGGGTGAAAGGCTAGTACAGTCCCCCGTTTTACCAAGTCCTTCTTACCGCGTGCAGTCTTTGGGTTTTGTACTTTCGGTGGGTCACTTTGTTCTGTCTCTTTTCGGTTCTTCCAGTGTAGAATTAGGCATTGTTTATATTGTTCCCAAGTGAGCACAGCAATGCTGAGGCCCTCCTGTCTGGCCCCGTCTGGTCCGATCCTCGGGGTATCCCATTGGAAGATCACCGAGCTCACATCTAGCGGTTCTCCCATAGTTGTCGGTAACGGATGTACCAGCTTCTCCATAGTATCGGGGGTTACCATTACCAGCTCGGCAGAGAGGAATCGGTCATTGTCGGGATGGGGAGCGGTCACGGGAGCAGGATCGGTTGGTGGGGCTGGGGCGCTTTCCATACCTGCATCTGATGTGGTTCCACCGATGCTGATCTGTTCCACTGACGAGGTCACTGGAGTCGGCAGCGGCTCGGACCGCGGTTCCTCCAAGGCATCCCTCCGGCACGGCTCCGACTTCCATTGCTTTACATCGGCTGGCTCCTTGTTCGGGATAGGTGGACTCGACTCCCCCGCCTGCGGCTCCTAGAGGTTCAGATCCTCCAGCGGCGATGGGTTCGGATCCGCCTCCGGTCGGTGGTGATAGTCCGGGATCACTTTGTCGTCGTTCCGGTACTCCCTGATCACCCTCGCCGTCTCGCAGTCGGCAGCTGCACACACACATGGTTCTGCCATCTTCCCAGGGTGGGGCCCCTTCTTGTCTTGGTTCCCGCTGTTGCAAATCAGGGGGCGGTTCTCCTCTGCTTCGGGGCAGGTCGTCATCTTGCAGCAATAGTCGGAGGGGGCGGTCGCCACTTTTGGCGCCGCTTTGATAGTCTCCTCCCATGGCACGCCCTTCTTCTTTCTCTGCGCTCCTCGTGGCGCTGTAATGGCGGCGGTTTTGGCGGGAATTTTTGGCGGCAAATAGCAATACACAGTCTTTGCAATAAATCACGGTTCAAGCACAATTCAGTCACAGTTCCAAGGCACACATGACCTGATTCTTCAGGCTTAAGTAGATCCTGTTCGTGACGCCAAGTTGGAGCGCCCCAGACGCAGGGCCGCGGGGCACTCGGAACCGGGCCTCTCTTTCTCGGTCCTGGGGTTGTCACGGTGGCTAGACCCGGTCCGTGACCCTGCTAAGGGGCGTCCAATGAAAGGGTGATGGTGCGTGGTGCAAGGCGCGATGAATAACGAGGACACAGGGTGGCAGTCTCTTTACCTCTTTACTGAAGGCTTCGGAATCCGCAATCCAGAGCACTGCTAACAGGGCTGGCTGAGACCGGCCGGTCCGAAGGCACATCCAGAGTTCCCTTTGCAGGTGGTAATCAGTGCCTACCTACTAGCGCCTGTGTGTTGTAGTACTTCCCTGCTGAGCACCACGGGATAGTCCTCACAACTGTTGCGTATGTTTCTGTTCTTTCTCTCTCCGTCCCCCAGATGATATGGATAGGACGCACCCATATGACGGGGTAGGCCTGGAGTTATTTTATAGGGACCCTAGAGATGCCCCTCTCCCACAATTGCCTCCGTTGTCTTCATTAGGTGATTTAGGTAAGGCAGCCAACCTAAAATTAACTGCCCTGCCATTGGTTTGAAGTAATGCGTGGAGCCCAATACTTCCTCGGCGTTCCGGCCACCGGCTACGCGCCTCAGTAGGATGTTGCCGATCTCGGGGCACGACTCCTACTGGTTCTATCGCCTTTGTGCTGTGATCTCATTTCTCACTTCTCCACAATATACCTCGCTTCGTGTCCTTTCTTAAGATGCCGCCGCAATGAAGTGCAGGCGCGGCTCCGTAACGATCTGTCCTTTTCGCTAGGCCTCTGCCAGGATCCCACCCCTGACAGGGACCCCCCTGAATCTTCCCAAGCAACCTCTTCTCTCACTAGATGTTACCTGGTCAAAAACCCAGTCAGCTTCTCCCTAACTTCCTATCCAACACCCAGTTTTACCAGAGTGTGAGGAGTGGCCTAATACATAGAACCCTTTGCTCCCCCTGGTGGCCAGAGTGTGAAGTGTAATGTGTGACTGTGATACCTGGTCAGGTGAACTCCTTTAGTGCAATCAGACGTGACATCACTCCCCTTAGTGGCAGAGCGACATCACTGCAACGACCAGGACTCTGGGGCGCTGCACTTGCAGGGATTGTCTGTTTCAATAAGATCTTTTTTAACACGTTCGCTCATCACTAGTAAGGTAGTAGGGTTGGCATATTTTTCAAGAACGTCAAAGTCATTCGGTCAGCACACGAGCATGCTCGGATAACACCTTTTCCGACTTGTTCGCTCATCAATAGTAAGGTAGAGGGTTGGCATATTTTTCGAGAACGTCAAAGTCACTTGGCTTGCACACAAGCATGCTCGGATAACACCTTTTCCAACACGTTTGCTCATCACTAGTAAGGTAGTAGGGTTGGCATATTTTTCGAGAACATCAAAGTCACTCGGTTAGCACATGAGCATACTCGAATCACACCTTTTCCGACACGTTCACTCATCACTAGTAAGGTTGTAGGGTTGGCATATTTTTCAAGAACGCGGAAGTTACTTGTTTAGCACACGAGCATGCTCGAATAACACCTTTTCCCACACGTTCGCTCATCATTATACCTTACATATCCATATGCCTCTTCTTTTTTTACTTCAGCAGACCAGACAGCTGTCAAGCCCATAGTAAAATCAGGAATTTTAACCCATCCCTCATTAACGCAAGTTTCAGAAAAAAGTTTTTTTTTTCTCCTGAGTGCCCCTGTAGTGACCCAGTTGAGAGTGTGTATGCCCTTACCATGGTGGACCACTATACTAAGTGGGTTGCCGTTCACCTTCTACCATGAATATGTGAGACATTACGGTTGCCCTGAAGCAGCCCTCACAGACCATGGACCTGACTTTGAGTCCCAACTATTTCAAGAACTCTGCCAATTCCGTGGGTGCAAGAAGCTAAGAACCACTGCCTATCATCCACAAGGGAATGTCCTTTGTGAGAAAGTCAACCAGACCTTCATCAATATGCTGCGAACAGCATCTACTACCAAACAAGCTGAATGGCCTCAACTACTTGATGAGTTAGTAGAAACCTACAACAATACTGTCCACTGTTCTACCAGCTACTCGCCATATTACTTGATGTTTGGAAGACAAGGTCAGCTCCCAAAAGATCGTGCTTTGGGGAATCCAGGTTCCCGATGTGATCAATCCCCTGCATAAAACTGATTAGGTCTCAGAGCATCAGCGAAGAGTACATGAAGCCCAACAGATCGTCGATCACCGCATGAGCAAAGCTCACCGTCGACAGGAAGAGAACTACAATCAAAAAGCTAATGCTTCCCCACTTACCCACTTCATCTTGGAGACAAAGTATGGCTAAAGAAGTGCCACCGTACAGGGAAACAGAACTCTGGGAAACAGAGCCCTACACAATTACAGCTATCATGAATAAAGAGTCCGATGTATATGAAGTGAAGAAACCCGGAATGGCCCCACAGACAGTGCACAGAAACCACAAAAGATCCCAGGCCATGTGTATAGATTGAGAAGAGTAGTGGTCCTAGAACAGAGCCTTGGGGGACTCCAACAGAGAGATGGTGGTATGAGGAGATAGTGTGGGAGTGGGAGACGCTGAATGTGAGGTTGGAAAGGTACAAGGAGATCCAGGATAGGGTGAGGTCTTTGATGCCAAAGGAGGAGAGAATCTGTAGTGAGGCAGTGTTCAACTGTGTCGAAAGCAGAGGACAGGTCTAGAAGGAGGAGTACAGAGTATTGTCCGTTAGCTTTGGCAGTAAGTAGGTCGTTAGTGATTTTGGTCAGGGCTGTCTCAGTTGAGTGATGGGGCGGAGACCAGATTGCAGATTGTCAAACAGCAAGTTAGATGAGAGGTGGGAGGAAAGTTCAGAGTTGACGTGCTGCTCCAGGAGTTTGGAAGCGAATGGGAGCAGCTATATTGGGCGATAGCTGGACATAGCAGTTGGATCGAGGGTTTGCTTTTTAAGGATAGGTGTGATTGTGGCATGTTTGAAAGCAGAAGGGAAGGTGCCAGAAGTTAGTGATAGGATGAAGAGGTGGGTTAGGGATGGGATAAGTGTGGTGGTGAGGTTGGGAAGGAGGTGGGATGGGATGGGGTCGAGCGCACAGGTGGTGAGGTGCGATTTGGAGAGGAGACAATTAAGCCCCAATTCACAGATGTTGGGTAGGGAGGTTATGGGGTTTGGGCATTGGTCTGGTATACAAAGGGGTTGTGGTGGTTGAACAATGAAGTCTTGCCTTGTCTGGTCGATCTTAAGGTACCTTCACACGAAGCGACGCTGCAGCGATAGCGACAACGATGCCGATCTCTGCAGCGTCGCTGTTTGATCGCTGGAGAGCTGTCACACAGACCGCTCTCCAGCGACCAACGATGCCGAGGTCCCCGGGTAACCAGGGTAAACATCGGGTTGCTAAGCGCAGGGCCGCGCTTAGTAACCCGATGTTTACCCTGGTTACCAGCGTAAAAGTAAAAAAAACAAACAGTACATGCTCACCTGCGGGTCCCCCGGCGTCCGCTTCCTGACACTGACTGAGCTCCAGCCCTAACAGCACAGCGGTGACGTCACCGCTGTGCTTTCACTTTCACTTTAGGGCCGGCGCTCAGTAAGTGTCAGGAAGCAGACGCTGGGGGATGCGCAGGTGAGCATGTACTGTTTGTTTTTTTTACTTTTACGCTGGTAACCAGGGTAAACATCGGGTTACTAAGCGCGGCCCTGCGCTTGGTAACCCGATGTTTACCTTGGTTACCAGTGTAAAACATCGCTGGTATCGTTGCTTTTGCTTTCAAACACAACGATACACAGCGATCGGATGACCAAATAAAGTTCTGGACTTTATTCAGCGACCAGCGACATCACAGCAGGATCCTGATTGCTGCTGCGTGTCAAACTAAACGATATCGCTAGCGAGGACGCTGCAACGTCACGGATCGCTAGCGATGTCGTTTCGTGTGAAGGTACCTTTAGTTTTAAAGTGTGTGGCAAAGTGCTCAGCAGAGATGAGGGAGGTTGGAGGGGGCAGTGGGGGGCGGAGGAGGGAGTTAAAGGTTATAAACTGCATCTTGTGTTATCTTTATCTAATATTTACATTTGTTTGGTGATCTGAAACATATCAGTGTGACAAGCATGCAAAAGAATAAGCAACCAGGAAGGGGGAAACACTTTTTAACACCACTATATAGTTAATAAAAGAGTTTTGAGCTCAAACAAGGCAAATAAACTGATATTTTATATTTGAATGAAGTTAAATTATTTAATGAACAATTATAACTTTCAGTTGGCTTTCAGACAGCTCAAGTGCCAGGTTCCACCTTGAACATGAAAGTCTATATTTATTAGCCCTGCTATTCGGTGTCATAGGCCTAAGGCCGTTACACCTGAAGACTACAAGACTACAATATAAAGGCACATCCTGAATTGGCCAATCACATGATGTCATTGTGCAACAAAATATCTGAAGAAGGTCACAAATATGCAAACACTAAGAAACCGAACTCCTACCACAGGGTGCAGTATACATACTGTATAGTGGGCAATACTAGGGTTTAATAAACATACTGAAAGCAATACATGGGCAAAGTGCTGGGTGCAATACAGGAGGAATTATGAATACAGAGAGAATTATTGTGTTATACATACTATTATCACTACATTTAGGCATTATGTAAACTGTTGGCACTAGAGCAGCGAATTATCAAAACTGGGGGTACTGCAAGGCGGCATCATAAATGCATCATTACTACTACTATTTTCACCATTATTATTGGGCACAATATTATAAATGCATGTATTCAGGTAAAGAATTAGAGGCATTGATGTGAATTTTGGCAGCAGTATAAAAATTGAGCGGCTATAATACTGGTACTATTATTTTATAAGTAAACTAATTAGGAACACTTAGGGCACCATATTGATGATAGCTGGAATATAACACAGTTGAAGCATTAAGAGGGTGACAATGACAGAAAACTGAGGAACCTATCAAGGATGCAAGGGAACCTCTCCAAAACACTATGCAAAAATCAAATTACCGTAGTCACCGCAATGGTCTTGTCTGATTAGATAAGATAGGAAATATAATGTCTACATAAGAGGACTTCCCTACATATAAATGTTATGTGGTAGTTTATGTAATGTATTACAAAATATATGGATAGATTTTGACAATTGATTGGAACACCATGGAAATTTTAGCCTCAGCCAGCAGAAAACCAATAATAAACCTTGGCATAAAATTTCAACTGTCATTGACTCCTAAGGAGACATACAGTTGTGGAAAGACGGTGAGACTGGACTGCGAATAGTGCTTCTTGTCTCACTGTCCTCATAAGTGCACACAAGCACAACTTTAAGGCCATGTTCACACTTTGCGGGTGACCTCTGCGGGTTCTCCCGCAGCGGATTTGATAAATCTGCAGGGCAAAACCGCTGCGGTTATCCCTGCAGATTTATCGCGGTTTGTTCCGCGGTTTGTTCAGCTGTTTCCGCTGCGGGTTTCCGCCTATACTATTGATGCTGCATATGCAGCATCAATAGTAATGTTAAAATAAAAAAAAAAAGTTTATATACTCACCCTCTGAGGTCCCGATCTCCTCGGCGCTGCACCCGGCGGTCCGTTTCCAAAGATGATGTGCTAGAAGGACCCTTCGTGACGTCACGGTCATGTGACCGCGACGTCACGGTCATGTGACCGCGACGTCACGGTCATGTGACCGCGACGTCACCGCAGGTCCTGTTCGCACAACTCTGACCGGCCGGCCGCGTGCAGCGCTGAGAGGTGAGTATAACATGATTTTTTATTTTAATTCTTTTTTTTTTTACACACAAATATGGTTCCCAGGGCCTGGAGGAGAGTCTCCTCTCCTCCACCCCGGGTACCACCCGCACATTATCCGCTTACTTCCCGCAACGTGGGCACAGCCCCATGCGGGAAGTAAGCGGTTCAATGCATTCCTATGGGTGCAGAATCGCAGCGATTCTGCACAAAGAAGTGACATGCTGCGGGTTGTAAACCGCTGCGTTTCTGCGCGGTTTTTCCCACAGCATGTGCACAGCGGTTTGCGGTTTCCATAGGGTTTACATGTAAATGTAAACGCAATGGAAACTGCTGCGGACCCGCAGCACCAAAATCGCGGCGGTTCCGCGGTAAAAACCGCCAAGTGTGAACATGGCCTAATTGGTGTCCCTGATGTAATCAGCCTGCCTCTATATCCTGCAACACAATGCCTAACAAGCTCTTGGAATCTTATTTACCTGTCTCATTGTGACTATGGGATGCTGTAAAAGCTTCTACAAAACAACCAACACTATGTACAATAACCACTAACAGTTAATACATAGTTAAATTCTACTGTGAAAATCCCTTGTACATGTTTAAGGCTGTGTGCACACGTAGCATATTTTTCGCGTTTTTTTTGCGGTTTTTCGCTATAAAAACGCTATAAAACCGCGAAAAAAACGCTAACATTAAGCATCCTATGTAATAGAATGCATTCCGCATTTTTTGTGCACATGCTGCATTTTTTTCCTGAGCGGAATCGCATTCCAGAAAAAAACGCAGCATGTTCATTAAATTTGCGGAATCGCAGCGATTCTGCACACATAGGAGTGCATTGATCTGCTTACTTCCCGCACGGGGCTGTGCACACCATGCGGGAAGTAAGCAGATCATGTGCGGTTGGTACCCAGGGTGGAGGAGAGGAGACTCTCCTCCATGGACTGGGCACCGTATAATTGGTAAAAAAAATAGTGATATACTCACCTTCGATGGCCCCCGCAGTCTTCCCGCCTCTCCGGTGCCACCTGCCGCTTCGGTTCCTATAGCTGGTGTGCGGTGAAGGACCTGCGATGACGTCGCGGTCTTGTGATTGGTCACGAGACCGGTCATGTGACCGCTCACGTGACCGCGACGTCATCGAAGGTCCTGCACACACACAGCATCTATAGGAACGGACGCCGCTGAGGAGATCCGCTGTCTGCAGGTGAGTATAAGCATTTTTTTAATTATTTTTAAACATTCTATCTTTAACTATTGATGCTGCATAGGCAGCATCTATAGTAAAAAGTTGGTCACACTTGTCAAACACTATGTTTGACAAGTGTGACCAACCTGTCAAACAGTTTTCCAAGCGATGCTACAGATCGCTTGGAAAACTCTAGCATTCTGCAAGCTAATTATGCTTGCAAAACGCTAGTTTTCTGCGGGTATATGCATGCTAATTCTGCATGCGATATACCCGCGGCAGGAGGCGCAGAATTGCCGTGGAAATTTCCGCGGCAATTCTGCAAACGTGTGCACTTAGCCTAATACTCATTTTCAATGTCTGAAATCTTGCCATCATTGACAAATGACACATATAAAAGTTACTCCGTTAATGGTTTAATCCAGGAGTGGGACACAGTGGTTAATTTTGATGTTCAGCTAGGTAATGAAGAGAGAAGATTAATAATCCTGTAGTGTGAATTAATTTTGTGTTTTGGAATTTATAGACTCTTTCAGAACAATCATTATCATTACCTAGCATTAGTGCAAGATTAAGCCCTTTCTTCCACTCCTAGATGTATTTTCCAGCATGGGGTTGTAGCAGGAGATCGACCCCTACACAGTGGTTGTGGCTTTCACAACCACATCAGGTGAGCATAATTCATAATTTTGTACCTGTCTCAACCCAGATAAGACATTATTTTTTGCTTTTTCTATCTGCAGGTGTTAGTCATTATTTATTTTTAGTTAATAGTTTTAAATGCTATAGAAGATAGTACTTAAACAGTAAATTCAGGTGTTAAGTAAATATTTTTTATTGTTAGTGAAAGTTGTGACTCACATGTTCACCAAAATTTCGTGCATAATGTCAGGACTAATATTATCAGCGCATGGAATTTTCTTTACTGCTGCCACAGTGCCTTGATACACTCCTTTATAAACTGTGCCAAATGCTCCTCTTCCGAGTACACATGTGTCATCAATCCTTATATATTCCTTTGGGACATATGGTAGTGCAGCGCCCCAGAGTCCTGGTCGTTGCAGTACTGTGGCTCCGCCGCTAAGGGGGGCTATGGTACGTCTGATGGCACTGAAGGAGTTCATCTGACCAGGTATCACAGACACCAATACATTTCAGTCTGGCCTCCAGGGGGAGCTAAGGGTACTATTTATTAGGCCACTCCTCACAGTCTGGTAAAACTGGGGGTTAGGCAGGAAGTTAGACAGAAAGATGACTGGGTTGGAACCAGGCAACACCTTGTGGCACAGGGTGTTGTAGGGGAAGATTCGGAGGGGTCCCTGTCAGGGGTGGGATCCTGACAGAGGCCTAGCAACCAGAGAGAACGTTACGGGACCGCGCCTGCACGATATAGCGGCGGTACCCCAAGAAAGGACAAGAAGCGAGATTTATTGTGCTGAGTGAGAAACGAGATCAACGCAACTAGGAGAATACCAGTAGGAGTCGTGCCGTAAGATCGAGGCAACATCCTATTGAGGCGCATAACCGGTGGCCGGAACGCTGAGGAAGTATAGAGCTCCAAGCCAAACTTCAAACCTACGGCAGGACAGTCAGTCACAGGCGGGCTGTCTCACACAGACCCAGGAAGACACAGGGGGGTAACAACAGGAGAGGGGTGACGATAGAGCCCAGGAAGAACCTCCGAGCCTCCCCGTCATACGGGTGCGTCCTAACCGTAAGATCAGGGGGACGTAGAAGAACATCAGAATCGAGTTGTGAGGGAACACGAGAAACAGACACAACAGTTGTGGGGTACTATCCCGTAAGCACAGCAGGGAAGGACCACAACACACAAGCGCTAGCAGGTAGGCACAGATTTCCACCTGCGAAGGGAACTCTGGAGGTGCCATTGGACCGGCCGGACTTGCGCAGCCCTGTTAACCGTATCCCGGACTGAGGACCCAGAAGCCTTCAGTAAAGAGGTAAAGAGACTGCAACCTGGTGTCCTCGTTATTTACTGCGACCGGCACTACACCGCACCATAACGTTATCATCCCATACCTCTACATCTATTATTGTACGCCCCTCAGCAGGGTCACGGACCGGGTCTAGCCACCGTGACAACCCCAGAGCAGAGACTCAGAGGCCCGGTACCGGGTACCCCTCGGCCCTGCGGCAGTGGGGGCGCTACAACTTGGCGTCACGAACAGGATTTACTTAAGCCTGAAGAATCAGGTCATGTGTGCCTTGGAACTGTGATTTATTATACTTGGAACTGTGACTTATTGCAAGGACTGTGTATTGCTACTTGCTGCCAAAAGTTCCTGCCAAAACCCGCCGCCATTGCAGCGCCACAGGGAGTGCAGAGGGAGAAGGAGGGCGTGCCATGGGAGGAGACTACCAGAGCGGCGCCAGAAGTAGCGACCGCCCCCTCCGTCTTCTGCTGCGAGTTGACGACTTGCCGAGCAGCAGAGGAGAACCACCCCCTGATTTGCAACGGCGGGAACGAGGCGAAGAAGGAGCTCGACCTTGGAGAAATGGCGGAGCCAGGTGCATGCGTTGCCATCGAATGCCGGACAGCGATGATGAACAGCAAGTGCCCAAGCAGCGGCGAGGCGATCCCGGCTTGCCCTCACCCATCAGAAGCAGACTCGCGTCCACCGCCGGTGAAGGATCTGAACTCCCTGGAGCCGCGGATGGAGGAGCTGAGCCTACCTATCCCGACCATGGAGCCCTGGAGGGCGGAACCACATCAAGAGACCACCTCGGAGGAACCGCAGTCCGGGCTGCAGCCGATTCCAGCGTCCTTGTCAGCGGGACAGATCGACATCGGTGGAACCACATCAGGCGCAGGTATGGAAGACGCCCCTGCTCCCCTGACCGATCCTGCTCCCCTGACAGATCCCGCTCCCGCGACCATGCCTCACCCCAACAATAACTGTTTCCTCTCGGCGGGGTTGGCGGTGCTCACCCCCGACATGATGGGGAAGCTGGTGCCCCCGCTACCGACCAAGATGGGAGAACCCGTAGACGTGGGCCCAGACGGGGTGATCCTCCGGTGGGACACCCTCTGGATCGAGCCGGATGGAGCTCGGAGGGACGGCCTCACCCTTGCTGTGCTCACTTGGGAACAATATAGACAATGCCTGATCCTACATTGGAAAAACCGAAAAGAGACTGGGCAGACTGATCTGCTAATAGTACGATGCCCAAAGCCTGCATACGGCAGGAAAGACGTGGTAAAGCGGGGTACTGTGCTGGCTTTTCACCCAAAGCGGGGCTGGGGCTCTATACAGGAACCGGGGCTACCGACTGACGTCTTCGTTACTAGTTACCACGTGAAAACTCCCTGCTGCAACAGATATGGTGACCCATTGCAAAGGGGGGATCAGGTGACCTACACCCGCCACCGGAGTGCGCAAGGATGGTGCGCTCGGAACGTCCAACGATGCGGGCCCGAGGAAGTGTCACCTGTCGCCCTGATCATGACCGATCCGGACTTGACAGATCTTGTTAATATCGCCACTGTACGCCTTGTTGCGGCTACTGAGCTTGCAGCCAGGGTTAGCCTTCGAGTCCAGACACCGGGTGATCTGACTGCACCCGAGAGACCAACCATTGACACTGACACTACATCAGTCGCAGACCAGGGGCCGAAACCTGAACCGTCCAGAGGTGCCCACTATCGGCTGATGTCTTGCAACTCACTATGAAGCCCCAAATGCTCTAATCTGCTGAACACTTTGCCAATGTAAATAGTTCATTGTTTTCTTGCTGTTTGCTGCTAAAACCCATCTAGGGTTATTCTTAAAGGGATCCCTTTGTTGACCCGGGATCCCTATTGCTTTTTGTTTGTTTTCTACTTTTTGCACCAGTTATCAAGAACTGCTGAATCATGAACAATGCATGATACAAACTCCTTGTATATAGTTCGCACCTTCTTAAGGGTGCTCTCTACTGGTTTTACATAAAAGACGGACTCTTTGCGAAGATACGGTTCTTGGAACCTGCACTGGAGTCCTTGCTGCGTATGGACTTGCAGCTTGAGAAGTTGCACTACCTCATAGAGACTTGGTCCCCTCTTAAAGGGGATGTTCATCAAAAGCACTTAAAGAATGATGATGTTTTGAAAGAAAGTACTGATAATGTTGACATGTGAAAGTTATATATAGCTAACTAGTTGATTGTAAGAAATGTTTAATGATGTTGATAAAAGAACGAGGACAGGAAGTGAACCCGTATGGGGTTAGTTAGTGAGTCCTCTTAGGAGCCATGTAGAGATGGCTCAGTGATCTTGAACTGAAAGAAAAATGATATGTTCTATACTGTGTATAGTAGTGGAAAGACAGTAGGCCCGGGCAGAAAGGGGCGGTCCTGTAACAGAAAGGAGAGGCAGTAGGTCTGGAGCAGTTAGGACAGGCGGTCCTGCAGATATAAAGAAGGAGAATGCATAAAAGTTAATTAGCCTTATACACTCACCGGCCACTTTATTAGGTACACCATGCTAGTAACGGATTGGACCCCCTTTTGCCTTCAGAACTGCCTCAATTCTTCGTGGCATAGATTCAACAAGGTGCTGGAAGCATTCCTCAGAGATTTTGGTCCATATTGACATGATGGCATCACACAGTTGCCGCAGATTTGTCGGCTGCACATCCCAAAGATGCTCCATACAAGGCAGGATGGATCCATGCTTTCATGTTGTTTACGCCAAATTCTGACCCTACCATCCGAATGTCGCAGCAGAAATCGAGACTCATCAGACCAAGCAACGTTTTTCCAATCTTCTACTGTCCAATTTCGATGAGCTTGTACAAATTGTAGCCTCAGTTTCCTGTTCTTAGCTGAAAGGAGTGGTACCCGGTGTGGTCTTCTGCTGCTGTAGCCCATCTGCCTCAAAGTTCGACGCACTGTGCGTTCAGAGATGCTCTTAGGCCTACCTTGGTTGTAATGGGTGGCGATTTGAGTCACTGTTGCCTTTCTATCAGCTCGAACCAGTCTGCCCATTCTCCTCTGACCTCTGGCATCAACAAGGCATTTCCGCCCACAGAACTGCCGCTCACTGGATTTTTTTTCTTTTTTGGACCATTCTCTGTAAACCCTAGAGATGGTTGTGCGTGAAAATCCCAGTAGATCAGCAGTTTCTGAAATACTCAGACCAGCCCTTCTGGCACCAACAACCATGCCACGTTCAAAGGCACTCAAATCACCTTTCTTCCCTATACTGATGCTCGGTTTGAACTGCAGGAGATTGTCTTGACCATGTCTACATGCCTAAATGCACTGAGTTGCCGCCATGTGATTGGCTGATTAGAAATTAAGTGTTAACAAGAAGTTGGACAGGTGTACCTAATAAAGTGGCCGGTGAGTGTATGTGATATAAGAAGGTCTTTAGTGGATTTAGCGAGTACGTCCTTAAAGGCAATGTTAAATTATTGTTCAAAGACTTTGCGCTTAGTAAGAGAAGTTATTTATAGTCTGTTATTGAAAGTATTTAACCATGTTTGTAACGTTCAAGAGTCCTCACCTCCCATAAAGGGAAGCTCTGTTAAAAAGTTTACTTGTACTTGCATTTTCAAAATTGTATGTCTTTTTGCTGACATGTATTGTTGTTTTCTTCCCAGTCCAGGAGTGCTGGATTTAACCGGGGGGGGTGCAGCGCCCCAGAGTCCTGGTCGTTGCAGTACTGTGGCTCCGCCGCTAAGGGGGGCTATGGTACGTCTGATGGCACTGAAGGAGTTCATCTGACCAGGTATCACAGACACCAATACATTTCACAGTCTGGCCTCCAGGGGGAGCTAAGGGTTCTATTTATTAGGCCACTCCTCACAGTCTGGTAAAACTGGGGGTTAGGCAGGAAGTTAGACAGAAAGATGACTGGGTTGGAACCAGGCAACACCTTGTGGCAGAGGGTGTTGTAGGGGAAGATTCGGAGGGGTCCCTGTCAGGGGTGGGATCCTGACAGAGGCCTAGCAACCAGAGAGAACGTTACGGGACCGCGCCTGCACGATATAGCGGCGGTACCCCAAGAAAGGACAAGAAGTGAGATTTATTGTGCTGAGTGAGAAACGAGATCAACGCAACTAGGAGAATACCAGTAGGAGTCGTGCCGTAAGATCGAGGCATCCTATTGAGGCGCATAACCGGTGGCCGGAACGCCGAGGAAGTTTAGAGCTCCATGCCAAACTTCAAACCTACGGCAGGACAGTCAGTCACAGGCGGGCTGTCTCACACAGACCCAGGAAGACACAGGGGGGTAACAACAGGAGAGGGGTGACGATAGAGCCCAGGAAGAACCTCCGAGCCTCCCCGTCATACGGGTGCGTCCTAACCGTAAGATCAGGGGGACGTAGAAGAACATCAGAATCGAGTTGTGAGGGAACACGAGAAACAGACACAACAGTTGTGGGGTACTATCCCGTAAGCACAGCAGGGAAGGACCACAACACACAAGCGCTAGCAGGTAGGCACAGATTTCCACCTGCGAAGGGAACTCTGGAGGTGCCATTGGACCGGCCGGACTTGCGCAGCCCTGTTAACCGTATTCCGGACTGAGGACCCAGAAGCCTTCAGTAAAGAGACTGCAACCTGGTGTCCTCGTTATTTACTGCGACCGGCACTACACCGCACCATAACGTTATCATCCCATACCTCTACATCTATTATTGTACGCCCCTCAGCAGGGTCACGGACCGGGTCTAGCCACCGTGACAACCCCAGAGCAGAGACTCAGAGGCCCGGTACCGGGTACCCCTCGGCCCTGCAGCAGTGGGGGCGCTACAGTAGTCGTGGATAATACACTTTTTTTGGAAATAATATAAAAAACATATTGATTATATTTAGTAAACCTGCATTCAGTCATTTTTTTAAAACACTATTGAACTATGAATCTACATTAAGCCAAATATATAAAGTGAATGATCATTTGGTAGGGCTTTGACACTTCATATAACCATGCTTAAATGGGTTGTCCAAGTAGAAAACCTATTCTCATTCCCTATATGCTCCCCTAATAATAATTAAGGTATGTGCACACGTTGCGTTTTTTTTTGCCGATTTGCATTTTTTTTCCATTTGGAATTGCGCCACATCAGAAATGTACTGGCCCAACAATGTTAATCAATGGGAATCCAGAATCGCTGTGCACATGCTGCTTAAAATTATACTTGGATTTGCAGCGTTTTATTTTCTGCAGCATGTCAATTATTTTTGTGGATGTGCAGTGTTTCTGCACCCATTGACTTCCACTGAGTCAGACAAATCTGCAGCAAAACTGTAGGTGTAAAAAGTTCTGCGGATTAGCTGCAGAGTTGCGTGCAAAAAACGCTGCAGATAGGGAGAAGGAAGAGTGTGTGGGTTGAGAGTATGTGTGTGTGCGGAGACTGTGCGTGTGCGGAGAATATGTGCGTGGGTCTGTGTGCATGTCTGTGTGTGTCTGTGTGTGTGTGTCTGTGGGTGTCTGTAGGCAGGCATCGTCTGATGAGACTACTACTCCCATCCGGCCATGTCTGTTGTCACATAAAACAGTGACAACATGAGCCAATGATGGGAGAGTAGTTCCATCATCCAGTGTCACGGGAGACCTAGGCAGGAAAGAGCTAATAACCCGGGCCCCTGCGATTTCCCTCAGACTAGGGAAACCCTGACTGATCCTCTCCCAGAGTTTACACTGATGGTGTGCATGTCTGAGCCTCCACCCTCGCCCTATCTCCTGTTTCAACCCTAGGCTGAAACCACAACCCACGACCCAGGGAAGAGTCCACACTCCAATACCCACAGTTAGCACAGACAGGGATAACGGAAAAATAAGCACCACGCCGCAGTCACTCAGGATTACACTATAAATGCAAAGGGCAAAATAAATACAAATATAGGAAGGAGTAACTAAGACAGAGGAAAATACACCACCAGCAACGAATCTACAACAACCAGCTCTCCACTCCAGACCGAGATAACAACGCACAAGACAGAAGCTATAATCGGCGACGCCCAATGATCAGGAGAACTATTTAAAGGCAATGGGCATGGCCCAGCTTCCAATCCGAGCACCAGGTAATTTAACCCTGGACCAGCTAGATAAAATCTAGCTGACGCCAATGAGCGCATAGTGGTCAAAAGCGGAATTACCGCTGTCTGTCGAACGACCTGGTCTGAACAGCGTCCGACATGACAGTACCCAGCCTTCTACGAGGGACCCCAAGGCCCTCACGGCTTATAGGACCCGGCTTGTCCGGATGGCGGCGGTGAAAAAACCTGACCAGCCGATCCGCATGAATGTCCGAGGCTGGTACCTAGGACCTCTCCTCAGGCCCATAACCACGCCAGTGTACCAAGTACTGTAAAGTGCGGCGCACTACACGAGAGTCAACCACCTTGGAGACTTCAAATTCCAAATTACCATCCACCAAGACTGGAGGTGGCATAGGCGCCGCGTCCACGGAACCCACCACCTTCTTTAAGAGAGACCTGTGGAACACGTGTATCTTATACACCGTAGGAAGCTCCAACCGGTAAGCTACTGTGTTAATGACGGCGGTGACCCTAAATGGACCAATAAACCGTGGACCCAATTTAAGGGATGGTATCTTGAGTCTTATGTTTTTTGTGGATAACCACACCCAGTCATCCACACTCAGGTCCGGACCTGGCACACGCCTACTGTCAGCCACACGTTTGTACCTAGCACCCACACTCAACAGGCGCTGTTTAACCCTCCTCCAAACCGATGACAATTGTGCTCCTAAGTGGTCTTCCTCCGGAACGCCGGAAGAGCCCCTCTGACTCAAAGTACAAAATGGAGACTCCCCAGAAGACTCCTGGCGGTGATTATTGATGGCAAACTCAGCCAAAGGAAGGAACGCCGACCACTCCTCCTGGTTATCTGAAACAAAGCAGCATAAGTACTGTTCCAAATTTTGATTCATACGCTCGGTCTGACCATTTGACTGAGGATGAAACGCCGAAAAATGAGACAACTTGATCTCCAGCCTTGAACAAAATGCTTTCCAAAATTTTGCCACAAACTGAGACCTCCTATCAGAAATGATGTCAGACGGAACCCCATGAAGTCTGAACCACTTCCTGCACAAATACCTGAGCCAGAGTCTTAGCGTTAGGCAACGAAGGCAAAGACACAAAGTGCGACATTTTTGAGAACCGATCAACAATCACCAAGATGACCGTGTTCCCAGCTGAGGAGGGCAAGTCAGTGATAAAATCCATGGAGATTTCCGTCCATGGCTTACTAGGTACCTCGAGAGGAAGTAGTGTGCCAACAGGACGGGAGCGGGGCGTCTTAGTCCTAGCGCACGTGGTGCAAGCTGACACGTATGAGACCACGTCCTGTCAGATCTTGGGCCACCAAAACCGACGTGACACCAACTCCAAGGTACCCCTAACCCCTGGATGGCCAGCCAGGACAGCATCATGATGCTCCGCCCAAACCTTTAAGCGGAGATGAAGCGGTACAAACGTTTTGTTGACGGGAAGCTCTGATGGTACCTCCTCCTGGGCCTCGGCAATCTCAGCCTCAACCTTGGTAGTGAGAGCCGAAACCACAACACCCTTTTGGAGGATGGGTACCGGATCTTCCCGAGGCTCTCCCCCCCGGGAAACACCTGGACAAAGCATCCGCTTTAGTGTTTTTAGAACCAGGTCTGTAAGTGACCACAAAGTTGAACCGCGTGAAAAACAATGCCCAGCGAGCCTGCCTGGGAGACAGATGCTTGGCAGACTCCAAATAAAGCAAATTCTTATGGTCGGTAATAACAGTAACCTGATGAACCGACCCCTCCAAGAAGTGTCGCCATTCCTCAAAGGCCAATTTGATTGCCAACAACTCTCTGTTGCCGATATCGTAGTTACGTTCGGCGGGCGACAGTTTCTTGGAAAAATAGGCGCACGGACGCAAACTGCTCAAGGAGGAGCCTTGTGACAACACCACCCCCACACCAACCTCAGAAGCATCTGCAGCGCCCCAGAGTCCTGGTCGTTGCAGTACTGTGGCTCCGCCACTAAGGGGAGCTTGTTGTGGATTCTGTTTGTGGGCTCCCTCTGGTGGTTACTGCTGGTACTGGGTGACTTTGGTGGGTTGCGGCCTTTGGTTTCCACCTGTCCATCGGAGGCTGGGTGTTTCCTATTTTACCTGGCCTTTCTGTCATTCCCTTGCCGGCTATCAATGTATTCAGATGTGCTCTGTTTGGTTCCTGCCTACCTGCTCCCAGATCTTTCAGGATAAGCTAAGTGCTGATTTTCAGTTGTTTGGTTTTTTTGTCCAGCTTGCTTATTATGTCTCTATGCTAGCTGGTAGCTCTAGTGGACTGAGGTTCTCCCCATGTGCCATGAGTTGGCACATGGGTTCTTGTAATCTCAGGATGGTTTTTTGATTAGGGTTTTTTGCTGACCGCTCAGTCCCCTTTTGTATCGTTCTGCTTTCTAGTTTACAGCGGGCCTCAATTTGCTAAATCTATATATATCATCTCTATGTGTGTGCCTTCCTCTCAGTTCACCATCAATACATGTGAGGGGGCAACTATATCTTTTGGGGTTCATTCCTCTGGAGGCAAGTGAGGTCTTTATTTTCTCTGCAGTACTAGTTAGCTCTTAGGCTGGTGCGTGGCGTCTAGAACCAACGTAGGCACGCTCCCTGGCTATCTCTAGTTGCGTTTGTCAGGCATAGGGCAGCGGTCAGCCCAGGTTCCATCACCCTAGAGCTCGTCCGTTATTTATTTGTACTTTGCTTGTCCTGTGCTATCCCTAGCCATTGGGGATTCATGACAGTATAGCCGGACCACAAAGTGTTAATTGTTTGGGCTGAAGCAGGAGAAAAAGAAGTGTTTAAGGGAAATTTTTTTTTTTTTTTTTTTCCCTTCAGAGTTTTGCTGCCTAGCCCTTAATTGCTGTCTAGCTGCTTCTTACCTCCTCTTAACCCTTGAATGGCTCTGATCTTAGCTGTTTAACATGGATGTCCAGAGTTTGGCTTCCAGCCTGAGTAATCTCGCGGCAAAAGTTCAAAACATACAGGATTTTGTTGTTCACACTCCCATGTCTGAACCTAGAATTCCTATTCCAGAGTTCTTCTCTGGAGATAGATCTACCTTCCTGAATTTCAGGAACAATTGTAAATTGTTTCTTTCTTTAAAATCTCGCTCCTCTGGAGACCCTGCTCAACAGGTCAGGATTGTAATATCTTTCCTGCGGGGCGACCCTCAGAATTGGGCATTTGCATTGGCACCAGGGGATCCTGCATTGCTCAGTGTGGATGCGTTTTTTTCTGGCATTGGGATTGCTCTATGAGGAACCCAACCTGGAGATTCAGGCTGAAAAGGCTTTATTAGCCCTCTCTCAGGGGCATGATGAAGCGGAAATATATTGTCAAAAATTTCGGAAATGGTCGGTGCTTACTCAGTGGAATGAGTGCGCCCTGGCTGCAAACTTCAGAAATGGTCTTTCTGAGGCCATTAAGGATATTATGGTGGGGTTCCCTACGCCTACAGGTCTGAATGAGTCTATGGCTATGGCCATTCAGATTGATCGGCGTTTGCGGGAGCGCAAACCCGTGCACCAGTTGGCGGTGTCTTCTGAACAGGCACCTGAGACTATGCAATGTGATAGAATTCAGTCCAGAAGTGAACGGCAAAATTATAGGCGGAAAAATGGATTGTGTTTTTATTGTGGTGATTCAGCTCATGTTATATCAGCATGCTCTAAACGCACAAAAGAGCTTGATAAATCTTTTGCCATTGGTACTCTGCAGCCCAAGTTCATTTTGTCTGTGACTCTGATTTTTTCACTGTCTTCCATTTCCGTTGATGCCTATGTGGATTCGGGCGCTGCCCTGAGTCTTATGGATTGGTCATTTGCTAAACGCTGTGGTTTTAGTCTGGAGCCTCTGGAAGTCCCTATTCCTCTGAAGGGAATTGACTCTACACCATTGGCTATGAATAAACCGCAGTATTGGACACAAGTGACCATGCGCATGACTCCCGTTCATCAGGAGGTGATTCGCTTCCTTGTACTGTATAATTTACATGATGTACTAGTGCTGGGTCTGCCATGGTTACAAACTCATAATCCTGTCCTGGACTGGAAAACAATGTCTGTGTTAAGCTGGGGATGTCAGGGGGTTCATGATGATGCACCTCCGATTTCTATCGCTTCATCTACTCCTTCTGAGATCCCTGAGTTTTTGTCTGACTATAGGGATGTTTTTGAGGAGCCTAAGCTCAATTCGCTCCCTCCTCATAGAGATTGTGACTGTGCTATAGAATTGATTCCTGGCAGTAAGTTCCCTAAGGGTCGTTTATTTAATCTGTCACTGCCAGAGCATACTGCTATGCGGAATTATATTAAGGAGTCCTTGGAAAAGGGACATATTCGTCCATCTTCGTCCCCTCTGGGAGCAGGTTTTTTTTTCGTGGCAAAAAAAGATGGTTCCCTGAGGCCTTGTATAGATTATCACCTTCTGAATAAGATTACAGTCAAATATCAGTATCCATTGCCATTATTGACTGACTTGTTTGCTCGCATTAAGGGGGCTAGGTGGTTCACTAAGATAGATCTTCGTGGTGCGTATAATCTGGTGCGGATAAAACAAGGTGATGAGAGGAAAACCGCATTTAATACGCCTGAGGGCCATTTTGAGTATTTGGTAATGCCTTTTGGACTCTCCAATGCTCCGTCAGTCTTTCAGTCCTTTATGCACAATATTTTCCGTGAATATCTGGATAAGTTTATGATTGTGTATTTGGATGATATTTTGTTGTTTTCTGATGACTGGGAGTCTCATGTTCTACAGGTCAGGAAGGTGTTTCAGGTTCTGCGGGCCAATTCTCTGTTTGTGAAGGGCTCAAAGTGTCTCTTCGGAGTCCAGAAGATTTCTTTTTTGGGGTACATTTTTTCTCCTTCTACTATTGAGATGGATCCCGTTAAGGTTCAGGCAATTTGTGACTGGACACAACCTACATCTGTTAAGAGCCTACAGAAGTTCTTGGGGTTTGCTAATTTTTATCGTCGGTTCATTGCAAATTTTTCCAGTATTGTTAAACCTTTGACTGATTTAACTAAAAAGGGTGCTGATGTTGCTAATTGGTCTCCTGCGGCTGTGGGGGCCTTTCAGGAACTTAAGCGCCGGTTTTCTTCTGCTCCTGTGTTGTGTCAACCAGATGTTTCACTTCCTTTTCAGGTTGAGGTTGATGCTTCCGAGATTGGAGCGGGGGCGGTTTTGTCACAGAGAAGTTCTGATGGCTCGGTGATGAAGCCATGTGCATTCTTCTCTAGAAAATTCTCGCCCGCCGAGCGCAATTATGATGTGGGTAATCGGGAGCTTTTGGCCATGAAGTGGGCATTTGAGGAGTGGCGTCATTGGCTTGAGGGTGCTAAACATCGTGTGGTGGTCTTGACTGATCACAAGAATCTCATTTACCTTGAGTCTGCCAGGCGTTTGAATCCTAGACAGGCTCGTTGGTCGTTGTTTTTTTCTCGTTTCAATTTCGTGGTTTCATACCTGCCAGGTTCAAAGAATGTGAAGGCAGATGCTCTTTCCAGGAGTTTTGTGCCTGACTCTCCTGGAGACTCTGGGCCTACTGGTATCCTTAGGGATGGGGTAATATTGTCCGCCGTATCCCCAGACTTGCGACGTGCATTGCAGGAGTTTCAGGTGGATAAACCGGATCGTTGTCCACCAGAAAGACTGTTTGTTCCGGATGATTGGACCAGTAGAGTCATCTCCGAGGTCCATTCTTCTGTGTTGGCTGGTCATCCTGGAATATTTGGTACTAGAGACTTGGTGGCCAGGTCTTTTTGGTGGCCTTCCTTGTCTAGGGATGTGCGTACCTTTGTGCAGTCTTGTGAAGTGTGTGCTCGAGCTAAGCCTTGCTGTTCTCGGGCCAGTGGGTTGTTGTTATCCTTGCCCATCCCGAAGAGGCCTTGGACGCACATTTCCATGGATTTTATTTCTGATCTCCCGGTTTCACAGAAAATGTCCGTTATCTGGGTTGTGTGTGACCGCTTTTCTAAGATGGTTCATTTGGTGCCCTTGCCTAAGTTGCCTTCCTCCTCTGAGTTGGTCCCTTTATTTTTTCAGAACGTGGTTCGTTTGCATGGGATTCCGGAGAATATCGTTTCTGACAGGGGATCCCAGTTTGTGTCTAGATTTTGGCGGACGTTTTGTGCCAAGATGGGCATTGATTTGTCTTTCTCGTCTGCATTCCATCCTCAGACGAATGGCCAGACGGAGCGAACTAATCAGACCTTGGAAACTTATTTGAGGTGTTTTGTTTCTGCTGACCAAGATGACTGGGTTGCTTTTTTGCCACTGGCCGAATTTGCTCTTAATAATCGGGCTAGTTCTGCCACGTTGGTCTCTCCTTTTTTTTGTAATTCGGGGTTTCATCCTCGTTTTTCCTCTGGTCAGGTGGAGTCTTCGGATTGTCCTGGAGTGGACATGGTGGTGGACAGGCTACATCAGATTTGGAATCAGGTGGTGGACAATTTGAAGTTATCTCAGGAGAAGACTCAGCAGTTTGCTAATCGCCGTCGCCGCGTGGGTCCCCGACTTCTTGTTGGGGATTTGGTGTGGTTGTCTTCTCGTTTTGTCCCTATGAAGGTCTCTTCTCCTAAGTTCAAGCCTCGGTTCATCGGTCCTTATAGGATCTCGGAGATTCTTAACCCTGTATCTTTTCGTTTGGATCTCCCAGCATCGTTTGCTATTCATAATGTGTTCCATCGGTCGTTGTTGCGGAGGTATGAGGTGCCCGTTGTTCCTTCGGTTGAGCCTCCTGCTCCGGTGCTGGTGGAGGGAGAATTGGAGTATGTTGTTGAGAAGATCTTGGATTCTCGTGTTTCCAGACGCAAACTCCAGTATTTGGTTAAGTGGAAGGGTTATGGTCAGGAGGATAATTCCTGGGTGGTCGCCTCCGATGTTCATGCGACTGATTTGGTCCGCGCCTTCCATAGAGCTCACCCTGATCGCCCTGGGGGTTCTCGTGAGGGTTCGGTGACCCCTCCTCAAGGGGGGGGTACTGTTGTGGATTCTGTTTGTGGGCTCCCTCTGGTGGTTACTGCTGGTACTGGGTGACTTTGGTGGGTTGCGGCCTTTGGTTTCCACCTGTCCATCGGAGGCTGGGTGTTTCCTATTTTACCTGGCCTTTCTGTCATTCCCTTGCCGGCTATCAATGTATTCAGATGTGCTCTGTTTGGTTCCTGCCTACCTGCTCCCAGATCTTTCAGGATAAGCTAAGTGCTGATTTTCAGTTGTTTGGTTTTTTTGTCCAGCTTGCTTATTATGTCTCTATGCTAGCTGGTAGCTCTAGTGGACTGAGGTTCTCCCCATGTGCCATGAGTTGGCACATGGGTTCTTGTAATCTCAGGATGGTTTTTTGATTAGGGTTTTTTGCTGACCGCTCAGTCCCCTTTTGTATCGTTCTGCTTTCTAGTTTACAGCGGGCCTCAATTTGCTAAATCTATATATATCATCTCTATGTGTGTGCCTTCCTCTCATTTCACCGTCAATACATGTGAGGGGGCAACTATATCTTTTGGGGTTCATTCCTCTGGAGGCAAGTGAGGTCTTTATTTCCTCTGCAGTACTAGTTAGCTCTTAGGCTGGTGCGTGGCGTCTAAAACCAACGTAGGCACGCTCCCTGGCTATCTCTAGTTGCGTTTGTCAGGCGTAGGGCAGCGGTCAGCCCAGGTTCCATCACCCTAGAGCTCGTCCGTTATTTATTTGTACTTTGCTTGTCCTGTGCTATCCCTAGCCATTGGGGATTCATGACAGGAGCTATGGTACGTCTGATGGCACTGAAGGAGTTCATCTGACCAGGTATCACAGACACCAATACATTTCACAGCCGGGCCTCCAGGGGGAGCTAAGGGTTCTATTCACTAGGCCACTCCCCACCATTGTGGGTAAACTGGGGCTCAGGCAGGAAGTTAGACAGAAAGCTGACTGGGTTGGAACCAGGCAACACCTTGTGGCAGAGGGTGTTGTGTGAGAAGATTCGGTAGGGTCCCTGTCAGGGGTGGGATCCTGACAGAGGCTTGGCTACAAGAAGGAATGTAATGGGTCCGTGCCTGCTCAGCATAGCGGCGGTGCCCAAGGAAGGATTAGAAGCGAGATAGATTGTGCTGAGTGAGAAACGAGATCAAAGCAAGAAGGAGAATACCAGTAGGAGTCGTGCTGTGAGACCGAGGCAACATCCTACTGAGGCGCACAACCGGCGGCCGGAACGCCGAGGGAGTATTACAAAATTCAGCTTCAGGCAATACTCTAAACCAACGGCAGGACAGTAAGTCTAAGGCGGGCTGTCTCACCCAAATCACCTATGCAGTCTTGGGGGGCAACTTGTGGAGAGGGGCGACTCTAGGGTCCCGGAAGAGCTCCGAGCCTACCCGTCATACGGGTGCCATCCTAACCGCAACATCAGGGAGGGACGGAGGATTAGCAGAACATCATCTAATCGAGTTGTGAGGGAACTTAAGAAACAGACACAACAGTTGTGGGGACTTTCCGTAAGCACAGCAGGGAAGGACCGCAACACCTAGCGCTAGAAGGAAGGCACAGATTTCCACCTGTTAAGAGAACTCTGGAGGTGCCATTGGACCGGCCGGACTTGCGCAGCCTGGTTATCCGGATTCCGGACTGAGGACCCAGAGATCTTCAGTAAAGAGGTAAAGAGACTGCAACCTGGTGTCCTCGTTATTTACTACGACCTACACTGCACCGCAACACCACCATCTACATCCATCATATCTACTCCTGTACGCCCCTCAGCAGGGTCACAGACCGGGCCTAGCCACCGTGACAACCCCAGAGCAGAGACTCAGAGGCCCGGTACCGGGTACCCCTCGGCCCTGCGGCAGTGGGGGTGCTACAACTTGGCGTCACGAACAGGATCTACTTAAGCCTGAGGAATCAGGTCATGTGTGCCTTGGAACTGTGATTTATTGTGCTTGGACTGTACATTATTGCAAAGACTGTGCTGCGCCATTTGCCGCCAAAATCCGCCGCCATTACAGCGCTGAGGAGAGCGCAGGGAGAGAAGAGGGGCGTGGAATAGGCGTAGACAAGCTGAAGAGCGCGAAGGACAATGGCCGCCCAGTCGAAATATTGTTGCATCCTAAGGGCGGGCCCGTCAACAGGGGAGATCCGCCTCTTGATCTTCTATGGCGGGCGGAGACCGAAGAAACAAAACTATAACTCAGATGAGGTGGGACTGGAGACTGGAGAAGGCCTGCAGAAAAGGATGGCCCCGCATCGACACCCGTCACCGGAGGATTATTCGGATATGCCCCCGCTGGAGGATCTGGATCCGTGGGAGCTGTCGATGGGGCATCCTTTGTCCGCGCAGTCCCCGGCCCATGTGCCTCCCCCAGGGGAAAGGAGTGACGCTGGAGGAGTCACCCCAGGTAGGGGTACTGAGTGCCGCGACCCCCAGGGAGATCGCCTCACCTCTGCACCAGATCCGGCCACCGCTGCGGCCACTGGCGCTCCAGCATTCCTGCCGCCTGCTCCTAAAGAACCGGGGGGACCAGACATGGGGCCCTTCCCTTGGGGAGAGTACAGGAATCACCTGATTGCGGAGTTCCAGCGGGAAGTGGAGCGAGAGGCGCGTGGTGAGCTGCTGGAGGGCTCCCTGCCAAAGTGGGGCGTTGTGATTGTTTACCTGCCCCAGACAGGAAAGGGCTTCGTGCAGGAGATTGGGACAGCCCTGAGAGTCCGCATCACCCGGGATGAAGTGGAGCCCTGCCTGTGCGGAGACGGCGCCACGTCCTTCCTGAAGCCAGGGGATGTGGTCACATACCGGCGGCACCTAAAGGGGAGCAGCTGGTGGGCCCGGGATATGCAGCGCTGCACCGCCGTTCTGGCAGTATCCCGAACCGAGGGGGAGGAGCTCGCCGCTGAAGCCGCTGCTGCCACCGCCGCTGCTGCCAGCATCATCCATCGACCCACACAGACCCTCATTGCAGCGCATGACCTGATCGTGCAGAAGACCCAAACCCACGGGGTACACCTGGCCGCGGGAGTGGACTTGGAGTTCAGCCTATCCGGGCCGCAGAAAGCCACCTGCCAGGTAAAGCCTCGGTGGGGGCTGCCAGGAACCGAGTAGTGAATAAGTTTTAATGAATGTAAATAGTTACTGTTCCACTGTGTTGCTAAACCCGTCCAGGGTTAACTCTTAAAGGGATCCCTTTGTTGACCCGGGATCCCTACTGCTTTTTGGTTATTTTCTATTTTCTTCTTTGATATCAAGAACTGCTGGAATCATGAACAGTGCATGATACAAACTGCTTGTAAATAGTTCGCACCTTATTAAAGGTGCTCCCTACTGGTTTTACTTAAAGAGAGACTCTTTGCTAAGATACCGCACTGGAGCTTTTGCTGAGTATGGACTGGTAGCTTGAGAAGATGTGCTACCTCATAAAGACTTGGTCCCCTCATAAAGGGGATGTTCACGTATTGCGCTGATGAACCGTATTGCCTTAAGACAGTTGGGTGGCAATAATGTCTTGGAAAGAGAAAGTAATAATGTTGATATGTACACACTAAATGTACCTAACTAGTTAAATGTGAAAAGTGTTTGATAATGTTGATGGAAGAATGAGGACAGAAAGTGAACCCGGATGGGGTTAGTTGGTGAGTCCTCCTAGGAGCCATATAGAGATGGCCTGTTGATCTGTTGTGTATCCACTTTTTGGGCTCTCCTGGTGGTACTGGTGACTTGTTTGCACTTTGCTGCTTCTGTTCACCTGCTTCCATCAGCGTTTGGGAGTTTCCTATTTAGCCTTGCTCTCCAGTCATTTCCTTGCCGGTCATCATTGTAACCAGAGCCTTCGGTTGCATGTTCCTGCTACTAGTCTGCTGATCAGCTAAGTGGACTTTGTCCTTTTGTTTTGTACCTTTTGTCCAGTTTGCAGTTTTTGTAATTGTCTGTAGCTGGAAGCTCTTGCGGGCTGAAATTGCCACTCCTGTGTCATGAGTTGACACAGGAGTCTTAAAGTAATTTCAGGATGGTTTTTGAAAGGGTTTTCAGTTGACCGTGAAGTCCTCTTTTGTATCTTTCTGCTATCTAGTAAGTGGACCTCTCTTTGCTAAATCTACTTTCATACTGTGTATGTCTTTTCCTCTTAACTCACCGTTATTACATGTGGGGGGCTGCTATCATCTTTCGGGGTATTTCCCTAGAGGTAAGCCAGGTCTGTTCCTTCCTCTACCAGGCGTAGTTAGTCCTCCGGCTGGCGCGTGGCATTTAGGAAGCCGTAGGTATGCTCCCTGGCTACTGTTAGTTGTGTGGTAGATTTAGCTCACGGTCAGCTCTAGATTCCATCACCCAGAGCTCGTCCGTTATTTTTCTGTTCTGATGTTTCCCTGCCATTGGGAACCATGACAGTATGACCGGCCTGTGTTAAACTTATTGGCAGAAGAAAGGAGAGAAAAAAGAAGTCTGTAAAAAAAATTTTTTCTTTTTCCCCTATGCTTGCTCCATAGTTGGATCAGTTGTATTTCAGCTTTAATTACAGCCTTTGCCTTTCTCTCCTTATAATCCTTGAATGGCTCTGAGCTCACCTGTTTAAAGATGGATCCTCAGAGTTTGGCTGCAGGTTTAAATAATCTTGCTACGAAGGTTCAAAATTTACAAGATTTTGTTATACATGCTCCTATTTCTGAACCTAAAATCCCTACACCAGAGGTGTTTTCCGGAGATAGATCTCGGTTTTTGAATTTCAAATATAATTGTAAATTATTCCTTTCTCTCAGACCTCACTCCTCAGGAGATCCTGTCCAGCAGGTTAAGATTGTAATCTCTTTGCTGCGAGGTGACCCTCAAAATTGGGCATTTTCATTGGCACCAGGGGATCCTGCGTTGCTCAATGTGGATGCGTTTTTCCTGGCTTTAGGGTTGCTTTATGAGGAACCTAATTTGGAGATTCAAGCTGAAAAAGCTTTGATAGCCCTATCTCAAGGGCAAGATGAAGCGGAGATATACTGCCAAAAATTTCGTAGGTGGTCTGTGCTTACTCAGTGGAATGAGTGCGCCTTAGCGGCAAATTTCAGAGAGGGCCTTTCTGATGCCGTTAAAGATGTTATGGTCGGGTTCCCTGCGCCTACAGGTCTGAATGAGTCCATGACAATGGCAATTCAGATTGATCGGCGTTTGCGGGAGCGCAAACCCGTGCACCATTTGGCGGTATCTTCTGAAGAGACGCCAGAGAAAATGCAATGTGACAGAGTTATGTCCAGAAGCGAGCGGCAGAATTATAGGCGTAAAAATGGGTTATGCTTCTATTGTGGTGATTCTGCTCATGTTATATCGGCATGCTCTAAGCTTACTAGGAAGGTTGACAAGTCCATTTCAATTGGCACTTTTCAGTCCTTAATGCATGATATTTTCCGTGAATATTTGGATAAATTTATGATTGTGTACTTGGATGATATTTTGATTTTTTCTGATGACTGGGAGTCTCATGTTCAGCAGGTCAGGAGGGTTTTTCAGGTTTTGCGAGAGAATTCTTTGTGTGTAAAGGGTTCAAAGTGTGTTTTTGGGGTTCAAAAAATTTCATTTTTGGGGTATATTTTTTCCCCTTCTTCTATTGAGATGGACCCTGTCAAGGTTCGGGCTATTTATGACTGGACGCAGCCTACTTCTCTGAAGAGTCTCCAGAAATTCTTGGGCTTTGCTAATTTTTATCGTCGATTTATAGCTGGTTTTTCTGGCATTGCTAAACCTCTGACGGATTTGACTAAAAAGGGTGCTGATGTTGCCAATTGGTCCCCTGCTGCCGTGGAGGCCTTTCGGGAGCTTAAGCGCCGCTTTTTGTCTGCCCCTGTGTTGCGCCAGCCTGATGTTTCTCTTCCCTTTCAGGTTGAGGTCGATGCTTCCGAGATCGGAGCGGGGGCGGTTTTGTCGCAGAAAAGTTCCGACTGCTCAGTGATGAGACCTTGTGCGTTCTTTTCGCGAAAATTTTCGGCCGCCGAGCGAAACTATGATGTTGGTAATCGGGAGCTTTTGGCCATGAAGTGGGCATTTGAGGAGTGGCGTCATTGGCTTGAGGGTGCCAGACATCAGGTGGTAGTTTTGACTGATCACAAGAATTTAATTTATTTGGAGTCTGCCAGGCGCCTGAATCCTAGACAGGCACGTTGGTCGTTGTTCTTTTCCCGGTTTAATTTTGTGGTCTCGTACTTACCGGGTTCTAGGAATGTGAAAGCAGATGCTCTTTCTAGGAGTTTTGAGCCTGACTCTCCTGGGAATTCTGAACCTGCTGGTGTCCTTAAGGATGGAGTGGTTTTGTCTGCTGTCTCTCCAGATTTGCGACGTGCTTTGCAAGAATTTCAGGCGGATAGACCTGATCGTTGTCCGTCTGGTAGACTGTTTGTTCCTGACGAGTGGACCACTAGAGTCATCTCGGAAGTTCATTCTTCTACTCTGGCAGGTCATCCGGGAATTTTTGGCACCAGAGATTTGGTGGCTAGATCCTTCTGGTGGCCTTCCCTGTCTCGAGATGTGCGTGTTTTTGTGCAGTCTTGCGATGTGTGTGCTCGGGCCAAGCCTTGTTGTTCTAGGGCTAGTGGGTTGTTGTTGCCCTTGCCTATTCCGAAGAGGCCTTGGACGCACATCTCTATGGACTTTATCTCGGACCTCCCTGTTTCTCAGAAGATGTCTGTCATCTGGCTGGTGTGTGACCGTTTTTCTAAAATGGTTCATTTGGTGCCATTGCCTAAGTTGCCTTCCTCATCTGAGTTGGTCCCTCTGTTTTTTCAAAATGTGGTTCGCTTGCATGGTATTCCGGAAAACATCGTTTCTGACAGGGGTACCCAGTTCGTGTCTAGATTTTGGCGGGCAGTCTGTGCCAGGTTGGGCATTGATTTGTCTTTTTCGTCTGCATTCCATCCTCAGACCAATGGCCAGACGGAACGAACTAATCAAACTTTGGAGACTTATTTGAGGTGTTTTGTGTCTGCGGATCAGGATGATTGGGTTGCCTTTCTGCCGTTGGCAGAGTTTGCTCTTAATAATCGGGCTAGTTCTGCCACTTTGGTTTCTCCTTTCTTTTGCAATTCAGGGTTTCATCCGCGTTTTTCATCTGGTCAGGTTGAATCTTCGGATTGTCCTGGAGTGGATGCGGTAGTGGATCGGTTGCATCAGATTTGGGGACAAGTGGTGGATAATTTGGAATTGTCCCAGGAGAGGACTCAGCAGTTTGCTAACCGCCGTCGTCGTGTTGGCCCCCACCTTCGTGTTGGGGACTTGGTGTGGTTGTCTTCCCGTTTTGTCCCTATGAGCGTTTCTTCTCCTAAATTTAAGCCTCGGTTCATCGGTCCTTATAGGATTTTGGAGATTCTTAACCCTGTTTCCTTTCGTTTGGACCTCCCGGCATCTTTCGCCATCCATAATGTGTTCCATCGGTCGTTGTTGCGGAGATATGAGGTACCGGTGGTTCCTTCTACTGAACCTCCTGCTCCTGTGCTGGTGGAGGGTGAATTGGAGTACATGGTAGAAAAGATCTTGGACTCCCGTATTTCCAGACGGAGACTTCAATATCTGGTTAAATGGAAGGGCTATGGTCAGGAAGATAATTCTTGGGTAACTGCCTCTGATGTTCATGCCTCGGATTTGGTTCGTGCCTTTCATAGGGCTCATCCAGATCGCCCTGGCGGTTCTTGTGAGGGTTCGGTGCCCCCTCCTTAAGGGGAGGGTACTGTTGTGTATCCACTTTTTGGGCTCTCCTGGTGGTTGCTGGTGGTACTGGTGACTTGTTTGCACTTTGCTGCTTCTGTTCACCTGCTTCCATCAGCGTTTGGGAGTTTCCTATTTAGCCTTGCTCTCCAGTCATTTCCTTGCCGGTCATCATTGTAACCAGAGCCTTCGGTTGCATGTTCCTGCTACTAGTCTGCTGATCAG
The DNA here is from genome assembly GCF_051348905.1 of Ranitomeya variabilis. NCBI lineage: Eukaryota > Metazoa > Chordata > Amphibia > Anura > Dendrobatidae > Ranitomeya > Ranitomeya variabilis. The sequence continues at coordinate 232,436,249 of NC_135235.1, forward strand.
CTAAGTGGACTTTGTCCTTTTGTTTTGTATCTTTTGTCCAGTTTGCAGTTTTTGTTATTCTCTGTAGCTGGAAGCTCTTGCGGGCTGAAGTTGACACAGGAGTCTTAAAGTAATTTCAGGATGGTTTTTGAAAGGGTTTTCAGTTGACCGTGAAGTCCTCTTTTGTATCTTTCTGCTATCTAGTAAGTGGACCTCTCTTTGCTAAATCTACTTTCATACTGTGTATGTCTTTTCCTCTTAACTCACCGTTATTACATGTGGGGGGCTGCTATCATCTTTCGGGGTATTTCCCTAGAGGTAAGCCAGGTCTGTTCCTTCCTCTACCAGGCGTAGTTAGTCCTCCGGCTGGCGCGTGGCATCTAGGAAGCCATAGGTATGCTCCCTGGCTACTGTTAGTTGTGTGGTAGATTTAGCTCACGGTCAGCTCTAGATTCCATCACCCAGAGCTCGTCCGTTATTTTTGTGTTCTGATGTTTCCCTGCCATTGGGAACCATGACATTGATCCTAAACTGAAAGTAAATGTTATGTTCTATACTGTGTATAGTAGTGGAAGGACAGAAGGCTCGGGCTGAAAGGAGCGGTCCTGTAATAGAAAGGAGAGGCAGTAGGTCTGGAGCCGTTAGGACAGGCGGTCCTGCAGACATAAAGTAGGAGAATGTAGCACAGTTGCTTAAGCCTTATAATGTGTTATAAGAAGGTCTTTAGTGGATTCAGAGTGTACGTCCTTAAAGGCAATGTTAAATTATTGTTCAAAGATTTGCACTAAGTAGAATACCCGGTTGGGTGAGAAAAGTTATTTATACTAAGTTATTCAAAGTATTTAACCATGTTTGTAACGTTCAAGTGTCCTCACCTCCCATAAAGGGAAGCTCTGTTCAAATATGCTTATTGTTATTGCACTCACAAAATTGTATGTCTTTTTGCTAACCTGTATTGTTGTTTTCTTCCCAGTCCAGGAGTACTGGATTTAACCGGGGGGGAGTGCAGCGCCCCAGAGTCCTGGTCGTTGCAGTACTGTGGCTCCGCCACTAAGGGGAGCTATGGTACGTCTGATGGCACTGAAGGAGTTCATCTGACCAGGTATCACAGACACCAATACATTTCACAGCCGGGCCTCCAGGGGGAGCTAAGGGTTCTATTCACTAGGCCACTCCCCACCATTGTGGGTAAACTGGGGGTCAAGCAGGAAGTTAGACAGAAAGCTGACTGGGTTGGAACCAGGCAACACCTTGTGGCAGAGGGTGTTGTGTGAGAAGATTTGGTAGGGTCCCTGTCAGGGGTGGGATCCTGACAGAGGCTTGGCTACAAGAAGGAATGTAACGGGACCGTGCCTGCTCAGCATAGCGGCGGTGCCCAAGGAAGGATTAGAAGCGAGATAGATTGTGCTGAGTGAGAAACGAGATCAAAGCAAGAAGGAGAATACCAGTAGGAGTCGTGCTGTGAGACCGAGGCAACATCCTACTGAGGCGCACAACCGGCGGCCGGAACGCCGAGGGAGTATTACAAAATTCAGCTTCAGGCAATACTCTAAACCAACGGCAGGACAGTCAGTCTAAGGCGGGCTGTCTCACCCAAATCACCTATGCAGTCTTGGGGGGCAACTTGTGGAGAGGGGCGACTCTAGGGTCCCGGAAGAGCTCCGAGCCTACCCGTCATACGGGTGCCGTCCTAACCGCAACATCAGGGAGGGACGGAGGATTAGCAGAACATCATCTAATCGAGTTGTGAGGGAACTTAAGAAACAGACACAACAGTTGTGGGGACTTTCCGTAAGCACAGCAGGGAAGGACCGCAACACCTAGCGCTAGAAGGAAGGCACAGATTTCCACCTGTTAAGAGAACTCTGGAGGTGCCATTGGACCGGCTGGACTTGCGCAGCCTGGTTATCCGGATTCCGGACTGAGGACCCAGAGATCTTCAGTAAAGAGGTAAAGAGACTGCAACCTGGTGTCCTCGTTATTTACTACGACCTACACTGCACCGCAACACCACCATCTACATCCATCATATCTACTCCTGTACGCCCCTCAGTAGGGTCACGGACCGGGCCTAGCCACCGTGACAACCCCAGAGCAGAGACTCAGAGGCCCGGTACCGGGTACCCCTCGGCCCTGCGGCAGTGGGGGCGCTACACATCAACTTCTACAACAAAAGGTTTCGATACATCTGGTTGCACCAGAATGGGAGCCGAAACAAACCTGTTTTTAAGAGATTCAAATGCGCACACAGCAGCCTCAGGCCAAACGGAGAAATTGGTACCCTTTTTAGTCATGTCAGTTAGCGGTTTAGCAATGACAGAAAAATCCTTGATAAACTTCCTATAGTAGTTAGAAAACCCAAGGAACCGCTGAAGTGCTTTCAGGTTATCAGGCCGTTCCCAATGCAACACCGCTTGCACCTTGGCGGCGTCCATTTTAAAACCAGAAGCAGACACAATATAGCCCAAGAAAGGCAACTCCTGTACCGAAAATACTCATTTCTCCAATTTTGCATACAGCTTATTCTCTCTGAGGAGCTGTAACACCTGCCTGACATGATCTAAATGAGTATCACGGTCGCAGGAATATATAAGGATGTCATCTAGGTACACAATAACGAAACTTGGCCCCTGGTTTAAACCTGATAGAACAGTCATAGGAGCGATGTGGTGGCAACTCTGAACAACCTTTCTCAGAGAACACATCCACAAAATCCAAAAGTGACTCAGGAACGCTTGGAGTCACAGCAGAAACACATGTGGCCAAGCAATTCTCCTGACAGAAATCACTCCACTGAATTATGTCCTGAGTTTTCCAGTCAATAACCGGGTTGTGTGTAGACAACCATGGGAAACCCAGAACCAATTGTGCCGGAAGACTCTTGAGCACCTTACATGTAACCTGCTCGAAATGAAGAACCCCAATGTGGAGTTTAACCTCAGCCACAAACTCAGTAATCTCCCCCTGTGGGAGAGGAGCAGAATTGATGGTGACCACGCGGATAGGATGAGGCAGTATTTCGATCCTAAAACCAGCAGTGCGCGCAAACTCATCATCAATGAGATTTGTGGCAGAACCACTATCCACAAAAACAGTGATTGGCAGCTCTCTGCCAGCGACAACAACTTTGGCAGGGAGCATGCATTAAGAAACCATCATGGAGGATATACATAAGCTCATATTGGACTCCTCCACACCCTCTGAGCTTAAAAGTTTTTCCGCCGTTGTGTCTTTCTTTGACAGCAGAGGAGAGATATTAATGACCAGTTTTACCGCAGAAAAAACAGGCTCCCCGCTTCCTGAGTACAGGGGCTCGATTCTTAACATGTCATACCCCTGCGATTTGCATAGGTTCCGTGGGCTCACCTGCAGCAACCTCACGTGAACCTAAACCTTCACCCACAGGCTGCGTCTTATGATTCCCCTGACGCAAACGGCGATCAATGCGGACAACAAGACTCATAGCGGAATCTAGTGAAGCAGGAGTCTCGTACATCAGGAGGGCTTTTTTAACCCTATTAGAAACACCATGAATAAAGTGACTGCGCAGCGCAAACTCATTCCACTGTGTGTCGACCGCCCAGTGGCGAAATTCAGAACAGTAATCCTCTGCAACACGCTGCCCCTGGCGAATAGTGCGTATCTTAGATTCTGCTAGAGCCATTTTGTCAGGCTCATCGTAAATGTTTCTAAGAGAGGAAAAAAAACTCTTCACAGAGTCAAATGCAGCAGAATCAGATGGCAAAGAAAACGGCCATGCTTGGGGATCCCCGCTTAATAATGACAACACCAGGCCCACACGCTGAGCCTCATTACCGGAGGAGATCGGGCGCATACGGAAATACAGTTTGCAAGCTTCATGAAAAGAAACAAATTTACTGCGTTCCCCAGCAAATTTTTCAGGCAAAGGAAACTTAGGCTCAGCAACTTTACCTGTAACTCCGGCTTGCACATTAGACACTGCAAGTCCCTGTTGCTGCACTGCCCCCCTCAACTCAGTGACCTGCAGGGACAGCGCCTCCAACTGGCGGGTTAAGGAAATCATGGGATCCATGAAAATATTGTTGGCCGATTATAATGTCACGGGAGAACTAGGCAGGAAAGAGCTAATAACCCGGGCCCCTGCGATTTCCCTCAGACTAGGGAAACCCTGACTGACCCTCTCCCAGAGTTTATACTGATGGTGTGCATGTCTGAGCCTCCACCCTCGCCCTATCTCCTGTTTCAACCCTAGCCTGAAACCACAACCCACCATCCAGTGAAGAGTCCACACTCCAATACCCACAGTTAGCACAGACAAGGATAACGGAAAAATAAGCACCACGCCGCAGTCACTCAGGATTACACTATAAATGCAAAGGGCAAAATAAATACAAATATAGGAAGGAGCAAATAAGACAAAGGGAAATACACCACCAGCAACGATACTCCAACTACTAGTTCACCACTCCAGACCGAGATAACATGCACAAGACAGAAGCTATAATCGGCGACGCCCAATGTTCAGGAGAACTATTTAAAGGCAGTGGGCATGGCCCAGCTTCCAATCCGAGCACCAGGTAATTTAACCCTGGACCAGCTAGATAAAATCTAGCCGACGCCAATGAGCCCATAGTGGTCAAAAGCGGAATTACCGCTGTCTGTCGAACGACCTGGTCTGAACAGCGTCCGACATGACATCCAGCTCCTGTGTTCAAGTTTAAAAAAAAAACACATTCATACTCACCAAACATCTAATTCCCCAACACCCTTGATCTCCTGTAATAAAAATAATAACCCAACACAAATACTCCCTGTCCGCCACAGTCCTAAATAACGAGTGTCCCACGACGATCTCATGTGTCCAACAGTGACATCAGGAGATGTGACTGCTCTACACGGCTCCGGTGACACAATTGCAGGACGTATCCTCCTGCAGTGTATCACTGCGACGTCGTCCGAGGTCAACGGAGTTCGTGCTGTTACTTGCAGCACAGCTGCGTGATAACATTATCACACAGCGGTCCTGCCGTAAGTGAGAGAACGAACTCCTATGTCTAAGGCTACTTTCACACTTCCATCTTTTGTCCTCCGTCACAATCCGTCGTTATGGGCAAAAAACGGATCCTGCAAATGTGCTCGCAGGATGTGTTTTTTGTTCATACACTTGTATTAGCGACGGATCGTGACGGATGGGCACACGTCGCATCCGTCGTGCGACGGATCCGTCGTGTTTTGGCGGACGTGACGCACCAAAAAACGTTCAATGTAACTTTTTTTGGTGCGACGTGTCCGCCTTTTTTGATCGCGCATGTGCGGCTGAAACTCCGCCCCCTCCTCCCCGGACTGCAGAATGGGCAGCTGATGCATTGACAAACTTCATCAGCTTCCCCTTGTCTTGCAGTAATTTCACATGCGTCGGTACGTCGGACCAACGCATTGCGACGGCCCCGTACCGACGGAAGTGTGAAAGTAGCCTAAGCCTAGTCATGACTATTGAAAGTGAATGTAACTTTCAAAGTGATTGATTGCAATGAACCTGCAACTGTGTAAGAGGATACTTATTTTTTGGGAACAGACACACAATACACTAACTCACGTTATACTGTTACTAATTCTCAAACTGACTTTCTATTAACTAATTCAATCCTCCTAAACCTATATTCAAAATCATTAAGAGTGTCCTTGTGTCACCCGGAATTCGCTGTCTTGTGTGTCCCATAACATCAGAGGCTGCACTCAGGATAGTGGCTCTCCTTAAGGGCTCATACTCACTTGCGATAAACTGGGATGAGTCTCGCATGTTAATCCCCGGCGCTGCTGCTGGCACTCAGGAGCGGAGCGTGCGACTAGACCAGCCTGATTGACAGGCGAAAACGGCGACTTTGGTAACGTATTTCGGCAGCATAGGTGGGGAATCGGGGTCCACAAAATACACTATTGTAATGCACAGCTCAGGCCCTATTTAACAGTATTTTTATCTCATACAAAAAAAACGGGGTAACAGGTTCCCTTTAAAATTAATTTTCTCATCTGTAGGCTGCAGCAATCTGAAAATGTTTATAAACAACACAGCCATCAGTACTGAGACATAATTAAAGTCTACATACATGTATCTAATTTTTTTCTTGTTTGTTCTTCATTTTTAGAGGAGGCGTCTGTCTCCAATTCTGAAAAATTAAACTGAGAAAAAAAAAAAATTACAGTAATGCATAGTTTGGTGGACATGTTAAAAAAAGCTGCAAGTCATGGGAGTTTTGATGTTTTTTTCTGACCTTGCGACATTTTGTCACATAGCTGAGATGCGCCGGCTCAGTTCCCCGCTGCCATCTGCAACCCTGTGACGCAATCATAGGTCGCTGATGCGTTGCCATGACAGCACCGGGACAGGTGAGGACCCCTGTCGCTGTTATGACTCACTTCCTGTGGGTGTCCGGCAAGCTGGCATTTAGAGGAGAAGATCATTTCTGCAGCATAGAGGGATGCCGAGCCATCTCTCTATGCTGACGAAGTGATCAGACACTGCAGTGTTGAGGCGCCATAAGGGGCCAAGTTAAATAAAGAAAATTGTAAAAAAAAAAAATTAAATATGGAAAAAAAATTATAGCACCCCCTTTAGCCCTAATGAAAATACAAGTATGAAAATATAATAATACACATATTTTGGATTGCAGAGTTCAGAAATGCACGATCTATCAAAATATAAAATAAATTAATGTGATCAGCAAACTCTGTAACAGAAAAAAACATCCAATCGCCAATTTTAGTTTTCTTTCACTATTACATTGCTATAAAATGCAATTATGCAATTACAGGCGATCAAACCAGCGTATCTGAATAACAAACCCCCAGCGTATCTGAATAACAAACCCCCAACTGTATGTAACTGTATGTTTACCATGTCTAATATCCTGTCGGGTTTGGAAGGAGAGAGGAAAAGCCGTCAATTGAATTACCGGCTTTTCACATATCTCGCGCTGAATTAACTATAAATACAGAATATATAAATATTTATATATGTGTCTCACTGACATATATATATATATATATATATATATATATATATATATATATATACTGTATATATGTTTTAACTTATATTTCAGCCCATGGATCCATTGTATGTTGGTTTTGCAAGCCTGCAAGAAAATATCGCAGTACGGATGCCATACGGATTACATACGGAGGATGCCATGCGCAAAATACGCTGACACACCCTGCCTACGGATGACATACGGATCACTATTTTGTGAACATTTAGGCATATTACGGCCGTAAAAAAAGGACCGTATTTTCATACGCCTAGTGTGACGCCGGCCTAAAAATGAATGATTTCATTCATGATTATATCTCGTCCTGCAAAAAACAACCAGCTTTTTTTTCTTCAGTTAACTATAAGGACAATGTGGCGGTCACTTAAGGGGGTGTTGTGGATATCACAGTGAAGAGAGTGGTATCAATGTCACAATTAAGGTGGACATTGTGGATTTAAAAATTACGGGGGGCACTGTGGATATCATTTCTAAAATACACACAGACAAAAAATGAAATATAGGAAATAGGATAAGTTTATTTATTAGCTTAAGAGGAAGGTAATCATGTCAGTCAATATTAAATGTTGAAAAATTATATGAAATATACTTGTGCAAGATAAATTATTTTAATATACCTGACAGTCTTTCAATTGTAAATGAAACACCAGCAAAATAATTTATCAGATTAACACTAGGGTTGAGCGAAACGGATCGTTCATTTTCAAAAGTCGCCGACTTTTAGCAAAGTCGGGTTTCGTGAAACCCGACCCGACTCTAGCGTGGGATCGGCCACGTGGTCGGCTGCAGTGATTGCCGCAGTCAAACACAACACATGCTTTGCACGGGAGAGGGAGAGGGAGAGGGAGAGAGAGAGAGAGAGAGAGGGAGGGAGGGAGGGAGAGAGGGAGAGAGAGAGAGAGAGAGAGAGAGAGAGAGAGTTTCACAAAACCCAACTCGACCCTAAAAAAGCAAAAGTCGCTCAACCCTAATTAACACTATTTTATATACATATTGCTAATATTTTTTATTAGGACCAAGTATCTTACTTTAACCTTTTTTTTTACATGTAATACCACATCATAACTGAACTAAAAAGTGTTGGTTTTTGGAGAGACTTGACTTATAATTGATTTATATTAGTTGCAAGCAGCAAAACAGCATATTATCATCAGTAAGCACTTTTATTATTTTTTTTAAATATGGTAAAAACAAATGTTTTATGTACTAAAGTTTATGATCCTTGTAGTTATGCCGGGGTAACACTTGCAACTGTGATGTGAGAAACTTGGGCGAGTCTCTCGCTACAATTCCTGGCATTGCCTCCGGCGGTTCGGAACAGAGCTTTCAGCTGCAAAGAAATACATACAGCCCACACTACGGTACAGAGTGCCAGCGGCAATGCCGGGTATTGTAGCAAGAGACTCAAGCATGTTTCTTGCATCGCATTTGCTAGTTGGACACCGGCCTTATGCAAAATCTGGCAGCTATATATTATATGAATTAAAACAAACAGACCTTTTTATGGTTTGTGGATTATAATTTTACAATTGTAAGATGTCTACAATTTATAGTACCGTATATACTCGAGTATAAGCCGAGATTTTCAGCCCCTTTTTCTTGGCTGAAAGTCCCCCTTTCAGCTTATACTCGAGTCATACCCAGTGGTCGGCAGGGGAGGGGAGTCTAATAATACTCACCTGCTCCCGGCACGGTCCCTGCAGGTCCCTGGTTCTCCCGGCGCAGCAGCTTCTTCGTGTACTGAGCGGTCACATGGTACGGCTCATTACAGTAATGAATATGGACCCGTCTCCACTCCCATAGGGGTGGAGCCGCATATTCATTACTGAAATGAGCGGTAACGGTGACCGCACAGTACAGGAAGCTGCGGCACCGGAGAACCAGGGACCGCGCCAGGAGCAGGTGAGTATAATGGGGAGGGGGAGCGCTGCGCGATATTCACCTGTCCTGGTTCCGGGCGCGGCTCTGTCTTCAGCGTCATCTGCAGTGACACTCTGGTCAGAGTGCGCGATGACGTGGTTAGTGCGTGCCCTCTGCCTGAACGTCAGCATATGGGACAAATATCTACATGGAGCATCTTATGGAGCCATAATCAGCATTTGTGCAGCATTATATGGGGCAAATGTCTCTATAGAGCATCTTATGGGGCCATAATCAGCATTTGTGCACCACTATATGGTGCAACTATCTTTATGGAGCATCTTATGGGGCCATAACGTTTGTGCAGCACTATATGGGGTAAATATCTTTATGGAGCATCTTATGGGGCCATAATCAACGTTTGTACAGCATTATATGGGGCAACTTTCTTTATGGAGTATGTTATGTGGCCATAACGTTTGTGCAGCACTATATGGGGTAAATATCTCTATGAAGCATCTTATGGGGCCATTATTAACCTTTATGCAGGATTATATGAGGCATATTTTAATATGGAGCATCTTATGGGGCCTATCATAAACTGTTTGGAGCATTATATGGGGCTCCTGATTCAATATGGATATTCAAAAATACTTTACCTACTGATGTCTCAATTAATTTTACTTTTATTGGTATCTATTTTTACTTTTGAAATTTACCAGTAGCTGCTGCATCTTCCACCCTAGGCTTATACTGGAGTCATTAAGTATTCCCATTTTTTTGTAGCAAAATTCGGGGTCTCGGCTTATACTCGAGTATTTACGGTACTCTTAAATCTGTTAACACTACTAACCCCCCCCCCCCCAAAAAAAAAATAAAATATATATATATATACACTCACCGGCCACTTTATTAGGTACACCATGCTAGTAATGGGTTGGACCCCCTTTTGCCTTCAGAACTGCCTCAATTCTTCGTGGCATAGATTCAACAAGGTGCTGGAAGCATTCCTCAGAGATTTTGGTCCATATTGACATGATGGCATCACACAGTTGCCGCAGATTTGTCGGCTGCACATCCCAAAGATGCTCCATACAAGGCAGGATGGATCCATGCTTTCATGTTGTTTACGCCAAATTCTGACCCTACCATCCGAATGTCGCAGCAGAAATCGAGACTCATCAGACCAAGCAACGTTTTTCCAATCTTCTACTGTCCAATTTCGATGAGCTTGTACAAATCGTAGCCTCAGTTTCCTGTTCTTAGCTGAAAGGAGTGGTACCCGGTGTGGTCTTCTGCTGCTGTAGCCCATCTGCCTCAAAGTTCGACGCACTGTGCATTCAGAGATGCTCTTAGGCCTACCTTGGTTGTAACGGGTGGCGATTTGAGTCACTGTTGCCTTTCTATCAGCTCGAACCAGTCTGCCCATTCTCCTCTGACCTCTGGCATCAACAAGGCATTTCCGCCCACAGAACTGCCGCTCACTGGATTTTTTTTCTTTTTCGGACCATTCTCTGTAAACCCTAGAGATGGTTGTGCGTGAAAATCCCAGTAGATCAGCAGTTTCTGAAATACTCAGACCAGCCCTTCTGGCACCAACAACCATGCCACGTTCAAAGGCACTCAAATCACCTTTCTTCCCCATACTGATGCTCGGTTTGAACTGCAGGAGATTGTCTTGACCATGTCTACATGCCTAAATGCACTGAGTTGCCGCCATGTGATTGGCTGATTAGAAATTAAGTGTTAACAAGAAGTTGGACAGGTGTACCTAATAAAGTGGCCGGTGAGTGTATATATATAGTCCTGAGAAATAAAGCATTTGAGCTCATTTAAAAAAGTAATACAGGTAGTGTGGAGCTTTTATATTAACAAAAAGGTACATTTGAAATATAATTTTTTTGCAAAATTATTAATTAGCTAAATAATCCATGTGGTTTATTATAGTAAAGTTTATTACAATTGGTTAATATAATTCCAACCAAAATTTTATTAAAATTTTAGGTTTTATTTGAACTTATGTTCATTGTTATGTTTGTAAAAAATTAAGAAATAGAAAACATCGCTGGCACCACCCAAGGTAATAGCAGCAATCACTAAGAAAGCAGTAATGCCACCACTTGATTGGTGTTGCTCAGTGAAAAGAAATCCAATAATTGCAGACTGATCTTCATTTAGTGATCCTTATTTAACAACAGGCAATCACAAGTGGATGAAAATGCCAATCAAAATGATGAAGGCTGCTTTGCATACACCCGCTATTGTGGGGCCTGAGAAAGTGAAACAGGCCTAGGCAATCAGATGGACGTTTTAATACACCCATATTTTTATGTTTAGAAAAGCAAATAAAGACCACCAAAATAAAATTTGTTTACTGTTGAAATTTTTCTAAAAAAAAATTTATTTGCTGAACATTGTTTAACAAAGTAGGCTTATTTCTGACAAGATCATTGATGTAATTAAAGTAATCCACTACCAGCAAAACCAAAACATTTAGCAAAACATAAATATGTACATGTAGGTACAAATAAAAGTATGTTACCTGTTATGTCCAATGTTTTCAGTTTCTTAACAAATGGAAAGAAAACGTATATCATATATTGAAATCACAACAAACATTACCAGTCTTATCCATTTTCTGTAACACATAGCATTAAATCTGCATAGCTTTCATATGCATGTATATAAACAATGTTATACATGCTAATAATGGCTTAACATTAATATTACGATTATTTTTTTTTTATATACAAATGCTGTTGAATGTCAACTTTTCAATGATTAGTGTTATGAGCTTCATGTACACAATGTTTATATTCTAACAATCTTATAAGACATCCCCTTGGTATAATTAAAGAAAATTTCAGGTCAGATAAATGGAACATTTTCCATTGTTTTCCATTAAAAGCTATAATGGCTTATTCGAGAACCCACAATATGTTTTTATTTTCTTTAAATCTTTTCACACATACCGTATTTATTCCTGTAGCTAAAATTAATGTTGAAAACTCACCTTAGATGCATGATGATCAATGTGTAGTTGTTTTTCTACTGAAAATTAAAAACAATTTTGAAAGTCAATATGGATTCGTTTAGTTGGCTGTTGTTGTAAACATATGTACTTACGTGACTGTGGATTTGAATCCAAATTGAGTTTGAATGGCTTAAAAAAAAAAAAAAAAAAATTAAAAATTTGTGTGCTGAACAAATAAAAATATTTAATGTAGATTTTGGTAAACTATATTATCCAGAAGGCCAAAGAATGATAATGATGAAAGATTTTAAATTTAAATTGTAAATGGTTGACCCACAAATTAAAGATATCACATAGCGTTTTTGTGACTATTGAACGCAACCAGGTTTTATCGGAAGAAGATAAGAAATAACACATTGAAAAAAATGTTGGAACGATGCACTGTTATGGTGGAAATTGTTTGCTGGCACTGTTATGGGGGTAATGCACCCCAATTCTTTACTAATGTCACCCAATTCTGTACTAATGTCTTCCATCTTGGGCCCCTTCCAAGTAAAGGTATATGTCCACCATACTTACATATATGTCCTCCATCCTGGTATATATTCCCCACCCTGCATCATGGTATATGCTCCTGCCATACTGGTATATGTGACCCAATACAGATATATGTGCCCCATCCAAGTATATATTATCCCCCATCCTAGTGTACATGATCCCCCATCATGGTATAAATGATCCCTCATCCTGGTATATATGATCATTCCTTGGTATACTGTATATCAGTGTTCACGAACTCCAGCCCATGAGAGCCACCATGGGCATGTTTTCATGATTTCATAAATATTGCAGAAGCAATAATTTAATTACCTGCACAGGTAATAATTCAATGATATGTACAATACTAAGGAAATCATGAAAATATGTACTGTGGGTGGCCCTTGAGGACTGGAGTTGGGGAAAGCTTCCTTATATTATCCCCTATCCAGCTATATATGGCCACCATCATGGAATATGTCCCCCATCCTGGTTTATATGGTTCCCCATCCTGGTATATATGATCCACCATCACAATGCACACACACAAAAAAAGATTATACTCAACGTCCATCACTACCACACAGCTCAACATCTTCTTCTCATACCAACAGCTGACCAGCGTGTAAGCTGTTGCCCCACACGCCATCAGCTGCCAGGATAATCACTGCTCGCATGACCAGGATCATGTGCGTGAGAAAAAGTGAATATCCACTTTGTTTAATATTGAGCAAATGTGATCAACCATGGCTGCAGTAGCGACTGTGGGGTAATAACGTGTGCTTGCTGTGCAAAAATTTTAATATGCACTGCTTCCTCCTGCCCATAATCACACCCAATTCTCGGCAACAGCTACAATGCTGAGAGGTATGTGTGGATGATGGGCAGCGGGAAGCAGTGCATATTAAAAAATGTTCACAGCGGACACACGTGATTACACCACACCCGATACTGCAGCCTGCTCCTGGCTCCGGTGACCCACTCCACCGATGCAGCCCCACAACCGCCATTACCGTACATCTGGATTGAATGACTATTTTCCTAGTGGCTGTTTAATATGCTCTGTTCTTCTCACCTATCATCACACCCACCTCTTGGTGCTGGCTTCAGTGCTGAGAGGTGATAGTAGGAGGGAGGAGTGCATATTAAATTTTCTTATACAGCGGGTACATGTGATCACCGGCAGCCACTGATGCAGCATGCTCCTGCCTCTGTTGACCGGCTACACCGACATGTCCCACCCCCTCCCACAGCCACTGCCAGGTACTGTCCATCTGGACTATAAGATGCACTTCCACGTTCCCCCAAATTTTTTGTGTAAAAAATGTATCTTAAAGTTCCAAAAAAATGATATAAAGAATGTTGGAGGAAAATAGCCCAATAGGGTTTTATCTGAGATTAAGCAGTCAATGCAAGGTAAAAGCACTCACCAGACGTAACTTAAGACAAGCATTGGAGAGATTCGCTGCCACAGATCCACGGATCCACGAGGGACCGGCCGTTAAGAATACTATGTAGGAGAACGTGGTCAAATTCAGAGCTGCTGAATCATGTAATCCAAAGGTATTATTAAAAGTGTTCTTTATTCAACGCGTTTCTGAGTGTCAAAGAACTTCTTCATCAGGAAATACCACATACAAATTTGATCACGTTCTTCTACATTGTAAAAATATGGTATAATGACACTGATCAAAAATTATTTTTATGTGTCCCACCTGAGAATAAAATTACGCTGCTAGCATCTTTACATGCCTTTTTCACCAAACAGTTGTCTCGCATCAGCAAATGTCATTTGTCATGTAGAGAAAATTAAGACAAGGAACTTGGTAATGGTATTGTGATTGTCCATTGCCTAGTTCACGGAATTGATTCATTTTTCTAATTCCTTATAGACTTCTCATTTCCAAGGTAATAACCATCCTACAATCCAGCATCAATGTCCATGCTTTCATGTACTCTCCTGGTGCCAGCTACCAGAGGCAAGAGATATTTTATTGTAATGTGAAAGAATATACACTGGTGCTGTATTGCAGGGTAGTCTGTAACCATGGAAATGAGAAGTATATACTGCAATAGAAAGATGATTCAACCACAAAAAGGGACCAATCTGGACAATCACAATACTTTAGTAAAAGCCTTTTAGTAGCATTCGCTACATGATAAATGGCTGAAGTGAACAAAACACTTTTAACATGAAAGTTAGGACTTTGATGCAATGAAAACCCTCCTTTGGTGTTGTTGCACCAAATATCCATTCATTGATGGGGGTGTCCCATCCCTGACTGCTTTAATTGACAGCTAAGCAAGGGCAAAGCAGCCAAGTAGGGTATAGCAACAGAAAGGAGCAACAAGAGCAATGGTGAAGTGCTAACTAAATAAATGGACTTATTATAATGTTAATAAAAAACATTATAACTAAGAACCTGAGCCTGAGATCAACAAACAGAAAACAGCATTTCAATCATGTGTCTATGTAAACCATTTGATATGATGGTCACTGCTGACAAATTCTCTATAAGCATATTACTTACCAAGTTGGAGAAATTATCTACATTTGCAGCTGATGAGCATGCCCCAAATGGAAAACTTGGAACAGCATTAGCGGAGATGTCTTAGGAAATAAAGAAAAGTGATTAAATTATGTTCAATGTAGCTTCAAAATCTCTTGGTGTTATCTGGTTAAAGCCTACCTTTTTTTTTCATACCAATGTAGAAATGACATTTCCATATGTCTTTAATTTCTCCAAGTGTTTTGTGTTCCATTTCAATATCAGTTTTTATCCATCTAGTTCCATCCAGGTTGCACAAATTGAATTCATATTCCGCATTGCTATGATTTGGCCAATATAAATCCTTTCCTTTTTGCAGTAATTGTTCATAACCATCCTCCCTATTCATAAAAAGGCGCGATGGCTCTTCATCCAGCACAATTTTGGTAAACCTTCCCGTTTTAGTTTTAGAATGTCCATTGCATTGGAATAATTTTTACCTAGATGTGAAATTAAATAATTGTAAAACAATATATTTTTCCATAAGTATTTTATATATGTATGCAATTAAGTATATTTATTTGTGAAAATGCATACCTTGAGAAAAGATGGTTTGGCATCATCATTTAAAGGGTATTGTTTCTTTTTAACATTTTTGGATTTTCCTTGAAGGCAATTCTGCATTTGTTCAAATATCAAAGCTGCTTCTTTAAAAATATAAAATATTATTTGTAGATCCAAGACATATTAGCAGCTCTAACCATATAAAAAACATAACATTTACACACTCTTTTTTGACTCATTTTCTGTTATGGTTATGCTTACATCTTTGACAGCCACACTATTTGTGTTTGGTTATGAAAATAAATGTAGGACATTTTTGATATATGTGTGGATTTTATTTTTATATCAAGGAGCAGGTTTGTGTTTAGTTTGAAGATAAAAAAGGAAAGAAAAGACTAATTTTCACATCGATTATTTTTAAATGCTTTATAAAATTGTGTCCTTTATATAAAAAGTATTTAGATCTAAAACATATATGTTTAAATGTAAATGAGGTCAGAACAAGACAATATGTTATGTCCTTCGTAAGGTCTTAGCTCTCATGTTGTTTCTTCTGTTACTGAGGCTAATATATTTTTTAAAATTATGGGGCAATACAGTTTCCAAGTGCTTCACAAGTGAGTTTAAGCAGATCCCAGCAGTCACATTATCACTAATACCAGAGTAGAAAGCAGCAGTGTTACCTGAGCTGTATATACAATGCTCATTGATCACTATTTATATATTGGTGTAAAAGACAGAAAAAGTTAAAAGACATTTCTGTTTTCTCTATGGGCAGCTTAATAAGTGAGCAACTTCCTGTGTGCAAGGACGTTCAGGAATGTCCTTGCAGAAATCTGACAGATGATGACTGCAAGGAAACTTACAGTCTATGGGCAATCTCAAATTGGTTAATGTGGCACAGACCTTGTGTAGGTCAACAAGGATTGTATATACTTGCACAGTGTAGATCATGCATATAATGTTCTCGGAAATTTACTTGTGATCATGATATCAGAAAATTTAAATAGAAATATTGTATTTCAGCAATGAGAATTTGTTAAATTAGTTGACAAAAGCAGCACTCTAGCGTTTAGAGATTTGTTTTCCGCACTGGAGTGGTGATTTAAATCGAAGCCCCTGAGCACTCTCATATACTCACCTACATTACCGACGCCGCTCCACTCAGTGACTTCAGAAGCTATGTCACAGGCACTGAATGATTGTCTATGAGAGGCAGAAAAAGGCTCCCACTGAGATGTATTGAAAATTTTTCACCGCAGACTGACCAGAGTGGTGGTGGAAAAAGAAGAAGTTGCTAGAAGGTGAGTATAATACAGGGTTTGGGCAACTTAGAATTAAAGCACCACTATAGCGGTGGATTAAAGGGAAATGCTGGGGTGGTGCTTTAAGCAAATATGTGCAAATAAGCAAAACATGTGAACATTAGAGCTTATACTACAGAATAATATAATTACATGTAATATCACAAGGTAATTGGCCAGCAGGATAAATGTTCAACATTTTAAACTTCTTTATCAAAAGCATTTACTAATACAAACATTAAAGTGAACCTATCAGCAGTTTTATCGCATATACGCTGTGGCCACCTCTAGTAAGGCCTTATATAGAGCATTATGAAATGTATATAAGTCCCCAGGCTGATCTTTATAATGTAAACACAGCTTTTATTTCACTCACCTGATGGTCAAGTCTGATGGCTTTCGCTGGTCTTGGTCCAGTGCGTTCTTTATTCTTGCTTTTGCTGTCATCCTTCTTGTGGATGACGCTTCTTATATCATCCACTCAATGGCTTCATCGCGCTGCTGTGCACTTGCACTTTTATGTGCCCTGCTGAGGGCATAGCAAAGTGCATTAATGCATAGGTGGAGGGAAAGGTGGAGGGAAAGGTGCAGGCCTGCGTATTACCGCAATTTGCTCTGCACTAAGCAGGCTAGATAAAAGTGCAAGTGCGCAGGAGCTCAATGCAGAGACTGTGTGTGGGTGACACAGGACGCATTTCCCATGAGAAGCAGAAAAGAAGAACAGCAATCACAAGAAGAGAAGAGGTGCTGGGCCAAGACCAGCAACACTGAGTATAAGAAAAGCTGTTTTTGGCATTATACAGATCAGCCTGGGGACTTATATACAGTATTCTAGAATGCCATGTATAAGGTGTTACTGGTGGTGGCCGCAGCTTATGAGCCAAAAAAATTGTGAAATGTTCACTTTAATGTTGTTACTGTTTACTATGTCAAAATGCAAAGTCAGTTATCTACAGTGCTACAGTGTCTTTTAGGAATCAATACACCAGCCACATGTTCCTGTTAGTGATCTTTCTAAATAATAACTGACCTGCTGCAGATTTATTTCTGCACCAAATCTGCAAGGGAAGAAATGCAATGTGTGGACAAGTCTACTGAATTTCCATGCCTTTGTGCAGTTTGTGACAAAAATGCACAAAAAAAATAAATTGTGTGCACCGAGCCAAAGCGTAAGCATTTTGCCCACTGTGGTCTACTGTGTGGTACACAACTTCACATGAACAGAAGACAGACAGACCCAGATAGACACCAAGATACTATAGTACAGTATGAAATACCATCCGAGCAAATCCAAATGCCACAGTGCAGCACACAACACTCCTCATTAGCTGCCCCTCAGTGGTGGCCAGTAATTGCTGGCAAGATCCATTCTTTTCACAATATCTCTGATTAAGATATGTTGCAGGGGGATAGGTGGTGAGATGTTGGCCAAAGAACATTACTTGCCTTACCTTGAGCATGGCCCCTGGATTCCCCTAGTAGTGATCTCAAAAGTGTATTGAGTAGTATTCTCTCCCAGTGACCAAGGAAAGTAAAAAAAAATTAAATATGTGTTCAAATCCACTGTATACAGTGTAGGACTCAAGCCTATGGGATAACAGTTCAGTGACCCCTGGATCAGTTGGACACTCCTTTATATAGTGTCCCATGAGGGTGAACAATAATGTAATGACCCGCATATCTGTAGATTTATTGACTAATTATTTGTAATGCAATATCTGCTCTACATATTGGTTTATCCAAGTATTTATATGCAACACACATGCATTGTAAAGTTATATATATATATATATATATTATATACACACAGTATATAAATACACTGTATTTTTCTGATTATAAGACGCAACCAAAATTATGAGGAGGGCAATAGAAAAAAAATTATTATTAATAGCATGGTGGTGCTTCTTATAATCCATGCATCTTATTGCTTACCGGGTGTGGTGGCTGCGGTGAAGCTGGGTCCCAGGTTAGCTGCTAGAGGAGGCAGGAGTGGGATGATGCTGCAGGCTGCACGCTGGGATGAGGGGGTGTTCGGATGTGCGGCACTGAAATCTCATCTCCTGAGATCTACATCTGCGCATGCGCTGCCCCCCAGCGACCATTTTCACGGACTACACCGCATAGGAAACCATGGAACTGCAGGGGCTCTGGCCTTTCACAAAATGTCAGCAGAGCCTCTGCAGCGCTGGAGACAGCTGCAGCAGCACCTGACACCCCTTGCAACACCGCCAGACACACCCGCAGCACAGCCGGACACACCCGCAGCACCGCTGGACACCCCCTCGTCCCATCCTGAGGCCTGCAGCAACGGTATCGGTAAGGTATAAATGCATTATAAGACCCCCCCATTTCCCCCTCAAATTTGGCGCAAAAAAGGTCGTCTTATAATCCACAAAATACGGTATATATATATAAATATATATATATATATCTTAATATATACTTACCTTGTAATGTCTTTGCATCCTGTTGCATCCAGATGTGTCCGGAACCCAGAATACCAAGCAGTGGAAGTTCACCGACCTCCATATTGGGACACGCAAGTGATGAGTGTCTCAATATGGAAACTGCTGGTGGTACCAGCCTCTTGCGCGGTACCACCAGCGGAACACCGTCGTGGACACGCCACCACTGGGATAAGCCGAATGATTCACTGAATGCCACCATAGTTATACAGGAGGAGCGCATGCGCAGTTTTAATGTGAATTCCGCACAGGAGTAGTGAATCATTCGGCTGATCCCGGCGGCAGATGTGTGACGTGTCTACAGGCAGAGGTAGCCGGTTACATCAAAGGGGTTTTCCCACAAACGAAAGTTCATTTTAAAACGTGTCTGTGTCTGACCGTGTACGAAGCATACCACAGCTCCTGTGCAGGGGAGGAAGCAAAAGACAATACTGACATAACAGCAGGAGATCACAGAGGATTTCTTTTGTCAGGTAAAATATTTCACTGACTGTTTTTAAACAATATTTTACCTCACAAAATGTATCCTCTGCGATCTCCTGCTGTAATGTCAGTATTGTCTTTGAGGAGAGAACACAGCACAGGAAAGAGAGACAGCAGACAAGGGGGAGAGCACATGGGGTAGACAGGTCAAAGAAGAGAGCACAGACGGGAGAAGTCAGCACATGGGGAAAGAGAGAGTGGATAGGTGGGTGAGCACATGGGGGGAGAGATTCTCAACACTGCAAAACCAGGCACCATCGTGACATTACCGCCCTCCCGATGCGATAGCATCGGGTCTCCATATAGTATATATACAGTATATACTTTAGTTACAAACTATTTTATTATTATTATTATTATGCATTTATATAGCACCATTAATTCCATGGTGCTGTACATGAGAAGGGGTCACATCAAAAAGGAGATTTTTGTGTACTCACCGTAAAATCTTTTTCTCCGAGCCACTCATTGGGGGACACAGGACCATGGGTGTTATGCTGCTGCCACTAGGAGGACACTAAGTAAACAGAAAGATTAACTCCTCCTCTGCAGTATACACCCTTCACTGGCTACAATTTCAACCAGTTCGGTAGTAAAGCAGTAGGAGCATGAACAATGACAACCTATGTCAAAACCAAAGAAGTAACAACAAGCCAAACAGGCTAACAGGGTGGGTGCTGTGTCCCCCAATGAGTGGCTCGGAGAAAAAGATTTTATGGTGAGTACACAAAAATCTCCTTTTCTCCTACGCCTCATTGGGGGGCACAGGACCATGGGACGTATCAAAGCAGTCCCTGGGTGGGGAGCAATATGCTAATACCCCATGTACCACTGGCTTACAGCTAAGGAACTGCTGCTTGCAGAATGCGCCTGCCAAGGGCGGCGTCTGCAGAAGAGAGAGAATGAATGTGGTAATGTTTGGTAAAAGTGTGCAAACTGGACCATGTCGCAGCCCTGCAGACCTGCTGTGCTGACGCCTGGTGCCGAATGGCCTACGAGGCGCACACTGACCGAGTAGAATGGGCCTTGATCCCAGCCGGGATAGGAACACCCCTGACACGATAGGATTCTTGAATGGCTGACCGAATCCATTTAGCTAGAGTAGCTTTGGAAGCGGGAGAGCCCTTCCAGGGCCCCTCTGGAAGTACAAACAGGACATCCGATGTGCGGAAGGGAGCCGTCCGCGAGACGTACCGACGAAGCGCCCTTACCACATCAAGAGTGTGCAGAGCCTTTTCAGTGCGGTGGACTGGTGCCAGACAGAACGAAGGCAGAACAATCTCATTGAGGTGGAAAGGAGAAACGACCTTGGGCAGAAAGGCGGGAGAAGTTCTCAATACTGCCTTGTCCGGATGAAAAATTAGAAACGGAGGGCGGCAGGAGAGTGCCGCTAGCTCCGAGACCCGTCTGATGGACGTAATAGCCACTAGGAAAACTACCTTCCAGGAGAGGAAGGACAGGGAAAGTCCTGTAGCGGTTCGAAGGGAGTCTCTTGAAGAGCTCCGAGAACCAAATTAAGATCCCACGGATCTAAAGGCATTTTGTAGGGAGGCGCCACACGGGAAACTCCCTGAAAAAAAGTCTTGACTGGCAATTTATTGGCAATTTTTCGTTGGAAGAGTACTGACAATGCCGAAACCTGACCCTTTAGAGAGCTAAGTGCAAGTCCCGACTCTAGGCCAGATTGGAGAAAATCAAATATGGCAGGGATAGAAAATACCAGGGGAGAACGCCCCTGTGTGTCGCACCATGAGAAGAAAATTCGCCAGGTACGGTGGTAACTGCGCATGGATACAGGTTTCCTAGCCCTGATCATGGTGGAAGACACCTTGGGGGTGAAACCCGCTTGGCCTAGAATCCAGGATTCAACGGCCAAGCCGTCAAAGACAGGGCCCCTGAGTTCTGGTGGTAAATCGGGCCCTGTGAGAGAAGATCCACGCGATCTGGAAGACGCCAGGGGGTGTCGGCGACCAGCTGAACCAGTTCTGCGTACCATGCCCGACGCGGCCAATCCGGCGCAACGAGGTTCACTGGTACCCCCTCTGCCCTGATCTTCTTGATGACCCTCGGCAGCAGGGGGAGAGGGGGAAAAATGCATGGGAGGTGGAATTGGCGCCAAGGCAAGACCAGGGCGTCTACTCCGAGGGCCCGTGGGTCGAGGGACCGCGCAAAGAAATGTGGAACCTTGTTGTTCATCCTGGATGCCATGAGATCTGTTATGACCTGGTGGTTAAGAGGCCACACTGATATGACCTGGTGGCTAAAACGCAACATGGGACGAGCTCTGAGGAGGTGGTATCTCTACTGACCGCAGTTCCTAATCCTAACAACAACACTAGTAATAGCCGTGGGATGTTCCTGACTCTCCCTAGACACCTCGTCACAGCCTAAGAGCTAACTACCCCTAAAGAAGGAAATAGAAAGCTATCTTGCCTCAGAGAAAACCCCCAAAGGAAAGACAGCCCCCCACAAATATTGCCTGTGAGTGGAGAGGGAAATGACGTACACAGAAATGAAATCAGATTTCAGCAAAGGAGGCCAATACTAAACTTGACAGACAGAGAGAAAAGGATACTGTGCGGTCAGTATTATAAACTACAAAATCCACGCAGAGTTTACAAAAATTAACTCCACACCGACTCACGGTGTGGAGGGGCAAATCTGCTTCCCCAGAGCTTCCAGCTAGCCTGAATATGACATAGTGACAAGCTGGACAAAAAGAGACATATTTGCAGAGCAATAGAGTCCAAACAGATGGACAAACAAAAACTAGCAAAAACGTATCTTTTGCTGACAAGGACAGGCCATATGAGAAATCCAAGGAGAGAACCAAATCCAACCAAGAACATTGACAGCTGGCATGAACTAAAGCCCAGAGCAGGTTTAAATAACAAACCCAGGCAAGGCGATCAGTGGAGGCAGCTGCTACAGCTACCTAAAGGAGCAGCAGTTCCACTCGAAACCACCAGAGGGAGCCCAAGGGCAGAACTCACAAAAATACCATTAGCAACCACAGGAGGGAGCTCCAGAACGGAATTCACAACAGTACCCCCCCCCTTGAGGAGGGGTCACCGAACCCTCACCAGAGCTCCCAGGCCGATCAGGACGAGCCAAATGGAAAGCACGAACCAAATCAGCAGCATGAACATCGGAGGCAACAACCCAAGAATTATCCTCCTGGCCATAACCCTTCCACTTGACCAGATATTGGAGCTTCCGCCTTGAAAAACGAGAATACAAAATCTTCTCCACCACATATTCCAATTCCCCCTCAACCAACACCGGAGCAGGAGGATCAACGGAGGGAACCATAGGTACCACATATCTCCGCCACAAGGATCTATGGAACACATTATGAATGGAAAAAGAAGCTGGAAGGGCCAAACGAAAAGACACCGGATTGATAATTTCAGAAATCTTATAAGGCCCAATAAAGCGAGGCTTGAACTTAGGGGAAGAAACCTTCATAGGAACATGACGAGAAGACAACCAGACCAAATCCCCAACACGAAGCCGGGGACCAACACACCGACGACGGTTAGCAAAACGTTGAGCCTTTTCCTGAGACAACGTCAAATTGTCCACCACATGAGTCCAAATTTGCTGCAACCTGTCCACCACAGAATCCACACCAGGACAGTCAGAAGGCTCAAGCTGCCCCGAAGAAAAACGAGGATGAAAACCAAAGTTACAAAAAAAAGGCGAAACCAAGGTAGCCGAACTAGCCCGATTATTAAGGGCAAACTCGGCCAACGGCAAAAAGGTCACCCAATCATCCTGATCAGCAGACACGAAGCATCTCAAATAGGTTTCCAAGGTCTGATTGGTTCACTCCGTTTGGCCATTTGTCTGAGGATGGAATGCTGAAGAAAAAGACAAATCAATGCCCATTCTAGCACAAAAGGACCGCCAAAACCTAGAAACGAACTGGGAACCTCTGTCAGACACAATATTCTCCAGAATACCATGTAAACGAACCACATGCTGAAAAAATAACCAAATCAGAGGAGGAAGGCAACTTAGGCAACGGTACCAAATGGACCATCTTAGAAAAACGGTCACAAACCACCCAGATGACAGACATCTTCTGAGAAACAGGAAGATCAGAAATAAAATCCATGGAAATATGCGTCCAGGGCCTCTCAGGAATAGGCAAAGGCAAAAGCAACCCACTGGCACGGGAACAGCAAGGCTTACCCGAGCACAGGTCCCACAGGACTGCACAAATGAACGCACATCCCGCGACAAGGAAGGCCACCAAAAGGACCTAGCCACCAAATCTCTGGTACCGAAAATCCCAGGGTGACCAGCCAACACCGAACAATGAACCTCAGAAATTACCCTGCTAGTCCATCTATCAGGAACAAACAGTCTCCCCACTGGACAGCGGTCAGGTTTATCAGCCTGAAACTCCCGAAGTACCCACCGCAAATCAGGGGAGATCGCAGAAAGAATCACCCCCTCCTTGAGGATCCCAGCCGGCTCAAGAATTCCCGGAGAGTCAGGCAAAAAACTCCTAGAAAGGGCATCAGCCTTGACATTCTTAGATCCTGGAATATACGCGACCACAAAATCAAAACGGGAGAAAAACAGAGACCACCGAGCCTGTCTAGGATTCAACCGCTTAGCAGACTCGAGGTAAATCAGATTCTTATGATCAGTCAAGACCACCACGCGATGCTTGGCTCCCTTAAGCCAATGTTGCCACTCCTCAAATGCCCACTTCATAGCCAACAACTCCCGATTGCCGACATCATAATTACGCTCAGCAGGCGAAAACTTTCTGGAGAAGAAAGCACATGGTTTCATCAAAGAGCCATCAGAATTTCTCTGAGACAAAACGGCCCCTGCCCCAATCTCAGAAGCATCAACCTCAACCTGAAAAGGTTGACAACAACACTAGTAATAGCCGTGGGATGTTCCTGACTCTCCCTAGACACCTCGTCACAGCCTAAGAGCTAACTACCACTAAAGAAGGAAATAGAACGCTATCTTGCCTCAGAGAAAACCCCCAAAGGAAAGACAGCCCCCCACAAATATTGCCTGTGAGTGGAGAGGGAAATGACGTACACAGAAATGAAATCAGATTTCAGCAAAGGAGGCCAATACTAAACTTGATAGACAGAGATAAAAGGATACTGTGCGGTCAGTATTAAAAACTACAAAATCCATGCAGAGTTTACAAAAATGAACTCCACACTGACTCACGGGCAAATCTGCTTCCCCAGAGCTTCCAGCTAGCCTGAATATGACATAGTGACAAGCTGGACAAAAAGAGACATATTTGCAGAGCAATAGAGTCCAAACAGATGGACAAACAAAAACTAGCAAAAACGTATCTTTTGCTGACAAGGACAGGCCATATGAGAAATCCAAGGAGAGAACCAAATCCAACCAAGAACATTGACAGCTGGCATGAACTAAAGCCCAGAGCAGGTTTAAATAACAAACCCAGGTAAGGCAATCAGTGGAGGCAGCTGCTACAGCTACCTAAAGGAGCAGCAGTTCCACTCAAAACCACCAGAGGGAGCCCAAGGGCAGAACTCACAAAAATACCATTAGCAACCACAGGAGGGAGCTCCAGAATGGAATTCACAACAGAGATCCACATCCGGGGTCCCCCAGCGATGACAAATCTGCTGGAAAACCTCCAGGTGAAGGGACTGTTATGATCCTAGTGGCAAGGATCGCAGGTAGGACTAGCTAAGTAACTGAACAGATGACTAGCTCTGGGAAGGTGGTAACTAGATTGACCGCAACCTGATCCTATCCGCAAACAACTATAAGTAGCCGTGGAACGTTACCTAAAATCCTAGACGTCTCTTCACAGCCTGAGAAACTGACTATTCCTGGAGGGAAAGAAATTCCTCTCTTGCCTCAGTGGAATGACCCCAAAGATATAGAATAGCCCCCCACAAATATTAACGGTGAGTTAAGGGGAAAGCACAAACACAGAGATGAAATTAGATTTAGCAAATGAGGCCCGCTAATACTAGATAGCAGAAAATAGGAAGGGAACTGTGCGGTCAATAAAAAAACCCTATTCAAAATATCCACGCAGAGATTGCTCGAGCCCCCGCACCAACTAACGGTGCGGGGGAAGCAACTCCGTACCCAGAGCTTACCAGCAACAAGAAATCACATATTAGCAAGCTGGACTAGACTCATCATACACAGAAATCATATTGCAGGCAGATGAGCAAAAAATATTCAAACAGAACTTAGCTTATCCTGAAGAGGCAGAAAACGAGATAGTCAGGAGTAATCAGAATAGCACTGAATACATTGACAGCCGGCAACAAGTGGAAGTGAAGCAGAGCTAAATAGGAGCCTCCCTGGTGAATAACGAGGCAGCTGATCCAGCCAGACACACAGGATAATAAACCAAACCACCAGGGGGAGCCAAAAAACCAAAGTCACACAATACCATCTGTGACCACAAGTGGGAGCCTGAAAACGGAGTTCACAACAGTACCCCCCCCTTGAGGAGGGGTCACCGAACCCTCATCAAAAACCCCAGGGCGATCAGGGTGAGCCACATGGAAGGCACGAACCAAATCGGCCGCATGAACATCAGAGGCGACAACCCAGGAATTATCCTCCTGACCATAGCCTTTCCACTTAACCAAATACTGAAGAATCCGTCTAGAAATACGAGAATCCAAGATCTTCTCCACCACGTATTCCAATTCTCCCTCAACCAGCACAGGGGCAGGAGGCTCAACCGAAGGAACCACAGGCACCACACACCTCCGCAACAATGACCGATGGAACACATTATGAATAGCAAACGATGCCGGGAGGTCCAAACGAAATGACACAGGGTTAAGGACTTCCAAAATCTTATAAGGACCGATAAACCGAGGCTTAAACTTAGGAGAGGAAACCTTCATAGGAACAAAGCGAGAAGACAACCACACCAAGTCCCCAACGCGAAGTCGGGGACCCACACAGCGACGGCGGTTGGCAAAGCGCTGAGCCTTCTCTTGTGACAGCTTCAAATTGTCCACCACATGATTCCAAATCTGATGCAACCTATCCACCACAACATCCACTCCAGGACAGTCAGAAGGCTCCACCTGACCCGAGGAAAAACGAGGATGAAACCCTGAATTACAAAAAAAAGGCGAAACCAAAGTAGCAGAACTAGCCCGATTATTAAGGGCAAACTCGGCCAATGGCAAAAAAGTCACCCAGTCGTCCTGATCAGCAGAAACAAAACATCTCAAATAGGTTTCCAAAGTCTGATTAGTGCGCTCGGTTTGGCCATTCGTCTGAGGATGGAAGGCCGACGAAAAAGACAAATTAATGCCCATCTTAGCACAAAAGGTCCGCCAAAATCTAGACACAAACTGGGATCCTCTGTCGGAAACAATATTTTCAGGGATCCCGTGCAAACGAACCACATTTTGAAAAAACAGAGGAACCAACTCGGAGGAGGAAGGCAACTTAGGCAAGGGCACCAAATGGACCATCTTAGAAAAACGATCACACACCACCCAAATGACAGACATTCTCTGAGAGACAGGGAGATCCGAAATAAAATCCATGGAAATGTGCGTCCAAGGCCTCTTCGGGACAGGCAAAGGTAACAACAAGCCACTGGCACGAGAACAGCAAGGCTTAGCCCGAGCACAAATTCCACAAGACTGCACAAAGGAACGCACATCCCGCGACAAGGAAGGCCACCAGAAGGACCTAGCCACCAAATCTCTGGTACCAAAAATCCCAGGGTGACCAGCCAATACCGAAGAATGAACCTCGGAAATAACTCTGCTGGTCCATCTATCTGGGACAAACAGTCTCTCCGGTGGGCAACGGTCAGGTCTATCCGCCTGAAACTCCTGCAGCACTCGTCGCAAATCTGGGGAGATGGCAGACAAAATCACCCCTTCTCTGAGGATACCAGCTGGCTCTGAATCACCAAGAGAGTCAGGCACAAAACTCCTAGAAAGAGCATCAGCCTTCACATTCTTCGAACCAGGCAGGTATGAGACCACGAAATCAAAACGAGAGAAAAACAACGACCAACGAGCCTGTCTAGGATTCAGCCGCTTGGCCGACTTGAGATAAATCAAATTCTTGTGATCAGTCAAGACCACCACACGATGCTTAGCTCCCTCAAGCCAATGTCGCCACTCCTCAAATGCCCACTTCATAGCCAACAACTCCCGATTACCAACATCATAATTCCGCTCGGCAGGCGAAAACTTTCTTGAAAAGAAAGCACATGGCTTCACCACAGAGCCATCAGAGCTTCTCTGCGACAAAACAGCCCCCGCTCCAATCTCAGAAGCATCATCCTCGACCTGGAAAGGAAGGGAGACATCTGGCTGACATAAGACCGGAGCCGAAGAAAACCGGCGCTTCAGCTCCCGAAAGGCCTCCACAGCCGCAGGAGACCAATTAGTAACATCAGAACCCTTCTTGGTCAAATGCATCAATGGCTTAACAACACCAGAAAAATTAGCGATGAAGCGACGGTAAAAATTAGCAAAACCCAAGAACTTCTGAAGACTCTTAACAGATGTAGGCTGAGTCCAGTCATGAATAGCCTGAACCTTGACTGGGTCCATCTCAATAGCAGAAGGAGAAAAAATGAAACCCAAAAAAGAAACCTTCTGGACTCCAAACAGACACTTTTAGCCCTTCACAAATAAAGCATTGGCACGCAGGACCTGAAACACCATCCTGACCTGCTTAACATGGGACTCCCAATCATCCAAAAAAACCAGAATATCATCCAGATACACAATCATAAATTTATCCAGATATTCGCGGAAGATGTCGTGCATAAAGGACTGAAAGACAGAAGGAGCATTAGAAAGTCCAAAAGGCATCACCAAGTACTCAAAATGGCCTTCGGGCGTATTAAATGCAGTTTTCCATTCATCACCCTGCTTAATACGCACAAGGTTATACGCACCATGAAGATCTATCTTGGTGAACCAACTAGACCCCCTAATGCGAGCAAACAGATCAGATAACAATGGCAAAGGATACTGAAATTTGACCGCGATTTTGTTTAGAAGGCGATAATCAATACAAGGTCTCAGGGAACCATCCTTCTTAGCCACAAAAAAGAACCCCGCACCAAGAGGGGAGGAGGAGGGGCAAATAAGTCCATTCTCCAAAGACTCCTTTATATACAGTTAGGTCCATACATATTTGGACAGAGACAACATTTTTCTCATTTTGGTTATAGACATTACCACAATGAATTTTAAACAAAACAATTCACATGCAGTTGAAGTTCAGACTTTCAGCTTTCATTTGAGGGTATCCACATTAAAATTGGATGAAGGGTTTAGGAGTTTCAGCTCCTTAACATGTGCCACCCTGTTTTTAAAGGGACCAAAAGTAATTGGACAGATTCAATAATTTTAAATAAAATGTTCATTTCTAGTACTTGGTTGAAAACCCTTTGTTGGCAATGACTGCCTGAAGTCTTGAACTCATGGACATCACCAGACGCTGTGTTTCCTCCTTTTTGATGCTCTGCCAGGCCTTCACTGCGGTGGTTTTCAGTTGCTGTTTGTTTGTGGGCCTTTCTGTCTGAAGTTTAGTCTTTAACAAGTGAAATGCATGCTCAATTGGGTTGAGATCAGGTGACTGACTTGGCCATTCAAGAATATTCAACTTCTTTGCTTTAATAGACTCCTGGGTTGCTTTGGCTTCATGTTTTGGGTCATTGTCCATCTGTAGTATGAAACGACGACCAATCAGTTTTGCTGCATTTGGCTGGATCTGAGCACACAGTATGGCTCTGAATACCTCAGAATTCATTTGGCTGCTTCTGTCCTGTGTCACATCATCAATAAACACTAGTGACCCAGTGCCACTGGCAGCCATGCATGCCCAAGCCATCACACTGCCTCCGCCGTGTTTTACAGATGATGTGGTATGCTTTGGATCATGAGCTGTACCAAGCCTTCGCCATACTTTTCTCTTTCCATCATTCTGGTAGAGGTTGATCTTGGTTTCATCTGTCCAAAGAATGTTCTTCCTGAACTGTGCTGGCTTTTTTAGATGTTTTTTAGCAAAGTCCAGTCTAGCCTTTTTATTCTTGACACTTATGAGTGGCTTGCACCGTGCAGTGAACCCTCTGTATTTACTTTCATGCAGTCTTCTCTTTATGATAGATTTGGATAGTGATACGCCGACCTCCGGGAGAGTGTTGGTCACTTGGTTGGCTGTTGTGAAGGGGTTTCTCTTCACCATGGAGATTATTCTGCGATCACCCACCACTGTTGTCTTCCGTGGGCGCCCAGGTCTTTTTGCATTGATGAGATCACCAGTGCTTTCTTTCCTTCTCAGGATGTACCAAACTGTACATTTTGCCACTCCTAATATTGTAGCAATTTCTCGGATGGGTTTTTTCTCTGTTTTCACAGCTTAAGAATGGCTTGTTTCACCTTCATGGAGAGCACTTTTGACCGCATGTTTACTTCATAGGAAAACCTTCCAAATGCAAGCACCACACCTCAAATCAACTCCAGGCCTTTTATCTGCTTAGTTGAGAATGACATAATGAAGGGATTGCCCACACCTGTCCATGAAATAGCCTTGGAGTCAATTGTCCAATTACTTTTGGTCCCTTTAAAAAACAGGGTGGCACAGGTTAAGGAGCTGAAACTCCTAAACTCTTCATCCAATTTTAATATGGATACCCTCAAATGAAAGCTAAAAGTCTGAACTTCAACTGCATCTGAATTGTTTTGTTTAAAATTAAATTGTGGTAATGTCTATAACCAAAATGAGAAAAATGTTGTCTCTGTCCAAATATATATGGACCTAACTGTAACTCCGCATAGCAGCATGCTCCGGCACTGACAAATTGAAAAGTCGTCCCTTAGGAAACTTACTACCAGGAATCAAATTTATAGCACAATCACAATCCCTATGAGGAGGTAGAGAACTGAGTTTGGGCTCATCAAATACATCCTGGTAATCCGACAAAAACGCAGGGACCTCAGAAGGAGTGGATGAAGCATTTGACACCACAGGAGCGTCGCCATGAATTCCCTGACAACCCCAACTTGACACAGACATTGCTTTCCAATCCAGGACTGGATTATGAGTCTGCAACCATGGAAGGCCCAACACGACAACATCATGCAAATTATGCAATACAAGAAAGCGAATCACCTCCTGATGAACAGGAGTCATGCACATGGTCACTTGTGTCCAGTACTGAGGTTTATTCGTAGCCAATGGTGTAGCATCAATTCCCCTTAGTGGAATAGGGAATTTTAAAGGCTCCAAAACAAAACCACAGCGCCTGGCAAATGACAAATCCATCAGACTCAGGGCAGCACCTGAATCCACAAAAGCCATAACCGGGTAAGATGACAGGGAACAAATCAGGGTAACAGACAAAATAAACTTAGGCTGTAAAGTACCGATGGTGACAGATTTATCAATCTTTCTTGTACGCCTAGAGCATGCTGAGATAACATGAGCTGAGTCACCACAGTAAAAGCACAACCCATTTTGCCGTCTATAATTTTGCCGTTCACTTCTGGTCAGAATTCTATCACATTGCATAGACTCAGGTGTCTGTTCAGAAGACACCACCAAATGGTGCGCAGGTTTGCGCTCCCGGAAACGCCGATCAATCTGAATGGCCAGAGTCATGGACTCATTCAGACCTGCAGGCGTAGGGAACCCCACCATGACATTCTTAATGGCTTCAGAAAGACCTTTTCTGAAATTTGCAGCCAGGGCACACTCATTCCATTGAGTAAGCACCGACCATTTCCGAAACTTCTGGCAGTACACCTCTGCATCATCTTGCCCCTGAGAGAGGGCCAACAACGCTTTTTCAGCCTGGTTCTCAAGATTAGGTTCCTCATAGAGCAATCCAAGGGCCAGAAAAAACGCATCCACACTGAGCAATGCAGGATCCCCTGGCGCCAATGCGAAGGCCCAATCTTGAGGGTCGCCGCGCAAGAGAGAAATAATAATCTTAACTTGCTGAACGGAATCACCAGAGCAACGAGGTTTCAAAGAAAGAAACAATTTGCAATTGTTCTTAAAATTCAGGAACCTAGATCTATCTCCAGAAAACAACTCCGGAATAGGTATTCTAGGTTCTGACATAGGACTGTGCACAACAAAATCCTGAATACTTTGTACCCTTGCAGCAAGATGATACACACTGGAGGCCAAACTCTGAATATCCATATCAGCAGCTGAGTTCAGAGCCACACCAAGATTAAGAGGAGGAGAGAAGCCAGACACACAGCAGCTAGACACACGGCAGCAAAAAAAAAAAAAAAAAATTTCTCCAAGCTTCTTTTCTCCTGCTTCTGCCATGCAATTAACACTTTACCGGTCCGGCTGTACTGTTATGATCCTAGTGGCAAGGATCGCAGGTAGGACTAGCTAAGTAACTGAACAGATGACTAGCTCTGGGAAGGTGGTAACTAGATTGACCGCAACCTGATCCTATCCGCAAACAACTATAAGTAGCCGTGGAACGTTACCTAAAATCCTAGACGTCTCTTCACGGCCTGAGAAACTGACTATTCCTGGAGGGAAAGAAAGTCCTCTCTTGCCTCAGTGGAATGACCCCAAAGATATAGAATAGCCCCCCACAAATATTAACGGTGAGTTAAGGGGAAAGCACAAACACAGAGATGAAATTAGATTTAGCAAATGAGGCCCGCTAATACTAGATAGCAGAAAATAGGAAGGGAACTGTGCGGTCAATAAAAAAACCCTATTCAAAATATCCACGCAGAGATTGCTCGAGCCCCCGCACCAACTAACGGTGCAGGGGAAGCAACTCCGTACCCAGAGCTTACCAGCAACAAGAAATCACATATTAGCAAGCTGGACTAGACTCATCATACACAGAAATCATATTGCAGGCAGATAAGCAAAAAATATTCAAACAGAACTTAGCTTATCCTGAAGAGGCAGAAAACGAGATAGTCAGGAGTAATCAGAATAGCACTGAATACATTGACAGCCGGCAACAAGTGGAAGTGAAGCAGAGCTAAATAGGAGCCTCCCTGATGAATAACGAGGCAGCTGATCCAGCCAGACCCGCAGGATAATAAACCAAACCACCAGGGGGAGCCAAAAAACCAAAGTCACACAATACCATCTGTGACCACAAGAGGGAGCCTGAAAACGGAGTTCACAACAAGGGACCACTCGCCAGAAGCGAGACCCTGGCGGCTGAGGAAGTCCGCCGCCCAATTCTCCACACCTAGAATGTGGATCGCCGAGATGGGCGAATGGTTGGACTCGGCCCAACGAAGAATGTGGGACACCTCGAGCATAGCCGTCTTGCTGCGGGTTCCTCCTTGACGGACTGGATTCTGACTGGGTGACCCGCCAGAAGGTGGTGAAACTGGAACAATGCTAGCCTGATAGCTCGGATCTCCAGGAGATTGATGGAAAGGCGAGACTCGAGTGGACCACCGCCCCTGAGCTGTGTGATGATTGAAAGCCGCCCCCCAGCCTATGAGGCTGGCATCGGTGGTCACCACCAGCCACTGCACTGGGAGAAAAGACCTTCCCTGGGTTAGGGAGGACTTGAGCGTCCACCACCTGAGGGTCTTCCTGACGCGTGGGGACAGAATGAATTGGCGGTCGAGGGAGAACGGATTGCCGTCCCACGCCGACAGTAGCGCATGCTGTCGGGGACGGAGATGAAATTGCGCGAATGGAACCGCTTCCATGGCAGCTACCATCTGCCCGAGAACGCGCATGGTGAATCGAATGGAGTGGGAGACTGGACAGGAAAGACCCTGAGCTCCCCGCTGCAAGGCCAAGGCCTTGCCTTGAGGGAGGGTGACCAGACCGCGAGAAGTGTCTAGTGTCATCCCAAGAAAGGAGATCCGTTGGGCCGGAATTGGAGAGGATTTTTGGAAGTTTATCTTCCAACCCAGGCGAGAAAGAGTATCCACCGTGAGAACGACGGACTCCTCGCAGGCTGGGTAAGAAGGACCTTTTATTAGTAGGTCGTCCAGGTACGGAAGTACCACAACTCCCCTGGAATGAAGAATGGTCATGGCAGCCGCCATGACCTTCGTGAAGACTCTGGGAGCGGTGGCGAGACCGAAGGGCAAGGCCACAAATTGGAAGTGTACTCCGCGAAATGCGAAGTGGAGGACCTGCTGATGCGGAGGGAAGATTGGTATGTGAAGGTAGGCATCTTTGATGTCTATGGATGCCAGGAATTCTCCTTTTTCCATGGACGCGACCACAGAACAGAGGGATTCCATTCTGAAGTGTCGGATTTTGACAAATTTGTTTAGCAGTTTCAGGTCTAGGATCGGACGTAGTGATCCGTCCTTCTTTGGGACCACGAATAGATTCGAATAGAAACCTTTGAATCTTTGTTCTAGGGGAAGCGGAATGATGACTCCGTCCTTTTGTAGTGCCCGTATTGCCTGGAGAAACGCTGCGGTCTTTGACTTTTGAGGGCAAGACTGGAAGAAGCGCGTAGGGGGGGGAGGAAAATTCTATTTTGTATCCGGTGGACACCAGTTCCCTGACCCACTCGTCGGAAACGACTGAGAGCCAGGCTTGACGGAACAAGAGCAGGCGTCCTCCTACTTTGTTGGTGCCCTCCGGATGTTGCAAGGAGTCATTGGGTGGAGGATCTATGGGATGTGGATCCCTTAGACCCGGGTGGTCTCGGTCTGGGTTTCCAATTACGGTTAGGTCTGTAAGAGGCCTGGGCGCCTCGGCCACCGCGCGAACCTCGTCCTGATGCGGAGGCAGAGGATGTAGAAGACCAGTTGGTATTGTGACAAAAAGGCCGAAATGGAGGTTGCTGTTGGTACCAAAAGGGCCGGGTAGGCTTTTGCTGGGGGAGAAATTTACTTTTTCCTTCGGTGGCATCCGAGATCATTTGGTCTAATTTTTCTCTAAATAACCGACTAGCCTGGTAAGGCAGGGCTGTCAAAGAACGCTTGAAAGCCGAATCTGCTCGCCAATCCCTGAGCCACAGGGCTCTCCTAATGGAGATTGTGTAGCGCCCCCACTGCCGCAGGGCCGAGGGGTACCCGGTACCGGGCCTCTGAGTCACTGCTCTGGGGTTGTCACGGCGGCTAGGCCCAGTCCGTGACCCTGCCGAGGGGCGCACAGTGAAGGGTGTGATAGATGAATGATATTAGTGATGCTGTAGTGGTGCGGTGCAGTAAATAACGAGGACACCAGGTTGCAGTCTCTTTACCTCTTTACTGAAGATCTCTGGGTCCTCAGTCCGGAATCCGGATAACCAGGCTGCGCAAGTCCGGCCGGTCCAATGGCACCTCCAGAGTTCTCTTAGCAGGTGGAAATCTGTGCCTTCCTTCTAGCGCTATGTGTTGCGGTCCTTCCCTGCTGTGCTTACAGAAAGTCCCCACAACTGTTGTGTCTGTTTCTTAAGTTCCCTCACAACTCGATTAGATGATGTTCTGCTAATCCTCCGTCCCTCCCTGGTGTTCTGGTTGGGACGGCACCCGTTTGACGGGTAGGCTCGGAGCTCTTCCGGGACCCTAGAGTCGCCCCTCTCCACAAGTTGCCCCCCAAGACTGGATAGGTGATTTAAGTTAGACAGCCCGCCTTAGACTGACTGTCCTGCCGCTGTTTGGAGTATTGCTTGAAGCTGAATGTTATGATACTCCCTCGGCGTTCCGGCCACCGGTAGTGCGCCTCAGTAGAATGTTGCTTCGGTCTTACAGCACGACTCCTACTGGTATTTCTCCTTTTGCGTGATCTCGTTTCTCACTCAGCACAATCTATCTCGCTTCTAATCCTTCCTTGGGCACCGCCGCTATGCTGAGCAGGCACGGTCCCGTTACATTCGTTCAAGTTGCCAAGCCTCTGTCAGGATCCCACCCCTGACAGAGACCCTACTGTATCTTCCCCCACAACACCCTCTGCCACAAGGTGTTGCCTGGTTCCAACCCAGTCAGCTTTCTGATCTAACTTCCTGCCTGACCCCCAGTTTACCCACTATGGTGGGGAGTGGCCTAGTGAATAGAACCCTTAGCTCCCCCCGGAGGCCCGACTGTGAAATGCATTGGTGTCTGTGATACCTGATCAGATGAACTCCTTCAGTGCCATCAGACACACCATAGTCCCCATAGTGGCGGAGCCACAGTACTGCAACGACCAGGACTCGGGGGCGCTGCACTCCCCCCTGGTTAAACACAGTACTCCGGGACTGGGAAGAAAACAACAATACAAGTTAGCAAAAAGACATACAGTTTTGTTGAGTGCAATAACAATAAGCATATTTAAACAGAGCTTCCCTTTATGGGAGGTGAGGACACTTGAACGTTACAAACATGGTTAAATATCATAGCAACATGCTATAAATAACTGGCTTCTACCCAACCGGGTATTCTACTAAGTGCAAAATTGTTGAACAATAATTTAACATTGCCTTTAAGGACATACACTCTGAATCCACTAAAGACCTTCTTATAATCACATTATAAGGCAGTTTAACTTTTTCATTCTCCTACTTTAAATCTGCAGGACCGCCTGTCCTAACGGCACCAGACCTACTGCCTCTCCTTTCTGTTACAGGACCGCCCCGTTCAGCCCGGGCCTACTGCCTTTTCAACTACTATACACAGTATAGAGCATAACATTACTTTCAGTTTAAGAGCACTGAGCCATTTCTATATGGCTCCTAGGAGGACTCAGGGTTCACCTTCTATCCCCATTGTCTATCAACATTATCAAGCATTTCCTATAGAACATTAAACTTTCTTCCATCTTTCACTCTCTTTCAGGGAACATCATCAGCATTTCTTCACAATTAACTAGTTGGATACATATAACTTTCTCATGTAAACATTATCATCACTTTCTTTCGTCAAAACATTATTGCTACCTGTCTTAAAGCAATATCACCGTTTAAGTGCGACAATTGAACATCCCCTTTAAGAGGGGACCAAGTCTCTATGAGGTAGCACGTCTTCTCAAGCTACCAGTCCATACTCAGCAAAGGTTCCAGTGTGGTATCTTCACAAAGAGTCCTTCTTTAAGTAAAACCAGTAGGGAGCACCTTTAATAAGGTGCAAACTATGTACAAAAAGTTTGTATCATGCACTGTTCATGATTGCGGCAGTTCTGGAAACTTTGTGCAAAACTTTAGAAAAATCAAACAAAACAATAGGGATCCCGGGTCAACAAAAGGATCCCCTTTAGAGTTCACCCTGGACGGGTCTAGCAAAATCAGGAATCAAACAACAGTTAAGAACTATGTACACATTTTAAGAGTAGTATTATCTTACTCATTTGGCGCAGAAGGTGGTTTCCTCCCGGGCCTCACCAAACCAACGGGTCGCGCTGCCGATCCAGGAAGTGGTTCTGGTCCCAGCAACGACAGGATCCCTCGCCGCGATGC
This sequence comes from Ranitomeya variabilis, assembly GCF_051348905.1. NCBI lineage: Eukaryota > Metazoa > Chordata > Amphibia > Anura > Dendrobatidae > Ranitomeya > Ranitomeya variabilis. Next base: position 232,473,303 of record NC_135235.1, read on the forward strand.
TCTTTTCACCGAGGATCCTGCACGCCCCCAAGGCACATGGTGGGTCCGGGTTCTCCGCTGCTCCGCCGGGTCAGGTTCCATTGCCTTTTCGGCGGGAGGCTCATCTTCGGATGTTGCAGCGGCGGCCTGGAACGCGACGCACCGCTGGACGCCCCGCGCCATCCAGCCAGCTTCGCCTGTTGCCCTCCTCCACCTGGTGTAAGTTACGGCATCACCGGGCTCCAGGTCGCGAGCAAACCTTCCTCCGCAGGGCTCGACCTCCTCCCGGTCCACGTGGACTTGTAGCGGCTCCCCGATCTCCTGTATAACCCCTCTTCCATGTCAGGGGTTGAAGGAGACCACTACACCCCAGTGGGACGATGGGACCTCCGCGACGGTGGTCAGATCAACCTGGGCTGCCGGTTGTGGTCGGTTTCGCCATGCAGCCACCAGGCGCCGCAGGTGTTCGGCCTCTGGCACAATCTTCAGGCCTTGTGTCTGCAGCGCACCTTCAGCCGCGGCCGGGTTGGGAGGAGCAGGGGACACCGGAGTCAAACGGACCTCCGTGGGCTGGCCCAGCCGAGCGAGCACGCGGGCATCAGCCTCCAAGCGGCGTGCTATCTGGCGGGCCTCGGCTGCAGCTACACACTCCTCAGACGGTGGCAAGGGGGATCGGCCCATCGGTAGCTCCGTGAGGGTCAGTCCCCGCAACGTTGGCGCATCTGGGGCTGTGTCGGGCGGTGCAGCCTCAGGCTGGATCGGGTCAGTCCCACGCGGTGTTCTCGGTGTCGCCATCTTTTCTCCTTCTCCAGTGTCCTCTTCCCGCGGTCTCTTTCGTGGGCGGCCCCGTCTCCATGGTCTCCACCCTCCAAACAGGATCAGGAGGCGGACCTCGGCTGTTGACGGACACGTCCTCAGGACACAGAAATATTTAGACTGGGCGGCCATGATTTTTCCGCGCTCTTCGGCTGGTCTACGCCTACTCCACGCCCCTCTTCTCTTCCTGCGCTCTCCTCAGCGCTGTAATGGCGGCGGATTTTGGCGGCAAGTGGCGCAGCACAGTCCTTGCAATAAAGTACAGTCCAAACACAACAAATCACAATTCCAAGGCACACATGACCTGATTCTTCAGGCTTAAGTAGATCCTGTTCGTGATGCCAAGTTTGTAGCGCCCCCACTGCCGCAGGGCCGAGGGGTACCCGGTACCGGGCCTCTGAGTCACTGCTCTGGGGTTGTCACGGCGGCTAGGCCCAGTCTGTGACCCTGCCGAGGGGCGCACAGTGAAGGGTGTGATAGATGAATGATATTAGTGATGCTGTAGTGGTGCGGTGCAGTAAATAACGAGGACACCAGGTTGCAGTCTCTTTACCTCTTTACTGAAGATCTCTGGGTCCTCAGTCCGGAATCCGGATAACCAGGCTGCGCAAGTCCGGCCGGTCCAATGGCACCTCCAGAGTTCTCTTAGCAGGTAGAAATCTGTGCCTTTCTTCTAGCGCTATGTGTTGCGGTCCTTCCCTGCTGTGCTTACAGAAAGTCCCCACAACTGTTGTGTCTGTTTCTTAAGTTCCCTCACAACTAGTGTTGAGCGATACTTTCCGATATCGGAAAGTATCGGTATCGGAAAGTATCGGCCGATACCGTCAAAATATCGGATCCAATCCGATACCGATACCCGATCCCAATGCAAGTCAATGGGACGAAAATATCGGAATTAAAATAAACCCTTAATAAACTTGTAGGTTCATTCTACATGAAGGAAAACAACTAAGAATAATGTAGGATGTATTGGGGGACGTGGCGGAGATATTAAAGGGACAGAGGTTTAGCCCAATGTAATAGAATAGCAGGATTTTTTATTTTTTTTTATGAAGTTCGGCGTTAGAAAGAATTTGACTATGTTATTTTTTTTTTTTTTTATGTCAGATATTGATGTTTCACTACTTCCACGCCCTTCACCTTCTTTTTTACTTCTCCCACGCTTTCTTCTTAATTATCCTCATCATCAGCTTCTTTGACATCAACTTCTTCACCTTATTCATCTTCTTCTTCATCTTCTACCTATTATTTTTTGGGTTACATTGTTCATATTCTTTTTATTTTACTATTATCTTCATCATATTCAACTTCTTCATCATATTCTTATTTGTGACAGGCATTCCCGTAGTTGTTATCTATAAAAGTTTGAAGATTACACCTTCCGTTCTGCCTGTCACAAACCAGTTACATTTGTCCGCGTTCAGTTTGGCCTGCAGCATCAGGCTTTATCCAGGGGCACCACGAGGAGGAACGGACTCACCCCCATACACTGCTTAGTCTTCTTCTGCTTATAATTTACATAATATTTTTTTGCTCTGATATTTTGTGTTATGCTTAATGTCCTTCTGCTCTTTGTTCTGCAGCCTCTTGTTCTTCTGCTTCTCGGTCTTCCAGGTCGTCGTCGTCTCCAGGGTCGTCGTCTCCGGGGTCGTCGTCATCGGGGTGGTCTCCGGGGTCGTCGTCATCGGGGTGGTCTTCAGGGTCATCGTCTCCAGGGTCGTCGTCATCACGGTGGTTGTCGTCTCTGGTGTCGTCGTCATCTTAGGGGTGTTCTTCCGGGTCATCGTGTTTAGTCTCTTGAACTTGGAAATGTAGCAGAAGGTACAAGAAGGCTGAGAAAATGCCGAGAACCAGCTGATGGAACTGGAACTCGGATGGCTACCCGAAGGTCCAAGAGCCAATGGAACTACCGAGGACCAGCTGACGTTACTGGAACCCGGTTACTAAGCAGGAGGTACCCGTGCCTGAAAGCACTACCAAGGACCACCTGACGTTGGTGGAACTCGGATACCCAGAGGGAGGCACCTAAGCCAAAGGCTCTGCCCGGAACCAGCTGACGGTACTGGAACCAGGATGGGGAGCAGAAGGTACAAGAGCAAAAGACACTGCCGAGAACCAGCTGACGGTGCTGGAACCCGGATGGGTAGCCGAAGGTCCAAGAGCCAATGGAACTACCGAGGACCAGCTGACGTTACTGGAACCCGGTTACTAAGCAGGAGGTACCCGTGCCTGAAAGCACTACCAAGGACCACCTGACGTTGGTGGAACTCGGATACCCAGAGGGAGGCACCTAAGCCAAAGGCTCTGCCCGGAACCAGCTGACGGTACTGGAACCAGGATGTGGAGCAGAAGGTACAAGAGCAAGTGTCTGCGTGGCTTTTGCAGGACACGTTGCCGGCTGCACAGCAGGGGAACAGCTGGCGGTGCTGGACCCCACTGACACATTGGCGAGGTGTTTGGCTCTGTGCAGCCAGCACTTCCGGACAGCAACGAGCGGTGTTGTAGCCCGGGCTCTGCAGGGGGAGCAGAGTGTAGGCCGAAGCCTACTTGAACCAATTTCAAAGGTAACCTTTAACCCCCCCTCAGGGGTTAGAAAGTAGAAGAGCCACAGCTTATGCAGCAGTAGTGCTGCACAAGTCAAAGGTTGCTCTTTTAATTTCGCTCCTTGCACACGCTGAATGAAACACGTATAACATTTAGCCCTTTATACAGTCAAACTGTGTTGGAGGCGCGAGTTCCCTTTGTAATGAGACGCAGCACAGGTGTCAAGAATCCCACCTTGGTGCTGGGTGCAGCCTCCCGAGCGTTGTTATTTGCTGTACAGGAGTCTGCGCTGTCGTGTTATCCCCTGGCCTAGCGCCGTTAGCGCTGCCCATCTTCTGGCATCATGTAATGTCGGCCGGTGCGGTTCGCGATGCCCATGAATCCCAGCCCCGCAGTGTCTTAACATTGTTAAAACACTGCGGGGCTGGGATTCAGGGCCTGGCGCAGCACATATGTTCGCCTCTCACACTCGGGTCCTTACACCCGCTTCAGACTGTGCGGCGTCATCTGATCCCTTATCGCATGCCACGGCCATGAAGCCGCACAGTCCGAAGAAGGCGGAAGGAGAGGAGGGACAGGCGAACTGATGCACTGATCCTGCCCATCAATCACACCCTCGCAGTCCCAATAAATAAGACACCGAGGGGCGTTGTGTGGGTCAGGGCGGCCGCAGAGGCGCAGGCAGCCAAACCATGATGCCAGAAGACGGGCAGCGCTACCAAGGGGGTTGCAGCGTGTCATTACAAAGGAAAGTCACACCACCGGGACGGTTAAATGGTCACACAGAGGACACATTGCAGACGTGTTTTCAGTTCCACATGTGCGAGGAGAATACGTTTCTGAGCCACCTTGCACACATGCAGCATTACCGCTGTACAAGGTGGCTGGATAACGTAAAAACGCCTGGGGGAGGGGGGACAGGTTCCCTTCAATTTCAGTTCTTGTGTCTGCGTGGCTTTTGCAGGACACGTTGCCGGCTGCACAGCAGGGGAACAGCTGGCGGTGCTGGACCCCACTGACACATTGGCTGGTGTTTTTCTCTGTGCAGCTAGCACATCTGGGCAAAAACTGGCGGTGTGTTAGAGCCCAGGGACAGCAGGAGGAGGAGCAGGAGGAGGAGGAGCAGGGGGAGGGGAGTGTAGGCCGAAGCCTGCACAGGCGGCAGCTTTGGGTGTGTTGTGTCTGCGTGACTTTTGCAGGACACGTTGCCGGCTACACAGCAGGGGAACAGCTGGCGGTGCTGGACCCCACTGACACATTGGCGAGGTGTTTGGCTCTGTGCAGCCAGCACTTCCGGACAGCAACTAGCGTTGTTGGAGCCCGGGCTCTGCAGGTGGAGCAGAGTGTAGGCCGAAGCCTAATTGAACCGATTTCAAAAGTCACCTTTAACCCCCCCTCAGGGGTTACAAAGTAGAAGAGCCACAGCTTATGCAGCAGCAGTGCTGCGCAAGTCAAAGGTTGCTCTTGTAATTTTTCTCCTTGCACACGCTGAATGGAACACGTATAACATTCAGCCCTTTAGACAGTCAAACTGTGTAATGGAGGCGAGAGTTCCCTTTGTAATGAGACGCAGCACAGGTGTCAAGAATCCCACCTTGGTGCTGGGTGCAGCCTCCCGAGCGTTGTTATTTGCTGTACAGGAGTCTGCGCTGTCGTGTTATCCCCTGGCCTAGCGCCGTTAGCGCTGCCCATCTTCTGGCATCATGTAATGTCGGCCGGTGCGGTTCGCGATGCCCATGAATCCCAGCCCCGCAGTGTCTTAACATTGTTAAAACACTGCGGGGCTGGGATTCAGGGCCTGGCGCAGCACATATGTTCGCCTCTCACACTCGGGTCCTTACACCCGCTTCAGACTGTGCGGCGTCATCTGATCCCTTATCGCATGCCACGGCCATGAAGCCGCACAGTCCGAAGAAGGCGGAAGGAGAGGAGGGACAGGCGAACTGATGCACTGATCCTGCCCATCAATCACACCCTCGCAGTCCCAATAAATAAGACACCGAGGGGCGTTGTGTGGGTCAGGGCGGCCGCAGAGGCGCAGGCAGCCAAACCATGATGCCAGAAGACGGGCAGCGCTACCAAGGGGGTTGCAGCGTGTCATTACAAAGGAAAGTCACACCACCGGGACGGTTAAATGGTCACACAGAGGACACATTGCAGACGTGTTTTCAGTTCCACATGTGCGAGGAGAATACGTTTCTGAGCCACCTTGCACACATGCAGCATTACCGCTGTACAAGGTGGCTGGATAACGTAAAAACGCCTGGGGGAGGGGGGACAGGTTCCCTTCAATTTCAGTTCTTGTGTCTGCGTGGCTTTTGCAGGACACGTTGCCGGCTGCACAGCAGGGGAACAGCTGGCGGTGCTGGACCCCACTGACACATTGGCTGGTGTTTTTCTCTGTGCAGCTAGCACATCTGGGCAAAAACTGGCGGTGTGTTAGAGCCCAGGGACAGCAGGAGGAGGAGCAGGAGGAGGAGGAGCAGGGGGAGGGGAGTGTAGGCCGAAGCCTGCACAGGCGGCAGCTTTGGGTGTGTTGTGTCTGCGTGACTTTTGCAGGACACGTTGCCGGCTACACAGCAGGGGAACAGCTGGCGGTGCTGGACCCCACTGACACATTGGCGAGGTGTTTGGCTCTGTGCAGCCAGCACTTCCGGACAGCAACTAGCGTTGTTGGAGCCCGGGCTCTGCAGGTGGAGCAGAGTGTAGGCCGAAGCCTAATTGAACCGATTTCAAAAGTCACCTTTAACCCCCCCTCAGGGGTTACAAAGTAGAAGAGCCACAGCTTATGCAGCAGCAGTGCTGCGCAAGTCAAAGGTTGCTCTTGTAATTTTTCTCCTTGCACACGCTGAATGGAACACGTATAACATTCAGCCCTTTAGACAGTCAAACTGTGTAATGGAGGCGAGAGTTCCCTTTGTAATGAGACGCAGCACAGGTGTCAAGAATCCCACCTTGGTGCTGGGTGCAGCCTCCCGAGCGTTGTTATTTGCTGTACAGGAGTCTGCGCTGTCGTGTTATCCCCTGGCCTAGCGCCGTTAGCGCTGCCCATCTTCTGGCATCATGTAATGTCGGCCGGTGCGGTTCGCGATGCCCATGAATCCCAGCCCCGCAGTGTCTTAACATTGTTAAAACACTGCGGGGCTGGGATTCAGGGCCTGGCGCAGCACATATGTTCGCCTCTCACACTCGGGTCCTTACACCCGCTTCAGACTGTGCGGCGTCATCTGATCCCTTATCGCATGCCACGGCCATGAAGCCGCACAGTCCGAAGAAGGCGGAAGGAGAGGAGGGACAGGCGAACTGATGCACTGATCCTGCCCATCAATCACACCCTCGCAGTCCCAATAAATAAGACACCGAGGGGCGTTGTGTGGGTCAGGGCGGCCGCAGAGGCGCAGGCAGCCAAACCATGATGCCAGAAGACGGGCAGCGCTACCAAGGGGGTTGCAGCGTGTCATTACAAAGGAAAGTCACACCACCGGGACGGTTAAATGGTCACACAGAGGACACATTGCAGACGTGTTTTCAGTTCCACATGTGCGAGGAGAATACGTTTCTGAGCCACCTTGCACACATGCAGCATTACCGCTGTACAAGGTGGCTGGATAACGTAAAAACGCCTGGGGGAGGGGGGACAGGTTCCCTTCAATTTCAGTTCTTGTGTCTGCGTGGCTTTTGCAGGACACGTTGCCGGCTGCACAGCAGGGGAACAGCTGGCGGTGCTGGACCCCACTGACACATTGGCTGGTGTTTTTCTCTGTGCAGCTAGCACATCTGGGCAAAAACTGGCGGTGTGTTAGAGCCCAGGGACAGCAGGAGGAGGAGCAGGAGGAGGAGGAGCAGGGGGAGGGGAGTGTAGGCCGAAGCCTGCACAGGCGGCAGCTTTGGGTGTGTTGTGTCTGCGTGACTTTTGCAGGACACGTTGCCGGCTACACAGCAGGGGAACAGCTGGCGGTGCTGGACCCCACTGACACATTGGCGAGGTGTTTGGCTCTGTGCAGCCAGCACTTCCGGACAGCAACTAGCGTTGTTGGAGCCCGGGCTCTGCAGGTGGAGCAGAGTGTAGGCCGAAGCCTAATTGAACCGATTTCAAAAGTCACCTTTAACCCCCCCTCAGGGGTTACAAAGTAGAAGAGCCACAGCTTATGCAGCAGCAGTGCTGCGCAAGTCAAAGGTTGCTCTTGTAATTTTTCTCCTTGCACACGCTGAATGGAACACGTATAACATTCAGCCCTTTAGACAGTCAAACTGTGTAATGGAGGCGAGAGTTCCCTTTGTAATGAGACGCAGCACAGGTGTCAAGAATCCCACCTTGGTGCTGGGTGCAGCCTCCCGAGCGTTGTTATTTGCTGTACAGGAGTCTGCGCTGTCGTGTTATCCCCTGGCCTAGCGCCGTTAGCGCTGCCCATCTTCTGGCATCATGTAATGTCGGCCGGTGCGGTTCGCGATGCCCATGAATCCCAGCCCCGCAGTGTCTTAACATTGTTAAAACACTGCGGGGCTGGGATTCAGGGCCTGGCGCAGCACATATGTTCGCCTCTCACACTCGGGTCCTTACACCCGCTTCAGACTGTGCGGCGTCATCTGATCCCTTATCGCATGCCACGGCCATGAAGCCGCACAGTCCGAAGAAGGCGGAAGGAGAGGAGGGACAGGCGAACTGATGCACTGATCCTGCCCATCAATCACACCCTCGCAGTCCCAATAAATAAGACACCGAGGGGCGTTGTGTGGGTCAGGGCGGCCGCAGAGGCGCAGGCAGCCAAACCATGATGCCAGAAGACGGGCAGCGCTACCAAGGGGGTTGCAGCGTGTCATTACAAAGGAAAGTCACACCACCGGGACGGTTAAATGGTCACACAGAGGACACATTGCAGACGTGTTTTCAGTTCCACATGTGCGAGGAGAATACGTTTCTGAGCCACCTTGCACACATGCAGCATTACCGCTGTACAAGGTGGCTGGATAACGTAAAAACGCCTGGGGGAGGGGGGACAGGTTCCCTTCAATTTCAGTTCTTGTGTCTGCGTGGCTTTTGCAGGACACGTTGCCGGCTGCACAGCAGGGGAACAGCTGGCGGTGCTGGACCCCACTGACACATTGGCTGGTGTTTTTCTCTGTGCAGCTAGCACATCTGGGCAAAAACTGGCGGTGTGTTAGAGCCCAGGGACAGCAGGAGGAGGAGCAGGAGGAGGAGGAGCAGGGGGAGGGGAGTGTAGGCCGAAGCCTGCACAGGCGGCAGCTTTGGGTGTGTTGTGTCTGCGTGACTTTTGCAGGACACGTTGCCGGCTACACAGCAGGGGAACAGCTGGCGGTGCTGGACCCCACTGACACATTGGCGAGGTGTTTTTCTCTGTGCAGCTAGCAGTACCGGGCCCCAACTGGCGGTGTTGGAGCCCAGGGTGAGCAGGAGGAGCAGGGGGAGCGGAGTGTAGGCCGAAGCCTGCACTCGAGCAAGTTGAAAGGAAACCTTTAACCCCCCCCCCCCCAGGCGTTTGTAGCTGAAAGAGCCATTGTGTACAGCACTAATGCTGGAAAAGGTAAACTTAGCTCTTTTAATTATGGTCCTTGCACATGCGGAACCTAACAGTTATGAAATGTGTCCCCTCACAGCGTTAAACCGTCCGGTAGGTGGAACTTTCCTTTGTCGTGTGACGCAGCACAGCCATCATTTTTACCCCCTTGGCGCCGTGCGCCGCCTCCTCAGCGTTGTTTTAATCTGTCCCGGAGCCTGGGCTGTTAGGTTAGCCCTTGGCCATGCACACATTTTGCGCTGCCCGTCTTCTGACATCATTTGGTGTCAGGCTGGCTGCGCCTGTGCGGGTGCGCTGGCCGAGATCCCGCCTCGCAGTGTCGTCTAATGTAATCCCACCGCGGGCCTGTGATCCGTGCCCGTGCGCAGTGCATATCCTCTCCTCTCACTCCCCTCCCTACGGCTTTTTCAGACTGTGCGGTGTCACGGCCGTGGCATGCTATTAGGGACCAGCTGACATCGCACAGTCTGAAGAAGCCGTAGGGAGGGGAGTGAGAGGAGAGGATATGCACTGCGCACGGGCACGGATCACAGGCCCGCGGTGGGATTACATTAGACGACACTGCGAGGCGGGATCTCGACCAGCGCACCCGCACAGGCGCAGCCAGCCTGACACCAAATGAGGTCAGAAGACGGGCAGCGCAACATGTGTGCATGGCCAAGGGCTAACCTAACAGCGCAGGCTCCGGGACAGATTAAAACAACGCTGAGGAGGCGGCGCACGGCGCCAAGGGGGTAAAAATGATGGCTGTGCTGCGTCACACGACAAAGGAAAGTTCCACCTACCGGACGGTTTAACGCTGTGTGGGGACACATTTCATAAGTGTTTGGTTCAGCATGTGCAAGGAGCATCACGAAAAGAGGCACTTTTTCCCTTTGCATCATTACTGCTGCACAAGGTGGCTCCTTCAGTAACAAACGCCTGGGGGGGGGGGGGGTCAGGTTCCCTTACATTTAACTTGTTGTGCCTGCGTGGCGGTCGCAGTACACGTTGCCGTATACACAGCAGGGGAACAGCTGGCGGTGCTGAACCCCACTAACACATTGGCGAGGTGTTTGGCTCTGTGCGTACAGCACTTCTGGACGGCAACTGGCGGTGTTGGAGCCCAGGGGCAGGTGGAGGAGGAGGAGGTTGGAGGAGGTTGGAGGAGGTAGGAGGGATTGCCACACACACAGCAGGGGAACAGCTGACGTTACTGAACCCCAATAACAGAGGAGGGACTGTTGACTGTGCGTACAGCACTTCTGGACGGCAACTGGCGGTGTTGGAGCCCAGGGGCAGGTGGAGGAGGAGGAGGTTGGAGGAGGTAGGAGGAGGTAGGAGGGATTGCCACACACACAGCAGGGGAACAGCTGACGTTACTGAACCCCAATAACAGAGGAGGGACTGTTGACTGTGCGTACAGCACTTCTGGACGGCAACTGGCGGTGTTGGAGCCCAGGGGCAGGTGGAGGAGGAGGAGGTTGGAGGAGGTAGGAGGAGGTAGGAGGGATTGCCACACACACAGCAGGGGAACAGCTGACGTTACTGAACCCCAATAACAGAGGAGGGACTGTTGACTGTGCGTACAGCACTTCTGGACGGCAACTGGCGGTGTTGGAGCCCAGGGACGGTTGGAGGAGGAGGAGGTTGGAGGAGGTAGGAGGGATTGCCACACACACAGCAGGGGAACAGCTGACGTTACTGAACCCCAATAACAGAGGAGGGACTGTTGACTGTGCGTACAGCACTTCTGGACGGCAACTGGCGGTGTTGGAGCCCAGGGGCAGGTGGAGGAGGAGGAGGTTGGAGGAGGTAGGAGGAGGTAGGAGGGATTGCCACACACACAGCAGGGGAACAGCTGACGTTACTGAACCCCAATAACAGAGGAGGGACTGTTGACTGTGCGTACAGCACTTCTGGACGGCAACTGGCGGTGTTGGAGCCCAGGGGCAGGTGGAGGAGGAGGAGGTTGGAGGAGGTAGGAGGAGGTAGGAGGGATTGCCACACACACAGCAGGGGAACAGCTGACGTTACTGAACCCCAATAACAGAGGAGGGACTGTTGACTGTGCGTACAGCACTTCTGGACGGCAACTGGCGGTGTTGGAGCCCAGGGACGGTTGGAGGAGGAGGAGGTTGGAGGAGGTAGGAGGGATTGCCACACACACAGCAGGGGAACAGCTGACGTTACTGAACCCCAATAACAGAGGAGGGACTGTTGACTGTGCGTACAGCACTTCTGGACGGCAACTGGCGGTGTTGGAGCCCAGGGGCAGGTGGAGGAGGAGGAGGTTGGAGGAGGTAGGAGGAGGTAGGAGGGATTGCCACACACACAGCAGGGGAACAGCTGACGTTACTGAACCCCAATAACAGAGGAGGGACTGTTGACTGTGCGTACAGCACTTCTGGACGGCAACTGGCGGTGTTGGAGCCCAGGGACGGGTGGAGGAGGAGGAGGTTGGAGGAGGTAGGAGGGATTGCCACACACACAGCAGGGGAACAGCTGACGTTACTGAACCCCAATAACAGAGGAGGGACTGTTGACTGTGCGTACAGCACTTCTGGACGGCAACTGGCGGTGTTGGAGCCCAGGGACGGGTGGAGGAGGAGGAGGTTGGAGGAGGTAGGAGGGATTGCCACACACACAGCAGGGGAACAGCTGACGTTACTGAACCCCAATAACAGAGGAGGGACTGTTGACTGTGCGTACAGCACTTCTGGACGGCAACTGGCGGTGTTGGAGCCCAGGGACGGGTGGAGGAGGAGGAGGTTGGAGGAGGTAGGAGGGATTGCCACACACACAGCAGGGGAACAGCTGACGTTACTGAACCCCAATAACAGAGGAGGGACTGTTGACTGTGCGTACAGCACTTCTGGACGGCAACTGGCGGTGTTGGAGCCCAGGGACAGGTGGAAAAGCAGAGGAACACAATGTAGGCCGAAGCCTGAGAAAGTCGAAAGGGAACCTTTAACCCCCCCCCAAGGCGTTTGTAGCTGAAAGAGCCAGCTTGTGCAGCACAAAAGATGCAAAAGGAAAAGGTGGCTCTTTTCATCATGCTCCTTGCAAACACAGAACTAAACACTTATAAAATGTGTCCCCTGCAACCGTAAAACCGTCCCGGAGGTGGGACTTTCCTTCGTAATGTGACGCAGCCCAGCCGTCATTCCTACCCCCCCGGCGCCGCGCACCGGCTCCTCAGCGTTGTTTTATTCCGTCAAGGAGCCTGCGCTGTTATGTTATCCCGTGGCCAGGCACACTTAGCGCTGCCCGTCTTCTGGCATCATTTGGTGTCTGGATGGCTGCGCCTGTGCGGCCGCGCTGGCAGAGAGCCCGCCTCGCAGTGTCTTCTGATTTAATCCCACTGGGGGCCTGGGATCCATGGACATGCGCACTGCATATCTGAACCTCCACCTCTCACTCATCTCCCTATGGCTTCTTCAGACTGTGCGGTGTCACGGCCGTGGCATGCTGTTAGGGACCAGCTGACACCGAACAGTCTGAAGAAGCCATAGGGAAATGAGTGAGAGGTGGAGGTTCAGATATGCACTGCGCATGTCCATGGATCCCAGGCCCCCAGTGGGATTAAATCAGAAGACACTGCGAGGCGGGCTCTCTGCCAGCGCGGCCGCACAGGCGCAGCCATCCAGACACCAAATGATGCCAGAAGACGGGCAGCGCTAAGTGTGCCTGGCCACGGGATAACATAACAGCGCAGGCTCCTGGACGGAATAAAACAACGCTGAGGAGCCGGTGCGCGGCGCCGGGGGGGTAGGAATGACGGCTGGGCTGCGTCACATTACGAAGGAAAGTCCCACCTCCGGGACGGTTTTACGGTATCAGTGGACACATTTTATAAGTGTTAAGTTCTGCGTGTGCAAGGAGCTAAACAAAAATAGCTACCTTTTCCTTGGGCAGCATTACTGCTGCACAAGGTGGCTCTTTCAGTAACAAACGCCTTGGGGGGGGGGGGACAGATTCCCTTACATTTCAGTTGTTGTGTCAGCGTGGCGGTCGCATGACACATTGCCGGCTACACAGCTGGGGATCAGCTGACGTTACTGAAACCCAATAACACTGGGTCGTATGTTTTGACTGTGCAGACGGCACGTCTGAGCCTCAACTGGCGGTGTTGGAGCCCAGGAATTTAAGTTCAGGTGGTAGAAAGATGAACACAACAGGAGACCTGGATAACGTATACAGTGACCTAATTATTCAATCAGGAGGAGGAGTGGCAAATTCCGGCGAGATCCAGGCCTTGTTCATTTTCAGGAAAGTAAGCCGGTCAACGTTATCGGAGGATAGTCGCATGCGACGGTCAGTTAGTACACCACCTGCAGCACTAAAGACACGTTCCGATAATACACTGGCCGCAGGGCAAGACAGCACCTCCAATGCATACTGGCTTAGCTCTGGCCATGTATCCAGCTTTGAGACCCAAAACTTGAAAGGGGAAGAGCCGTCTGGGAGTACAGCAAGAGGGCAAGACATGTAGTCTGTCACCATCTGACGGAACCGTTGCCTCCTGCTGACTGGAGCCGTCTGTGATGGTGTAGACTTTTGTGGCGGGCACAGAAAACTGTGCCACAGTTCGGCCATACTGGTCTTGCCTTGGGCAGAGGCACTGCTTCTGCTCCCTCTTTGTGCAGAGCCTCCACCACGGCCTGGACGCACTGAGCTGCTTTGGAATGCACTAGCAGCACTTCTCTCAGTTGGAATGGAGAAGATGATGGAATTGACCAGTGTGTCTTGGTACTCCCGCATTTTTCGCTCCCGGTTCAACGGTGTGATGAGGCTTTCTACGTTGTCCCGGTAGCGAGGATCGAGGAGGGTGAACACCCAATAATCAGACATGTTGAGAATGTGGGCGATGCGGCGGTCGTTTCTCAGGCACTGCAGCATGTAATCCACCATGTGCTGCAGACTGCCAACTGCCCAAGAAACGCTGTCCCCTGCTGGAGGCGTGATCTCTGCCCGCTCGTCATCACCCCACCCTCGCTGTACACACTGAGTACTGGACAATTGTGTAACTCCCTCCTCTGGACGGATGTCTTCCTCCTCCATTGACTCCTCCTCATCCTCCTCACAAACGGTCCCCTGCCTACGCGTTTGTGAGGAACCACGTGGCGCTGACTGTCCAGAAGATGATGGAAATGGTGAATCCTCATCCTCCACCTCTTCCACAACATCATCCCTTAGCGCTTGCAGTGATTTTTCAAGCAGGCAGATAAGGGGGACAGTCATGCTGACTAGTGCATCATCTGCACTCGCCATCCGCGTGGAATAATCAAAGGGACGCAAAACCTGGCAGACGTCATTCATAGTGGCCCACTCTGTGGTTGTGAAGTCTGTACGGCGCTGACTGCGACTTTTTTGCGCCTGAAGCAGCTGGTACTCCATTACAGCTTGCTGCTGCTCACACAACCGCTCCAACATATGTAACGTGGAATTCCACCTGGTAGGTAGGTCACATATGATGCGATGTTCCGGCAGGCGGTGTCGGCGCTGCAGAGCCGCAATGCGCGCTTTTGCCGTGCTGGAACGCCGCAAGTGAGCACACTCTAGGCGGACCTTGTGCAGCAGTGCATCAAGATCCGGATAGTCCCTCAAAAAGCTCTGCACGACCAAATTGAGCACATGTGCCAGACATGGGATGTGAGTGAGGTTGCCGAGGCCCAGAGCTGCCACCAGATTTCGGCCATTATCACACACTACCATGCCTGGCTGGAGATTCGCTGGCACAAACCACACATCGCTCTCCTGCTTGATGGCATTCCAGAGCTCCTGCGCTGTGTGGCTACGATTCCCCAAGAAAATTAATTTCAAGACGGCCTGTTGACGTTTGGCCACGGCTGTGCTCATGTCGGTCGTAACAGGTACACGTTCATCACGGGTCCATGTGGAGGTGGACTGTGACGGCTCCTGCAGCGATGATTCTGAGGAACTGGTGTAAGAGGAGGAGTCAATGCGTACAGAATGGATTCCTGCAATCCTTGGAGTGGGCAGGACACGTCCTGCGCCACTCGCACGGTCTGTACCCGGCTCAACGACATTAACCCAATGGGCAGTGAGGGAAAGGTATCGCCCCTGTCCATGTTGACTGGTCCACGCATCGGTGGTGAGGTGGACCTTGCTACTGACGGCGTTCAGTAGCGCGTGTTTTATGTGTCCCTCCACATGCTTCTGCAGGGCAGGGACGGCTTGCCTGCTGAAGTAAAAGCGGCTGGGCACTTTGTACTGTGGGACTGCCAATGACATGAAGTCACGGAAGCTGTCAGTCTCCACCAGCCTGAATGACAGCATTTCCAGTGACAGAAGTTTGGCAATGCCTGCAGTCAGAGCCTGTGCTCGTGGGTGGTTTGACGAGAAAGGCCGCCTTTTCTCCCATGCCTGTACTACCGATGGCTGTAGACTGGGCTGGGAGTGTGTGGATGACTGGGAAAGTGGCGCTGCGGGTGGAATTACAGCGGGTCTCTGGACAACAGGGGCAGAGGTTCTTCCACGGCGATCCTGGGAGGACGCCGAACCAGCTGCGTGTGAGGTAGAGGAAGAGGCAACACGAGCTGAAGAGGTGGTAGCTGCCGCTGTTGGTTGGCCTACCTCTTCAGTGTGTTTTTCTAACTCCGCCGGGTGCCTGTTGCGCACATGTTTCCACATGTTGGAGGTATTGAGGTTGCTGACATTTTTCCCTCTTTTGACTTTTTGATGACACACGTTGCATCTGACATAGCAAATGTCATCTGCAACTGTGTCAAAAAAGGACCAGGCACTGCAAGTCTTGGGAGCGCCCTTTTTGGCTTTTGGAAGAGACATGCTCCTAACGGGTGCCAAAGCGGAGGCTGCAGGATCCGCAGTCTTCCCCCTCCCTCTCCCTCTTTGGGCCGTACGGGGAATCTCTTCCTCAGAGCTGCTCCCACCACCTTCCTGTCCCTCACGCCAAGATGGGTCGAGGACCTCATCATCTACACTACCCTCTGCCCCCAACTGCTCCTCCTGGGTAGTCTCAGCAGCAGAGCACGCACCAGTAAGTGGCACCTGAGTGTCATCATCAGCTGATGCGGCCTGCGATGTGGTGACCGGAGCCACTGGCCCACCCGCCTCTTCAGAGGAAGACAGAAAAAGCTGTTGGGCATCACTGCACCCTGCCTCTTCTTCCATTTCTCCAATGCTGCTTGGCTGGCCCCCTGTTTCCAAGCCAAGAGATTCAGAGAACAGAAGTAGAGACGGCTCCTGTCCTGGGCTCTCTGTCTGCCTGGGCAATTTGGCAGGTGGTGAAGAGACAGATGGCTGCTCTCCAGTGCTCTGTGTCTGAGAGGATGTGGCACTAATGGAAGTTGATGCATTAGCTGCCATCCATCCGACAACAGCTTCAATTTGTTCTTCACGCAGCAGCGGTGTACGGCGCTCGGACACAAAGCTTCGCATGAACGACTGTTGCCTGGTGAAAGTGGGTGCTGATGAGTCACCGGTGCCCGCAGCAGGCACAGAATCCCCACGTCCCCTCCCTGCTCCGCGACGGCTCCCACGCCCCCGTGCCTTACTCACTGCCTTCTTCATCTTGGTTGACTGATAAAGATAAGCAGAAAAGTACTAACGGATTTGTGTGCTTATTCCTGAGCAACTCCTCCTAACAGGTATAAGAAGCACTAATTATCTAAAGTGTGGACTAGACACAAATATGAGCTAATGTGGCCTACAGAAATGTAAAGTGGTGTAACTGGTGTGTTTGGTGAACTTTATTATTTATTTATTTTTTGGGGGCTGAACTGACAACAGATAGAGCTGCAGTCACACGGAGACCGTGCAGACAGACGTAAACGGCGCTACAAGGCCCAAAAACCCTCCTCTACTTTATCCTATGTAGTGTTTTTCCACAAATTAGCTGGAGACGGGTGGAAAGACACTAATAGGATTTTTTTGAATAAATTAGCAGCAGACTACACTATTTTGAAAAAAAAGAAAATTGATTTGGCGGTATGACGCAGTGAAAAACCCTGAGCTGGAGACAACCAGGCTATAGCTGCTCACAGATTACAGGGCGAGCTGCAGTCACACGGAGACCGTGCAGACAGCCGTAAACGGCGCTGCAAGGCCCAAAAACCCTCCTCTACTTTATCCTATGTAGTGTTTTTCCACAAATTAGCTGGAGACGGGTGGAAAGACACTAATAGGATTTTTTTAAATTAATTAGCAGCAGACTACACTACTTTGAAAAAAAAGAAAATTGATTTGGCGGTATGACGCAGTGAAAAACCCTGAGCTGGAGACAACCAGGCTATAGCTGCTCACAGATTACAGGGCGAGCTGCAGTCACACGGAGACCGTGCAGACAGCCGTAAACGGCGCTGCAAGGCCCAAAAACCCTCCTCTACTTTATCCTATGTAGTGTTTTTCCACAAATTAGCTGGAGACGGGTGGAAAGACACTAATAGGATTTTTTTAAATTAATTAGCAGCAGACTACACTACTTTGAAAAAAAAGAAAATTGATTTGGCGGTATGACGCAGTGAAAAACCCTGAGCTGGAGACAACCAGGCTACAGCTGCTCACAGATTACAGGGCGAGCTGCAGTCACACGGAGACCGTGCAGACAGCCGTAAACGGCGCTGCAAGGCCCAAAAACCCTCCTCTACTTTATCCTATGTAGTGTTTTTCCACAAATTAGCTGGAGACGGGTGGAAAGACACTAATAGGATTTTTTTAAATTAATTAGCAGCAGACTACACTACTTTGAAAAAAAAGAAAATTGATTTGGCGGTATGACGCAGTGAAAAACCCTGAGCTGGAGACAACCAGGCTACAGCTGCTCACAGATTACAGGGCGAGCTGCAGTCACACGGAGACCGTGCAGACAGCCGTAAACGGCGCTGCAAGGCCCAAAAACCCTCCTCTACTTTATCCTATGTAGTGTTTTTCCACAAATTAGCTGGAGACGGGTGGAAAGACACTAATAGGATTTTTTTGAATAAATTAGCAGCAGACTACACTACTTGGGAAAAAAAAAAAAAAAAGGAACAGTATGAGGCAATGAACCACCCTCCCTGAACTGAATACAACCAACTATGGATGGCCTATGTGGCTGCACTCAGACTGGAGACTGGGCTGCACTCACACACACACACACACAGACCCTGCAGATCGCTGTGAAAACAGCGCTACAAGGCAAAAGCAAGGTGAATAGTAGGTGAACACAGCGGTTGCTAAATTAGCCTTTGGAAAGCACAAAGAAGCAAATCGCTATCTCTAAACTGTCCCTCAGTCAGCAAACAGCGTCCTGTCACTAACTGAATTCACAGCAGAGTGATCGCAAAATGGCGCCAGCGACTTTTAAACTGCATCATGACATCATTACACCAGCCAATCACAGCCTTGCCAGTAGTTTCATGCCCTCCATGCTAAACAGGATGTGCCCACACTTGGAATCAATCTCATTGGCTGAATTTCTGCTTTTTGAATCTTAGAACTTCCGATTCCGGTATCCGATACGCGGCAAGTATCGGAATCCCGGTATCGGAATTCCGATACCGCAAGTATCGGCCGATACCCGATACTTGCGGTATCGGAATGCTCAACACTACTCACAACTCGATTAGATGATGTTCTGCTAATCCTCCGTCCCTCCCTGGTGTTCTGGTTGGGACGGCACCCGTTTGACGGGTAGGCTCGGAGCTCTTCCGGGACCCTAGAGTCGCCCCTCTCCACAAGTTGCCCCCCAAGACTGCATAGGTGATTTAAGCTAGACAGCCCGCCTTAGACTGACTGTCCTGCCGCTGTTTGGAGTGTTGCTTGAAGCTGAATGTTATGATACTCCCTCGGCGTTCCGGCCACCGGTAGTGCGCCTCAGTAGGATGTTGCTTCGGTCTTACAGCACGACTCCTACTGGTATTTCTCCTTTTGCGTGATCTCGTTTCTCACTCAGCACAATCTATCTCGCTTCTAATCCTTCCTTGGGCACCGCCGCTATGCTGAGCAGGCACGGTCCCGTTACATTCGTTCAAGTTGCCAAGCCTCTGTCAGGATCCCACCCCTGACAGAGACCCTACTGTATCTTCCCCCACAACACCCTCTGCCACAAGGTGTTGCCTGGTTCCAACCCAGTCAGCTTTCTGATCTAACTTCCTGCCTGACCCCCAGTTTACCCACTATGGTGGGGAGTGGCCTAGTGAATAGAACCCTTAGCTCCCCCCGGAGGCCCGACTGTGAAATGTATTGGTGTCTGTGATACCTGATCAGATGAACTCCTTCAGTGCCACCAGACGCACCATAGCTCCCCATAGTGGCGGAGCCACAGTACTGCAACGACCAGGACTCTGGGGCGCTGCAATTGCATTAGCGGCCGCCTGTGCAGCGCAATTGGCTGCGTCTATTGAGGCGTTGACTATGAAGTCCCAGGCCTGGGCTATCTGGTTAGCCAGGTTGATGGCTTCTGGGGGTAAGTCACTAACTTGGATGGTCGTGGAAAGCGTCTCGGCCCAAGAGACCATAGCCTTAGCCACCCAAGAGGCAGCGAAGGATGGGAAGAGAGAGGCTCCTGTGGCCTCGAAAACGGAGCGAGCCAGATAGTCAATCTGGCGGTCAGAGAGGTTCTTAACGGAGGAACCGTCAGAAAGAGACAGGATGGTTTTGGACGCGAGAAGTGACACAGCAGGGTCCACTGAGGGGGACTGCAGCCAGTCCTTGATTAGTTCCCGAGAAAAGGGATATTTGGCCTTAATGGGCTTTTGTCCCATGAAGCGTTTATCGGGACGGTCCCTATGTTTTTGTACAATCTCCTTGAACTCAGGGTGAGTGACAAAAACCTTTTGAACGCGTTTAGTCTTTTTGAACGACACCACGTGTTCGGGCGCAGATGCGGAGTCCTCAGTCACCTTCAGGGTCTGGTTGACCGCTTCGATGAGAGAGTCGAGAGACTCTTGGGAGGAGGAAGAGTCCTGAACGTAGGAATTGTCGGACTCATATTCAGAGTCGTTTGGGTTTGGAGAAGGGGACCGGGAAGCAGACCTTACCCACGATCCTGTGTCTGTGTCCCCGGGGAGGAATTAGCCGTGGCGCTTCCTGGGCTGCTGGTGGGTGCGTGGGCCACCTTGCAGAGAGGCAATATGGCCCCCGAGAACTGCAGGGCGCCTCTCATCCCAGACGAGAAGCGCCGATATAGGGGGCGAGGTTACAGCCGTGGGAGGTACCTGCCCACTGCGGCCTACTCCGGCCGAAAAGCCGGGGGCTAAATTTCCGGCCTGCCCAGCGATGCGCAGCGGTGGCGGTCGCAAGGAGTGTCGCTGACACCGCCTAGCGTCGGGGGGCAGGAGGGATTGTACTTACAGTGCCCTCTGGTAGCCGGTCCCCCTGTCACCTGTGCTCCATCCACATCCGCGCCGCTGCATTCAGGTCCTCTTCAGGTAACACCAGGGCGCTGGAATCCTTGCAACGCCATAGTGTGGGCCTTCGTCTGTGGGGCCCTCGGAGAGGTACATCAGAGCGTGCTCTGTGTGCTCGCCATCCAGCAGGGGAGAAGGGAGATCGAGACCAAGATGGGAACCGTCGCCCCAGTAAAGTTGGCGTACTCCAGCGTCGCAGGAGAGGGACGGGGAGGTATACTCGCCGTGCTCGCCTGTTGCTGGTTCGGGGGAGAGCGGGCCCTATAAAAGGGATCCATCGCCCCCTTCACTCCGTTGTATAAAAAATAAAAATTTACATAAAATTAAAAATTAAAATAAAAATTAAAACAAAAAAGTTGGGGTCTCAAAAAGACCTAAGTGCCTCCTACAGACACTAAGCAAGAACTGGTTGATATTGTAGCCAGTGAAGGGTGTATACTGCAGAGGGGGAGTTAATCTTTCTGTTTACTTAGTGTCCTCCTAGTGGCAGCAGCATAACACCCATGGTCCTGTGTCCCCCAATGAGGAGTAGGAGAAATACAAAAAACACTTATAGTAAACAAACTAACAATGACAGACTGATACAGAGGGAGGAGGACCCTGCCCTTGCGGGCTTACATTCTACAGGCTTATGAAGAAAGAGACAATAGATCGGGGGTTGCAGTAGCTCCGATGGTGTTGAGGTGGCCGTGTGGTCATTACAGGCTGTAAGCTTCTTTGAAGAGGTGAGTTTTCAGGTATGTTTGAAGGATCCAAATGTGGTTGATAGCCGGGCGTCTTTGGGCACAGAATTCCAGAGTATGGGTGATATTCGGGAGAAGTCTTGGAGGCGATTGAGTGAGGAGCGAATAAGCGTGGAGAAGAGAAGAAGGTCTTGTGAGGACTGGAGATTACGTGAGGGAAGATATTGAGAGATTAGTATGGAAATATACAGAGGAGAAAGGTTATGGATGGCTTTGTAGGTCAGTGTTAGTAGTTTAAACTGGATACGCTGGGAAATTGGGAGCCAGTGAAGGGATTTGCAAAGAGGGGAAGCAGGAGTGTAGTGAGGAGAGAGATTAAATAGTCGGGCAGCAGAGTTAAGGACGGACTGGAGGTGTGCAAGTGTTAGAAGGTATATAAATATATAAACTATATACACTGTTTAAAAAATAAAGGGTAACTTTAACCCCTTCCCGCCGCGGCCCTTTGTAGTTTTTGTGTTTTATTTTTTCGCTCCCCTCCTTCCCAGAGCCATAACTGTTTTATTTTTCCGTCAATATGGTCATGTTAGGGCTTATTTTTGGCGGCACCAGTTGTACTTTTGAACGACAACCTTGGTTTTACCATGTCTTGTACTAGAAAACGGGAAAAAAATTCCAAGTGAGGTTAAGGTGCCAAAAAGCCGGATTACTTACCGGTAATGCTCTTTTAATGAGTCCACGACAGCACCCCACATGAGAGAGAGGGATCCGCCCATAGGAACAGGAAACCTACAGAATAAAAGGAGGCGGTCCCCTCTCCTCCTCAGTTTAGTTTACAGAGTATAAAAAAGGGAACCGCAAAAGCTTTAGTATTAATTCTTATTCAGCAAAATATCTTAAAACTCTATACAACCATTATTTGTGAACTTAAAAGAAAGAGCTGTGCATAATCAGGGAGGGTTGTAAATGGGTGCTGTCGTGGACTCATTAAAAGAGCATTACCGGTAAGTAATCCGGCTTTTTACCCTTCGCCACGACAGCACCCCACATGAGAGATTTTCAGAGAGTCATTATTTGGGTGGGATTACTGTACTAAGAACAGCTCTACCAAAGGTCAGATCAGAAGATGTAGATAGATCGAGTCTATAATGGTTGTAAAAGGTAGAAGGTGTAGACCAAGTTGCGGCCTTACATATTAGATGGATCGGTACATCTGCTTGTTCCGCCCAGGAGGAAGCCATGGCTCGTGTTGAGTGCGCCTTTATACCCACTGGAGGAACTTCGCCTTTAGACGTATAGGCCAAGCAGATAGCATCTCTGATCCATCGAGATATGGTAGCTCTTGTGACCCCATGTCCTTTCTTGTGGCCCTGAAAGGAGATAAACAGAGCCCTACTCTCCCTCCATGTCTGACACCTTTCTATATAAGTCAGGATGGCTCTTCTGACATCTAAGGTGTGGAACTTTTGTTGTTCTGGAGTTACAGGTGAATCAAAAAAGGAAGGGAGAAATATATCTTGTGATCTGTGGTAGGTGGACGCTACCTTAGGGAGGTATGAGGGGTCTGGTTTAAGGACTATTCGATCATGAAATATCAGTAAGAAGGGTGGGTCTACTGATAGGGCCTGGATATCGCTAACCCGTCTAGCTGAGGTTAGGGCTACCAAGAGGGTTACTTTATATGTCAGGACATTTAAAGGTACGGAATCTAGTGGCTCAAATGGGGAGCTGGTTAAGGCTTCTAGTACTAGATTTAAATCCCACGGAGGTAGACGGGGAATATGTACCGGATTACTTCGTTCACAAGACTTAATGAATCTGGAGACCCATCTATCAGCTGCTATATTACATCCATATAGGGCTCCTAACGCTGAGACCTGGACTCTTAAGGTGTTTACCGACAATCCTAATTCTCTACCTTTTTGTAGGAACTCTAGGATAGGTGTTACCGGAACTTGCTTAGTGAACGGTATTGTATGAAAGTTTAAGAATTTTTTCCATACCCTGGTATATATCAGGGTGGTAGATCTTTTTCTACTTAGTAGCAGGGTGTTTACTAGTTGTTCTGAAAAACCCCTTGAACTTAATACCTGCCGCTCAAGTTCCATGCCGTCAAGTAAAGCCCTTTCACTTGCGGGTGGAAAAACGGCCCCTGGAACAGTAGTTCCCTGTCCAATGGAAGAATCCATGGATCGCGTAGACACATGCTCTGGAGGCAGGAGAACCACGGTCTCTTTGGCCAGAAGGGTGCGATGAGGATTACCCTTGCTTGTTCCCTCCTGATCTTCCTGATCACTAGCGGAATTAGAGACATTGGAGGAAAGGCGTAAGCCAGTTTGAAGTTCCAAGGATGGTGTAGAGAGTCCAGCATGTCTGGATGATCCATGGAGTTCAGGGAAGCGAATCTTTCTACCTGTCTGTTGCCTCTTGTGGCAAATAGATCTATTTGAGGTATACCCCATGCTCTTGTAATTACTCTGAACACGTTTCTGTTTAAGGACCATTCTCCCTGGCGTAGCATGTTTCGACTGAGGTAGTCCGCTTTGGTATTTTCTATTCCTCTGATGTGTAGGGCTGTTAGGGACGCAAGATGAGTCTCTGCGAACTGAAAGATCTCTCCTGCGATGGTCATCAGACTTCCTGACCGTGTACCGCCCTGACGGTTTACATAGGCCACTGTGGTGGAATTGTCTGAGAAAACTCTTACATGTGCTCCTCGAATCTGTGGAAGAAAATAATTTAAGGCTTTTTCTACCGCTGTTAATTCTTTCCAATTTGAAGAACATGATGATTCTGCCTGATTCCAGGTATCCTGGACCACATTATCCTCCATATGTGCACCCCACCCCGTAGGGCTGGCGTTGGTAGTAATTATTTTGGATGGATCTACTATCCAAGGTACACCCCCTGAAAGGTGTCCCATATCTAGCCACCAGGATAGAGATTGTATGACCTCTCTAGAGAGAGTTAAGGTACCGTCACATTAAGCGACGCTGCAGCGATAACGACAACGATGCCGATCGCTGCAGCGTCGCTGTTTGATCGCTGGAGAGCTGTCACACAGACCGCTCTCCAGCGATCAACGATGCCGAGGTCCCCTGGTAACCAGGGTAAACATCGGGTAACTAAGCGCAGGGCCGCGCTTAGTAACCCGATGTTTACCCTGGTTACCAGCGTAAAATGTAAAAAAAACAAACGGCACATACTTACATTCACGTCCCCCTGCGTCCACTTCCTGACTGACTGAGCGCCGTACAGTGAGAGCAGAGCGGTGACGTCACCGCTGTGCTGCTTTCACTTTCACTTTGCGGCGCTGAGTCAGAGGAGGAAGCAGACTGCAGGGGACGCAATGTGAGTATGTGCTGTTTGTTTTTTTTACATTTTACGCTGGTAACCAGGGTAAACATCGGGTTACTAAGCGCGGCCGCGCGCTTAGTTACCCGATGTTTACCCTGGTTACCAGTGTAAAATATCGCTGGTATCGTTGCATTTGGTGTCAAACACAACGATACACAGCGATCAAACGACCAAATAAAGTTCTGGACTTTATTCAGCGACCAGCGACATCACAGCAGGATCCTGATCGCTGCTGCGTGTCAAACTAAACGATATCGCTAGCGAGGACGCTGCAACGTCACGGATCGCTAGCGATATCGTTATAAAGTCGTTTAGTGTGACGGTACCTTTAGTTTACTCTCCAGGTGTCCTTTCCGTCCCTGGACTGACAATACTTTGTACTGTAATTGGCGGGTATGGAATTGAGCCCATGGTACAGCCGGAATACATGAGGACAATGATCCTAATAATGACATAGCCTTTCTTAGTGTCATGTAGGGGTTTCTTATTGCTTCTGACACCTTTGACTGTATAGTTATTTTCTTTGAATGCGGGAGGAAGCTTTTTTGACTTACGGAGTCTAGCTGGATCCCTAGAAACATTTGAGTAGTGTCTGGATTCAGTCTGGACTTTTCGAAGTTGACAATCCAACCCAACTCCTGCAGGGATGAGATCGTGTTAAACAACCGTATTTTACATTGAGCAACAGAATCTCCTACCACTAGAAAGTCATCCAGGTAGGGTATTATCAGAGTGTCCCATTGGCGTAGATGAGCCATCACCTCTAACATCACTTTTGTAAAGATGCGGGGGGCCATAGAAAGCCCGAATGGCATTGCTACATATTGAAAGTGACGAACCTGTCCCTCCAGGATGACTGCTACTCTTAGATACTGCTGGTGTTCGGCATGTATGGGAAGATGATAGTAGGCATCTTTTAGGTCTATCCCGGCCATGACACACCTAGGGAACAAAAGTTTGATGGTAGAACTAATGGATTCCATTTTGAAAGTATGGTTACGCAAAAAGGAATTTAGTTTTTTAAGGTTTATGATGGTTCTAAATGAACCATCTGGCTTATTGATCAAGAATAAAGGGGAAAAGAACCCCTTCTTTTCTTGACCTCGGGGAACCTCTATCAATACTTTTTTAGATAGAAGCGACAGGATCTCTGATTCTAGAGCTTCTTGCTGTTGTCGTCCTCTTGGAGATGTTACTATAAAAGAATCCCAAGGGATTCTATCAAATTCTAATTTTAATCCGTTTTCAATAATGTCCAGAATCCAAAGACTAGATGTTATCAGCTTCCATTTAGAAAAGAAATATTTTAATCTACCGCCCACTTCATAATTAACGGTACTTGCTACGTTTTTGGTTATAGGATGCGGAAAACAGAGCACCTCTTTGTTTTGGATCCTTTGTCTCCCAGAGCTCCCTTTGCTCAGTAGGTTTGTTCCTGGTAAAGGGGCGTCTCCTGAAGGCTCTCCTGTAAGAGGGAAGATACTGGTTAGGGAAGCCCTTCTTCCGCTCTCCTGCTTTATTTAAGAGCTCATCCAGAGTTTTCCCAAATAGGAACTCACCCTGGCAGGGGATCGCACAAAGTTTTGCTTTGGCCTGTGCGTCCCCTTTCCAATTTTTCAACCAGAGTGCTCGCCGGGCTGTGTTCACTAGGCCGGCTGACCTGGCTGTTAGGCGTAGCGAATCCACCGAGGCATCCGCTAGAAACCCTACTGCCTCATTAGAGGGATTTTCGATAGAATTGTATTTCTCGAAGCTCCACCTCTAATTTGTTCCTCCAGCTGCTCTGTCCATACTAGCAGCAATCTTGCAGTACAGGTGCCAGAAATGGCTGGTCTGAATGCCCCCGTATTAGCCTCCCATGACCTCTTAAGTAAGGCTTCTGCCTTTCGGTCTAACGGATCAGTTAGAGTCCCCGAGTCTTCAACAGGCAAGACCGATTGTTTAGAAGTTGAGGCCACTGCAGCATCAACTTTTGGTATTTTTTGCCAAGAATTAAGCTCTTCGTCACTGAAGGGGTAGCGTCTCTTAGCAGAGGATGGTAAGAATCCTCTTGTATGCTGTTTCTCCCACTCCTTTTTAACCAGCTCCTTAATTGTGGGTATGACGGGGAAGGACCTCCGTTTTTTCTGCCCTAACCCCGCAAACATGATGTCCTGCGCTGACTTCTTTCCCTTCTCGTCTGGGCACCCCATCGTGCTTCTGACGGCTTTTATTAAATTGTCTACGCTACTATTTGGTAGACAAAGCCCTCCTTCATATTCCGATGAACTTGGCTGAGATTCCTCTTCGTCAGAGGATTTTTGTACTACCTCTGACTCTGAGCTGGCTGGAGATCGGGACCGGCTAGGCTGACGGGTACTGGTGCTACTTGTATGCGCCAGACCCTGCATTTCTTCACGTATTATGGCTCTAACGTCAGACGGAGTCATTACGTTTTCCTGCCGTAAAGTCAATATGATGCACTCTGCACATAATCTCTTAGTATATGAGTCCGGCAGGGGTTGTAAACATAAGGCACATTCTCCGTGTTTGGTTTTATGTGTCCTTTTCTTAGTCTAGAGGAAGGGGATACAGGAGGAACATATATCAGCATATGGGAAGAGACTCTTTTAAAACTCACCCAGTGAAGCTGACAGGTACCGGTTCTGGAGGCGGATTCTTTGATGAAACATCCTTCTGTTTGGTGGCAGATCGCTTTCCCTGAGATCTATCTCCACTTTTGGTGCTGCTCCTGGCACTTGTTTCCTTACTGGGAGACTGCTCTGTTACAGGCAAGTGCGCTACATTGGCCGGTGAAGCCATACTTACACACACCGGCCGACGCTAGCGTTGCACTTTTAAATTTGGCGCCGAATCTCCTGCCTCCCCGGACCCAACCCGGAAGTGCTCCAGCGACTTCCGGGTTAGACGCGCCGCTGCTCCTTACCATGCGGCGGCTGCTGGATAAAAAGCCAGCCGCTGAGCGCGCGCGTCCTCATGGAGCTGGGCGGACCAGTGGTACCGAACCCGGACCATGGCTACCAACCAGACGAGGGGGGAGGCTGCAAACAGTGGCTCCCCCGCCACTGCTTCTGGCACCGCAGCCCCTGCCGTTCGCACGGACACTGATGCAGGCGGGTGCATGGCCCAGGAATCCTCTTGAACTGCAGGTACTTCGGGTTCCCATAGAAACAGAAAACCTAAACTGAGGAATAGAGGGGACCGCCTCCTTTTATTCTGTAGGTTTCCTGTTCCTATGGGCGGATCCCTCTCTCTCATGTGGGGTGCTGTCGTGGCGAAGGGTAAAAAAGTGCAATCCCACACTTGTTTTTTGATTGGCTTTTTTGCTAGCTTCACTAAATGCTAACACTGACCTGATATTATGATTCTCCAGGTCATTACGAGTTCATAGACACCTAACATGTCTAGGTTATTTTTTAACTAAGTGGTGAAAAAAAATTCAAAACTTTGCTAAAAAAAAAAGAAAAAAGAAATGCGCCATTTTACGATACCCGAAGCGTCTCCATTTTTCATGATCTGGGGTTGGGTGAGGGCTTATTTTTTGCGTGCTGAGCTGGCGTTTTTAATGGCACCACTTTTGTGCAGATACATTCCTTTTGATCGCTTGTTATTGCATTGTAATGCAATGTCGCGGCGACCAAAATAACGTAATTCTGGCATTTCGAATTTGTTTCTCGCTACGTCGTTTAGCGATCAGGTTAATGCTTTTTTTTTATTGATAGATCGGGCGATTCTGAACGCGGCGATAACAAATATGTGTAGGTTTGATTTTTTTTTGTTTTGCTTTATTTTGAATGGGGCAAAAGGGGGGTGATTTTAACTTTGATATTTTTTTTTTTTTTTCATATTTTTCAAAACATTTTTTTTAACTTGTGCCATGCTTCAATAGCCTCCATGGGAGGCTAGAAGCTGGCATAGCCTGATCGTCTGTGCTACATAGCAGCAATCATCAGATGTATGTAGCTGAAATGCAGGCTTGCTATGAGCGGCAACCACAGAGGGGAGCTCACAGCAGTCCAGCATCAGTAACCATAGAGGTCTCAAGGACCTCTATGGTTACCATCCTGATGCATCGCCGACCCCCGATCATGTGATGCACTCATTTCCGGCTGCGCGGCGGAAGCGCCGGTTAAATGCCGCTGTCATCGTTTGACAGCGGCATTTAACAGGTTAATAGCGGCGGGTGAATCGCGATTTCACCCGCCGCTATTGCGTGCACATGTCTGCTGTACAAAACAGCTGACATGTCGCGACTTTGATGTGGGCTCACCGCCGGAGCCAACATCAAAGGGGGAGACACGACATGCGCCGTACTAGTACGGCGCATGTTGGGAAGGGGCTAAATAACACAATGTAATTCCAAGTCAATCACACTTCTGTGAAATCAACCCATCCTGTTATGAAGCAACATTGATTGTAAATCAATTTCTCCTGCTGTTGTGCAAATAGAGGAGACAACAGGCAGAAATGATATGAAATTAGAAAGACACCCCTATAAAGGAGTGGTTCTGCAGGGGGTGACCACAGACCATTTCTCTGTTCTCATCCTTTTTGGCTGTTTTGTGCACTTTTGCATTTTGTCATTGGTCTCACCCATAGAGGTAGAATGAGGCTGTGTCTACAACCCATAGAAGTTGCATAGGTAGTGCAGCTCATCCAGAATGGCACATCAATGCGAGCTATGGCAAGAAAGGCAGCTGTGTCTGTCAGTACAATGTACAGATCATGGAGCAGATTCCAGGAGACGTAGGGGCTGCAGGAGGGCAACAACACAGCAGCAGGACCACTATATATTCTTATGTACAAGGAGGAAAAGCAATTTTCCTGAATGGAGAGATTATCTCTGAAAAATTACATTTTTGTTCACAGAGGCATTAAAAAGGCATGGGCTAAAATGAAAACAAGATGATATGTGTTCACTTGATGCATCACACATGGACGGAAAATTCGCTCTAGTAAGTAGCGTAAAAATGAAATGTATTAGGCCACTTGTTATGAAAATTATGTTGGTGATGTACATAATACATCATTTGTGTATATGTTGGGAGGCCTGAGGGAGAGTGACAAAAAGTCAAAGCCACCTAGAAGAAGTAAATGATTTTGTTTTGGAATGTACATAATTTTGGATTGAAGTGATATAAAATTATTAAGCTATCACAACTCACAAGTATAAGAAGTATTGAGAATGGAATAAGCATGGGAAAAATTGAAAATACTAGCTCAGAAAACTATTTAAAAAAATGATGTGTTTTATATTGAAGAAAACTAGCATGGAAATATTAATAAGTTCCTATCTTTGTTTTGAAAAGTGTGATAGTGCAAGTAAAATAGTCAGTTTGGTTACAGTTAACAATAACTGTTACATCTGTACCTTTACTATTCTGAGCAGATGTTGAAAGGCAGCAATTCTCAAGTAGTTGTTTTACTTTAGCATCAAAACCTTTTTCAGTAATCATTCCTGAAAATGCAGAAAATAAATACAATGAATTTAATCTATACCTTTTTTTAAAAAAAGACAAATGAAACAGAGGTGAATTAAAATGCATTGCAAGGATTATAGTATTGAAAACCTATTCTCAGAATAGGTTATCAAGAGGATATTGGCTGGGACTTCACTTTCAGGGCTCCGGCCGATCAGCTGTATGTAATGGCCATATTTCTTGATGAGGACCTAGGCCTCTAGGTCATTGCTTTCAGATTGGTGAGGGCCTTTAAGCCATGTGTAGCCACATACAGTAGTCACATAGCCTAGGCTAGGCACAGCTCAGGCTCAGCCACATTCAAGTATAGGTGCTGAGCTGGGATACTAAGTACACCCATTGGAAGGAAGATGATTAATAGCAGGAATAAAAATGAAGAAAATATTTCATTACTTAGATATCTGTTACTTCTAGGCTTAGATGCTATGTGGATGGTGCTAACAAAAATTCACAGCCATGTACTTGTTTGTGTGTATGTATTGTAACTGAACTTATAAGCTAAGGCCGGTTTAACAGGAGCACTACATTGACATTCGTGCATGGATCCTTAATGATCTTGTAAACAAATGCCCCCTTACCTGTCTCCAGAATTCACATTTAATTAATGGGAACGGCATTATGGGAACACATCCTTCATTCCATAGTCCAGTGCCCATATACCCATCACACATCCTCCATCACATAGTCCAGTACCCTTATACCCATA
Organism: Ranitomeya variabilis; assembly: GCF_051348905.1. NCBI lineage: Eukaryota > Metazoa > Chordata > Amphibia > Anura > Dendrobatidae > Ranitomeya > Ranitomeya variabilis. Next base: position 232,503,759 of record NC_135235.1, read on the forward strand.
ACACATCCTTCATTCCATAGTCCAGTGCCCATATACCCATCACACATCCTCCATCCCATAGTCCAGTACCCTTATACCCATAACACATCCTTCATTCCATAGTCCAGTGCCCATATACCCATCACACATCCTCCATCACATAGTCCAGTACCCTTATACCCATAACACATCCTTCATTCCATAGTCCAGTGCCCATATACCCATCACACATCCTCCATCCCATAGTCCAGTACCCTTATACCCATAACACATCCTTCATTCCATAGTCCAGTGCCCATATACCCATCACACATCCTCCATCACATAGTCCAGTACCCTTATACCCATAACACATCCTTCATTCCATAGTCCAGTGCCCATATACCCATCACACATCCTCCATCCCATAGTCCAGTACCCTTATACCCATAACACATCCTTCATTCCATAGTCCAGTGCCCATATACCCATCACACATCCTCCATCCCATAGTCCAGTACCCTTATACCCATAACACATCCTTCATTCCATAGTCCAGTGCCCATATACCCATCACACATCCTCCATCCCATAGTCCAGTACCCTTATACCCATAACACATCCTTCATTCCATAGTCCAGTGCCCATATACCCATCACACATCCTCCATCCCATAGTCCAGTACCCTTATACCCATAAAACATCCTTCATTCCATAGTCCGGTGCCCATATACCCATCACACATCCTCTATCCCAGTCTTGTGCCCATATACCCATCACACATCCTTTATCCAAAAATCCCATGGCCATATACCCATCATACATATCCTCCATCCCATAGTCCCGAGCTGGGTGGCGCTGAGCAGGTTGTTCGTAGAGATATGCTGTTATGTATCCTGGCAGTACGGCCACTGATGATGCTATTTTCTATGCCGGTAACAATAGAGAGTGGCAGTAATAGAGGAGGGGGTGATTCATTTCTGTCATGTCTGGGGGGCAGTCAATGGCTGGAGTTTATGTTCCTGAGGATGCGAGATTTCTCCCACCCAGTCAGTGTCTGCCGAAGTTTTGTGGAGTGTGGAAACTGCTGCTCATAGCAACCAATCACATCTCAGCTTTCATCTTTTAAACAGCTCTGATGAAATGAAAGATGCTTAGTGATTGGTAGCTATGGGCAACACAGGCAGTGTAACCTGTTGTGGTCAAGAAGATGTGCCTATGAAATATATATATTAATTACTATACATATATTTATATTATACGGGGCTTTGCATGTGGAGGGAATGTGGCTATGTGGAGTGGGCATGGCTTGATATGCACATACACACATACATACCCTCAGCTGTATATATGTACAGATAATCATGGTATGGTTAAACTTATCCCTGTACTGTATAGTACATTATAGATATCTATAAACTACATTCTTTTTGTAAACAGTGAGGATAACTGGCAAGATCTGATGGATCAAACACTATATTCTGCCCTGTAGTTATCAGAGTATCACTGACTATGTTGGGAGCTGCTATATTTCAAGTTTGAAAACAACTACTGTTGAGAGTCAGGCCATTTTCATAATCTCCTTAGACCCGTACAGATAATTATTTTTTAATAAGTTATATTTCGAAAATAAAAATCAACATATTTTTCAGGCTATAAGATGCACCAGACAATATGTACTGCATATGTCCTCCATCCAGGTATATGATCCCCATACTGGTATATGATCCCCATCCTGGTATATATGTCCCCCATGCTGTTATATATGTCCCCAATCCTGGTATATATGTCCCCATCCTGGTATATATGGTTCATGTCCTGATATACAGTATATGTTCCCCATACAGCTATATATGTCTGTTATACATGTCCCTCATACTGGTATATATCTCCCCCATCCTGTTCCACATGTCTTCCATTATGTATATATATATATATATATATATATATATATATATATATTCCAAATTGTGGTATGTATGTTTCCCATCCTGGTATATATGGTCCTCATCCAGTTATATATGTCCACCATTGTGATATATATGATCCGTCATCCTGGTATATATGATTCACACTCACGGTATTTACAGTGGGGGAAATAATTGTTTGACTCCTTGTTGATTTTGTAAGTTTGTCCACTGACAAAGACATGAACAGTCTATAATTCTGGAATGCTGTAGATAAGCCCCCGATGTAACCTGAAAGATGAGAAAAACAGGTTATATTATACTCACCCAGGGGCGGTCCCGCTGCGGTCCGGTCCAATGGGTGCCGCGGTCTGGTCCAGCGCCTCCCATCTTCATTCGATGACATCCTCTTCTTGTCTTCTTGCCGCGGCTCCGGTGTACTGATTTGCCCTGTTGAGGGCAGAGTAAAGTACTGCAGTGCGCAGGCGCTGGGTCTCTCTGACCTTTCCCGGCACCTGCGCACTGCAGTACTTTGCTCTACCCTCAACAGGGCAAATCAGTACACCGGAGCCGCGGCAAGAAGACAAGAAGAGGACGTCATCGAATGAAGATAGGAGGCGCTGGACCCGACCGCGACGCCCATCGGACCGGACTGCAGCAGGACCGCCCCTGGGTGAGTATAATATAACCTGTTTTTCTCATCTTTCAGGATACATCGGGGGCTTATCTACAGCATTACAGAATGCTGTAGATAAGCCCCTGATGCCGGTGGGCTTAACTCATATACGATTTTGGGGGTGACAGAGTCCCTTTAAGAGTTCTGGCTCCTACAAACCAGTTACACGCTAGTAATGAACTTATTACCTGCATTAAAGACAGCTGTCTTACATAGTCACCTTTATAAAAGACTCCTGTCCAAACACTCAATTAATCAGTCAGACTGTAACTACCACAACACGGGCAAGACCAAAGAGCTTTCTAAGGCCGGTTTCACACGTCAGTGGCTCCGGTACGTGAGGTGACAGTTTCCTTACGTACCGGAGACACTGACACACGTAGACACATAAAAATCAATGCATCTGTTCAGATGTCATTGATTTTTTGCGGACCGTGTCTCCGTGTGCCAAACACGGAGACATGTCAGTGTTCGTGGGAGCGCACGTATTACACGGATCCATTAAAGTCAATGGGTCCGTGTAAAACACGGACCTCACACGGACGTTCTCCGTCTGGGGTCCGTGTGCGTGCAGGAGACAGCGCTACAGTAAGCGCTGTCCCCCCCACATGGTGCTGAAGCCACGATTCATATGATAAGAAAATATGAATATATTTATAAGAAAATATGAATAATAGTGTTTAAAATAAAGATCTACCTGTCCCCCGCCCTCCCACCCCCTGTGCGCCCCCCACCCCCTGTGCGCCCCCCCGCTGTTCAGAAAATACTCACCCGCTCCCACGTTGGCTGTCACTCCTTCCTCTCTGCCCCGCACCTCCTACTGTATGCGGTCACATGGGGCCGCTCATTTACAATCATGAATAGTCAGCTCCGCCCCTATGGGAGGTGGAGCCACATATTCATGACTGTAAATGATCGGCCCCACGTGACCGCATACACTAGAAGCCACGGCCAGACCAGGAAGCAGCGAGGGAGGCGGGTAAGTATTTTCTGAACAGCGGGGGGGCGCACAGGGGGTGGGAGGGCGGCGGACACATAGATCTTTATTTTAAACACTATTATTCATATTTTCTCTGCAGCAAACGCTGCTGCAGGGAACATATGAATCGCGGCTTCAGCACGATGCAGGGTACCACACGCGTGGGTACCACACGCTCCGTGTGGTACCCACTCGCCATACGGGCGGCACACATGTGCCGCACGTATGGCCTACGTGAGTTCCCAGGCACACGGACACGGATAACTCCGGTACCGATTTATTCCGGTACCGGAATTATCTGGACATGTGGGACAGCCCTAAGGGACAGGGACAAGATCATAGACCTGCACAAAGCTGGAATAGGCTACAAAACCATAATTAAGACGCTGGGTGAGAAGGAGACAAGTGTTGGTGCAATAGTAAGAAAATGGAAGAAATACAAAATGACTGTCAATTCATATCGATCTGGGGCAGCATGGAAAATCTCACCTCTTATGGTATCCTTGATCATGAGGAAGGCGAAAGATCAGCCTAAAACTTAAAGGGGGAACAAACTAGTTAATGATCTTAAAGGGAAGGTGCCACCAGTTTTCTTGTATTTTTTTTTGTGTGTGAAATTAAGCTTAAAATAGTAATTAAAATGTATTAATGCAATGTTTGCACTGTTTGCAAACATTTCTATATGAAAAATATTATATATTTTTTTTACAAATATATATATTTACCACTAGGGGGATCATTTTCCGTTTTAGACCTCAAGCAGCTATAGTAAGACTTACCAGCTTTACTGTTAGCTGGAAAATTGGGGCTGTAACTGCTGACATCAGCATTTCCCTCCCCTTTTGGGTGGTCTAATATCCCTGGGGCAGAATGAAGAGCAGCATCACAGGGCAGAGCCATTTTGTGTGTGACTGCCCTGTGATCTGCTATCACCAGCAGTTACTGCATTAGAAGCACAGCTTGCTTACAGAAGAGCAGAACACAGTGGACTCAGCAGCATCTGGACCCAAGGAAGAGTGAAGACATCTGGTGTGCATGGCGCAGCATTAGGAGCTGTCTGACTCATCCCTCAAGAAGATAAGAAGGAGCTCCAGGTCTGCAGTGAATAGCCAGGCATTATGGAGGGAGGGGAGAGATACATTGTATGGCCGGAGACACACTGGTGCGAGATACGGCCGAGTCTCGCAGGTTAAAAGCAAGCTGTGGCACCTGCACTCCGGAGCGGAGCGTGCAGCTGCATAGCAATACATGGAGCCGCACGCTCCGCTCCGGAGTGCCGGAGCCACAGCTTGCTTTTAACCTGCGAGACTCGGCCGTATCTCGCAGCAGTGTGTCTCCGGCCTATGGCTGAGAGTGACTGATGGGAGAGAAAGAGGCATGAAGCATGATGAGTGAGACACATATGGAGAGTGATGGGGAGATACACATTGAGGCTGTGTGCACACGTTCAGGATTTTTTGTATTTTTTTAGCGTTTGTTCGCTATAAAAATGCGATAAAAACAATTTTAAAATGCATACATATGCATCCCATCATTTATAATGCATTCCGCAATTTTTGTGCATATGTTTCGTTTTTTCTGGGAGAAAAACGCATTGCAGTAAAAAACGCAACATGTTCTGCGCATGTCGTGTCTCCCCCTTTGATGTGGGCTCCGGCGCTGAGCCCACATCAAAGTCACGACATGTCGGCTGTTTTGAACAGCTGACTTGTGCGCGCAATAGTGGCGGGTGAAATCGCAATTCACCCGCCGCTATTAACCTGTTAAATGCCGCTGTCAAATGCTGACAGCGGCATTTAACTACCACTTCCGGCCGTGCGGCCAGAAATGAGCGCATCGTCCACCCCCGTCACATGATCGGGGGTCGGCGATGCGTCAGGACAGTAACCATAGAGGTCCTTGAGACCTCTATAGTTACTGATGCAGGCCTGCTGTGAGCGCCACCCTGTGGTCGGCGCTCATAGCAAGCCTGCACTTCAGCTACGTAGCAGCGATCTGATGATCGCTGCTATGTAGCTGAGCCGGTCGAGTTGTGCCAGCTTCTAGCCTCCCATGGAGGCTATTGAAGCATGGCAAATGTAAAAAAAAATGTTTTTAAAAATATGAAAAAAAATAAAGTTTAAATCACCCCCCTTTTGCCCCATCAAAAATAAAACAATAAAAAAAAAATAAAACCTACACATATTTGGTATCGCCGCGTTCAGAATCGCCCGATGTGTCAAAAAAAGTGCAGTCCCACACTTGTTTTTTGTTTGGCTTTTTTGCTAGGTTTGCTAAATGCTAAAACTGACCTGCCATTGCGATTCTTCAGGTCATTACGAGTTCATAGACACCAAACTTGTCTAGGTTCTTTTTTATCTAAGTGTTGAAAGAAAATTAAAAACTTTGCTAAAAAAAAAAAATTGAGCCATTTTCTGATACCCGTAGCGTCTCCATTTTTCGTGATCTGTGGTTGCGTGAGGGATTATTTTTTGCGTGCCGAGCTAACGTTTTTAATGATACCACGTTTGTGCAGATACGTCCTTTTGATCGCCCGTTATTGCATTTTAATGCAATGTCACGGCCACCAAAAAAATGTAATTTTGGCGTTTCAAATTTTTTTTGTCGCTATGCTGTTTAGCGATCAGGTCTGCAGTGAATAGCCAGTGATCGCTAAACAGCGTAGCGACAAAAAAATTTGAAACGCCAAAATTACATTTTTTTGGTCGCTGTGACATTGCATTAAAATGCAATAACGGGCGATCAAAATGACGTATCTGCACAAAAGTGGTATCATTAAAAACGCCAGCTCGGCACGCAAAAAATAAACCCTCACCCAACCACAGATCACGAAAAATGGAGACGCTACGGGTATCAGAAAATGGCTCAATTTTTTTTTTTTAGCAAAGTTTTTAATTTTCTTTCACCACTTAGATAAAAAAGAACCTAGACATGTTTGGTGTCTATGAATTCGTAATGACCTGAAGAATTGCAATGGCAGGTCAGTTTTAGCATTTAGTGAACCTAGCAAAAAAGCCAAACAAAAATCAAGTGTGAGACTGCACTTTTTTTGCAATTTCACAGCACTTGGAATTTTTTCCCATTTTCTAGTACACAACATGCTAAAACCAATGATGTCGTTCAAAAGTACAACTTGTTTCGCAAAAAATAAGCCCTCACATGGCCATATTGACGGAAAAATAATAAAGTTATTGCTCTGAAGGAAGGGGCGGAGCAAAAAACGAACACGAACAAACGGAAAATCCCAAGGTCATGAAGGGGTTAATAATCTAAAAACGTGGCACCCAATTAAACCATACTTACCGAATGCATAATCCCAGAATCCCTCGTCTCCTTCAATAAAAATAAACTAAACCACAAACATTCCTCACCTGTCCGCTGAGATGAGAATCCATAATGTCCCACGACGATCCTAATCATTTTGAGAGCAGTCACATCAGTGACGTGACCGCTCTCAAAGACAGCCTGCGATACACTGACAGGAGGTGATCGCCCCCTGCAGTGGATCACTGCACCGCCATGAGTATAATGTTTTTTTTTATTCATATGTGAATGTGTATGTAATGTACCTTTTTTTTAAAAAAAAAACTGTGAGCACAGGTACCGGCAGATGATACAGGGGGGAGAGCGACACGGGGGGGAGAGAATGCAGGGGGGAGAGGAAGGAGAGCGACACGGGGGGGGGGGGAGAGAATGCAGGGGGGAGAGGAGGGAGAGCGACACGGGGGGGAGAGAATGCAGGGGGGGAGCGACACGGGGGGGAGAGAATGCAGGGGGGAGAGGAGGGAGAGCGACACGGGGAGAGAATGCAGGGGGAGAGGAGGGAGAGCGACACGGGGGGAGAGAATGCAAAGGGAGAGGAGGGAGAGCGACACGGGGGGGAGAGAATGCAGGGGGGAGAGGAATGAGAGCAACACGGGGGGAGGGAATGCAGGGGGGAGAGCGACACGGGGGGGGGAGGGAATGCAGGGGGGAGAGGAGGGAGAGCGACACGGGGAGAGAATGCAGGGGGGAGAGGAGGGAGAGCGACACGGGGAGAGAATGCAGGGGGAGAGGAGGGAGAGCAACATGGCGGGGGAGAGAATGCAAAGGGAGAGGAGGGAGAGCGACACGGGGGGGAGAGAATGCAGGGGGGAGAGGAATGAGAGCGACACGGGGGGGAGGGAATGCAGGGGGGAGAGCGACACGGGGGGGAGAGAATGCAGGGGGGAGAGGAGGGAGAGCGACACGGGGAGAGAATGCAGGGGGAGAGGAGGGAGAGCGACACGGGGGGAGAGAATGCAGGGGGAGAGGAGGGAGAGCGACACGGGGAGAGAATGCAGGGGGAGAGGAGGGAGAGCGACACGGGGGGGAGAGAATGCAGGGAGAAGAGGGAGAGCGACAAGGGGAGAGAATGCAGGGGGGAGAGGAGGGAGAGCGACACGGGGGGGAGAGAATGCAGGGGGAGAGGAGGGAGAGCGACATGGGGAGAGAATGCAGGGGGAGAGGAGGGAGAGCGACACGGGGGGAGAGAATGCAGGGGGGAGAGGAGGGAGAGCGACACGGGGAGAGAATGCAGGGGGGAGAGGAGGGAGAGCGACACAGGGAGAGAATGCAGGGGGAGAGGAGGGAGAGCGACACGGGGGGGAGAGAATGCAGGGGGAGAGGAGGGAGAGCGACACGGGGGGGAGAGAATGCAGGGAGAAGAGGGGGAGCGACACGGGGAGAGAATGCAGGGGGGAGAGGAGGGAGAGCGACACGGGGGGGAGAGAATGCAGGGAGAAGAGGGGGAGCGACACGGGGAGAGAATGCAGGGGGGAGAGGAGGGAGAGCTACACGGGGAGAGAATGCAGGGAGGAGAGGAGGGAGAGTGACACGGGGGGGAGAGAATGCAAGGAGAAGAGGAGGGAGAGCAACATGGGGAGAGAATGCGGGGGGGGAGAGGAAGGAGAAGGACATGGGGAGAGAACAGCTTACTGGAGATCACTGGGACTGTGTGCAAGTGGGGAGGCGGAGACATAGCAGGAGAAGCACCCAGGGAGGGCAGTGTGTGAGAGCAGAGGATGTCTGCTCAGAACGTGCAGTGCCTGGAGTACAGAGGAGCAGGGAGGTAAATCACCCGCACTCCCCACTCTCCGGCTCCAGTGAGCGCTTCTGTCCTGCAGCGATAGAGAGCAAGTGGAGCTCGGCAGATAGCACTGGGCTATAGTAAAATGGTGGCCAGTCACACCTACAGCAGTGAGTTGTACAGCCCACAGAGGCGTGCCCAGTTCACTGCTAATGCTGCAGCAATGTTATAGATAGGGTCAGCGCCGGTCTATTATCTCCTATGTCCATGGGGTGCCGTAAAATGACACTGCTAGTGTCGTGCTACTGCTGTGAAACCAAGATGTCAGCCCCCAGTTCCTTTCTACTGGTACAACACACGAAATCTGTTTTACATGCATTCAAATCTTGGTTATAACAGCATGTTATGCTACATTACATTGATTAATTAATGATCTACAAACGCGGTACCTTACCTTTAAGGCAGCTGGGCCCACAGTCACCAAGAAAACCATTGATAACACATTACGCCGTAAAGGTTTAAAATCCTGCAGTGCCCGCAAGGTCCCCCTGCTCAAGAAGGCACATGTGCACGATGATTCTGTGAGTGATTGGGAGAAGGTGCCGTGGTCAGATGAGACAATAATTGAGGTGTTTGGCATTAACTCAACTCGCCGTGTTTGAGTGTTTGGAGGAAGAGAAATGCTGACTGTGACCAAAAGAACCCTGTCCCCACTGTCTAGCATGGAGGTGGCAACATTATGTTTTAGGGGGGGTTTCTCTGCTAAGGGCACAGGAGTACTTCACCTCATCAATGGGAGAATGGATGGAGCCATGTACCTTAAAATCCTGAGTCACAACCTCCTTCACTCCGCCAAGACATTAAAAATGGGTAGTGGATGGGTCTTACAGCAAGACAATGACCCAAAACATACAGCCAAGGCAACAAAGGAGTGGCTCAAAAAGAAGCACATTAAGGTAATGGAGTGGCCTAGCCAGTCTCCAGACCATAATCCCATAGAAAAGTAATGGAAGGAGTTGAAGCTCAGAGTTGCAAAGCGACAGCCTTAACCCCTTCACCCCAAAGCCTGTTTTCACCTAAGTGACACGGCCAATTTTTACAATTCTGACCACTGTCACTTTATGAGGTCATAACTCTGAAACGCTTCAACGTATCCTGGTGATTCTGAGATTGTTTTCTCGTGACATATTGTACTTTATGATAGTGGTAAAACTTCTTCGATATGACTTGCATTTATTTGTGAAAAAAACAGAAATTTGTCGAAAATTATGAAAATTTAGCAATTTTCTAATTTTTCGTTTTTATGCCCTTAAATTAGAGAGTCATATCACATAATATAGTTAATAAACAACATTTCCCACATGTCTGCTTTACATCAGCACAATTTTGGAAACATAATTTTTTTTTGTTAGGGAGTTATAAGGGTTAAAAGTTGACCAGCGATTTCTCATTTTTGCAACAAAATTTGCAAAACCATTTTTTTTACGGACCACCTCACACTTGAAGTGACTTTGAGGGGTCTATATGACAGAATATGTCCAAAAGTGACACCATTCTAAAAACTGCCCCCCTCAAGGTACTCTAAACCACATTCAAAAAGTTTATTAACCCTTCAGGTGCTTCACAGGAATTTTTGGAATGTTTAAAAAAAATTGAACATTTAACTTTTTTTTTCACAAAATTTTTAATTCAGATCCAATTTGTTTTATTTTACCAAGGGTAACAGGAGAAATTGGACTAAAAAAGTCGTTGTACAATTTGTCCTGAGTACGCCGATACCCCACATGTTGGGGTAAACCATTGATTGGGCACATGGCAGAGCTCGGAAGGGAAGGAGCGCCATTTGACTTTTCAATGCAAAATTGGCTGGAATTGAGATCGGAACCCATGTCGTGTTTGGAGAGCCCCTGACGTGCCTAAACAGTGGAAACCCCCAGAAGTGACACCATTTTGGAAAGTAGACCCTCTAAGGAACTAATCTAGATGTGTGGTGAGCACTTTGAACCTCCAAGTGCTTCACAGAAATTTATAATGTAGAGCCGTAAAAAAAATTAATATTAATTTTCACAAAAAATGATCTTTTTGCCCCAAATTTTTTATTTTCCCAAGGGTAGCAGGATAAATTGGACCCCAAAAGTTGTTGTGCAATTTGTCCTGAGTACGCTGATACTTCATATATGGGGATAAACCACTGTTTGGGCGCATGGCAGAGCTCGGAAGGGAAGGAGCGCCATTTCTTTTCAATGCAAAATTGGCTGGAATTGAGATCGGAACCCATGTCGTGTTTGGAGAGCCCCTGACGTGCCTAAACAGTGGAAACCCCCAGAAGTGACACCATTTTGTAAAGTAGACCCTCTAAGGAACTAATCTAGATGTGTGGTGAGCACTTTGAACCTCCAAGTGCTTCACAGAAGTTTATAATGTGGAGCCGTAAAAAAAAATTAATATTAATTTTCACAAAAAATGATCTTTTTGCCCCAAAATTTTTATGTTCCCAAGGGTAGCAGGATAAATTGGACCCCAAAGGTTGTTGTGCAATTTGTCCTGAGTACGCTGATACTTCATATATGGGGATAAACCACTGTTTGGGCGCATGGCAGAGCTCGGAAGGGAAGGAGCGCCATTTGACTTTTCAATGCAAAATTGGCTGGAATTGAGATCGGAACCCATGTCGTGTTTGGAGAGCCCCTGACGTGCCTAAATAGTGGAAACCCCCAGAAGTGACACCATTTTGGAAAGTAGACCCTCTAAGGAACTAATCTAGATGTGTGGTGAGCACTTTGAACCTCCAAGTGCTTCACAGAAGTTTATAATGTGGAGCCGTAAAAAAAAATTAATATTAATTTTCACAAAAAATGATTTTTTTGCCCCAAATTTTTTATTTTCCCAAGGGTAGCAGGATAAATTGGACCCCAACAGTTGTTGTGCAATTTGTCCTGAGTACGCTGATACTTCATATATGGGGATAAACCACTGTTTGGGCGCATGGCAGAGCTCGGAAGGGAAGGAGCGCCATTTGACTTTTCAATGCAAAATTGGCTGGAATTGAGATCGGAACCCATGTCGTGTTTGGAGAGCCCCTGACGTGCCTAAACAGTGGAAACCCCCACAAGTGACACCATTTTGGAAAGAAGACCCCCTAAGGAACTTATTTAGATGTGTGGTGAGCACTTTTAACCCCCAGTTGTTTCACTAAAGTTTAGAATGTAGCGCTGTGAAAATTAAAAAATCATTTTTTCTTTCCACAAAATGATGTTTTAGCCCGCAATTTTTTTTCCCCCAAGGGTAACAGGAGAAATTGGACCACAAAAGTTATTGTCCAATTTGTCCTGAGTACGCTGATACCCCATACATTGGAGGGAACCACTGTTTGGGCGCACGGCAGAGCTCGGAAGGGAAGGTGCGCCGTTTGAAATGCAGACTTAGATGGATTGGTCTGCAGGTGTCATGTTGCATTTGCAGAGCCCCTGATGTACCTAAACAGTAGAAACCCCCCATAAGTGACCCCATATTGGAAACTAGACCCCCCACGGAACTTATCTAGATGTGTTGTGAGAACTTTGAACCAACAAGTGTTTCACTACAGTTTATCACGCAGAGCCGTGAAAATAAAAAATATTTTTTTTTCCACGAAAATTATATTTTAGCCCCCACATTTTTATTTTCCCAAGGGTAACAGGAGAAATTGGACAACAAATGTTGTTGTCCAATTTGTCCTGAGTACGCTGATACCCCATATATGGGGGGGAACCACTGTTTGGGCGCACGGCAGAGCTCGGAAGGGAAGGAGCGCCGTTTGAAATGCAGACTTAGATGGATTGGTCTGCAGGTGTCATGTTGCATTTGCAGAGCCCCTGATGTACCTAAACAGTAGAAACCCCCCACAAGTGACCCCATATTGGAAACTAGACCCCCCACGGAACTTATCTAGATGTTTTGTGAGAACTTTGAACCAACAAGTGTTTCACTACAGTTTATCACGCAGAGCCGTGAAAATAAAAAATATTTTTTTTTCCACGAAAATTATATTTTAGCCCCCACATTTTTATTTTCCCAAGGGTAACAGGAGAAATTGGACAACAAATGTTGTTGTCCAATTTGTCCTGAGTACGCTGATACCCCATATATGGGGGGGAACCACTGTTTGGGCGCACGGCAGAGCTCGGAAGGGAAGGAGCGCCGTTTGAAATGCAGACTTAGATGGATTGGTCTGCAGGTGTCATGTTGCATTTGCAGAGCCCCTGATGTACCTAAACAGTAGAAACCCCCCACAAGTGACCCCATATTGGAAACTAGACCCCCCACGGAACTTATCTAGATGTGTTGTGAGAACTTTGAACCCCCAAGTGCTTCACTACAGTTTATAACGCAGAGCCGCGAAATAAAAAATATATTTTTTTCCACGAAAATTATATTTTAGCCCCCATGTTTTTATTTTCCCAAGGGTAAGGCTGGTTTCACACTTGCATTTTTATCTGCATGCGTTTTTTTAAAAAACGCATGTGTGAAAAAACGCATGTAAACGCGGTAAAACGCATGCGTTTTTATAGAAAAACACAAGAAAACAAGAAAAAACCAAAAAACCCTAACCCTACCCCTAACCCTAACCTGAAATACGTGGCACTGAAATACGTGGCACTGAAATACGTTTATATACGTATATACGTATATAAGTGCCACGATATTTCAGTGGCCACGTATATAAGTGCCACGTATATAAGTGCCACGTATATAAGTGCCACGTATATAAGTGCCACGTATTTAAGTGCCACGTATTTAACGTAAATGCCACAATATTTCAGTGCCACGTATTTCACTGAAATATCGTGGCACTTAAATACGTGGCACTGAAATATCGTGGCACTAAAATATCGTGGCACTGAAATATTGTGGCACTGAAAGACGTGGCACTGAAAGACGTGGCACTGAAAGATGTGGCACTAAAATACGTGGCACTGAAATACGTGGCACTGAAATACGTGGCACTAAAATACGTGGCACTGAAATACGTGGCACTGAAATACGTGGCACTAAAATACGTGGCACTGAAATACGTGGCACTGAAATACGTGGCACTGAAATACATGGCACTGAAACACGTGGCACTATGACTGTCAGAAAATGTTCATTAAACGGTTAGGGATGAGTTTAGGGGTAGGGTTAGGATTTGGATCCCTTTATCACCTTGATGGTGGTGGGTGACTTTTCAGTGTGTCTTCTGGTTTTTTTCTATAAAAACGCATGCGTTTTTAACGCAAACGCGTTGAGATCGGACGCCATGTCGCGTTTGGAGAGCCCCTGATGTGCCTAAACAGTGAAAACTCCCCAATTCTAACTGAAACCCTAACCCCAACCCTAAACCTAGTCCTAACCCTAGCGCTACTTTCACACTAGCGTTTTTTTGCATACGTCGCAATGCGTCGTTTTGGCGAAAAAACGCATCCTGCAAAGTCATCTGCAGGATGCGTTTTTTCCCCATAGACTAACATTAGCGACGTATTGACACACGTCGCAAGCGTCGTGCGACGGTTGCGTCGTGTTGTGGCGGACCGCCGGCAGCAAAAAACGTTACATGTAACTTTTTTTGTGTCGACGGTCCACCATTTCCGACCGCGCATGCGCGGCTGGAACTCCGCCCCCACCTCCCCGCACCTCACAATGGGGCAGCGGATGCGTGGAAAAACAGCATCCGCTGCCCCCGTTGTGCAGCGCTTGCACAGCATGCGTCGGTACGTCGGGCCGACGCAGCGCGACGGCCCCGTACCGACGCTAGTGTGAAAGTAGCCTAACGGGAAAATGGAAATAAATATATTTTTTAAAATTGTATTATTTTTCCTAACTAAGGGGGTGATGAAGGGGGATTTGATTTACTTATATAGCGTTTTTTGGGCGGATTTTTATGGTTGGCAGCCATCACACACTAAAAGACGCTTTTTATTGCAAAAAATAGTTTTTGTATCACCACATTTTGAGAGCTATAATTTTTCCATATTTTGGTCCACAGAGTCATGTGAGATCTTGTTTTTTGCGGGACGAGTTGACGTTTTTATTGGTACCATTTTCGGGTACATGACATTTTTTGATCGCTTTTTATTCCGATTTTTGGGAGGCGGAATGAACAAAAACCAGCAATTCCTGAAATTCTTTTAGGGGGGGCGTTTATACCGTTCCGCGTTTGGTAAAAAGGATAAAGCAGTTTTATTCTTCGGGTCAGTACGATTACAGCGATACCTCATTTATGTAATTTTTTTATGTTTTGGCGCTTTTACACAATAAAAACTATTTTATATAAAAAAAATAATTGTTTTTGCATCGCTTTATTCTGAGAGCTATAACTTTTTTATTTTTCTGCTGATGATGCTGTATGGCGGCTTTTTTTTGCGGGACAAGATGACGTTTTCAGCGTTACCATGGTTATTTATATCCGTCTTTTTGATCGCGTGTTATTCCACTTTTTGTTTGGCGGTATGAGAATAAAGCGTTGTTTTTTGCCTCGTTTTTTTTTAATTTTTTTTACGGTGTTCACTGAAGGGGTTAACTAGTGATATAGTTTTATAGGTTGGGTCATTACGGACGCGGCGATACTAAATATGTGTACTTTTATTGTGTAGTGTTTTTTTTATTTAGATAAAGAAATGTATTTATGGGAATATATATATATTTTTTTCTTTATTTAGGAATTTTTTTTTTTTTTTTTTACACATGTGGAAAATTTTTTTTTTTTACTTTTTTACTTTGTCCCAGGGGGGGACATCACAGATCGGTGATCTGATAGTGTGCACAGCACTCTATCAGATCACCGATCTGACAGGCACATTGCAGAGGCTTGCCGGCGCCTGCTATGAGGAATTCTCAGCAGACGCCGGCAAGCAGGGTCATCTTATGACCCGGAAGGAGTCCCGCGGCCATCTTGGATCCGGGGACTCCTTCCAGGTCACCGGAGCAGCGCGATCTCATTGCGCTGCTCCGGTGGGAGAGCGCAGGGAGCCCCCGTCCCTGCGCGATCCCCCTCTATGCCGCTGTCACTATTGACAGCGGCATCAGAGGGGTTAAATGCCCGCGATCGGCGACAGCGCCGATCGTGGGCATTGCTGCGGGGTGTCAGCTGTCATATACAGCTGACACCCGCACCCGATCACCGCGGCGCTCAGCGCGAGACCGCGGTGATCGGGGCGCCGTACTAGTACTGCGGCTGGCACTAATGCAGTGCCGGCAGCGCCGTACTAGTACGGCGCATGGCACGAAGGGGTTAAAGTCTTAATGATTTAGAGATGATCTGCAAAGAGGAGTGGACAAAAAATCCTCCTGACATGTGCGCAAACCTCATCATCAGCTACGAAAACGTCTGACTGCTGAGCTTGCCAACAAGGATTTTACCACCAAGTATTAAGTCTTGTTTGACAGAGGGATCAAATACTTATTTCTCATTGCAAAATGCTAATAAATGTATATAATTTATACAATGTGATTTTCTGGATTTTAGTTTTGATATTCTATCTCGCAATGTTAAAATTAACCTAACCATAAAATAATAAACTTTTTATGTCTTTACCAGTGGGCAAACTTACAAAATCAGCAAAGGATCAAATACTTATTTTCCCTACTCTATGTCCCCCATAATGGACTCATCTTGGTGTTCCCAGTTGCCGGCAGCATGCCGCGGCAACCATACTCCTGACTCCTGTGAGCCGCTCGACAGCTGCTTACAGCCAACCACAGTGAGCCAGATATATCCGCACTACAAGACGCACCTCAGCTTCCCTTAGAAATATGGGGGTAAAAAATGTGTGTTACAGGCCCAAAAATAGTGTATTAAAATGGAAAAGCTTCACTAAAATACAATACATTCAGTTTTCTTGGTGAAGGCACTTGAATTCACAGACAAAAGGTCAATTTACAAGGAATAGTGATAATATTAGATTGTCTGTGATAAACATTTGTATAAATCCTTGATTATTTCTTCTACACAAGGAAGAAATCACATTATGAATGAGCAAACACTCCATCATGGGATGATTCTGTCATTCTGATTAGCCCAAAAGTCAAAAATTGGATATGCTACACAAGAGCAGTGAATGTTGAAGATAAATTGAACCCTCTTCTCCACTGACAATGAAACTGTTATCCTGATAGACGGGATCATTGGCAAAAAGCTGCTACATTATCTGCAAGTGTAAAAAGATCACCAATTTGTACAATTTTTAACTACATTATTCCTGCAGAGCTCTCCAGCTATTTAAATGGGTTTTCTACATTTTTATAATAATGACTTATCCAATTGGTAAGGTTATCATTATGAGGTTGCTGAGGTTCGACACACGGGATCCCCGGCAATCAGCTCACCATGCACAGTGACATACATTGTGTGGTGGCTTTGCTTAGTTTAGAGCTAAGGTGCATAGACATGAATAAAGGTACCTTCACACTGAACGATATCGCTAGCGATCCGTGACGTTGCAGCGTCCTGGATAGCGATATCGTTGAGTTTGACAGGCAGCAGCGATCAGGATCCTGCTGTGCCATCGTTGGTCGGAGCAGAAAGGCCAGAACTTTATTTCGTCGCTGGATCTCCCGTAGACATCGCTGGATCAGTGTGTGTGACGCCGATTCAGCGATGTCTTCACTGGTAACCAGGGTAAACATCGGGTTACTAAGCGCAGGGCCGCGCTTAGTAACCCGATGTTTACCCTGGTTACCAGCGTAAACGTAAAAAAAAACAAACACTACATACTTACATTCCGGTGTCTGTCCCCCGGCGCTGTGCTTCTCTGCACTGTGTCAGCGCCGGCCGGCCGGAAAGCAGAGCACAGCGGTGACGTCACCGCTGTGCTTTCCGGCTGGCGCTTACACAGTGCAGAGAAGCACAGCGCCGGGGGACAGACACCGGAATGTAAGTATGTAGTGTTTGTTTTTTTTTACGTTTACGCTGGTAACCAGGGTAAACATCGGGTTACTAAGCGCGGCCCTGCGCTTAGTAACCCGATGTTTACCCTGGTTACCAGGGGACTTCGCATAGTTGGTCGCTGGAGAGCTGTCTGTGTGACAGCACTCCAGCGACCACACAGCGACGCTGCAGCGATCGGCATCGTTGTCTAGATCGCTGCAGCATCGCTAAATGTGACGGTACCTTTAGTCTGAGGTGCAACGAGGACTTGTGACAGATTTACAGTGGTATCACTGGCCTAAGAAAATACAGCGGTGCTCAGAGATCAATGACCTAGCCCAGTGATGGGCAACCTTTTGAGCTTGGTGTGTCAAAATTCGCCAAAAAACCGAGCATAACTTGGGTGGTGTGTCACCTTGATAAAAAACCATAATTTTGCGACATGTATAGTTTAAATAACAAATATGTATAATTAGAATTAACTTACCTGCTTAGTGACTTCTTTGTTCATC
This sequence comes from Ranitomeya variabilis, assembly GCF_051348905.1. Classification (NCBI taxonomy): domain Eukaryota; kingdom Metazoa; phylum Chordata; class Amphibia; order Anura; family Dendrobatidae; genus Ranitomeya; species Ranitomeya variabilis. The sequence continues at coordinate 232,521,722 of NC_135235.1, forward strand.
TGTCAGTTGGTTTCTTTTGTTGGTCTTGCTATTATTTAACTTGTGTGGGGTGCCGTGAACTAAGATAAGTGAGGGGGAGGGGGAATTCTTCCAGTGATGGCGAACCTGTGGCACTCCAGCTGTTGCAAAACTACAATTCCCATCATGTCTTCACAGCCAAAGCCTTTGCTTTGAATGGCCAGCCATGATGGGAATTGTAGTTTTGCAACAGCTGGACTGCCACAGGTTCGCCATCACTGACAGCCTCCCTCTCACTTATCTCAGTAATGGCCAATGACACCCCACAGTTCACTGGATGATGGTTGCTGTAGTAGTCACAGGGCCTGCAGACAGCAATCACAGGGCCTCCAGACAGCAATCACAGGGCCTCCAGACAGCAATCACAGGGCCTGCAGACAGCAATCACAGGGCCTCCAGACAGCAATCACAGGGCCTCCAGACAGCAATCACAGGGCCTCCAGACAGCAATCACAGGGCCTCCAGACAGCAATCACAGGGCCTCCAGACAGCAATCACAGGGCCTCCAGACAGCAATCACAGGGCCTCCAGACAGCAATCACAGGGCCTCCAGACAGCGATCTCCTCAGGCCTCAGAAGTGCAGCCTGGGACTTCTGGCCGGCGCAGCAGGGAGCAGCGCAATGCCGCCCAAACAACACAGATCCGACGCAGAGGCCTGGGACTTCCGGGAGCTGCGCCTGGCCTACCGGAAGTCCCAGGCCTAGACGCTCTGCACCGGAGCTCTGTTGTTTGGACCCACAGACCTCCTGCATGGCATCCGATCCGATAAAAAATCGGATCGGATGCCATTAGTGTTGAGCATTCCGATACCGCAAGTATCGGGTATCGGCCGATACTTGCGGGTATCGGAATTCCGATACCGAAATCCGATACTTTTGTGGTATCGGGTATCGGTATCAAAACAACATTAATGTGTAAAATAAAGAATTAAAATAAAAAATATTGCTATACTCACCTCTCCGACGCAGCCTGGACCTCACCGAGGGAACCGGCAGCGTTGTTTGCTTAAAATTCGCGCTTTTCCTTCCTTACATGAAGTCCCGGCTTGTGATTGGTCGCGTGCCGCCCATGTGGCCGCGACGCGACCAATCACAGCAAGCCGTGACGTAATTTTAGGTCCTTCAGGATTTTAAAATTACGTTCTGGCTTGTGATTGGTCGCGTCGCGGCCACATGGGCGACGCGACCAATCACAAGCCGTGACGTCACGGGAGGCTGGACACGCGCGCATCCTCTGGTCTGGAGGCCAGCTGGATCTTCTCCTTGGGGGCCTCCTGTAGGCGTGTCACTGAAAATGACTACGCGTGTCAGCACTGACACGCGTGTCATAGGTTCGCCATCACTGACCTAGCCTCTTCAAACAGTTGTACCAGACAACCGCTGATTTGATAATAATGACCTATCCTGAGGAATGATCATCATTATTAAAAACTGGATAACCCTTTTAACCTGTTGAGAGGACTCGGAGAACCAATGCAATGCATACCATCTTTCAGCTCCTTTTTCATTTCATAATATTTTGATAACACATCAGATTTTTTATCCATGGTTTCAAATCTGTTAAAAAATACAACAAGAACAATTCAAGCAACTATAGGACTGTGGTGTAATAAATTGCATGTGATTTGTACCATCATGCGATAATAATGGGTATAATCAGTGCAAAAAGCATTGCATAAAAAATGAACAAAGTCTTTGATTGAAAGGTTTTGGCTTTTGTATGATTTTTATACATTTATAATAATAATAGTTTTTATTTATTTAGCCCAAAAAACATAACTCAGCACTTTAGGCTATGTGCTCACATTGCAGATTTAATTGCGGAAAGTTTTATGCGGATTCTGTATCTCTTGGCAGAAAATGCAGTGGAAATTCCATGCGTTTTTGTGCAGATTTCATGCGGTTTTGATGCAGATTGACATGTGGATTTGGATGTGGCTTTGTCTGTGGATATCTTAGCTCACTAAAGATGTACTACTGTAAAAAAAAAAAAATTGCCTTTTTCAAGACCTCCCTCCGTTGTTGATGTGTTTAAATTAAGATTGGCTCTTTTTGATTCTCCTCCCACACACTCTTCCTCCTTCTAATTTATTTGCTTTTTACAAATCCACTGCCGTTTTTCAGTAAAATATGCATGAAATCCGCAAACATTTTTACACCTGTGGATTTGTTGCGGATTTGAGTGCCTCAATGTAAGTCAATGGGTGCAGAAACGCTGCAGATCAGCAAAAAGAATTGACATGCTGCGGAAAAATAAACGGAGAGAATAAGGATGGAATTTTCTGCAGCATGTGCACACCAATTCTGGATTCCCATTTATGAACCTTGCTTTAGTAATCATTGACGGATTTGGTGCAATTCCACGCTGGAAAACCGCTGCAGATCCGCAACGTGTGCACATAGCTTAACAATTCAGAGGGGACATGTACATACAATATGAGACAATACAGAGTAACAGAAAATTCAACAGATACCAAGAGGAGTGAAGTTCCTGATCACAAGAGCTTACAATCTATGAAGAAATCGAAGGAACAAAAGGTAAATGGTAAAAACTGCATTGATATATGGTCCAGCTATCAATATAATAAATAGAAGATTCACATAACGCTTCATGAACCGGTTACCAGCCACGATCTGTACAAGTCAGATAAAGTGCTATTACAGCCATGGAGGGTGCAATCAGATGATACAAGGGACTAGACTTTTTTGGGGAGATAAATTGTAAAGGGCAGAATGGGGATAGTTAGATATGTCAGGTGAGGAGATGGCAAGTCTGCAGAAATGCGTTTTTGGGGCATGCTTAAACCTGTGGGTATTGGGAAGTTATTAAATTGTTATTGGTAGAACATTACAGAGCATTGGCGCAGCTCGTGAGAAGTCTTGAAGACGGGAGTGGGAGGTTCGGATTATTGAGGCTTAGAGTCTAAGGTCGACGTCACACTGGCAACTTAAACGGACGAGTGCAATGCGATAAAAAATCGCATTGCACTTGGACCAATGTTACAATGTGGGGCAGCTCCCAGCTGCCGACTTTTTGGCCGTTTTCCTCGGGCCAAGACAATTGCAACATGCTGCGATTGTCATGGACACTCGGCCAACTCTCGGCTCACTCGCACCCATATAAGCCTATGAGTGCGAGTGAGACAGCGCACATCACTTGGATATCATCCGAGTGCTGTGCGTTATAAGCGGACCCAGCAATGGAGGAGATGGAGAAATTCGTTTCTCCGCCTCCTCCGCAGCTGTGCTCCGATCCGCTTTATGCGAGAGGCTCGGAGCACAGATGCATGACACTCGGCTCCGCTCGCAGCAGAGCAGGGGCCGAGGGTCATTAGCATATTGCATCCTATGCTCTTGCATCGGATGCAATATGCCAGTGTGACGTCGGCCTTAGGTCATTAGCGGAACAGAGGGAACAGGTCGGGTGATATACAGACATACATTTTTTTAATTTTATAAGATACTAGATGGCAGCCCGATTCTAAAGAATCGGGAGTCTAGAATCCATATATACTTTATTTATTCAAATGTAAGAATAATTTGGTGGGCGGGGACCCTCAGCCTCCGATTTGGTTGGCGGGGCCCCACGGCCTCCGATTTGGTGGGCGGGGTCCCTCTGCCTCCGCATTGGTGGGCGGGGCCGCTCGGCCTTCGATTTGGTGGGCGGGGCTCCTCGGCCTCCGATTTGGTTGGTGGGGCCCCTCGGCCTCCGATTTGGTGGGCGGGGCCCCTTATCCTCCGATTTGGTGGGCGGGGACCCTCGGCCTCCGATTTGGTGGGCGGGGCCCCTCGGCCTCCGATTTGGTGGGCGGGGCCCCTCGGCCTCCGATTTGGTTGGCGGGGCCCCTCGGCCTCCGATTTGGTGGGCAGGGACCCTCGGCCTCCGATTTGGTGGGCGGGGCCCCTCGGCCTCCGATTTGGTTGGTGCGGCCCCTCGGCCTCCGATTTGGTGGGCTGGGACCCTCGGCCTCCGATTTGGTGGGCGGGGCCCCACGGCCTCCGATTTGGTGGGCGGGGTCCCTCTGCCTCCGCATTGGTGGGCGGGGCCGCTCGGCCTTCGATTTGGTGGGCGGGGCTCCTCGGCCTCCGATTTGGTTGGTGGGGCCCCTCGGCCTCCGATTTGGTGGGCGGGGCCCCTTATCCTCCGATTTGGTGGGCGGGGCCCCTCGGCCTCCGATTTGGTGGGCGGGGCCCCTCGGCCTCTGATTTGGTGGGCGGGGCCCCTCGGCCTCCGATTTGGTTGGCGGGGCCCCTCGGCCTCCGATTTGGTGGGCAGGGACCCTCGGCCTCCGATTTGGTGGGCGGGGCCCCTCGGCCTCCGATTTGGTTGGTGCGGCCCCTCGGCCTCCGATTTGGTGGGCTGGGACCCTCGGCCTCCGATTTGGTGGGCGGGGACCCTCGGCCTCCAATTTGGTGGGTGGGGCCGGGCCCCTCGGCCTCCGCTTTGGTGGGCGGGGACCCTCGGCTTCCGATTTGGTGGGTGGGGACCCTCGGCCTCCGATTTGGTGGGCGGGGCCCCTCGGCCTCCGATGTGGTGGGCGGGGCCCCTCGGCCTCCGCTTTGGTGGGCGGGGCCGGGCCCCTCGGCCTCCGCTTTGGTGGGCGGGGCCGCTCGGCCTTCGATTTGGTGGGCGGGGCCGCTCGGCCTCCGATTTGGTTGGCGGGGCCCCTCGGCCTCCGATTTGGTTGGCGGGGCCCCTCGGCCTCCGATTTGGTGGGCGGGGACTCTCGGCCTCCGATTTGGTGGGCGGGGACCCTCGGCCTCCGATTTGGTGGGCGGGGACCCTCGGCCTCCGATTTGGTGGGCAGGGACCCTCGGCCTCCGATTTGGTGGTCGGGGACCCTCGGCCTCCGCTTTGGTGGGCGGGGCCCCTCGGCCTCTGATTTGGTGGGCGGGGTCCCTCTGCCTCCGATTTGGTGTGCGGGGACCCTCGGCCTCCGCTTTGGTGGGCGGGGCCCCTCGGCCTTCGATTTGGTGGGTGGGGCCCCTCGGCCTCCGATTTGGTGGGCGGGGACCCTCGGCCTCCGATTTGGTGGGCGGGGCCCCTCGGCCTCCGATGTGGTGGGCGGGGCCCCTCAGCCTCTGCTTTGGTGGGCGGGCCAGGCCTCCAATTTGGTGGGCGGGGACCCTCGGCCTCCAATTTGGTGGGCGGGGACCCTCGGCCTCCGATTTGGTGGGCGGGGACCCTCGGCCTCCGATTTGGTGGGCGGGGACCCTCGGCCTCCGATTTGGTGGGCGGGGCCCCTCGGCCTCCGATGTGGTGGGCGGGGCCCCTCGGCCTCCGCTTTGGTGGGCGGGGCCAGGCCCCTCGGCCTCCGCTTTGGTGGGCTGGGCCGCTCGGCCTTCGATTTGGTGGGCGGGGACCCTCGGCCTCCGATTTGGTTGGCGAAGCCCCTCGGCCTCCGATTTGGTTGGCGGGGCCCCTCGGCCTCCGATTTGGTGGGCGGGGCCCCTCGGCCTCCGATTTGGTGGGCGGGGACCCTCGGCCTCCGATTTGGTGGCGCAGCGACGCATGTGGCGCAAAACGCAAGTGCGACGCATGTCCATGCGCCCCCATGTTAAATATAGGGGCGCATGACGCATGCGGCGCCGCTGCGGCGCACGCCGCTAATGTGAACGTAGCATTACAGAGAGAAACGATGCTCCGCAGATCTGTGAGATGGCACTGAAGACATGCACGTCCCCTGCAGAATCAGATCGTGTAGGACTTGCCCATAGTTCCTGTTTTTGCTGCTCCAGAAGGACCACGCCTCGCAGACTGTAGACAGTGGATTAGTGAGCCCCTAGTGATCATGAATTTGCAACCAGTTCTTGGGTGGATGCAAAGAAAACAATTGTATAAAGTAATTTGAGCATTAGACCCTTTCCTATGACTTTAAGTAAATGTACAGTCACTTGGAAATAGATATATAGTAAATCAGTGGCTCCCACCCAATTTCTTTGGCCATGTGATGTAAATACACAGGATATCTGAAAGTATTTGCTAACAAGGCAGGGGGATAAGAATGTCAGATATTAAAAGTGTAACATGATTGAGTTTGTGTGGTAACCTGCATAATTAAAAAAAAAAAATTATTAAACATGGGATTTGAACCCAGGAAAAACTTCACGTGAGACTCCGCAGCTAGTAACCTTACCACCAGACCATAAGCCCAAATGTTACTATGCATTGATTTTCTTTGGCTATGAAATCTATGCACACGCTCAGTAACTGGAAAAATCATTTTGATTTTTTTTTCTGATATAATATGTCACATAGTGAAACATCTCTTTGATGAGTGCAGAAAGTCACATATCATATGTTACTTAAGAAAAACAGATTATTTGGGGCTAGAACTCAAAAGTTTGCTATTCCATAAACCAGGAGCTTAACCACTCTGCCATCAGCTTAACAGGTGGTGGAATGGATCCCTTTTGTTCCCTTTCCTTCTGTGAGTATCTGAAAAACCTTTTGACTTTGATGTTTGAAAGTAGTCAAGTATCAGGTATCAGACAAAAACATTTTGATTTTGATGTTTGACAAAAGTCAAGTATCAGGTATCAGACTCATTTATGGAAATCACAGAACTAGGAGTGTCTGCCACATGTTTACATTGACTGTTGACATAAGCCAGCTAAAAGACAGATAAACTACAACAGAGTGTATAGTACAGCGGTACCCCAGCAACAAGAGTTAATTTTTTTAATATTATTTTTCTTATTATTTTAAACCAAAACTATGTGTGATGAAAAAGCATAAGGCTGCTTTCACACATCAGGTTTTTGTCGTCGGGCACAATCGGCAAGTATTGCAAAAAACGGATGCTGCGGAAAAAAACGGATCTGGCAGAAAAAAATGGATCTGTCGGAAAAAATGGATCCTGCGCAAAAAAATCGGATCCGGATGAAAAAAACGGATCCGGCAGAAAAAAATGGATCGGCGGAAAAAAACGGATCCGGCGGAAAATAAACGGATCCGGCGGAAAAAAAAGCGATTGACGGAAAAAATGGATGCGGAGCAAAAAAACCGGATCCGGAACCAAAAAACGGATCCGGCAGAAAAAAACGTATCTGGAGGAAAAAACGGATCCGGCGTAAAAAAAACGGATCATGCGCCAAAAAAACGGATTCGGCAGAAAAAAACGGATCCGGCGGAAAATAAACGGATCTGGTGGAAAAAAAAATGATCGAAGGAAAAAAACGGATCCGGCGTACAAAAAACAGATCCGGAAGAAAAAAAGGGATCTGGCAGAAAAAAAAAGGATCCGGCAGAGAGAAACCGGATCCGGCAGAAAAAAACAGATCAACGGAAAAAAACGGACCTGTGGAAAAAACAGATGCGGCAAAAAAAGCGGATCCTGCGGGAAAAAAAAGGATCCAGCCGAAAAAAACGGATCCGGCGGAAAGAAAACGGATCTGGCCAACAAAAACTGATCCGGCAGAAAAATAAAACCGATCTGGCCGAAAAAAAAAAAGGACCGGCGTTAAAAAAACGGATCCTGAGTCTAGAGACTACAGCCGTCGGCCTTACCATTGCATCACAAGCTCAAGTGATCCCAGGTACAAATTTTAGCTAATTTTACTAATTTTACTAATTTCATGTATCAGAGTTAGGTATCAGAGTCAAGTATCAGAGTTAGGTATCAGAGTCAAGTATCAGAGTTAGGTATCAGAGTCAAGTATCAGAGTTAGGGTACCGTCTCACAGTGGCACTTTGGTCGCTACGACGGCACGATCCGTGACGCTCCAGCGTCGCTCCAATATCGCTGCAGCGTCGTAGACAGCGGTCACACTTCGCAATGCACGACGCTGGAGCGATAATTTCATGACGTATTTGCGATGTAGAAGCCGTTGGTTACTGTGCGCACATCGTATACAACCTTTGTTACACGATGCGATCATGCCGCCACAGCGGGACGCTTGACGACGAAAGAAAGTTTCAAATGATCTGCTATGACGTATGATTCTCAGCGGGGTCCCTGATCGCAGTAGCGTGTCAGACACAGCGATATCGTATGGATATCGCTGGAACGTCACGGATCGTGCCGTCGTAGCGACCAAAGTGCCACTGTGAGACAGTACCCTTAGGTATCAAAGTCAAGTATCAGAGTTAGGTATCAGAGTCAAGTATCAGACTCAAGTATCAGAGTCAAGTATCAGAGATAGGTATCAGAGTCAAGTATCAGAATCAAGTATCAGAATAAGGTATCAGACAGTATTTCTGATGTTATTTCTGATGTTTGACTTTGATTTGTCAAATTTTTGCTTAAGTTGAAAAGCGTGTTTTTCTTTATTATAAACACCAAACTGAAGATATCACCGCAGTGTCATTAAGGTAGGTAACGTTTCGACCCACGGGGTCTTTCTCAAACCTTACTTCAAGTAGTAGAAACAGGGCGAAGGGCACAAATCCCTGGTGGGTAGTGTTGAGCGATACCTTCCGATATCGGAAAGTATCGGTATCGGAAAGTATCGGCCGATACCGTCAAAGTATCGGATCTAATCCGATACCGATACCCGGTCCCAATGCAAGTCAATGGGACGAAAATATCGGAATTAAAATAAACCCTTTCTTAACTTGTAGGTTCATTCTACATGAAGGAAAACAACTAAGAATAATGTAGGATGTATTGGGGGACGTGTGTTATGACCCCAGTGGACAGGGTCTCAGAGGAACGTGTAAGTCTGCAAGATACAAAAATCCAGCTCATAGGGCTGTGGTAACTGGGTTGACCAAATAGCTACTCCTAACGCCAACACTAGAAGTAGCCGGGGATCATGCCTACGGTGATTGCTAGATGACTCGCGCCAGCCGGAGAATCTAACTACCCCTAGGAGAAGAAAACAAAGACCTCTCTTGCCTCCAGAGAAAGGGACCCCAAAGCAAGATACAAGCCCCCCACAAATAATAACGGTGAGGTAAGAGGAAATGACAAACACAGAAATGAACCAGGTTCAGCAAAGAGAGGCCAGCTTACTAATAGCAGAATAAAGCAAGATAACTTATCTGGTCAACAAAAACCCTATAAAAATCCACGCTGGAGATTCAAGAACCCCCGAACCGTCTAACGGTCCGGGGGGAGAACACCAGCCCCCTAGAGCTTCCAGCAAAGGTCAGGATACAGATAGGAACAAGCTGGACAAAAATACCAAACAAAACAAAAGCAAAAAGCAAAGAAGCAGACTTAGCTTGAAAAACAGGAACCAGGATCAGAGGACAAGAGCACAACAGATTAGCTCTGATTTCAACGATGCCAGGCATTGAACTGAAGGTCCAGGGAGCTTATATAGCAACGCCCCTGAACTAACGGCCCAGGTGAGGATATAGGAAAAGACAGACGCTCCAGAGTCAAATCACTAATGACCACTAGAGGGAGCAAAAAGCAAAATCACAACAGTACCCCCCCCTTAGTGAGGGGTCACCGAACCCTCACCACGACCACCAGGGCGATCAGGATGAGCGGCGTGAAAGGCACGAACTAAATCGGCCGCATGAACATCAGAGGCGACCACCCAGGAATTATCTTCCTGACCATAGCCCTTCCACTTGACCAGGTACTGAAGCCTCCGCCTGGAGAGACGAGAATCCAAGATCTTCTCCACCACGTACTCCAACTCGCCCTCAACCAACACCGGAGCAGGAGGCTCAGCAGAAGGAACCACAGGCACAACGTACCGCCGCAACAAGGACCTATGAAACACGTTGTGGATAGCAAACGACACAGGAAGATCCAGGCGAAAGGACACAGGATTAAGAATTTCCAATATCTTGTAAGGACCAATAAAACGAGGTTTAAATTTGGGAGAGGAAACCTTCATAGGAACAAAGCGGGAAGAAAGCCACACCAAATCCCCAACACGTAGTCGGGGACCCACACCGCGGCGGCGGTTGGCAAAGCGCTGAGCCCTCTCCTGTGACAACTTCAAGTTGTCCACCACAAGATTCCAGATCCGCTGCAACCTATCCACCACAGAATCCACCCCAGGGCAGTCAGAAGGTTCCACATGACCCGAAGAAAAACGAGGGTGGAAACCAGAGTTGCAGAAAAACGGCGAAACCAAGGTGGCGGAACTAGCCCGATTATTAAGGGCAAACTCAGCTAACGGCAAGAAGGTCACCCAATCGTCCTGATCAGCAGAGACAAAACACCTCAAATAAGCCTCCAAAGTCTGATTAGTTCGCTCCGTCTGTCCATTAGTCTGAGGATGGAAAGCAGACGAAAACGACAAGTCAATGCCCATCCTACTACAAAAGGATCGCCAGAATCTGGAAACGAACTGGGATCCTCTGTCTGACACAATATTCTCAGGGATGCCGTGCAAACGAACCACGTTCTGGAAAAACACAGGAACCAGATCGGAAGAGGAAGGCAGTTTAGGCAAAGGAACCAAATGGACCATCTTGGAGAAGCGATCACATATCACCCAGATAACAGACATGCCCTGAGACACCGGAAGATCAGAAATGAAATCCATGGAGATATGTGTCCAAGGTCTCTTAGGGACAGGCAAGGGCAAGAGCAACCCGCTGGCACGAGAACAGCAAGGCATAGCTCGAGCACAAGTCCCACAGGACTGTACAAATGACCGCACATCCCTAGACAAGGAAGGCCACCAAAAGGATCTGGCCACCAGATCTCTGGTGCCAAAAATTCCTGGGTGACCTGCCAACACCGAGGAATGAACCTCGGAAATGACTCTGCTGGTCCACTTATCAGGCACAAACAGTCTGTCAGGTGGACAAGAATCAGGCCTATCAGCCTGAAATCTCTGCAACACACGTCGCAGATCTGGAGAAATAGCTGACAAGATAATACCATCCTTAAGAATACCAACAGGTTCAGCGACTCCAGGAGCATCAGGCACAAAGCTCCTGGAAAGAGCATCGGCCTTCACATTCTTTGAACCTGGTAAATACGAGACAACAAAGTCAAAACGGGAGAAAAACAATGACCAGCGGGCCTGTCTAGGATTCAGGCGTTTAGCAGACTCAAGATACAACAGATTTTTGTGATCAGTCAAGACCACCACACGATGCTTAGCACCCTCGAGCCAATGACGCCACTCCTCAAATGCCCATTTCATGGCCAACAACTCCCGATTGCCCACATCATAATTTCGCTCCGCAGGCGAAAACTTCCTAGAGAAAAAGGCGCAAGGTCTCATAACAGAGCAACCAGGGCCTCTCTGCGACAAAACGGCCCCTGCTCCAATCTCTGAAGCATCCACCTCAACTTGAAAGGGAAGCGAGACATCAGGCTGGCACAAAACAGGCGCCGAAGTAAACCGACGTTTCAACTCCTGGAAAGCCTCCACGGCAGCAGGAGCCCAATTAACCACATCGGAGCCCTTCTTGGTCATATCCGTCAAAGGTTTCACAATGCTAGAAAAGTTAGCGATAAAACGACGGTAGAAGTTAGCGAAACCCAAGAACTTCTGAAGACTCTTAACTGACGAGGGCTGAGTCCAATCAAGAATAGCTCGGACCTTGACTGGGTCCATCTCCACAGCAGAAGGGGAAAAAATGAAACCCAAAAAGGGAACCTTCTGTACACCAAAAAGACACTTTGAGCCCTTGACAAACAAAGAATTTTCACGCAAAATTTTAAAGACCATCCTGACCTGCTCCACATGCGAGTCCCAATTATCAGAAAAAACCAGAATATCATCCAGATAAACGATCAGAAATTTATCCAGATAGTTCCGGAAAATGTCATGCATAAAGGACTGAAAAACTGAAGGGGCATTAGAGAGCCCAAAAGGCATCACCAAGTACTCAAAATGACCTTCGGGCGTATTGAATGCGGTTTTCCATTCATCCCCTTGCTTAATACGCACAAGGTTGTACGCACCACGAAGGTCTATCTTGGTAAACCACTTGGCACCTTTAATCCGGGCAAACAAGTCAGACAACAGCGGCAAAGGATACTGAAATTTGACAGTGATCTTATTTAAAAGCCGATAGTCAATACAAGGCCTCAAAGATCCGTCCTTTTTAGCCACAAAAAAGAATCCCGCACCAAGAGGGGAAGAAGACGGACGGATGTGTCCTTTCTCCAGAGACTCCTTGATATATGAACGCATAGCGGTATGTTCAGGTATCGACAGATTAAACAGTCTTCCCTTAGGAAACTTACTGCCTGGAATCAAATCTATTGCACAGTCACATTCCCTATGAGGAGGCAATGCACTGGACCTGGACTCGCTAAAGACATCCTGATAATCAGACAAGTACTCCGGAACTTCCGAAGGCGTAGAAGAAGCAATAGACACAGGCAGGGAATCCTCATGAATACCACGACAGCCCCAACTAGACACTGACATAGCCTTCCAGTCAAGGACTGGATTATGGGTCTGTAACCATGGCAGCCCCAAAACAACCAAATCATGCATTTTATGTAGAACGAGAAAACGTATCACCTCGCGGTGTTCTGGAGTCATGCACATGGTAACCTGTGTCCAATACTGCGGCTTATTTTCTGCCAATGGCGTAGCATCAATACCCATAAGAGGGATAGGATTTTCTAATGGTTCAAGAATAAAACCACAGCGCTTAGCAAATGAGAGATCCATAAGACTCAGGGCAGCACCTGAATCTACAAACGCCATGACAGGATAAGATGACAGTGAGCAAATCAAAGTTACAGACAGAATAAACTTAGGATGCAAATTACCAACGGTGACAGGACTAACAACCTTAGATATACGTTTAGAGCATGCTGAGATAACATGTGTAGAATCACCACAGTAGTAGCACAAGCCATTCCGGCGTCTATGAATTTTCCTCTCATTTCTAGTCAGGATTCTATCACATTGCATCAAATCAGGTGTCCGTTCAGACAACACCATGAGGGAATTTGCGGTTTTTCTATCACATTGCATCACATCAGGTGTCTGTTCAGACAACAACATGAGGGAATTTGCGGTTTTGCGCTCCCGCAACCGCCGGTCAATTTGAATAGCCAGGGACATGGTATCATTCAGACCTGTGGGAATGGGAAAACCCACCATAACATTCTTAATGGCCTCAGAAAGGCCATTTCTAAAATTAGCGGCCAGTGCACACTCGTTCCAATGTGTCAGCACGGACCATTTCCGAAATTTTTGGCAATACACCTCTGCCTCGTCCTGGCCCTGAGACATAGCCAGCAAGGCTTTCTCTGCCTGAATCTCAAGATTGGGTTCCTCATAAAGTAAACCGAGCGCCAGAAAAAACGCATCAATATCAGCCAATGCCGGATCTCCTGGCGCCAACGAAAAAGCCCAATCCTGAGGGTCACCCCGTAAGAACGAAATAACAATTTTTACTTGTTGAGCAGAGTCTCCAGACGAACAAGGTTTCAGGGACAAAAATAATTTACAATTATTCCTGAAATTCCTAAACTTAAATCGGTCTCCTGAAAACAGTTCAGGAATCGGAATCTTGGGTTCAGACCTAGGATTTCTGGTAACATAATCTTGTATACCCTGCACACGAGCGGCAAGCTGGTCCACACTTGTAATCAAGGTCTGGACATTCATGTCTGCAGCAAGCTTAAGCCACTCTGAGGTAAAGGGGAAAAGAAGAAAAAAAAAAAAAAATGAGAGAGGGAAAAAAAAAACCTCAAAATTTTCTTTCTTATAATCCCACTTCTGCAATGCATTAAACATTTAATACTGGCCTGGCATACTGTTATGACCCCAGTGGACAGGGTCTCAGAGGAACGTGTAAGTCTGCAAGATACAAAAATCCAGCTCATAGGGCTGTGGTAACTGGGTTGACCAAATAGCTACTCCTAACGCCAACACTAGAAGTAGCCGGGGATCATGCCTACGGTGATCGCTAGATGACTCGCGCCAGCTGGAGAATCTAACTACCCCTAGGAGAAGAAAACAAAGACCTCTCTTGCCTCCAGAGAAAGGGACCCCAAAGCAAGATACAAGCCCCCCACAAATAATAACGGTGAGGTAAGAGGAAATGACAAACACAGAAATGAACCAGGTTCAGCAAAGAGAGGCCAGCTTACTAATAGCAGAATAAAGCAAGATAACTTATCTGGTCAACAAAAACCCTATAAAAATCCACGCTGGAGATTCAAGAACCCCCGAACCGTCTAACGGTCCGGGGGGAGAACACCAGCCCCCTAGAGCTTCCAGCAAAGGTCAGGATACAGATAGGAACAAGCTGGACAAAAATACCAAACAAAACAAAAGCAAAAAGCAAAGAAGCAGACTTAGCTTGAAAAACAGGAACCAGGATCAGAGGACAAGAGCACAACAGATTAGCTCTGATTTCAACGATGCCAGGCATTGAACTAACGGCCCAGGTGAGGATATAGGAAAAGACAGACGCTCCAGAGTCAAATCACTAATGACCACTAGAGGGAGCAAAAAGCAAAATCACAACAGACGTGGTGGAGACATTAAAGGCACAGAGGTTTAGCCCAATCTAATAGAATAGTAGGAATTTGTTTTGTTTTTTATGACGTTCGGCGTTAGAAAGATTTTGACTATGTTAATTTTTTTTTTATTTTGTCAGATATTGATGTTTCACTACTTCCACGCCCTTCACCTTCTTTTTTACTTCTCCCACACTTTCTTCTTCATTATCCTCATCATCAGCTTCTTTGACATCAACTTCTTCACCTTATTCATCTTCTTCATCTTCTACCTATTATTTTTTTTGTTACATTGTTCATATTCTTTTTATTTTACTATTATCTTCTTCATATTCAACTTCTTCATCATATTCTTATTTGTGACAGGCATTCCCGTAGTTGTTATCTATAAAAGTTTGAAGATTACACCTTCCGTTCTGCCTGTCACAAAACAGTTACATTTGTCCGCGTTCAGTTTGGCCTGCAGCATCAGGCTTTATCCAGGGGCACCACGAGGAGGAACGGACTCACCCCCATACACTGCTTAGTCTTCTTCTGCTTATAATTTAGATAATATCTTTTGCACTGATATTGTCGGGGTCGTAACGACAATATACCCTCATTCACCAGTCATTCCAAATTAAACTATAAGCATGTGGTACCGGGTAAGAATGAGTCAGACAGGTAGCTGGTTCAATCTCAGTGCATGCTCGTGTGACTATATGTGTCAGCCACGGTCACAGCAACTGGCTTTATTCTAAAATACACAATACTATATTGAGTGTTAGGGGAAGGCGTGCATTAGGCGGGGTTTAAGCCAGCATTCAGTCTTTCTGATTTGTTCTGACGTCTCCCGGTGGATTCCTCCTCTTCTTTACATTTCCAAGTTTCGATTTCAGAAGAAATGAAACTTAACTCTTTAGACACTGAACCAAAGTGAAAGTGAACACTGGCGGCCATCTTTAAATACAGTTACATTTGCAAGCAGATAGGAAAAACGTATTGTTTTACAGTATAAGATATAAAAGTACAAAAAAGAATATAAGAAAGTATATTTTCACCTTGACAATCCCCCCTAAACACTAAGTTTTTCCCTTAAAGGGAACCTGTCACCTGAATTTGGCGGGACCAGTTTTGGGTCATATGGGCGGGGTTTTCTGGTGTTTGATTCACCCTTTCCTTACCCGCTGGCTGCATGCTGGCCGCAATATTGGATTGAAGTTCATTCTCTGTCCTCCGGAGTACACGCCTGCGCAAGGCAATATTACCTTGCGCTGGCGTGTACTCCGGAGGACAGAGAATGAACTTCAAGCCAATATTGCGGCCAGCATGCAGCCAGCGGGTAAGGAAAGGGTGAATCAAACACCAGAAAACCCCGCCCATATGACCCAAAACTGGTCCCGCCAAATTCAGGTGACAGGTTCCCTTTAAAGAAAGATCCTTCGAGACTGTCCATGTGATGGGAAAAGGGGAGGTGGATTTCTTCATCCAGACACCTCAGAAACTCTCCCCTAGCGAGAGGCCTCCAGACAGCTGAACCCTTCACTAACCTCACATGGAGTTCTCCCACTGTCCCTAAACTAAATCTCTTAGCGTCATCTGAGAATGGGGGGTTTTGTCTACTCTCTTGAGAAGAATATACTTAGGGATCTCCCCTGGATCAGTACCATTGTACTCTGGTGGGTCTACTTCTTGATTGAGGAAGGTGGCAATCGGAGTTGCCTTGGCAATAACCTTTTTATACAAGGGAATAACACAACAGAGAATTATTGATTCAATTATAAGGAGGGCAATCAGTACTGGACAAGCTTATTGAAGGAATCCCTTGATCCCACCTAACCAACTGGAGAAGAAAGATGTGTCTGCTCCAGCATACATGACACGTCGTCTTATTGTCCTAATTTGTTCAACTTCTTTAGAAACCTTCAGGTCTTTTGGATCTACATTTCGCCATTCAGGTCTGGCTGTCTATATTTCGTCTCGTAAGTCTTTGGTCATACCGTCAATGAATGTATTCACCAATACTCTAACATCATGTGGGTTTATGGGACTGTACTCCATGTCTTCCCATTTCGGCTGTAACCGTCCAAAGTATAGCTCTACACTCTCTCCTTTGTCACATCTGTAGAAAATCTTAATTTGCGTCCTAACACGTCACCTGTTTTTGTGCTCACTAACTACCTAGGCCTGCCTAGGTGCACTTATACGTCCATCATATGATCATTATTTGTCTGTAGAATGAGAAAGGTTGGTTCTCAGGGTCAGCCAATTGTTTTTGCATAGCTAGCTAGTCAGTGGGCCTCCAGGGATAATACTCCTGTATCTGTCTTACCCTACCTGATGTGGTTGGTTCTCTGGTGGTGGGGAGTGACATGACATGCTGGTCTACAGCTCCTTCCCAAAAGGATTACTGTCAGCCTACTCCCAAAAGTTAATGTCCCCACTATCCACCAACCACAATCCTGTGTCAGCTTCTTATGTCACTACATGTGATCTTGTCTGGACAGGATTCAGTGTAATTCTATTAGGTCGGGTTGCAGCACGGGTCATACAAGCGTTAGGGCCCAAATCCTCAACTATATCCTGAAAGGCATCACAGCTAAAATTGACAAATCTTTGTTCTCTGTAATATATATATAATTGATCCATTCAACATTTTTATTAATCTGCACCTGTGGGATTATAGAAGCAATGCCGGCATAAATCTGGTTCTGGGCTTTAAACTGGTCAGGCACCCCCCTTGGCACTCCAATGGCATCAATATATATCAGTGGATCTTCTTCATAACTCATGTGGAGCTGATCAAGGCTTCTCCTCTTTCTGGTAGGTTCATCAGGTGCCTCTGGATCCCAAAGTAAAATCTTGAACTGCATAGCTAGTTTAACAAGGGTGCATTGGCCTATCCAGGCATTAGGCAACCTAGGACGGAGCTTACCATCTCCACATAACCAATAAATGTCGTACATATATTGTGTATGTTTAATTAGCAAATCAGTATCTAGAGAACTGTTCTCCCTGCAGAAACCCGTCCCGAAGATCCCTACTGGTGTACCTGTGGTGTCGTGGGAATTATAGCAGGTGTAATTGTCAGCTAATACGGTTACTTCTCCTGGGACCTTTAGTCTAGGTTTCTCATGAATTATTGGGACATAATCTGGGCAATCAGTGGGCTTCAAACCTTTCAACAGATTCATGACACAGGCAGTGGTGTTGTCATCAGGGAAAAGCAATGCATGTGTGTAGAGATGTGTATTCGCAGCAGCACAAGCAATACATCCTACAGAGATATTCTGGACTCTTACATTGTATCTCACCCATTCTAACCATAGGTTTTTTTCTTGGGGCTGTTTGGGTTTCTATGGAGAAAACTTCTTGCCAACTGAGACCTGGAATGGGGGTTACTTCATTAACTACATTTTGCAAACGCTCACCTGGGCCTACTTTAGCTGTACTGGTAACAGGGGTCATGGTTGGTCTAAAGCTAATATCCTGGAGCTGTATATGGCCTAAATTCCCATAGTATCCACTACTAAATACATAATTATAATGCCTTCCCAGTACATACGTCTGCAGATCAGCAGATTGGGGGCTTTCAAGATTTAGGAGGAGGGGGTGACAACTTCTACCCCATTTACAGCCCCTAAGTGGTTGCAGAAGGGCTGTTAGATGCATTCTCTCACAAAGACTCCTACCCGTCCTATCCTTAGAGAACATGGCTTCGCTAGGTTTATATCCCCAATCATCTCCCGTATTCCAGGCAGCATCTGACCAATAATAACAATTATTGTTGTCATTTCTGGTAACACACATATAAAACTAGATGATTCCCTCTACCACCCGTTGAGTCTCAGGGCACTTGACTACATCACAGAAATCAAATCGCCAGATATTCACCGGGGCTGTCAGGTTTACCCAGAGAATAGTGGGACCAGGATTCTTATTTACAATAGGGGCCGAAGAGGTAGGGGCGAGGATGGCCCCCATTTCCAGGATCAAAAACAACAGCTACATTTCCCTTCAGTCACTTCTGTGACTAAACACTGGTTCGGTCTCTTTTACAGTGTGAGGTGTGGATCCAGGTGCTCTTTCCTTCAAGTTTTACTGCAGTGGGGGGTGACCAGGATCACCGTGTGAGGTCCTTCAAATCTTGTCTGGAGACAATTTCTGCGCACAAACTTTTTCACATACACCAGGTCTCCTGGCACAAAGGGATGGTGTCCAGGAACCTTGTCTGGGTCTGGAAGAGAACTGAAGACAGTTAAATGCACTTTGGCAAGGTGTCCATGTAAGGCCTGCACATAGCTAGTCAAGTCCTGGTACTTGAGCTGCAACTGTTGTGGAAAGAAACATTCAAGATTGGGGCTCCTGCCAAACAGAATCTCATACGGTGACAGTCCTATCTTCCTGTTTGGGGTATATCTTACTGAAAACAAAGCTAGAGGAAGGCATTCTGTCCATGGTTTACCAGTCTCTGCCATTGCCTTCTGGATTTTAAGCTTAAGAGTTCCATTTAGTCTCTCCACTCTTCCACTGCTCTGTGGATGGTATGGACTATGCAATGTTTGACTTACCCCCAGTGCTGCCATTACCTCTGACATGATCTCTCCAGTAAAATGGGAACTCCGATCGCTTTCAATGACTTCAGGAACTCCATACCTGCATATGATCTCAGCCATCAGTTTCTTCGCCGTAGTCTTAGCCGTAGCTTTGGCAACTGGGTAGGCTTCTGGCCAACCTGAAAATAAATCAATGCAGACCAACACATACTCATACGTCCCTACCCTAGGCAACTGAATATAATCAATCTGCAGTCTCTGGAATGGGTAAAGGGGCCGGGGAGTGTGTTTGGATGGAGTTTTCACTGTCCCACCCTGATTATGTGTGGCACATATCATGCAGCTCTGTACCTGCCTTTCTGCGCAGGTGGAAAACCCCGGGGGCAATCCATTGTCTCTGTAGGGTGTCACACATGGCCGTCTTCGAGTGGTGCACATTCCCGTGCAGAACCTGTGCCATCATTGGGTACAGTACCTGTGGTAGGCAGACCTTTTCACCCCTCCCCCATAGTCCAGTGACGGTATCAGAGCAAGCCCTTATCTTTTGCCACCTATTTTTTTTTCTCCTCCTTACTTGCCTGTTCTTGTAACCGGGCTAAGATGTCTTTCAACACAAGTGGAGATGGTGGGGTGTCTAGGTGATGTACTCTAGAGGCTACAGGAGTGCTTGCTGCTTTCTTGGCAGCCTGGTCTGCCAGTGCGTTACCCTTTGTCCGTCCATCAGTGCCTTTGGTATGTGCCTTTACCTTTATAATGCCTGCTTGGGTGGGAAGCTGTAGTGCGTTCATAAGTTGCTGGACTGCCTCAGCATGTTTAATGGGGTGGCCATTTGCTGTCAGGAAAGCCCTGGCTCTCCTGATAGGCCCATAATCGTGTGCAATGCCAAAAGCATACCTGGAATCAGTGTAGATATTTACAGTCTTACCTTCTGCTAGTTTGCACGCTTCTGTGAGCGCCTTGAGCTCTGGTTCTTGTGCAGACATATGAGCGGGCATTGACTCTACCTTGATTACCTCATGTTCTAAGACCACAGCATATCTGGTACAGAAGCGTCCTTGGTGGTCTTGGTGATGGGATCCATCTACAAAAAGCTCAAAATCAGCATTAGAATGGGCACACTAGAGACAGTAAGGAGACCAGCCGTTTCCTGAGACATCAATTCTAGACAATCATGTGGTTTGGAAACCTAATCTTGTTCCTCTGGATCCATTCTAGAAAAAGAGTATCCTTGCTCATGTCACCTATTCCTCCCCCCTTTGGATCCATAGGAACTAGGAGAAGAGTAGCGGGGTTTAGGACAGTGCACCTTTTCAGAGTCACATTAGTAGGCATGAGAATAGCACACTGAAGTCGCAGCTGTCCAGCCATGGACATGTGGCCAGATTGTACCTGATTAAGGATACTATATACATCGTGTGGGGTGTGGACCATCAGTGGGTAATCCAAAACAATCTCTGAAGATTTGTGTAGCAACAGCTGGACAGACAACACAGCCCAAACACAGGAGGAACTTCCTCTTGCCACCGTATCCAGGCGGCCGCTGTAAGAAGCGACAGGTCTCTGTTTGTCTCCATGAAGCTGAGTCAGCACACCTGTAGCATGTCCTGCATAGGTGAGCTCTGTCTGCAAGGCAGTCTGCAATACTGTACGGCAGTGCTCGGGTGTCTTGTAATCATATACGGGGCCTGCGGCGTGTAACACCATATCACAGGGCAAATTCCCTCTTTGGGTGGACATAGCGTCTCCTGGATGCAAGGGGCCATAAGCGGCAAGGTAGGCCTGACACTCTTGGGCTATGGCTGGGCCTCCCTTTTTAGCTATCTGTTGGGCCAAACCACCTCTATGTGACAAGGTAAAGTTAGCTGGGTTTACTATGGCTCCTACCTGGTGGGTAATTATGTCCCCACTATCCCTACTGAGAAAAGAACCTGGGAGCCCTGAGGTGTGATGTAGCAACGTGAATGACAGGGAACCAAACTTCAGATTCCTGGAAAATCTGGCCTTGTAAGTGTGAAGGTTTCACGGGAAGAGGAGATGTAGGGGCCTTTCCGGGCTGGGGGGTCTGCCATTTACACCGATTAAAACAAGCTCTTGGTCTGAAAATTGACATAACGAAGCTGGGAGGGAGTGAGATTCCCATACAGGGTTAAACGCGTATTGGAGTGTGAAGCTGGACTTGTGTGTGAAGTGGGGGGAGGGCAGAGGCTGAACTCTGTTACATAGAGATAAGGAACATAGCTGTGACCTGCAGCTGCAGCGGAGGGGGCCAGTGAGCGGGCTGCTGATTTAACTCCTTTCCTTTCCTGCTGGGCTAAATTCTTTCGAAAACTCTTTACTATTTTCAATGCATCATCCGGAGTGGAAATCTCAATATCGGGTCTACTACAAAAAGGTATGAATGGGCTTTTTGTTACAACGAGAATCCCTGATCTTTAAACACTACCATAAGATGCCCATAGAACTTCTCGGCAGTCCAGGATATATTGGTGCCTTAACTTTAAGAGGCACAGGGCTTACAGTCGGGAGTCGAGGCTTAATTTCATGGGGAGGGACCATATTATCTAACAAGGAGCCCCCCCCCCCCGTTTATCTTCAATTTGCTATATATCAACCACTCAACTTGATACAGATAATTACCAATCTTTCAATTACTTACAGGTTTTCCTCTAAGACTAGGCACAGGTCTATTTTACTTCCAATTTCATATAGTACTTATTGCTTTAAACATAAATCTCTCAGCGTGTACTAAACCAAGGACAGAGAAAACTTAGAATGCAATACATGGCCCCCCTTTCCTCTGGCCCACAACACCGAAGGGAGAAATTTCAAGCAGGTCGCGCAGGGACTCACTCACCCCCTCCCATCCAGTAACACGGAGATAAGAAAAATCACTGCAATCCTCAGCGCAAGAGGGAGAAGCAAAGCCCAGCTCTATGTCCCCCCCTTTCTCCGGCTCATAGCATAGATAAGGAGGAAAGAAGAAAAATCTCAAAACAGTCACGCAGCGGTTTTCAGACTTAATTTCTACAAAACTTTCCTATGATCCTCCGTGGTCTGGGCGGAGCCCCAAGGACGGCCCGTACACGCACACGGCAGGTTTCCACCCAGGTTGGATTCTGCACAACACAAACAGGACACACCCACGCTTCCAGAGACCTCGTCCCGCCGCCATTATAGGGCGGTGGCTGGGACTGCGTTTTCATCATCAGTGGCACGGCGGCCATTTTACAATCTGTAAGATCACAGTTCAAAGGCATTTTATAACCAAACACGGGTTCCACATTCTCTGATCCTCCCTCTCCATCAACCACTTTTCATCCTTTGTTCTTTAAGCCTCGCGCAACTCGCAGATGAGCTTGCGCTTGTTCTAACAATTCTTTATCTTTCAACATGCCTCGTTTGTTCTCTATGAGGTTATGCCACATAGCCGGCTGCAATCTCCCTGACGAGGGCAATCCTACATGCTTATACAATCTCTCAACATTCCTGACTGCCTTCTTTCCCTCCCGTGACTCTACTATTGCCTTGACTTTCACAGCATCCTCATCTAACTTGTGGGGCACTGACTTCTTCTGCTTTAAGATTCGCAACATGACTCACAGAATTGTTGTGAATTAGACTTTTTGGCTCCCTCTTGTGGTCACTAGTGGTATGACTCTGGGATTGTCTTTTTTCTGTTTGGCACTCACCTGGGTCGTTAGTCCAGGGGTGTCGCTATATTAACTTCCTGGATCCTTAGTCCAGTGCCTGGCATCGTTGTAATCAGATCCTTCTGTTGCTCCTGTCTGCTGGTCCTGGCTCTTGCAAAATTAAGCTAAGTCTTGCTTATTTGTTTTTTGAGTTACTTGCTTTGCTACTATTTTTGTCCAGCTTGTACTAAATGTGATTTCTGACCTTGCTGGAAGCTCTAGGGGGCTGGTATTCTCCCCCCGGCCGTTAGATGGTTCGGGGGTTCTTGAATATCCAGCGTGGATATTTTAATAGGGTTTTTGCTGACCATATAAGTCATCTTGCTGTATTCTGCTATTAGCTAGTGGGCCTCTCTTTGCTAAATACCTAGCTCATTCTTATGTTTGTCTTTTCCTCTTACCTCACCGTTATTATTTGTTGGGGGCTTGTATCCAACTTTTGGGGTCTTTTCTCTGGAGGCAAGAAAGGTCTTTCTTTTCCCTTCTAGGGTTAGTTAGTTCTCCGGCTGGCGCGAGACGTCTAGAACCAACGTAGGCACGTTCCCCGGCTACTTCTATTTGTGGTGCTAGGATTAGATATATGGTCAGCCCAGTTACCACTGCCCTATGAGCTGTTTTTTTGTGTTTGCAGACTTGGTATTGATTCCTGAGACCCTCTGCCATTGGGGTCATAACAGTATGCCAGGCCTAACATTGAATGTTTAATGCATTGCAGAAGTGGGATATAAGAAAGGAAATTCTGAATTTTTTTTTTTTCCTCTCTTCCTCCCCTTTACCTCTGAGTGGCTTGAGCTTGCTGCAGACATGAATGTCCAGACCTTGATTACAAGTGTGGACCAGCTTGCTGCTCGTGTGCAAAGCATACAAGATTTTGTTACCAGTAGTCCTATGTCTGAACCTAAAATACCTATTCCTGAATTGTTTTCTGGAGACCGATTTAAGCTTAGGAATTTCAGGGATAATTGTAAATTGTTTCTATCTCTGAGACCCCGTTCATCTGGAGACTCAGTTCAGCAAGTTAAAATTGTTATCTCTTTTTTACGGGGCGACCCTCAGGATTGGGCCTTCTCGTTAGCGCCAGGAGATCCGGCATTGGCAAATATTGATGCGTTTTTTCTGGCGCTCGGATTGCTTTACGAGGAACCCAATCTTGAGGTTCAGGCAGAAAAAGCCTTGCTGGCTATTTCTCAGGGCCAGGATGAAGCTGAAGTGTATTGCCAAAAATTTCGGAAATGGTCCGTGCTTACTCAGTGGAATGAGTGTGCTCTGGCCGCAAACTTCAGAAATGGCCTTTCTGAAGCCATTAAGAATGTGATGGTGGGTTTCTCCATTCCTACAAGTCTGAATGATTCCATGGCGCTGGCTATTCAAATTGACCGGCGTTTGCGGGAGCGCAAAACCGCTAATCCTCTGGTGGTGTTGTCTAAACAAACACCTGATTTGATGCAATGTGATAGAATTCAGACCAGAAATGAGCGGAAAAATCATAGACGTCAGAATGGGTTGTGTTTTTACTGTGGTGATTCTACACATGTTATATCAGCATGCTCTAAACGCCTAACAAGGGTTGTTAGTCCTGTCGCCATTTGTAATTTGCAACCTAAATTTATTTTGTCTGTGACTTTAATTTGCTCATTGTCCTCTTACCCTGTTATGGCGTTTGTGGATTCAGGTGCTGCCCTGAGTCTTATGGATCTGTCATTTGCCAAGCGCTGTGGTTTTGTTCTTGAGCCGTTGGTTAATCCTATCCCTCTGAGGGGTATTGATGCTACGCCATTGGCGGAAAATAAACCGCAGTTTTGGACACAGGTAACCATGTGCATGACTCCTGAACATCGGGAGGTGATTCGTTTTCTTGTTCTGCATAAAATGCATGATTTGGTCGTTTTGGGTTTGCCATGGTTACAGACTCATAATCCAGTCTTGGATTGGAAGGCAATGTCTGTGTCAAGTTGGGGCTGTCAGGGTATTCATGGTGATTCCCCGCCGGTGTCTATTGCTTCCTCTACTCCTTCGGAAGTTCCTGAGTATTTGTCTGATTATCAGGATGTGTTCAGCGAGTCCAGGTCCAGTGTTCTGCCTCCTCATAGGGACTGTGACTGTGCCATAGATTTGATTCCAGGTAGCAAATTTCCTAAGGGAAGACTATTTAATCTGTCTGTACCTGAGCATACCGCAATGCGTTCGTATATCAAGGAATCTCTGGAGAAGGGGCATATCCGTCCTTCCTCTTCCCCTCTTGGTGCGGGATTCTTCTTTGTGGCCAAGAAGGACGGATCTTTGAGACCTTGTATTGACTATCGGCTTTTGAATAAAATCACTATTAAATTTCATTATCCTTTGCCTCTGTTGTCAGACTTGTTTGCCCGAATTAAGGGTGCCAAGTGGTTCACCAAGATAGGTCTTCGTGGTGCGTACAACCTTGTGCGCATTAAGCGAGGAGATGAATGGAAAACCGCGTTTAATACGCCCGAAGGTCATTTTGAGTACTTGGTGATGCCTTTTGGGCTCTCTAATGCTCCTTCAGTGTTTCAGTCCTTTATGCATGATATTTTCCAGAAGTATCTGGATAAATTTATGATCGTTTATCTGGATGATATTCTGTTTTTTTCTGATGACTGGGACTCGCATGTGGAGCAGGTCAGGATGGTGTTTCAGGTTTTGCGTGAGAATGCTTTATTTGTTAAGGGCTCAAAGTGTCTCTTTGGAGTACAGAAGGTTCCCTTTTTGGGGTTTATTTTTTCCCCTTCTGCGGTGGAGATGGACCAATCAAGGTCCGTGCTATTCATGATTGGACTCAACCCACGTCAGTTAAGAGTCTTCAGAAGTTCTTGGGTTTTGCTAACTTCTACCGTCGTTTTATTGCTAATTTTTCTAGCATTGCTAAACCTTTGACGGATATGACCAAGAAAGGTTCTGATGTTGCTAACTGGGCTCCTGCAGCCGTGGAGGCTTTCCAGGAGTTGAAGCGCCGGTTTACTTCGGCGCCTGTTTTGTGCCAGCCTGATGTCTCACTTCCCTTTCAGGTTGAAGTGGATGCTTCTGAGATTGGGGCAGGGGCCGTTTTGTCGCAGAGAGGCCCTGGTTGCTCTGTGATGAGACCTTGTGCCTTTTTCTCGAGGAAGTTTTCACCTGCTGAGCGGAATTATGATGTTGGCTATCGGGAGTTGTTGGCCATGAAGTGGGCATTTGAGGTGTGGCGTCATTGGCTCGAGGGTGCTAAGCATCGTGTGGTGGTCTTGACTGATCACAAAAATTTGATGTATCTCGAGTCTGCTAAACGCCTGAATCCTAGACAGGCCCGCTGGTCATTGTTTTTCTCCCGTTTTGACTTTGTGGTCTCGTATTTACCAGGTTCGAAGAATGTGAAGGCTGATGCTCTTTCAAGGAGCTTTGTGCCTGACTCTCCGGGAGTCGCAGAACCAGTTGGTATTCTTAAAGAGGGAGTTATCTTGTCAGCCATTTCTCCGGATTTGCGACGTGTGTTGCAGAGATTTCAGGCTGGTAGACCTGACTCTTGTCCACCTGACAGACTGTTTGTTCTTGATAAGTGGACCAGCAGAGTCATTTTCGAGGTTCATTCCTCGGTGTTGGCAGGGCATCCGGGAATTTTTGGCACCAGAGATCTGGTGGCTAGGTCCTTTTGGTGGCCTTCCTTGTCACGGGATGTGCGGTCGTTTGTGCAGTCCTGTGGGACTTGTGCTCGAGCTAAGCCTTGCTGTTCGCGTGCCAGCGGGTTGCTCTTGCCCTTGCCTGTCCCGAAGAGGCCTTGGACACACATTTCCATGGATTTCATTTCAGATCTCCCGGTGTCTCAGGGCATGTCTGTCATCTGGGTGGTATGTGATCGCTTTTCTAAGATGGTCCATTTGGTACCTTTGCCTAAGCTGCCTTCCTCTTCCGATCTGGTTCCTGTGTTCTTTCAGAATGTGGTTCGTTTACACGGCATTCCTGAGAATATTGTGTCTGACAGAGGATCCCAGTTTGTTTCCAGGTTCTGGCGATCCTTTTGTGCTAGGATGGGCATTGAGTTGTCGTTTTCGTCTGCCTTTCATCCTCAGACTAATGGACAAACGGAGCGAACTAATCAGACTCTGGAGGCTTATTTGAGGTGTTTTGTTTCTGCGGATCAGGATGATTGGGTGACCTTCTTGCCGTTGGCTGAGTTTGCCCTTAATAGTGTTGAGCATTCCGATACTGCAAGTATCGGGTATCGGCCGATACTTGCTGTATCGGAATTCCGATACCGAGATCCGATACTTTTGTGGTATCGGGTATCGGGTATCGAAACAACATTAATGTAATAATGTGTAAAAGAGAGAATTAAAATAAAAAATATTGCTATACTCACCTCTCCGACGCAGCCCGGACCTCAGCGAGGGAACCGGCAGCGTTGTTTGTTTAAAATTCGCGCGTTTACTTGGTTACGTGAAGTCCCGGCTTGTGATTGGTCGCGGCGGCCATGTTGCCGGGACGCGGACCAATCACAGCAAGCCGTGACGTAATTTCAGGTCCTTGCAGGATTTTAAAATTACGTTCCGGCGTTGTGATTGGGCGCGTCGTGGTCACATGGGCGACGTAACCAATCACAAGCCGGGACGTCACGGGAGGCTGGACACGCGCACATTTTAAAATGCGCGCGTGTCCAGCCTCCCGTGACGTCCCGGCTTGTGATTGGTCGCGGCGGCCATGTTGCCGGGATGCGGACCAATCACAACGCCGGAACGTAATTTTAAAATCCTGCAGGACCTGAAATTACGTCACGGCTTGCTGTGATTGGTCCGCGTCCCGGCAACATGGCCGCCGCGACCAATCACAAGCCGTGACGTCACGGGAGGCTGGACACGCGCACATTTTAAAATGCGCGCGTCCAGCCTCCCGGCTTGTGATTGGTTGACCGCGATGCAACCAATCACAAGCCGGGACGTCACGGGAGGCTGGACAAGCGCGCATTTTAAAATGCGCGCGTCCAGCCTCCCGGCTTGTGATTGGTTGACCGCGATGCAACCAATCACAAGCCGTGACGTCACGGGAGGCTGGACAAGCGCGCATTTTAAAATACGCGCGTGTCCAGCCTCCCGTGACGTCACGGCTTGTGATTGGTTGCGTCGCCCATGTGACTGCGGCGCAACCAATCACAACGCCGGGACGTAATTTTAAAATCCTGCAGGACCTGAAATTACGTCACGGCTTGCTGTGATTGGTCCGCGTCCCGGCAACATGGCCGCCGCGACCAATCACAAGCCGGGACTTCACGTAACCAAGTAAACGCGCGAATTTTAAACAAAGAACGCTGCCGCTTCCCTCGGTAAGGTGCAGGCTGCGTCGGAGAGGTGAGTATAGCAATATTTTTTATTTTAATTCTTTCTTTTACACATTAATATGGTTCCCAGGGCCTGAAGGAGAGTTTCCTCTCCTTCAGACCCTGGGAACCATCAGGAATACCGTCCGATACTTGAGTCCCATTGACTTGTATGGGTATCGGGTATCGGTATCGGATTGGATCCGATACTTTGCCGGTATCGGCCGATACTTTCCGATACCGATACTTTCAAGTATCGGACGGTATCGCTCAACACTAGCCCTTAATAATCGGGCTAGTTCCGCTACATTGGTTTCGCCATTTTTCTGCAACTCTGGTTTCCATCCTCGTTTTTCCTCGGGACATGTGGAGCCTTCTGACTGTCCTGGGGTAGATTCTGTGGTGGATAGGTTGCAGCAGATCTGGAATCATGTGGTGGACAACTTAAAGTTGTCACAAGAGAAGGCTCAGCGTTTTGCCAACCGCCGCCGCGGTGTGGGTCCCCGACTTCGTGTTGGGGATTTGGTATGGTTGTCTTCTCGATTTGTTCCTATGAAGGTCTCCTCTCCTAAATTTAAGCCTCGCTTCATCGGTCCTTACAAGATATTGGAAATCCTTAATCCTGTGTCCTTTCGCTTGGATCTTCCTGTGTCGTTTGCCATTCACAACGTGTTCCATAGGTCTTTGTTGCGGCGGTACGTTGTACCTGTGGTTCCTTCTGTTGAGCCTCCTGCTCCGGTGTTGGTTGAGGGCGAGTTGGAGTACGTGGTGGAGAAGATCTTGGATTCTCGTCTCTCCAGGCGGAGGCTTCAGTATCTGGTCAAGTGGAAGGGCTATGGTCAGGAGGATAATTCCTGGGTGGTTGCCTCTGATGTGCATGCGGCCGATTTAGTTCGTGCCTTTCATCCTGATCGCCCTGGTGGTCTTGGTGAGGGTTCGGTGACCCCTCCTTAAGTGGGGGGTACTGTTGTGAATTAGACTTTTTGGCTCCCTCTTGTGGTCACTAGTGGTATGACTCTGGGATTGTCTTTTTTCTGTTTGGCACTCACCTGGGTCGTTAGTCCAGGGGTGTCGCTATATTAACTTCCTGGATCCTTAGTCCAGTGCCTGGCATCGTTGTAATCAGATCCTTCTGTTGATCCTGTCTGCTGGTCCTGGCTCTTGCAAAATTAGGCTAAGTCTTGCTTATTTGTTTTTTGAGTTACTTGCTTTGCTACTATTTTTGTCCAGCTTGTACTAAATGTGATTTCTGACCTTGCTGGAAGCTCTAGGGGGCTGGTGTTCTCCCCCCGGCCGTTAGACGGTTCGGGGGTTCTTGAATATCCAGCGTGGATATTTTAATAGGGTTTTTGCTGACCATATAAGTCATCTTGCTGTATTCTGCTATTAGCTAGTGGGCCTCTCTTTGCTAAATACCTAGCTCATTCTTATGTTTGTCTTTTCCTCTTACCTCACCGTTATTATTTGTTGGGGGCTTGTATCCAACTTTTGGGGTCTTTTCTCTGGAGGCAAGAAAGGTCTTTCTTTTCCCTTCTAGGGTTAGTTCTCCGGCTGGCGCGAGACGTCTAGAACCAACATAGGCACGTTCCCCGGCTACTTCTATTTGTGGTGCTAGGATTAGATATATGGTCAGCCCAGTTACCACTGCCCTATGAGCTGGTTTTTTGTGTTTGCAGACTTGGTATTGATTCCTGAGACCCTCTGCCATTGGAGTCATAACACAGAATACTATGGTTTTCTGCAGTAAACCACTAACAGCGATATCAACACTGGTGTTCTACAATACGGAATCTCGCTCAACGTATTAGAAAAAGAGCCTCGCGCTCAATATTTTCTGTCCCTAACCTGAACACCAGTGATTAACAGACTATCCTGCCACGATATTCTAAACAGTTGGGAGGCGGTCTCCTAGTGAGAGCCCTCCACAGAAATACAGGTGGTCCCTTCTCGGGACGTCTTAATTACCTAGCTGGTACAATATCACAGAGGCTGCGTCTCCTATCCCTTCCTCTAAGCCGCCCCACAATCTACAACTTGCCCAATTTATCACTCCACTTCACTACTAGACAATAGTCATGGGTAGGGTGGTTGAACGGAGTACAATGACCGGTGGAGGAGGTGTGGTGTACACGAGGACGCGCCGGATGCGACGTCTCTCAGTTGCTGGTTCAAAGCGTGGCACAGGATCACGTTCGTTCTCACCACTCGACCGGTCACCTCCCGGACCCAAGGAGACCACAGACAAACCAATAACGGCTGAGACACTAGCAAGTGTGACACATACAGTGTATATGATCACCACTTACCGTGTTCGGAGGGTGATCAGTCCTCGAGGTCAGCCACTACGGGTATCATCCACAGACATCCAGGCATGGGTCCAGAGGGTCTCGGATCGCTGGCCACGCCCCACGTTGGGCGCCAAATTGTCGGGGTCGTAACGACAATATACCCTCATTCACCAGTCATTCCAAATTAAACTATAAGCATGTGGTACCGGGTAAGAATGAGTCAGACAGGTAGCTGGTTCAATCTCAGTGCATGCTCGTGTGACTATATGTGTCAGCCACGGTCACAGCAACTGGCTTTATTCTAAAATACACAATACTTTATTGAGTGTTAGGGGAAGGCGTGCATTAGGCGGGGTTTAAGCCAGCATTCAGTCTTTCTGATTTGTTCTGACGTCTCCCGGTGGATTCCTCCTCTTCTTTACATTTCCAAGTTTCGATTTCAGAAGAAATGAAACTTAACTCTTTAGACACTGAACCAAAGTGAAAGTGAACACTGGCGGCCATCTTTAAATACAGTTACATTTGCAAGCAGATAGGAAAAACTTATTGTTTTACAGTATAAGATATAAAAGTACAAAAAGTATATAAGAAATTATATTTTCACCTTGACAATATTTAGTCTTATGCTTAATGTTCTTCTGCTCTTTGTTCTGCAGCCTCTTGTTCTTCTGCTTCTCGGTCTTCCAGGTCGTCGTCGTCTCCAGGGTCGTCGTCTCCGGGGTCGTCGTCATCTCAGTGGTTGTCGTCTCTGGTGTCGTCGTCATCTTAGGGGTGGTCTTCCGGGTCGTAGTCTTTAGGGTCTTGAACTTGGAAATGTAGCAGAAGGTACAAGAAGGCTGAGAAAATGCCGAGAAACAGCTGATGGAACTGGAACTCGGATGGCTACCCGAAGGTCCAAGAGCCAATGGAACTACCGAGGACCAGCTGACGTTACTGGAACCCGGTTACTAAGCAGGAGGTACCCGTGCCTGAAAGCACTACCAAGGACCACCTGACGTTGGTGGAACTCGGATACCCAGAGGGAGGCACCTAAGCCAAAGGCTCTGCCCGGAACCAGCTGACGGTACTGGAACCAGGATGGGGAGCAGAAGGTACAAGAGCAAAAGACACTGCCGAGAACCAGCTGACGGTACTGGAACCCGGATGGGTAGCTGAAGGTCCAAGAGCCAATGGAACTACCGAGGACCAGCTGACGTTACTGGAACCCGGTTACTAAGCAGGAGGTACCTGTGCTGAAAGCACTACCAAGGACCACCTGACGTTGGTGGAACTCAGATACCCAGAGGGAGGCACCTAAGCCAAAGGCTCTGCACGGAACCAGCTGACGGTACTGGAACCAGGATGGGGACCTATTCAAGCTTGTCTTCCTAGAGCCCCAACTAGCGGTGTTGGAGCAAAGGGTCAGCAGGGGGAGCAGAGTGTAGGCCGAAGCCTGCACTGGAGGCATTTGTAGGTCTGTTGTGTCTGCGTGGCTGTTGCAGGACACGTTGCCGGCTACACAGCAGGGGAACAGCTGGCGGTGCTGAACCGCACTGACACATTGGCTGGTGTTTTTCTCTGTGCAGCTAGCAGTACCGGGCCCCAACTGGCGGTGTTAGAGCCCAGGGTCAGCAGGAGGAGAGGGAGCAGAGTGTAGGCCGAAGCCTGCACTGGCGGCAGCTTTGTGTCTGCGTGGCTGTTGCAGGACACGATGCCGGCTACACAGCAGGGGAACAGCTGGCGGTGCTGAACCCCACTGAAACATTGGCTGGTGTTTTTCTCTGTGCAGCTAGCAGTACCGGGCCCCAACTGGCGGTGTTAGAGCCCAGGGTCAGCAGGAGGAGAGGGAGCAGAGTGTAGGCCAAAGCCTAATTGAACCAATTTTAAAGGTAACCTTTAACCCCCCCTCAGGTGTTACAAACTAGGTGTTATGCAGCAGTAGTGCTGCACAAGTCAAAGGTTGCTCTTTTAATTTTGTTCCTTGCACAAGCTGAATGAAACACGTACAACATTTTGGCCCTTATACAGTCAATCTGTCTTGGAGGCGGGAGTTCCCTTTGTAATGAGACGCAGCACAGCTGGCAAAAATACCAACTTGGTGCTTGGCGCGGCCTCCTGAGCATCGCATTTTGCTGTACAGGAGTCTGCGTTGTTGCGTTATCCCTTGGCCATGCGCTGCCCGTCTTCTGACATCATTTCATGTCGGCTGGTGCGGTTCGCGATGCCCATGAATCCCAGCCCCGCAGTGTCTTTACAGTGTTTCACACTGCGGGGCTGGGATTCATGGTCCGGCGCAGTACATATGTTCGCCTCTCGCTCGTGTCCTTACACCTGCTACAGACTGTGCGGCGTCAGCTGATCCCTTATCGCATGCCACGGCCATGAAGCCGCACAGTCTGAAGAAGGCGGAAGGAGCTGAGTGACAGCCTGGCGCAGATATGCACTGCTCATGCCCGTCAATCACACCCTCGCAGTCAAAATAAATAAGACACCGAGGGGCGTTGTGTCGGGCAGGGCGGCCGTAGAGGCGCAGCCAGCCAAACAATGATGTCAGAAGAAGGGCTGTGCTACCAAGGGGGTTGTTGCGTGTCATTACAAAGTAAAGTCACACCTCAGGGACGTTTTAATGGTCTCAGGGGACACATTGTAGACGTGTTCTGTTCCACGAGTGCAAGGAGAATAAGTTTATGAGCCACCTTGCACACATGCAGCATTACTGCTGTACAAGGTGGCTGTAAAACATACAAACACCTGGGGGAGGGGGGACAGGTTCCCTTCAATTTCAGTTCTTGTGTCTGCGTGGCTGTTGCAGGACACGTTGCCGGCTACACAGCAGGGGAACAGCTGGCGGTGCTGAACCCCACTGACACATTGGCTGGTGTTTTTCTCTGTGCAGCTAGCAGTACCGGGCCCCAACTGGCGGTGTTAGAGCCCAGGGTCAGCAGGAGGAGAGGGAGCAGAGTGTAGGCCGAAGCCTGCACTGGCGGCAGCTTTGTGTCTGCATGGCTGTTGCAGGACACGATGCCGGCTACACAGCAGGGGAACAGCTGGCGGTGCTGAACCCCACTGACACATTGGCTGGTGTTTTTCTCTGTGCAGCTAGCAGTACCGGGCCCCAACTGGCGGTGTTAGAGCCCAGGGTCAGCAGGAGGAGAGGGAGCAGAGTGTAGGCCAAGGCCTAATTGAACCAATTTTAAAGGTAACCTTTAACCCCCCCTCAGGTGTTAGAAACTAGAAGAGCCACGCCTTATGCAGCAGTAGTGCTGCACAAGTCAAAGGTTGCTCTTTTAATTTTGTTCCTTGCACAAGCTGCATGAAACACGTACAACATTTTGGCCCTTATACAGTCAATCTGTCTTGGAGGCGGGAGTTCCCTTTGTAATGAGACGCAGCACAGCTGGCAAAAATACCAACTTGGTGCTTGGCGCGGCCTCCTGAGCATCGCATTTTGCTGTTTTGCTGTACAGGAGTCTGCGTTGTTGCGTTATCCCTTGGCCATGCGCTGCCCGTCTTCTGACATCATTTCATGTCGGCTGGTGCGGTTCGCGATGCCCATGAATCCCAGCCCCGCAGTGTCTTTACAGTGTTTCACACTGCGGGGCTGGGATTCATGGCCTGGCGCAGTACATATGTTCGCCTCTCGCTCGTGTCCTTACACCTGCTACAGACTGTGCGGCGTCAGCTGATCCCTTATGGCATGCCACGGCCATGAAGCCGCACAGTCTGAAGAAGGCGGAAGGAGCTGAGTGACAGCCTGGCGAAGATATGCACTGCTCATGCCCGTCAATCACACCCTCGCAGTCAAAATAAATAAGACACCGAGGGGCGTTGTGTCGGGCAGGGCGGCCGCAGAGGCGCAGCCAGCCAAACAATGATGTCAGAAGAAGGGCTGTGCTACCAAGGGGGTTGTTGCGTGTCATTACAAAATAAAGTCACACCTCAGGGACGTTTTAATGGTCTCAGGGGACACATTGTAGACGTGTTCTGTTCCACGTGTGCAAGGAGAATAAGTTTATGAGCCACCTTGCACACATGCAGCATTACTGCTGTACAAGGTGGCTGTAAAACATACAAACACCTGGGGGAGGGGGGACAGGTTCCCTTCAATTTCAGTTCTTGTGTCTGCGTGGCTGTTGCAGGACACGTTGCCGGCTACACAGCAGGGGAACAGCTGGCGGTGCTGAACCCCACTGACACATTGGCTGGTGTTTTTCTCTGTGCAGCTAGCAGTACCGGGCCCCAACTGGCGGTGTTAGAGCCCAGGGTCAGCAGGAGGAGAGGGAGCAGAGTGTAGGCCGAAGCCTGCACTGGCGGCAGCTTTGTGTCTGCGTGGCTGTTGCAGGACACGATGCCGGCTACACAGCAGGGGAACAGCTGGCGGTGCTGAACCCCACTGACACATTGGCTGGTGTTTTTCTCTGTGCAGCTAGCAGTACCGGGCCCCAACTGGCGGTGTTAGAGCCCAGGGTCAGCAGGAGGAGAGGGAGCAGAGTGTAGGCCGAAGCCTGCACTGGCGGCAGCTTTGTGTCTGCGTGGCTGTTGCAGGACACGATGCCGGCTACACAGCAGGGGAACAGCTGGCGGTGCTGAACCCCACTGACAGAGTGGCGTGTGTTTTGCTCTGTGCAGCCAGCACTTCCAGACAGCAGCTAGCGGTGTTGGAGCCCGGGCTCTGCAGGTGGAGCAGAGTGTAGGCCGAAGCCTAATTGAACCGATTTTAAAGGTAACCTTTAACCCCCCCTTAGGGGTTACAAACTACAAGAGCCACAGCTTGGGCAGCAGTAATGCTGCACAAGTCAAAGGTTGCTCTTTTAATTTTGATCCTTGCACACGCAGAAAGAAACACGTATAACATTTAGGCCCTTAAGCAGTCAAACTGTTTTGGAGGCGTGAGTTCCCTTTGTAATGAGACGCAGCACAGCTGTCAAAAATCCCACCTTGGTGCTGGGCGCGGCATCCTGAGCATCGTTATTTGCTGCACAGGAGTCTGCGCTGTCGTGTTAACCCTTGGCCTTGCGCTGTTAGCGCTGCCCATCTTCTGACATCATTTAATGTTGGCCGGTGCGGTTCGCGATGACCATGAATCCCAGTCCCGCAGTGTCTTTACATTGTTAAAACACTGCAGGGCTGGGAGTCATGGCCTGGCGCAGTACATATGTTCGCCTCTCACACTCGGGTCCTTACACCTGCTTCAGACTGTGCGGCGTCAGCTGGTCCCTTGTCGCATGCCATGGCCATGAAGCCGCACAGTCTGAAGAAGGCCGAAGGAGATGAGTGACAGGTGAACATATGCACTGCTCATGCCCATCAATCACACCCTCGCAGTCAAAATAAATAAGACACCAAGGGGCGTTGTGTCGGGCAGGGCGGCCGCAGAGGCGCAGCCAGCCAAACAATGATGCCAGAAGATGGGCAGCGCTACCAAGGGGGTTGCAGCGTGTAATTACAAAGGAAAGTCACACCTCAGGGACGGTTTAATGGTCACAGAGGACACATTTTAGACGTGTTCAGTTCCACGTGTGCAAGGGGAATAAGTTTCTGAGCCACCTTGCACACATGCAGCATTACTGCTGTACAAGGTGGCTGTGAAACATACAAACGCCTGGGGGAGGGGGGACAAGTTCCCTTCAATTTCAGTTCTTGTGTCTGCGTGGCTGTTGCAGGAAACGATGCCGGCTACACAGCAGGGGAACAGCTGGCGGTGCTGAACCCCACTGACACATTGGCGAGGTGTTTGGCTCTGTGCAGCCAGCACTTCTGGGCCCCAACTGGTGGTGTTAGAGCCCAGGGTCAGCAGAAGGAGTAGAGGGAGCGGAGTGTAGGCCGAAGCCTGCACTGGCGGCAGCTTTAGGTCTGTTGTGTCTGCGTGGCTGTTGCAGGACACGTTGCCGGCTACACAGCAGGGGTACAGCTGGCGTTGCTGAACCCCACTGACACATTGGCTGGTGTTTTTCTCTGTGCAGCTAGCACATCTGGGCGCCAACTAGCGGTGTTAGAGCCCAGGGTCAGCAGGAGGAGCATAGTGTAGGCCGAAGCCTGCACTGGAGCAAGTTGAAAGGGAACCTTTAAACCCCCCCCCCAGGGGTTTGTAGCTGAAAGAGCCATATTGTACAGCACTAATGCTGGAAAAGGTAAACTTAGCTCTTTTAATTATGGTCCTTGCAAACGCTGAACTTGACACTTATGAAATGTGTCCCCTCACACCGTTAAACCGTCCGGTCGGAGGGACTTTCCTTTGTCATGTGACGCAGCACAGCTGTCATTCTTACCCCCTTGGCGCTGTGCGCCGCCTCCTCAGCGTTGTTTGAATCTGTCCCGGAGCCTGCGCTGTTATGTTAGCCCTTGTCCATGCACACATATTGCGCTGCCCATCTTCTGACATCATTTGGTGTCAGGCTGGCTGCGCCGGTGCGGCTGCGCTGGCCAAGATCCCGCCTCGCTGTGTCATCTAATGTAATCACTCTGCGGACCTGTGATCCATGGGCATGCGCAGTGCATATCCTTGCCTCTCACTCCCCTCCTTCCAGCTTCTTCAGACTGTGCGGCGTCATGGCCGTGGCATGCTATTAGGGATCAGCTGACGGCGCACAGTCTGAAGAAGGCTGAGGGAGATGAGAGAGAGGCGGAGGTTAAGATATGCACTGCGCATGTCCATGGATCACAGGCCCGCAGTGGGATTAAATCAGAAGACACTACGAGGCGGGATCTCGTCCAGCGCGGCCGCACAGGCGCAGCCAGCCTGACACCAAATGATGTCAGAAGATGGGCAGCGCAAAATGTGTGCATGGACAAGGGCTAACATAACAGCGCAGGCTCCGGGACAGATTCAAACAACGCTGAGGAGGCGGCGCACAGCGCCAAGGGGGTAAGAATGACAGCTGTGCTACATCACATGACAAAGGAAAGTCCCTCCGACCGGACGGTTTAACGGTGTGAGGGGACACATTTCATAAGTGTCAAGTTCAGCGTGTGCAAGGAGCACCACAAAAAGAGCCACTTTTTCCTTTTGCATCATTATTACTGCTGCACAAGGTGGCTCTTTCAGTAACAAACGCCTTGGGGGGGGGGACAGGTTCCCTTAAATTTAAGTTGTTGTGCCTGCATGGCGGTCGCATGACACGTTGCCGTATACACAGCAGGGGAGCAGCAGGCATTACTGAACCCCACTAACACATTGGCGAGGTGTTTGGCTCTGTGCGGACAGCACTTCTGGACAACAACTAGCGGTGTTGTAGCCCAGGGACAGCAGGAGGAGGAGGTGTAGGAGATAGGAGGGATTGCCACACACACAGCTGGGGAACAGCTGACGTTACTGAACCCCAATAACAGAGGAGCGACTGTTGACTGTGCGTACAGCACTACCAGGCAACAACTAGCGGTGTTGTAGCCCAGGGACAGCAGGAGGAGGAGGTGGAGGAGATAGGAGGGATTGCCACACACACAGCTGGGGAACAGCTGACGTTACTGAACGCCAATAACAGAGGAGCGACTGTTGACTGTGCGTACAGCACTACCAGGCAACAACTAGCGGTGTTGGAGCCCAGGGACAGCAGGAGGAAGAGGTGGAGGAGATAGGAGGGATTGCCACACACACAGCTGGGGAACAGATGACGTTACTGAACCCCAATAACAGAGGAGCGACTGTTGACTGTGCGTACAGCACTACCAGGCAACAACTAGCGGTGTTGGAGCCCAGGGAGAGCAGGAGGAGGAGGGGGAGGAGATAGGAGGGATTGCCACACACACAGCTGGGGAACAGCTGACGTTACTGAACCCCAATAACAGAGGAGCGACTGTTGACTGTGCGTACAGCACTACCAGGCAACAACTAGCGGTGTTGAAGCCCAGGGACAGCAGGAGGAGGAGGTGGAGGAGATAGGAGGGATTGCCACACACACAGCTGGGAAACAGCTGACGTTACTGAACCCCAATAACAGAGGAGCGACTGTTGACTGTGCGTACAGCACTACCAGGCAACAACTAGCGGTGTTGTAGCCCAGGGACAGCAGGAGGAGGAGGTGGAGGAGATAGGAGGGATTGCCACATACATAGCTGGGGAACAGCTGACGTTACTGAACCCCAATAACAGAGGAGCGACTGTTGACTGTGCGTACAGCACTACCAGGCAACAACTAGCGGTGTTGGAGCCCAGGGACAGCAGGAGGAGGAGGTGGAGGAGATAGGAGGGATTGCCACACACACAGCTGGGGAACAGCTGACGTTACTGAACCCCAATAACAGAGGAGCGACTGTTGACTGTGCGTACAGCACTG
Source organism: Ranitomeya variabilis (assembly GCF_051348905.1). Taxonomy (NCBI): domain Eukaryota; kingdom Metazoa; phylum Chordata; class Amphibia; order Anura; family Dendrobatidae; genus Ranitomeya; species Ranitomeya variabilis. The sequence goes on from NC_135235.1 coordinate 232,560,163, forward strand.
CCAGGCAACAACTAGCGGTGTTGTAGCCCAGGGACAGCAGGAGGAGGAGGTGGAGGAGATAGGAGGGATTGCCACACACACAGCTGGGGAACAGCTGACGTTACTGAACCCCAATAACAGAGGAGCGACTGTTGACTGTGCGTACAGCACTACCAGGCAACAACTAGCGGTGTTGAAGCCCAGGGACAGCAGGAGGAGGAGGTGGAGGAGATAGGAGGGATTGCCACACACACAGCTGGGGAATAGCTGACGTTACTGAACCCCAATAACAGAGGAGCGACTGTTGACTGTGCGTACAGCACTACCAGGCAACAACTAGCGGTGTTGGAGCCCAGGGACAGCAGGAGGAGCAGAGGAACACAGTGTAGGCCGAAGCCTGATTGGAGAAAGTTGAAAGGGAACCTTTAACCCCCCCCCAAGGCGTTTGTAGCTGAAAGAGCCAGCTTGTGCAGCACAAAGGATGCAAAAGGAAAAGGTGGCTCTTTTCATTATGCTCCTTGCAAACACAGAACTAAACACTTATAAAATGTGTCCCCTGATACCGTGAGACCGTCCCGGAGGTGGGACTTTCCTTCGTAATATGACGCAGCACAGCTGTCATTCCTACCCCCTTGGCGCCGTGCCCCGGCTCCTCAGCGTTGTTTGATTCCGTCCCGGAGCCTGCGCTGTTATGTTATCCCTTGGCCAGGTACACTTAGCGCTGCCCATCTTCTGACATCATTTGGTGTCAGGCTGGCTGCGCCTGTGCGGCCGCGCTGGCCGAAAGCCTGCCTCGCAGTGTCGTCTAATGTAATCCCACCGCGGGCCTGGGATCCGTGGCCATGCGCAGTGCATATCCTCGCCTCTCACTCCCCTCCCTACGGCTTCTTCAGACTGTGCGGCGTCACGGCCGTGGCATGCTATTAGGGATCAGCTGACGGCGCACAGTCTGAAGAAGGCGTAGGGAGATGAGTGAGAGGCGGAGGTTCAGATATGCACTGCGCATGTCCATGGATCTCAGGCCCCCAGTGGGATTAAATCAGAAGACACTGCGAGGCGGGCTCTCGGCCAGCGCGGCCGCACAGGCGCAGTCAGCCTGACACCAAATGATGTCAGAAGAGGGGTAGCGCTAAGTGTGCCTGGCCAAGGGATAACATAACAGCGCAGGCTCCGGGACGGAATCAAACAACGCTGAGGAGCCGGGGCACGGCGCCAAGGGGGTAGGAATGACAGCTGTGCTGCGTCATATTACGAAGGAAAGTCCCACCTCCGGGACAGTTTTACGGTATCAGTGGACACATTTTATAAGTGTTAAGTTCTGCGTGTGCAAGGAGCTAAACAAAAATAGCTACCTTTTCCTTGTGCAGCATTACTGCTGCACAAGGTGGCTCTTTCAGTAACAAACGCCTTGGGGGGGGGGGACAGGTTCCCTTACATTTCAGTTGTTGTGTCAGCGTGGCGGTCGCAGGACACATTGCCGGCTACACAGCTGGGGATCAGCTGACGTTACTGAAACCCAATAACACTGGGTCGTATGTTTTGACTGTGCAGACGGCACTTCTGAGCCTCAACTGGCGGTGTTGGAGCCCAGGAATTAAAGTTCAGGTGGTAGAAAGATGAACACAACAGGAGACCTGGATACTGTAGAAAGTCACCTAATTATTTAATCAGGAAGAGGAGTGGCAAATTCCTGTGACATCCAGGCCTTGTTCATTTTCAGGAAAGTAAGCCGGTCAAAGTTATCAGAGGATAGCCGCATGCGACGGTCAGTTAGTACACCACCTGCAGCACTAAAGACGCGTTCCGATAATACACTAGCCGCAGGGCAAGCCAGCACCTCCAATGCATACTGGCTTAGCTCTGGCCATGTATCCAGCTTTGAGACCCAAAACTTGAAAGGGGAAGAGCCGTCTGGGAGTACAGCAAGAGGGCAAGACATGTAGTCTGTCACCATCTGACGGAACCGTTGCCTCCTGCTGACTGGAGCCGTCTGTGATGGTGTAGACTTTTGTGGCGGGCACAAAAAACTGTGCCACAGTTGGGCCATACTGGTCTTGCCTTGGGCAGAGGCACTGCTTCTGCTCCCTCTTTGTGCAGAGCCTCCTCCACTGCCTGGACGCACTGAGCTGCTTTGTAATGCACTAGCAGCACTTCTCTCACTTGGAATGGAGAAGATGATGGAATTCACCAGTGTGTCTTGGTACTCCCGCATTTTTCGCTCCCGGTTCAACGGTGTGATGAGGCTTTCTACGTTGTCCCGGTAGCGAGGATCGAGGAGGGTGAACACCCAATAATCAGACATGTTGAGAATGTGGGCGATGCGGCGGTCGTTTCTCAGGCACTGCAGCATGTAATCCACCATGTGCTGCAGACTGCCAACTGGCCAAGAAACGCTGTCCCCTGCTGGAGGCGTGATCTCTGCCCGCTCGTCATTACCCCACCCTCGCTGTACACACTGAGTACTGGACAATTGTGTAACTCCCTCCTCTGGACGGATGTCTTCCTCCTCCATTGACTCCTCCTCATCCTCCTCACAAAGTGTCCCCTGCCTACGTGTTTGTGAGGAACCACGTGGCGCTGACTGTCCAGAAGATGATGGAAATGGTGAATCCTCATCCTCCACCTCTTCCACAACATCATCCCTTAGCGCTTGCAGTGATTTTTCAAGCAGGCAGATAAGGGGGACAGTCATGCTGACTAGTGCATCATCTGCACTCGCCATCCGCGTGGAATAATCAAAGGGACGCAAAACCTGGCAGACGTCCTTCATAGTGGCCCACTCTGTGGTTGTGAAGTCTGAACGGCGCGGAGTGCGACTTCTTTGCGCCTGATGCAGCTGGTACTCCATTACAGCTTGCTGCTGCTCACACAACCGCTCCAACATATGTAACGTGGAATTCCACCTGGTAGGTAGGTCACATATGATGCGATGTTCCGGCAGGCGGTGTCGGCGCTGCAGAGCCGCAATGCGCGATTTTGCCGTGCTGGAACGCCGCAAGTGAGCACACTCTAGGCGGACCTTGTGCAGCAGTGCATCAAGATCCGGATAGTCCCTCAAAAAACTCTGCACGACCAAATTGAGCACATGTGCCAGACATGGGATGTGAGTGAGGTTGCCGAGGCCCAGAGCTGCCACCAGATTTCGGCCATTATCACACACTACTATGCCTGGATGGAGATTCGCTGGCACAAACCACACATCGCTCTCCTGCTTGATGGCATTCCAGAGCTCCTGCGCTGTGTGGCTTCGATTCCCCAAAGAAATTAATTTCAAGACGGCCTGTTGACGTTTGGCCACGGCTGTGCTCATGTCGGTCGTAACAGGTAAACGTTCATCACGGGTCCATGTGGAGGTGGACTGTGACGGCTCCTGCAGCGATGATTCTGAGGAACTGGTGTAAGAGGAGGAGTCAATGCGTACAGAATGGATTCCTGCAATCCTTGGAGTGGGCAGGACACGTCCTGCGCCACTCGCACGATCTGTACCCGGCTCAACGACATTAACCCAATGGGCAGTGAGGGAAAGGTATCGCCCCTGTCCATGTTGACTGGTCCACGCATCGGTGGTGAGGTGGACCTTGCTACTGACGGCGTTCAGTAGCGCGTGTTTTATGTGTCCCTCCACATGCTTGTGCAGGGCAGGGACAGCTTGCCTGCTGAAGTAAAAGCGGCTGGGCACATTGTACTGTGGGACTGCCAATGACATCAAGTCACGGAAGCTGTCAGTCTCCACCAGCATGAATGACAGCATTTCCAGTGACAGAAGTTTGGCAATGCCTGCAGTCAGAGCCTGTGCTCGTGGGTGGTTTGACGAGAAAGGCCATCTTTTCTCCCATGCCTGTACTACCGATGGCTGTAGACTGGGCTGGGAGTGTGTGGATGACTGGGAAAGTGGTACTGCGGGTGGAATTACAGTGGGTCTCTGGACAACAGGGCCAGAGGTTCTTCCACGGCGATCCTGGGAGGAAGCCGAACCAGCTGCGTGTGAGCTGGAGGAAGAGGCAACACAAGCTGAAGAGGTGGTAGCTGCCGCTGTTGGTTGGCCAAGCTCTTCAGTGTGTTTTTCTAACTCCGCCGCGTGCCTGTTGCACACATGTTTCCACATGTTGGAGGTATTGAGGTTGTTGACATTTCGACCTCTTTTGGCTTTGTGATGACACACCTTGCATTTGACATAGCAAATGTCATCTGCAACTGTGTCAAAAAAGGGCCAGAAACTGCAAGTCTTGGGAGCGCCCTTTTTGGCTTTTGGAACAGACATGCTCCTAACGGGTGCCAAAGTGGAGGCTACAGGCTGCGCAGTCTTCCCCCTCCCTCTACCTCTTTGGCCCGTTCTAGGAATCTCTTCCTCGGAGCTGCTCCCACCACCTTCCTGTCCCTCATGCCACAATGGGTCAAGGACCTCATCATCTACACTACCCTCTGCCACCAACTGCTCCTCCTGGGTAGTCTCAGCAGCAGAGCACGCACCAGAAAGTGGCACCTGAGTGTCATCATCAGCGGATGCGGCCTGCGATGTGGTGACCGGAGGCACTGGCCCACCCGCCTCTTCAGACTCAGAGAGAAAAAGCTGTTGGGCATCACTGCACCCTGCCTCTTCTTCCATTTCTCCAATGCTGCTTGGCTGGCCCCCTGTTTCCAAGCCAAGAGATTCAGAGAACAGAAGTAGAGACGGCTCCTGTCCTGGGCTCTCTGTCTGCCTGGCCAATTTGGCAGGTGGTGAAGAGACAGATGGCTGCTCTCCAGTGCTCTGTGTCTGAGAGGATGTGGCACTAATTGAAGTCGATGCGTTAGCTGCCATCCATCCGACAACGGCTTCAATTTGGTCTTCACGCAGCAGCGGTGTACGGTGCTTTGCGACAAAGCTGCGCATGAAGGACTGTTCCCTGGTGAAACTGGGTGCTGAGGAGTCACCGGTGCCCGCAGCAGGCACAGAATCCCCACGTCCTCTCCATGCTCCGCGCCCAAGCCCATGCGCCTTACTCCCTGCCTTCTTCATCTTGGTTGACTGATAAAGATAAGCAGAAAAGTACTAACGGCTTTGTGTGCTTATTCCTGAACAGCTCCGAGTCCTAACAGGTATAGGAAACACTAATTTTCTAAAGTGTGGACTAGACTTTAATATGAGCTAATGTGGCCTACACAAATGTAAAGTGGTGTGTTTGGTGAACTTTATTATTTATTTATTTTTTGGGGGCTGAACTGACAACAGAGAGAGCTGCAGTCACACGGAGACCGTGCAGACAGCCGTAAACGGCGCTGCAAGGCCCAAAAAACCTCCTCTACTTTATCCTATGTAGTGTTTTTCCACAAGTTAGCTGGATACGGGTGGAAAGACACTAATAGGAATTTTTTGAAGAAATGTGCAGCAGCCTGCACTACTTAAAACAAAAGGAAAATTGATTTTACGGTATGATGCAGTGAAGAACCCTGAGCTGGATACAACCAGGCTATGGCTGCTCACAGACTACAGGGCGAGCTGCAGTCACACGGAGACCGTGCAGACAGCCGTTAATGGCGCTGCAAGGCCCAAAAAACCTCCTCTACTTTATCCTATGTAGTGTTTTTCCACAAGTTAGCTGGATACGGGTGGAAAGACACTAATAGGAATTTTTTGAAAAAATGTGCAGCAGCCTGCACTACTTAAAACAAAAGGAAAATTGATTTTACGGTATGACGCAGTGAACAACCCTGAGCTGGATACAACCAGGCTATGGCTGCTCACAGACTACAGGGCGAGCTGCAGTCACACGGAGACCGTGCAGACAGCCGTAAACGGCGCTGCAAGGCCCAAAAAACCTCCTCTACTTTATCCTATGTAGTGTTTTTCCACAAGTTAGCTGGATACGGGTGGAAAGTCACTAATAGGAATTATTAGAAAAAATGAGCAGCAGACTACACTACTTGAAAAAAAAAAAAAAAGAACAGTATGAGGCAATGAACCACCCTCCCTGAACTGAATACAACCAGCTATGGATGGCCTATGGCTGCACACAGACTAGAGAGTGGGCTGCACTCACACACACACAGACCTTGCAGATCGCTGTGAAAACAGCGCTGCAAGGCAAAAGCAAGGTGATTAGTAGGTGAACACAGCGGTTGCTAAATTAGCCTTGGAAAAGCACAAAGAAGCAAATCGCTATCTCTAAACTGGCCCTCAGTCAGCAAACAGCGTCCTGTCACTAACTGAATTCACAGCAGAGTGAGCGAAAAAGGCGCCAGCGACTTCTAAACTGCATCATGACATCATTTCAGCAGCCAATCACAGCCTTGCCAGTAGTTTCATGCCCTCCATGCTGAACAGGATGTGCCCACACTTGGAATCATTCTCATTGGCTGATTTCGTGCAAATTTGTGCAGTTTGAATCCTGGGAACTTCCGATTCCGGTATCCGATACGCGGCAAGTATCGGATCTCGGTATCGGAATTCCGATACCGCTAAGTATCGGCCGATACCCGATACTTGCGGTATCGGAATGCTCAACACTACTGGTGGGGTGTGGGAGTCCCGTTAGGGGCTATAGCAAAGGAACTGCTGGTGTCTGCGGCGGTGGTGTGTGTCACACCACCGCCGCAGACACCAGCAGTTCCTTTGCTATAGCCCCTAACGGGACTCCCACACCCCACCAGGGGTTTGTGCCCTTCGCCCTGTTTCTACTACTTGAAGTAAGGTTTGAGAAAGACCCTGTGGGTCGAAACGTTACCTACCTTAATGACACTGCGGTGATATCTTCAGTTTGGTGTTTATAATAAAGAAAAACACGCTTTTCAACTTAAGCAAAAATTTGAAAATCTTCTCCTTGTGTGCGACTGTTGTTGTATAGGACGATATTCTGGAGTATCCCTCCACGTTCAGTCTGCACCACCATTAGTGAGAGTGCACGTCTTTTTCTTTACGATTGACTTTGATTTGTGACCATGTTTGAAAGTCAGGTATAAGAGTCAAGTATCAGAATGAGGTGTCAGACAGAGTATTTCTGATGGTTGACTTTGATTTGTGACCATGTCCTAAAATGAACACTGTACAGTACCAATGCTTTCTGGCTGATGTTTTGGTCACTTTTGAATGTTGGTTGTTCTTTCACACTCATGGTAGCATGAGACGGACTCTACAACCCACACAAGTGTCTCAAGTAGTGAAGCTCATCCAGGAATCCTGAATCCGATTGGAAACATCTGGGACATAATAATAATAATAATAATCTTTATTTATATAGCGCCAACATATTCCGCAGCGCTTTACAGTTTAACAGTTTCAAACACAACAGTCATAGGTAACAACGTTAACAATACAGTAATAAAGCAAAAATAAGACAAAATAAGACGACCCTGCTCGTGAGAGCTTACAATCTACAATGACGTGGGGAGATACAAAGCACAGGTGTGTATTTACAATGGTGTATTTACAATGATGGTCCAGCCATCTTCTGGGAGTGGGGGGTAGATGGAAGTAGTGAATGGGTAACACACGCACAAAAACATAAAATGAGTTTGATTAGGGAACGTGATAGGCCGCTCTGAACAAATGTGTTTTGAGCGAGCGCCTAAAACTATGCAAGTTGTGGATGGTCCTAATGTCTTGGGGTAGAGCATTCCAGAGGATTGGCGCAGCACGGGAGAAGTCTTGGAGTCGGGAGTGGGAGGTACGGATTAGTGCAGAGGTTAGTCGAAAGTCATTTGCAGAGCGCAGAGGTCGGTTAGGCCGATAGACAGAAATGAGGGAGGAGATGTAAGGGGGTGCCGCACTATGGAGAGCTTTGTGGGTGAGAACAAGTACTTTGAATTGTATCCTGTAATGAATGGGCAGCCAGTGTAATGACTGGCGAAGAGCAGATACGTCCGAGTAACGATTAGCCAGATGGACGACCCTGGCTGCTGCATTAAGGATAGACTGGAGAGGGGAAAGTCGACTGAGGGGGAGGCCAATTAATAGAGCGTTACAGTAGTCCAGACGGGAGTGGATTAGGGCGACAGTGAGGGTTTTTGTTGTCTCCATGGTGAGAAAAGGGCGGATTCTAGAGATGTTCTTTAGGTGTAAGCGGCACGAGCGGGCAAGACATTGTATGTGGGAGGTGAAGGAGAGATTGGAGTCAAACATAACACCCAGACAGCGTGCCTGCTGCCAGGGTGTTATGATGGTGCCACCCACGGAGAGGGAAATGTCAGATTTAGGGAGGTTAGTAGAAGGCGGGAGCAGAAGAAGTTCAGTTTTGGAGAGGTTGAGTTTCAGATAGAGAGCGGACATGATGTTGGAGACTGCAGACAGACAGTCAGTGGCGTTCTGTAGTACAGCGGGGGTAAGGTCAGGGGCTGACGTGTATAGTTGTGTGTCATCAGCATAAAGATGGTACTGAAAACCAAATCTGCTGATGGTCTGTCAAATTGGGGCCGTGTAGAGGGAGAAGAGAAGGGGGCCAAGGACTGAGCCCTGGGGTACCCCGACAGTGAGAGGAAGAGGAGATGAAGTGGAGCCAGAGAACAGAACACTGAAGGAGCGTTCAGAAAGATAGGAGGAGAACCAGGAGAGAGCAGTGTCCTTAATGCCTAGTGACTGGAGCCTAGAGAGTAGGAGAGGGTGGTCAACAGTGTCGAAAGCTGCAGAAAGATCGAGGAGAATGAGCAGAGAGTGGTCACCGTTACATTTTGCTGTCAGAAGGTCATTGGTCACCTTGATGAGTGCAGTTTCTGTCAAATGTAGGGCACGGAAACCAGACTGTGAAGGGTCTAGAAGGGAATGGGTGGAGAGGTAACGGGTAAGGTGGGAGTAGACTAGGCGCTCCAGGAGTTTTGAGATGAAGGGGAGATTGGAGACTGGTCTGTAGTTATTTGTGCATGATGGGTCAAGGGTGGGTTTTTTAAGTAATTGAGTAATGATAGAGTGTTTGAAGGAGGAGGGAAAAATGCCAGAGGTAAGGGAGAGATTAAAAATTGTAGTTAGGTGAGTTGTGACGACTGGAGAGAGAGACTGGAGGAGGTGTGAGGGAATGGGGTCGGTGGTGCATGTAGTCGGACGAGAAGAGGAGAGGAGCTTGGAGACTTCTTCTTCTGTGATGGGATCGAATGTGGAGAGTGAGCCAGGGGAGATGCAGGGAGGGATGGGAGTCATTGCACTTGGTGTCTGGGAGCAGATTTCCTGATGGATATTGTCTATTTTCTCTATAAAGTGGGAGGCCAGGTCATCAGCACAAATGTCTGTGATAGGGGCTTGTGCTTTTGGCCTGAGGAGGGAGTGAAAGGTGTCAAAAAGTTTCTTGGGGTTGTTGGATAGTGAGGAGATCAGGGTGGTGTAGTAGGACTGTTTGGCAAGGTGAAGGGCAGAGTTATAGGTCCTTAACATAAATTTGAAGTGTATGAAGTCTCCTGGTGTGCGAGTTTTCCTCCATAAGCGTTCAGCACACCTAGAGCATCGCTGGAGAAATCGGGTTTGCGATGTGAGCCAGGGCTGTTTCACTCTGTGTTTGGAGGTTCTGATGGTGAGGGGAGCTACTTGGTCTAGGGTGCTTCTAAGAGTGTCATTGTAGTGATGTACTGCGAGATCAGGACAGGAAAAAGAGGAGATTGGGGACAGTGATGAATGTAAGGAATCTGAAAGTGTATGAGGGTTAATGGCTTGTAGATTTCTGAGTGTGTGGTAGGTAGGAGAGTGCTGGGGTGGGCGAGGAATTGTGAGTGTGAAGGAGAGAATGTTGTGGTCAGAGAGGGGAAGTGGTGAGTTATCTAGGTGGGAGATTGAACAGAGCCGGACAAAGACCAGGTCCAGGGTGTTACCGTCTTTGTGTGTTTCAGAGGTTGAGAGCTGTGAGAGGCCGAGAGAAGTGGTTAGTGATAGAAGCTGGGATACAGATGTGGAAGTGGGGCTGTTTATAGGGATGTTGAAGTCTCCCAGGATAAGGGTTGGTAGTTCTGAGGACATGAAGTGCGGCAGCCAGGCTGAGAAGTGGTCCAGGAAGTGGGTGGGTGAGCCTGGGGGCCGGTATATGACTGCTACTCTGAGGGAGAGGGGACGGAAGAGCCTGATGGTGTGGACCTCAAAAGAAGGGAATGAAAGTGAAGGAACTGGGGGTATAACCTGGAACGTGCATTGGGGGGACAAGAGTATGCCGACTCCACCACCAGGTCTGTTAGTGGGTCTTGGGGAATGGGAGAATTGTAAGCCACCATGGGAAATGGCAGCAGGGGAGACAGTGTCAGAGTCCTGGATCCAGGTTTCAGTGAGGGCCAACAGATTCAGAGAGTTATTCACAAAGTAGTTGTGCAGGAAAGGAAGCTTGTTACATACAGACCGTGGATTCCAAAGGGCACAATTGAAAGGGAGAGATGAGGGAGTGCAAGTAATATTAATAAGGTTAGTATGGTTTTGATATGAGGTAGCGTAGCGTTTGAGGTTGGGGGATGGGGGACCGGGGTTAGGGGATATATCCCCTGAAATCAGTAGGAGTAGGAAGATAAAAAGCAAATAGTTTTTTGAAGCGTTTGAAGTTTTTTGTGCAGTGTGTTTGGGCAAGATGGGCTGAGGTTTTTCATGAAGGTGAGAAGTGCATGGGAGCTGTACATGGGAGAGGGAAGGAGTGAGGAACTGATGTGTATGAGTCGTGGTGGAGGGGGGATTGGGCGGTAAAAGTGGATTGTAATGGAGCATAGGAGGATAGGAATAAAGCACTTGGATAGAAGGGAGAACAGAGTGTGTGTTACCTGACTCCTGCCCTGACTAACTGCCATGAAATAACTGCTGTATCACGACGCTTATCTTCGTGACGCTTTCCTTCTGGGACGCTTGCGTGCCCCCCACTTCATGTCTCGCACCATCCACCAACATCACATTGAACCACAGACTGTCCAGGAGTTGGCGGATGCTTTAGTCCAGGTCTGGGAGGAGATCCCTCAGGAGACCATCCACCATCTCATCAGGAGCATACCCAGGCGTTGTAGGGAGGTCATACAGGCACGTGGAGGCCACACACACTACTGAGCATCATTTCCTTGTCATGAGGCATTTCCACTGAAGTTGGATCAGCCTGTAACTTAATTTTCCACTTTGATTTTGAGCATCATTCCAACTCCAGACCTCCGTGGGATATTAGTTGTGATTTATGTTGATCATTTTTAGGTTTTATTGTTCTCAACACATTCCACTATGTAATGAATAAAGATTTACAACTGTAATATTTCATTCAGTGATATCTAGGATGTGGGATTTTCGTGTTCCCTTTATCTTTTTGAGCAGTGTATATTGTGGAAAGAGACTTTATTCCACACAGGCACTGCCACCTTCATGTTTTGCAGTTGTTTATTACATATTGTTCTCCATATATCTGAGTATGTTTGCCCTGCTGTTGCTTTACATTACCTGTATATTTCCTTCTTTAGTAGTCCTCCACTCGCACAGTTGCCGAGGACGGCTTATGTTCAGAGGGGAAGTACTGTATGTAGTTACCCAGTCGAGAGTCTGTCCTTCCCTAAAGTAATCCTGGATTGTGAGTAGCTTCTGTACACTACAGCTCACTCTCTAACTGCCCCTCTACATTATTCCCTGCATTTGTGGGCTGTAATTCTCCATTTCTAGTCACCTCCATTTTAGATGCAATGCTTTTCTTATTTACTGTGTTCTGGCGTCATCTAAGGCCGTATGTCCACGGTAAGTAAACGCTGCTTGTTTGACGCTGCAGCGTCAAACATGCAGCGTCCAGATGTTCCAGCATAGTGGAGGGGATTTTTTGAAATCCCGTGTCCACTATGCGTGGAAACCCGCACACGGCGGCCCTGCGACTCCGGACATGCTGCGCGTCTTTTCAGATCGCAGCATGTCCGTGCTACCTGCGGCGACGCTGCGTCACCGCAGGTAATATCACAGGGCCCTATGGCGAGGGGTGCGATGATCCCGGATGTGTACAGTACACATCCGGCATCATCGCGTCCCAGAAAGGGGGCGGGGCTTAGCGCCAAGCGGCTTCGCCGCTCCGGCGATACTGCCGGCCATCCTGATCGTGGACACGCACCCTAATGGTGAAAGTGTACAATGACTCATAATTATTGTTTTTGTAATAATTATAGGGGAGAACTCAGGAGACTCTTTGCGTGGAACAAGACAACTACAGGACACAGTTTTATAAGTGGTAAAGTCTACATTATCACACGGTGATTCAAACAGGTACAGAGAGAAACTCAAGTCCACAACACTTGGTGTAAATATTAAACACAGCTTAGCAGTCTATAGGAAACTTCAGAGGAAAATGCAATCAAGCAGAAAGTCTATGAAGCACAGTTATTCTTGAAGATACTTGACACGAATAAGCCCTTGTCTTAGTCCAGGCACAGATAGATATGCTTATTAGGCAGTTCAAATCATATCTTAGCTCAACCAGGGAGGCCTGGGTAATAGTCTCAGGTTTTTGCAGAGCAGCAACAGCTTACATGTCCTGCAAATGCAGATGGAAGTAAACACGAGCAGCAGATGAAGGAGGATTACTGGAAACTGGTGTATGCAGCAGGAACTCAGAGCAGAGTAGCAGAATCACCACACAGGTTCACAGGAGCAGGTATATAGCCAGGGAGTAATCAGAGGTCAGGAGCTGGATGCAAGGCAGAATACTCTAGCACAGACTGAAGGCTGGGGTGGAGTTTTATAGCAGGAAGACACAGTGCACATGAGACCAAAGACGCCATCTTGGAAAAGGGCAGTAATGCACAAAAGGTAATGAAAATGTTCAGAGTCCTGACAGTTTTGTAAGGATCTGAGATGTGAATCCAGTGTCCTATTCACATGGTCAATAGGAGGAGCTGTTTTCCAGGCAAGTCTAGAATGTTCTTTAGTCTGAGGGATGCCCTCAGGAAGAGCAGAACACACATGGAGGCTGTTTTCACTGCAAGATCTCCTGCAGGCCTAAGAGCCTGGGTTCCCACTAAAACCTCTAGAGGCATCATTCTAAAGTCTTTCTGACTGGAATCACCTCAGTTTCTACATTCACCTATAAGTGACATAATTCTAAAGTCTTTCTAACTGGAATCACATTAGTTTTTACATTCACCTATAAGTGACATCATTCTAAAGTCTTTCTGACTGGAATCACCTCAGTTTTTACATTCACCTATAAGTGACATCATTCTAAAGTCTTTCTGACTGGAGTCACCTCAGTTTTTACATTCACCTATAAGTGACATCATTCTAATGTCTTTCTGACTGGAATCACCTCAGTTTCTACATTCACATATAAGTGACATCATTCTAAAGTCTTTCTGACTGGAATCAGCTCAGTTTCTACATTCACCTATAAGCACTTGTGCACATGCCCTGACACACTGTGGAGTTAACCCTGAGTACAGGTCTGTAACCTCTTAATTGCTGCATCTACCTCCTTCTGTAAGCTATCAAAAGATACTGTCCAGTGCTCTTAAAGCTCCAGACCCCAATCACATCTCAGCATCTAAGTGTGAACTGTAATTGCAGTGGACTATCCATGAGAGACTGTTCCTTATTTGTTACAAGTTATAATTCCCGTTTCTGCTGAAGTAAAAGCAACTGTTATCCCCAAGACCGCTGTGTGTCATAAATCCTTCGGCTGCGGACACCGTATGGGGGTGGATAGCAGGGAACGTTCCGCCTGGTCATTACACCACCTTATCAAATGAGCTTGATCACAGGTCCAGTTTGGTTAATAGTCAAGCAAAACTGTTCCCATAGAAGGCAGCTCAAACATAGAAAAAAAAAAAAAAAATGTGATCAGAAGTGGTACTAGCCTAATTATTTTCACTGTTGATTATAATTGCTAAAATTTTAATTTGAAAGGCACTTAATTCAGAAATGTGACCACAATTAATATGAGATTATTTCCAGTGATCACATTATCTTTTAGATACTCAGCAAAAGTTAGAAAGTTACTAATAGTAATTTGGGTTTGAGCGAAACGGATCGGTCATTTTCATAAATCGCCGACTTTTGGCAAAGTAGGGTTTCATGAAACCCGACCCGATCCCAGTGTGGGGTCAGCCACGCGGTCGGCGATCTTCGCGCCAAAGTCGCGTTTCGTATGACGCTTTCAGCGCCTTTTCTTAGCCAATGAAGGTGGACGCAGAGTGTGGGCAGCGTGATGACATAGGTCTCAGTCCCCACCATCTTAGAGAAGGGCATGACAGTGATTGGCTTGCTTTCTGCGGCATCACAGGGGCTATAAAGGGGAGTGCACGCCGACTGCCATCTTACTGCTGCTGAGCTGAGCATAGGGAGAGGTTGCTGCCGCTTCGTCAGAAGCAGGGATAGCATTAGGCAGGGTACATTAACCCCTTTTTGCCATTGGACGTACTATTCCGTCCATGTGGGGTGGGCCCTAATTCCCAAGGACGGAATAGTACGACCAGTGCGATCGGCCGCACTCACGGGGGTAGCGCGGCCGATCGCGGCCCGGTGTCAGCTGCCTATCGCAGCTGACATCCGGCACTATGTGCCAGGAGCGGTCACGGACCGCCCCCGGCACATTAACCCCCGGCACACCGCAATCAAACATGATTGCGGTGTGCTGGCGGTACAGGGAAGCATCGCGCAGGGACGGGGCTCCCTGCGGGCTTCCCTGAGACACCCGGAGCAACGCGATGTGGTCGCGTTGCTGCGAGGGTCTCTTACCTCCTATCCCTGCAGGCCCCGGATCCAAAATGGCTGCGGGGCTGCATCCGGGTCCTGCAGGGATTACTTCCGGGTGCAGACCAGGCTCTGGTAAGCCTGCAGCACTGGAACTCAGATCGGTGATCTGACAGAGTGCTGTGCAAACTGTCAGATCAGCGATCTGTGATGTCCCCCCCGGGACAAAGTAAAAAAGTTTTTTAAAAAATTTCCACATGTGTAAAAAAAAATGAAAAAAAAAATTCCTAAATAAAGAAAAAAATATATATATTATTCCCATAAATACATTTCTTTATCTAAATAAAAAAAAATCAAACAATAAAAGTACACATATTTAGTATCGCCGCGTCCGTAACGACCCCACCTATAAAACTATATCACTAGTTAACCCCTTCAGTGAATACCGTAAAAAAAAAAAAAAAAAAACGAGGCAAAAAACAACGCTTTATTCTCATACCGCCAAACAAAAAGTGGAATAACACGCGATCAAAAAGACGGATATAACCATGGTACCACTGAAAACGTCATCTTATCCCGCAAAAAACGAGCCGCCATACAGCATCATCAGCGAAAAAATAAAAAAGTTATAGTCCTCAGAATAAAGCGATGCCAAAATAATTATTTTTTCTATAAAATAGTTTTTATCGTATAAAAGCGCCAAAACAAAAAAAATGATATAAATGAGGTATCGCTGTAATCGTACTGACCCGAAGAATAAAACTGCTTTATCAATTTTACCAAACGCGGAACGGTATAACTGCCTCCCCCAAAAGAAATTCATGAATAGCTGGTTTTTGGTCATTCTGCCTCACAAAAATCGGAATAAAAGGCGATCAAAAAATCTCCCATGCCCGAACATGTTACCAATAAAAACGTCAACTTGTCCCGCAAAAAACAGGACCTCACATGACTCTGTGGACTCAAATATGGAAAAATTATAGCTCTCAAAATGTGGTAATGCAAAAAATATTTTTTTGCAATAAAAAGCGTCTTTCAGTGTGTGACGGCTGCCAATCATAAAAATCCGCTAAAAAACCCACTATAAAAGTAAATCAAACCCCCCTTCATCTCCTGCTTAGTTAGGGAAAAATTAAAAAATTTAAAAAATGTATTTATTTCCATTTTCCCATTAGGGTTAGGGTTAGGGCTAGGTTTAGGGCCAGGGTTAGGGTTAGTGCTAGGGTTAGGGCTAGGGCTAGAGTTAGGGCTAGGGTTAGGGCTAGGGTTAGGGTTAGGGCTAGGGTTAGGGCTAGGGATAGGGTTAGGGCTAGGGTTAGGGCTAGGGTTAGGGCTAGGGCTAGGGTTAGGGCTAGGTTTAGGGCTAGGGTTAGGGCTAGGGTTAGGGTTAGGGCTAGGGTTAGGGCTAGGGTTAGGGTTGGGGCTAGGGTTAAGGCTACAGTTAGGGTTGGGGCTAAAGTTAGGGTTAGGGTTGGGGCTAAAGTTAGGGTTAGGGTTTGGATTACATTTACGGTTGGGAATAGGGTTGGGATTAGGGTTAGGGGTGTGTCTGGGTTAGAGGTGTGGTTAGGGTTACCGTTGGGATTAGGGTTAGGGGTGTGTTTGGATTAGGGTTTCAGTTATAATTGGGGGGTTTCCACTGTTTAGGCACATCAGGGGCTCTCCAAACGCAACATGGCGGCCGATCTCAATTCCAGCCAATTCTGCATTGAAAAAGTAAAACAGTGCTCCTTCCCTTCCGAGCGCTCCCGTGCGCCCAAACAGGGGTTTACCCCAACATATGAGGTATCAGCATACTCGGAACACATTGGAGAACAACTTTTGGGGTCCAATTTCTCCTGTTACCCTCGGGAAAATACAAAACTGAGGGCTAAAAAATAATTTTTGTGGGAAAAAATGTTTGTTTTATTTTTACGGCTCTGCATTATAAACTTCTGTGAAGCACTTGGTGGGTCAAAGTGCTCACCACACCTCTAGATAAGTTCCTTAGGGGGTCTACTTTTCAAAATGGTGTCACTTGTGGGGGGGTTTCAATGTTTAGGCACATCAGTGGCTCTCCAAACGCAACATGGCGTCCCATCTCAATTCCTGTCAATTTTGCAGTGAAAAGTCAAACGGCGCTCCTTCCCTTCCGAGCTCTCCCATGCGCCCAAACAGTGGTTTACTCCCACATATGGGGTATCAGCGCACTCAGGACAAATTGTACAACAACTTTTGGGGTCCAATTTCTTCTCTTACCCTTGGGAAAATAAAAAATTGGGGGCGAAAAGATAATTTTTGTGAAAAAATATGATGTTTTTATTTTTACGGTTCTGCATTATAAACTTCTGTGAAGCACTTGGTGGGTCAAAGTGCTCAACACACCTCTAGATAAGTTCCTTATGGGGTCTACTTTCCAAAATGGTTTCACTTGTGGGGGGTTTCAATGTTTAGGCACATCAGGGGCTCTCCAAACGCAACATGGCGTCCCATCTCAATTCCAGTCAATTTTGCATTGAAAAGTCAAATGGCGCTCCTTCACTTCCGAGCTCTGTCATGCGCCCAAACAGTGGTTTACCCCCACATATGGGTTATCGGCATACTCAGGAAAAATTGTACAACATCCTTTGGGGTCCATTTTCTCCTGTTACCCTTGGTAAAATAAAACAAATTGGAGCTGAAGTAAATTTTGTGTGAAAAAAAGTTAAATGTTCATTCTTATTTAAACATTCCAAAAATTCCTGTGAAACACCTGAAGGGTTAATAAACTTCTTGAATGTGGTTTTGAGCACCTTGAGGGGTGCAGTTTTTAGAATGGTGTCACACTTGGGTATTTTCTATCATACAGACCCCTCAAAATGACTTCAAATGAGATGTGGTCCCTAAAAAAAAATGGTGTTGTAAAAATGAGAAATTGCTGGTCAACTTTTAACCCTTATAACTCCCTAACAAAAAAAAATGTTGGTTCCAAAATTGTGCTGATGTAAAGTAGACATGTGGGAAATGTTATTTATTAAGTATTTTGTGTGACATATCACTGTGATTTAATTGCGTAAAAATTCAAAGTTGGAAAATTGCGAAATTTTCAAAATTTTCGCCAAATTTCCATTTTTTTCACAAATAAACGCAGGTAATATCAAAGAAATTGTACCACTATCATGAAGTACAATATGTCACGAGAAAACAGTGTCAGAATCACCAGGATCCGTTGAAGCGTTCCAGAGTTATAACCTCATAAAGGGACAGTGGTCAGAATTGTAAAAATTGGCCTGGTCATTAACGTGCAAACCACCCTTGGGGGTGAAGGGGTTAACCCCCAAACCGCTTGTGCTATAGCGATTTCCACTGTCCAACACCACCTTTTCTTTGCAGGGACAGTGGAGGCTAGATTTCTTTTCATCAGCTCTGTAGCTTACTGGGCTGCCCTAGAAGGCTCCCTGATAGCTGCATTGGTGTTTGTAAGCCGCTGTGCAACCAACTGCTTTTTTAAAAGCACAAATGCTGTTGCTCCTTTCTGCACAGCTATCTTGTTTGTTTGTCCACACTTTTTGTGTGCAGCAGTCCTTTTTATTGCTGCCTGCCATACTTTTCAGAGATTATTGTAGGGAGATAGTAATTGTAGTACAGTCCCTTTTTTTTTAAAATATCTTCCAGCCACTTTCAGCCCATGAAACTGTGTAGTGTAAAACAGTGGGCCTGTATTTTTCTGCACTGTCCCACACCTGAAAAGGGAGATTAATATTGCCAATCAGTGCATCTGCGCCAGTCGTGTCTGTGGTATCTCTGTCAGTCATTTTGTGCCACAGAAACTATACTGTGATATAGTGGGCCTGATTTAATCACTAGTCTCCCATATAAAAACAAAAAAAATAAAGGGAGAATAATATTGCCAAATCTGTGCATCTGTGCCAGTCGTGTCTGTGGTATCTCTGTCAGTCATTTTGTGCCACATAAACTATACTGTGATATAGTGGGCCTGATTTAATCACTAGTCTCCCATATAAAAAAATAAAAATAAAGGGAGAATAATATTGCCACATCTGTGCATCTGTGCAAGTCGTGTCTGTGGTATCTCTGTCAGTCATTTTGTGCCACAGAAACTATACTGTCATACATTGGGCCTGATTTATTCACTAGTCTCCCATATAAAAAAAATAAAATAAAGGGAGAATAATATTGCCAAATCTGTGCATCTGTGCCAGTCGTGTCTGTGGTATCTCTGTCAGTCATTTTGTGCCACAGAAACTATACTGTCATACATTGGGCCTGCTTTATTCACTAGTCTCCCATATAAAAAAATAAAAATAAAGGGAGAATAATATTGCCAAATCTGTGCATCTGTGCCAGTCGTCTCTGTGGTATCTCCGTCAGTCATTTTGTGCCACAGAAACTATACTGTAATACATTGGGCCTGATTTATTCACTAGTCTCCCATATAAAAAAAATAAAAATAAAGGGAGAATAATATTGCCAAATCTGTTCATCTGTGCCAGTCGTGTCTGTGGTATCTCTGTCAGTCATTTTGTGCCACAGAAACTATACTGTCATACATTGGGCCTGATTTATTCACTAGTCTCCCATATAAAAAAAATAAAAATAAAGGGAGAATAATATTGCCAAATCTGTGCATCATGCCAGTCGTGTCTGTGGTATCTCTGTCAGTCATTTTGTGCCACCGAAACTATACTGTCATACATTGGGCCTGATTTATTCACTAGTCTCCCATATAAAAAAATAAAAATAAAGGGAGAATAATATTGCCAAATCTGTGCATCTGTGCCAGTCGTGTCTGTGGTATCTCTGTCAGTCATTTTGTGCCACAGAAACTATACTGTAATACATTGGGCCTGATTTATTCACTAGTCTCCCATATAAAAAAAATAAAAATAAAGGGAGAATAATATTGCCAAATCTGTGCATCGTGCCAGTCATGTCTGTGGTATCTCTGTCAGTCATTTTGTGCCACCGAAACTATACTGTCATACATTGGGCTTGGTTTATTCACTAGTCTCCCATATAAATAAAATAAAAATAAAGGGAGAATAATTTTGCCAAATCTGTGCATCTGTGCCAGTCATGTCTGTGGTATCTCTGTCAGTCATTTTGTGCCACAGAAACTATACTGTCATACATTGGGCCTGATTTATTCACTAGTCTCCCATATAAAAAAAAATAAAAATAAAGGGAGAATAATATTGCCAAATCTGTGCATCTGTGCCAGTCGTGTCTGTGGTATCTCTGTCAGTCATTTTGTGCCACCGAAACTATACTGTCATACATTGGGCCTGATTTATTCACTAGTCTCCCATATAAAAAAATTAAAATAAAGGGAGAATAATATTGCCAAATCTGTGCATCTGTGCCAGTCGTGTCTGTGGTATCTCTGTCAGTCATTTTGTGCCACAGAAACTATACTGTCATACATTGGGCCTGATTTATTCACTAGTCTCCCATATAAAAAAAATAAAAATAAAGGGAGAATAATATTGCCAAATCTGTGCATCGTGCCAGTCGTGTCTGTGGTATCTCTGTCAGTCATTTTGTGCCACCGAAACTATACTGTCATACATTGGGCTTGGTTTATTCACTAGTCTCCCATATAAATAAAATAAAAATAAAGGGAGAATAATATTGCCAAATCTGTGCATCTGTGCCAGTCGTGTCTGTGGTATCTCTGTCAGTCATTTTGTGCCACAGAAACTATACTGTCATACATTGGGCCTGATTTATTCACTAGTCTCCCATATAAAAAAAATAAAAATAAAGGGAGAATAATATTGCCAAATCTGTGCCTCTGTGCCAGTCGTGTCTGTGGTTTCTCTGTCAGTCATTTTGTGCCACAGAAACTATACTGTCATACATTGGGCCTGATTTATTCACTAGTCTCCCATATAAAAAAAATAAAAATAAAGCAAGAATAATATTGCCAAATCTGTGCATCTGTGCCAGTCGTGTCTGTGGTTTCTCTGTCAGTCATTTTGCGCCACAGAAACTATACTGTCATACATTGGGCCTGATTTATTCACTAGTCTCCCATATAAAAAAAATAAAGGGAGAATAATATTGCCAAATCTGTGCATCTGTGCCAGTCGTGTCTGTGGTATCTCTGTCAGTCATTTTGTGCCACAGAAACTATACTGTCATACATTTGGCCTGATGTATTCACTAGTCTCCCATATAAAAAAAATAAAAATAAAGGGAGAATAATATTGCCAAATCTGTGCATCTGTGCCAGTCGTGTCTGTGGTATCTCTGTCAGTCATTTTGTGCCACAGAAACTATACTGTCATACATTGGGCCTGATTTATTCACTATAAATATAAATATAATTTGGCCTGCACTCTAAATTTAGATCGGGGTGCTGGTGAGACAGACCGTAAGGTCTAGTATCAGTATTATTGAAATCCACCGCACTCCCTGTGTGGAATATCTTAGAAACAAAAGGATTTTTTGAAATTTGCTAATTTATTCAAGTGAAAAACAGAAAATCAAATGTGACAGATCAAATAGTAGGCAGTACAAGCGACTCAGTGATTTGACGTTTCGACCCTCCCGGGTCTTACTCTAAAGTCGCACTTAATCCAGGATTTATGAGTGGCTCTTATGGTAACGAGGATGTTATCCCTGTAGTGTCAAGGGGCAGGTACAGTCTTTTTTATACCAAGTATGGCCTAATAGTTGATTTTTCTCTGAGTATGACCTTGCTGAGGAATAGCAGCCGTGTATCAGCGTCTTGCTGCTGTTTGCATATGCGATTCAAATAGAAAGTTGGTATGTCACTGGAGACAACCTTTTTTGCAGGTGCCAATGTATCAGCCTTAAATTGCTGGTAAGTTGTATGTGGTTTAATGGATTTGCCAGTTCTGGATAAAGCCTTGTAGAGGGGTAACAGCGGTGCCTCTGCGTCTTGCTGGTGGACATGTAGGCTTAATACCCTTAGTGGATGGGGGATAGCGCTCCTGCGTCCTGTGGGAGCGCTATCCCCCATCCACTAAGGGTATTAAGCCTACATGTCCACCAGCAAGATGCAGAGGCACCGCTGTTACCCCTCTACAAGGCTTTATCCAGAACTGGCAAATCCATTAAACCACATACAACTTACCAGCAATTTAAGGCTGATACATTGGCACCTGCAAAAAAGGTTGTCTCCAGTGACATACCAATTTTCTATTTGAATCGCATATGCAAACAGCAGCAAGACGCTGATACACGGCTGCTATTCCTCAGCAAGGTCATACTCAGAGAAAAATCAACTATTAGGCCATACTTGGTATCAAAAAGACTGTACCTGCCCCTTGACACTACAGGGATAACATCCTCGTTACCATAAGAGCCACTCATAAATCCTGGATTAAGTGCGACTTTAGAGTAAGACCCGGGAGGGTCGAAACGTCAAATCACTGAGTCGCTTGTACTGCCTACTATTTGATCTGTCACATTTGATTTTCTGTTTTTCACTTGAATAAATTAGCAAGTTTCAAAAAATCCTTTTGTTTCTAAGATATTCCACACAGGGAGTGCGGTGGATTTCAATAATACTGATTTATTCACTAGTCTCCCATATAAAAAAAATAAAAATAAAGGGAGGATAATATTGCCAAATCTGTGCATCTGTGCCAGTCGTGTCTGTGGTTTCTCTGTCAGTCATTTTGTGCCACAGAAACTATATTGTCATACAGTGGGCCTGATTTATTCAGCACTCACCCACACATAAAAAGGGAGATTTATATTCACAACAAGTTAACATACACCTTCTACCTTGTTTTTCAGTACCATATAACGGTTGTTAGTTTGGTTACATTTTCCCAAGAATGAGGAAGGCTGGTGGAAGAGGTCGTGGTCGTGGGCGGTCATTGCCATCTGGTAATGCTGATGGTGGTGGTGGTGGTGCTGGTGGAGCATCGGGTGGTAAAGGAAAATCAAAATAGCACCTAAGTCTCGAGTTTCTGAGCCAGCGTCATCGTCTGGCTACACAAGGCCTTGAACGCTACCTTTTCTTGGAGTAGGAAAACCGCTGTTACAGCCGGAGCAGCAGGAAAAAGTTTTGGCTTTCCTTGCTGACTCTGCCTCTAGCTCTTTCGCCTCCTCTTCACATAGTTCAAAATTGAAAAGTAGCCAGTCGTCGGTGGATGCTCCCGGTCAGGAACAAGTTGATTCCTTGTGTCCTTCCCCCAAAACAACAGTGAAGGATGCGTCAGGCGACACAACAGTTTACTCCACGGAGCTCTTTACACATACCGTGCCTGGGTTAGAAAGGGAAATAGTTAACAGCCCATTACAAGATGATTCGGACATGGAGTGCACTGATGCACAGCCACAGCTAGATTGTCATGCTGTTCCATCGACTCACATCACTACATTGCCCTCGCAGTGTACTGAGCCAGAAACTGACCCAGATGAGACGATGGTGCCCATTCCCGAACGTTTTATAGCACCTTACACGGTGACACAGAGATAGCTGAACATGAGATTGAAGAGGAGGTGATAGATGACCCAGTTGTTGACGCAGATTGGCAGCCATTGGGGGAAGAGGGTGCCGCTGGCAGTAGCTCAGAAGCGTAGGAGGAGGATCGGCAGCAGCCATCTACATCACATTTGCTTTCATCTGGCAGGCCCGTCTCTGGCCAAAAAAGTTTGGCAAAACCAAAACCAGTTTTAGGACAGCGTGGCCATCCGGTGAAAGTAACACAGCGTGCAATGCCTGAAAAGGTATTCCATAGTAGGAAGAGTGTACTGTGGCAATTTTTTACCCAAGATCCGAATGATGAGTGCAAAGTTATCTGTAAGAAATGCTCAAAAACATTTAGCAGAGGGAAGAATCCCCACAATTTAAATACAATGTGCATGCTCAGACATGTAACCAGCATGCACTTGCAAGCCTGGAATAACTCCCAAACGTCCCCTACCGTTGGTGCACCTGCTCAGAATCCAGGTAGTCAGCAACGCTACATCGCTTCCCCCACTGTAAGCCCACCGGTTAGAACAACAACAGCAGCAAATGTGGAGGTGTCGTCGCTAGGGCAAAGCAGTCAGGGAATCAGAAGTTTATTGGTAGGAAACACAGCATGTAGGCCTACATCGAGAATACCATCACCAACCCTCTCTCAATCCGCCATGTCCACCACCACCACCACCGCAAGTCCCACCATATGCACCTCGCCAGTCCAGCTCACCCTCCAAGAGACTCTCATTACTCTCATCCGCGTACACAGGGTTTGAACGCCCACATTGCTAGACTTATATCGTTAGAGATGATGCCCTACCGCTTGGTTGAAAGCGAAGCTTTCAAAGCCTTGATGGCCTACGCAGTACCACGCTATGAGCTACCCAGTCGACACTTCTTTTTGAGAAAAGCCATCCCAGCCCTCCACCAGCATGTCAAAGACCGCATTCTCCATGCACTGAGGGAATCAGTCAGTAGAAAGGTGCACCTCACAACTGATGCATGGACCAGTAGGCATGGTCTGGGACGTTACCTGTCCATCACGGCACACTGGGTTAATGTGGTGGATGCAGGGTCCACAGGGGACAGCCACAGTGGGACAGTTCTGCCTAGCCCACGGTCTAGGAAACAGTTGGCTGTAGGCGTTCACCACCCCTCCTCCTCTTCCTCTTCCAGCCGAAGCGAAAGCTCATCCACAGAGCGCAGTCGCACGACCACTCCATCCGCAGCTGCCAGTGTTGCACATGAGGTGTCCCATAATGGAACAGCTAGTGGTAAGCGTCAGCAGGCTGTGTTGGAAATGAAGTGCTTGGGCGACAACAGACACACCGCAGAAGTTCTGGCCGAGTTCTTGCAGCAAGAAACTCAGTCATGGCTGGGCAGTGTACATCTTGAGGCAGGCAAGGTAGTCAATGATAACGGGAGGAATTTTATGGCTGCCATAGCCCTTTCAGAACTGAAACACATACCTTGCCTGGCTCACACCTTGAACCTGGTGGTTCAGTGCTTCCTGAAAAGTTATCCGGGGTTACCAGCCCTGCTCCTCAAGGTGCGACGACTTTGCTCTCACATCCGCCGTTCGCCCGTACACTCCAGCCGTATGCAGAACCATCAGCGATCGTTGAAGCTTCCCCAGCACCGCCTAATAATCGACGTTGCAACAAGGTGGAACTCTACACTGCACATGCTTCAGAGGCTGTGCGAACAGAGGCGTGCTGTCATGTATTTGTGGGAGGATACAAATACACGGGCAGGCAGTTGGATGGCAGACATGGAGCTGTCTGCTGTGCAGTGGTCGAAGCTCCAAGACCTCTGTCAAATCCTTCAGTGTTTTGAGGAATGCACACGGCTGGTCAGTGCGGATGACGCCATCATAAGCATGAGCATTCCACTAATGCGTCTGCTGATGCAAAGTTTGACGCGCATTAAGGAGCAGGCGTCTGCAGCCGAGGAGGAGGGAAGCCTTGATGACAGTCAGCCATTGTCTGCTCAGGGAAGTCTCGAGGACGAGGTTGCGGACGAAGAGGAGGAGGAGGAGGAGGAAGATGGGGATTATTATTTATGGGAGGAGGAAGCATCTCAGGGGGGAATAGAAAGTGTTGGTGGTGCAAGGTCAGGTACAGGTTTTTTGCGGGAGACAAGTGATGTGGATTTGCCAGAAAGTGCTCCTCAACCCAGCACAAGCATAGATTTGACACCTGGAACATTGGCTCACATGGCTGATTATGCATTGTGTATCCTAAAAAGGGACCCCCGCATTATCAAAATGATGACCGATGACGATTACTGGTTGGCCTGCCTCCTGGATCCACGCTGTAAAGGGAAATTGCAAAATATCATGCCACATGAGAACCTTGAGCAAATATTGGCTACCAAACAAGCAACTCTTGTAGACCGTTTGGTTCAGGCTTTCCCAGCACACAGTGGCGGTGATGGTTCTCACACGAGCAGCAGGGGGCAACATGCAAGAGGTGTTAGAGGGGCACAAATCAGAAGTGGCGTTGGACAGAGGGGTTTTATGACCAGGTTGTGGAGTGATTTCGCAATGACCGCAGACACGACAGGTACTGCAGCATCAATTCAAAGTGACAGGAGACAACATTTGTCCAGTATGGTTACTAACTATTTTTCCTCCCTTATCGATGTTCTCCCTCACACGTCATTCCCCTTTGATTACTGGGCATCTAAAATAGACACCTGGCCTGAATTGGCAGAATATGCATTACAGGAGCTTGCTTGCCCAGCTGCTAGTGTGCTATCAGAAAGAGTCTTCAGTGCTGTTGGTTCAATACTGATCAAAAAAAGGACTCGTCTGGCTACACAAAATGTTGATGATCTAACCTTCATTAAAATGAACCAATGATTGATTTCTAATTATTTTGCTCCACCTTTCCCTGCTGACACCTAGCTTTCCTGTAAAAAGTTCTTGCTTTTGGACTCGTCTAACTGACTGCTCCAATTTCTCCATTTGCAGCTGCTGTATGTCCACCATAGGCCTTTTTTACACCTCCCTAAATGGGCTGACTCCCCCCATGGGGCCATGGTCACCACTTGGCGCAAGCACCCGTGTGAGTGCCGTTTGGCTGAACAGGTGGGTGTGCCCACTTTTGGGCGACGGCACTGGCACAGGGTCCCTCATAGTACAATGAAGTGTCTCTGGCGGTGGTGGTGCACACCCAACGTCAGACACACCGTCGTAACATGAGGGGCCCTGGGCCAGTACCGCCGCCCACGAGAGAGTGTTCCCTCCCAGCTCAAACAGTGCTCTACCACTTGCAAAATTACCTCTCACTGCTCCACCACTGTTTAATTGAACATAATAGGACCTCTCAATTTAATATTTAAATGAGCTCAAAATACGATATTTCATAACATCTCAATTGTATATCAATCAAAAGAGAAAAAGAGCTTTTTCTTTAAAACATAAATACTTTATTGTACATACACAAATAACATATATATAGAAATACAGTACCACCCACCAAGGTCAGGTACCTAGGGAATTATAACCAGGTATAGTAATAAAAAAACAACAATCAGTATTACAGATGTTATTTTCAAGTATATTATTTCGGAGCCATCCACTTTTAAACCATATATTAAATGGACAAATATTTTAGGATTTTAATATTTTAGGATTTCTCTACAAGGAAATGAGAGTTTTTTAATCTAATATAGAATTAAATCCAAGTGCTAATTATAGCACTTAGTAGACTCAAAAAAATGAGCTGTCAGTGCTGCATACGAAATCCAGCCATAAACATTAACAATGGAAAAAGTGCTAATAGTGCCAATATGTCCCACTAATTCCAATTAGAGCCACGACCTTTCAATCTAGCTCCCAATGATTGCATATAAATAATATGGAACAATTGATATAACTGGCCCTTTAAGGACATAAAGTAAACAGAGGGCTACCTATGTAAAGTTTAAATAAATATCCAAACGCTATTTATAGCGCTTGGAAAGCTGTGCATATGCTGACAGTGCAGCGTAACTACAGCTAAGGTACTGATAATATAAAATACTAATGATACTAAGGGTGCCCAATACACTTACTTTCAATTAAAGACCTGGACCCTGGACCTGGCGCCCCAACTGTTTAGTCTGTGCTGTTAAATCATTCAATGGCACTGCCAATACCAATTTGTTGACATGATTGTTGATAGTAAAAATATTCAGGGGCCCTGCCTACATTTACACCAGTTAATACTTTGCGCCAACTACCACTGTCTGCAAGTCAGCAGAGGAGCCCACCCCTGTACCTAGATATGCCACCGAGTTATTTGTGATTTTTTTTTTTTTTTGGCCAGACATTCACCTCACTTTATTATTTAGGCCTACTAACTGTGTCAGACACTCCTTACAGTTGTCCTCCACTGAACAAAGCTAGGCCGCCTGCGTACTCCTGTAACCTATTTTTAACTGCATTTTGCCTATTCCTTTTTTGGGCCTACTAACTGTGTCTGCCCCTCCGTGCATTCGTCCTCCGCTGACCACACCAATGCTGCCTGTGTAGCCCCTGTAGCCTAATTTAAACTGCATAGAGCCTGCTTTTTTATTTTAGGCCTAGGAAGTCTGTCTGCGGTCCCTCCTTGCAATCGTCCTCCGCTGAACACACCAATGCTGCCTGTGTACCCCTGTAGCCTAATTTAAACTGCATAGAGCCTGCTTTTGTATTTTAGGCCTAGGAAGTCTGTTTGCGGTCCCTCCTTGCAATCGTCCTCCGCTGAACACACCAATGCTGCCTGTGTACCCCTGTAGCCTAATTTAAACTGCATAGGGCCTGCTTTTGTATTTTAGGCCTAGGAAGTCTGTCTGCGGTCCCTCCTTGCAATCGTCCTCCGCTGAACACACCAATGCTGCCTGTGTACCCCTGTAGCCTATTTTAAAACTGCATACAGCAAACTTTTTATTTAACACATACTACCTTTGTCTGTCTGCGCCACTCAATCCCGCAGTCCTCCACTGAAAAAGCTGAGCTTCAATCTTCAGGCTTTCGGCCTGTAGTTAGAATTTAAAACTGCATTTGGGCAACTAGTTTGGGTGGGCCTAGTAACGGTGTCTGCCACTCCTTGCTTGTCTCCTCGACTGAATAAAGCTTAGCTTCAATCTTCAGGCTTTCGGCCTACATTTTAAATATTAAACTGCGTTTGGGCTACTAGTTTGGGTGGGCCTAATAACGGTGTCTGCCGCTCCAAGGTGTTCTCCAGGTTTACTTGCCTGAGCTTCAATCTTCAGGCTCTCATTAAGTTGTTGTTAAAATAACACTGCATTTGGCCAACAAGTTTGGTTGAGGCCTACTAACAGGGTCTGCCGCTCCAAGGTGTTCTCCAGGTTTACTTGCCTGAGCTTCAATCTTCAGACTCTCATTAAGTTGTTGTTAATATAACACCGCATTAGGCCTACTAGTTTGGTTGGGGCCTACTAACGGTGTCTGCCGCTCCCTGGTGTTGTCCTCCACTGAACAAAGCTGAGCTTCAATCTTCAGGCTCTCATTAAGTAGTTGGTAAGATAACACTGCAGTTGGCCTACTAGTTTGGTTGGGGCCTACTAAAGGTGTCTGCCGCTCCAAGGTGTTCTCCAGGTTTACTTGCCTGAGCTTCAATCTTCAGGCTCTCATTAAGTTGTTGTTAATATAACACGGCATTAGGCCTACTAGTTTGGTTGGGGCCGACTAACGGTGTCTGCCGCTCCTTGGTGTTCTCCTGGTTTTTTTTCCTGAGCTTCAATCTTCAGGCTTTCGGCCTATATTTTAAATATGAAACTGCATTTGGGATACTAGTTGGGTTGGGCCTAGTAACAGTGTCTGCCGCTCCCTGGTGTTGTCCTCCACTGAACAAAGCTAAGCTTGAATCTTCAGGCTCTCATTAAGTATTTGTTAATATAACACTGCAGTTTGCCTACTAGTTTGGTTGGGGCCTACTAATGGTGTCTGCCGCTCCCTGGTGTTGTCCTCCACTGAACAAAGCTGAGCTTCAATCTTCAGGCTCTCATTAAGTAGTTGGTAAGATAACACTGCAGTTGGCCTTCTAGTTTGGTTGGGGCCTACTAACGGTGTCTGCCGCTCCAAGGTGTTCTCCAGGTTTACTTGCCAGAGCTTCAATCTTCAGGCTCTCATTAAGTTGTTGTTAAAATAACACTGCATTTGGCCAACAAGTTTGGTTGAGGCCTACTAACGGTGTCTGCCGCTCCAAGGTGTTCTCCAGGTTTACTTGCCTGAGCTTCACTCTTCAGACTCTCATTAAGTTGTTGTTAATATAACACCGCATTAGGCCTACTAGTTTGGTTGGGGCCTACTAACGGTGTCTGCCGCTCCCTGGTGTTGTCCTCCACTGAACAAAGCTGAGCTTCACTCTTCAGGCTCTCATTAAGTAGTTGGTAAGATAACACTGCAGTTGGCCTACTAGTTTGGTTGGGGCCTACTAAAGGTGTCTGCCGCTCCAAGGTGTTCTCCAGGTTTACTTGCCTGAGCTTCAATCTTCAGGCTCTCATTAAGTTGTTGTTAATATAACACGGCATTAGGCCTACTAGTTTGGTTGGGGCCTACTAACGGTTTCTGCCGCTCCTTGGTGTTCTCCTGTTTTTTTTTCCTGAGCTTCAATCTTCAGGCTTTCAGCCTATGATTTAAATATGAAACTGCATTTGGGATACTAGTTGGGTTGGGCCTAGTAACGGTGTCTGCCGCTCCCTGGTGTTGTCCTCCACTGAACAAAGCTGAGCTTAAATCTTCAGGCTCTCATTAAGTAGTTGTTAATATAACACTGCAGTTTGCCTACTAGTTTGGTTGGGGCCTACTAATGGTGTCTGCCGCTCCCTGGTGTTGTCCTCCACTGAACAAAGCTGAGCTTCAATCTTCAGGCTCTCATTAAGTAGTTGGTAAGATAACACTGCAGTTGGCCTACTAGTTTGGTTGGGGCCTACTAACGGTGTCTGCCACTCCAAGGTGTTCTCCAGGTTTACTTGCCAGAGCTTCAATCTTCAGGCTTTCGGCCTATATTTGAAATATGAAACTGGATTTGGGATACTAGTTGGATTGGGCCTACTAACGGTGTCTGCCGCTCCCTGGTGTTGTCCTCCACTGAACAAAGCTGAGCTTCAATCTTCAGGCTCTCATTAAGTAGTTGTATATATGACCGTAATCAAAAAGCCCCAATACAACCTCAACTTGAGAGTATAAAACTCTCCCCGGATGCCCCAAGGGCATCCACCCAACTGGACAACTCCAGAAATATTGCGACACAAAGAAATGGAGTAAGACAGTCCAAAACAGCATTATAATACAATTTATTAGTAAATTATCAATTAAAGAAACATAAGTGTATATCTGCTGTGTGCAGAAATATACCAAACAGGGTAGGCAATACAGGAAGGATACGACGGTACAACAGGTGGGGTGTGGTACTGCTGGGTAACATCCCTAACTAGTGCACATAATATAAAACTGACTTCACATGTCACAGGGAAAAAATATCACAAAGCGCCATAAGTAAATAAATAATCCCTGTACCACTGAACATACAAGTAAAGTTGTAATTGTTGGTCATGTGCACTTACCCATAAAACAAAAGGGAACCCGGCCACACACCACCTGAAGGCCCTGGACGCGCGTTTCGCGGTAGCTTTTTCAACAGGGATAGGTAAATAGCCCGTCTTTAGTGTTTATATATGAAGAGTACCGGAAGTCTGGCCGGGAAAAAGCGGCGCATGCGCAGTTGCGGTCCGTGTACATCCCCCTCAGTGGCCATCACAGCAGGGCGTCCATAAGGGCGGAAACCCGCCTCCTGACGTCATGAGATGGACGCACCACTGCATAGCGATAGCCACTAGAGGGAGCGGACACCGGAGCCGACAACCGCGCATGCGCTCCACCCGCCGCCATTTTGTAGAAGACCAGAGGCGCAGCCATATGTGGAGGGACAATATTAGAAAAGAACAACAATGAGAACCATATAATGAGAAAAGAGGGAGAAAACAAGACCCTCAATATAAATCAATCAACGATGTGTGACATAAGAAAAAACATTGCGGTAAGTATGTCACAATACATATTAAGACCAAATAAAGTGCAACAAGTGTAATACAGTGTATGTGACATAAGAAAACTATTGTGGCAAATATGCCACAATACATATTAAAGCCGAATAAAGTGCTACAAGTGCAGTAATATGATGAGGATAACTCCGTGAGTTCTGTGATCCATAAAGAAGAATCCAGCGTAGAGATAAAGAAGAGTCCAACATATTTTGTACAACCTCTGGGCGCACGATCAGTAGAGAAGAATATTAAAAACTAAAAAACACAAAAAGAAGACAGTAAATAACAAAATACAATTAAAATGAGTGGGGGATATCAACAGAGGGGGAGAACCTTGTCCCATAGTCATCAAAACCCCGGACATGTCACACAGACGGCGAAACGTACAAAATATTTATACCACGCACGTTATTGCAGGGCCGGTCATAAAAAGGGGACGAAACTCAGCCTTTCATTGAGTCCTTTGGGGGTGATGGTATCAAGGGTGACTATCCATCTACATTCACATTGTGCCAAAATCTTGGCCATATTGCCACCCTTGATACCACCATGAACTCTGTCTATGCCCCTCACCTTTAGGCCACTGGGGTCGGATCCATGATGTATGCGGAAGTGTCTTGGCAGAGTTTTTAAACAAGATATGTCTTTCACCTCCTTAGCCGCTATGATATCACGCACGTGTTCGCGTGTCCTAACTTTAAGTTCCCGTGATGTGAGACCGATATAGATAAGGGAGCAGGGACATGTGGCATAATATACCACAAAAGTGGAATTACATGAGATAAACTCTCGAATCTTGAATTCCCTGCTCCCATCTGATGTTTTGAAGGTCCCACATCTCAGGATGTTAGGACACGCGACACACGTGCCACAAGGATAGCAGCCCTGTCGTGGTTGGGTCATGCCAAAGACATTTCTTGTTTTGGCCACATAATGGCTTCTTACCAAATTATCCCTCAGATTTTTTGCTCTCCGTTGTGTCATCAGCGGTGCCTTAGGAAGCTGTGCTGCCAAGACACTATCAGTCATCAACACAGACCAATGTCTATTCAAGATCTCACGGATCCGGCCCCAGTGACAGTTAGAGGTAGAAATAAATCTCACCTCAGACTCAGTAGATGACTCAATTCTCTTAGGCTGTGATAATAGATCGTCCCTCCGTGTGGACCTGGCCCTTCTATATCCTGCCTTAATGCACCGGCGACTGTACCCCCGATCTTCAAAACGTCTGGTGAGGATGGAGGACTGTCTCTCGAAACGGGCATCCGTAGAGCATACCCGTCTACCCCTCAAGAATTGTCCAACCGGGATGGCTTTGATAACTGAGTAGTTATGTGCAGAAGATGCATGTAGTAGGGAGTTAACCGATGTTTTTTTCCTATATAGATCAGTCTCAATAACTCCATCCCTGCCCACATGCAACGTGATATCTAAAAAATCAATACTGTTAACGTGCCAAGTGTAAGTGAATCTCAAATTAAAGTCGTTGTTGTTGAGTTCCTGCATAAATCTGGTAAGGCTGGCCTCGTCACTGTTCCATATCATCAGAACATCATCAATGTAACGAAACCAGCCCACCACTGGGTCTGCGGCATGGGCCCCGTCACCTTGGAAAATGTGTCTCTCCCAATAACCCAAAAACAAATTTGCATATGACGGGGCACATGCCGCACCCATTGCAGTACCCTGTACCTGTAAATAAAACCTGTCTTTGAATACAAAGTAATTATGTGTCAAAATAAACTCCAACAACTCCAAAATAAATTCTACAAAGTGGCCATCCCGGTTAGCACCCTCGAGGAAAAAGCGGGCCGCTCTTAACCCGTCTTTATGTCTAATTGAAGTGTATAATGCCTCAATGTCGATTGTTACCAACATCATGCCCGTCTCGAGGGACAGCCCATCCACCCTCCTCAATACGTCGGTCGTGTCTCTGACATAGGAGGGCAGCGTCTCCACCAGAGGTTTTAAATAAAAATCAATAAATTTACAAACGTTTTCGCAAAGCCCCCCTATGCCAGAGACAATAGGCCGACCCGGAGGGTTCACAGCGTCCTTGTGCACTTTGGGCAGGACATAGAACGTGGCGACCCTGGGAAACTGTGGTAAGAGACCAGCTCTGATTTTATTGGGGATGAGGCCTGACTCATTAGCTGCCAAAATTATCCGCTCCAGATCACTCTGGAAGGTCTGGGTGGGGTTTTGTGACAAAACCTGGTATGTACTTCTATTTCTTAGCTGTCGGAGTGCCTCCTTTTCATATTTTTCGGTCGGCCAGATCACCACATTCCCCCCCTTGTCCGCAGGTTTAATCACCACATTATCCAATGACTGTAACTCACTAAGAGCCCGTCTTTGGTTGATGGTCAAATTATCATTATAGATTCTCCCTGGTATTTTCATCAAATCCTCTGTCACCAATCTACAAAATATCTCCACTTGTGGACACAACGACAAGGGAGGGAATGTGGAGGATCGTGGCACGACCGAAAGTGGAAAATTACCTATATGGTCAGGCTGTTGTTCCCTGAGTAGATCCTCCAAGGCAGCTAGAGCCCTAGCTTCTGCATCATTAGATAGATCACAGCCAAGATTTTTCTGACCATGCAGTTTCTTAAGTAGCAACTTCCGACAGAATAGTTGGGTGTCCTTCAAGGCTGTAAAGAAATCAAACCGATTAGATGGTACAAAATTGAGTCCCAATTTTAACACTTCACATTGTGTACTAGAGAGAAGATGAGAGGAAAGGTTAATCACCTCTAAATTTGAGCTTTTAGCTTTTTGCTCATAATCCAATGGGGAGGTCACTTTTCTCTTGTTTGCCCCGTACTTCCCTTTAGCAGTTCTTTCGGGTTGTATCTTTCTCACCCTCTCTTTATTAGTCAATGTGGAGTGGTCGGACATCACACTAGACCCATCTAGAGAAGTCATGGAAGACATAGATCCTGATCTTGATTGTGATAAGGGTCGGCTTTTAACCCTAAAAGTCCTCCATCTATATACCCTATTATCACGATAATCAGAGTTATCTCTCTGCAGTTTTTTTGTTTTAATGGTACTGATCTCTTGTTCCCATTTTAAGAAATCTCTCTCCAAGTCTCCATTCAATTTCTCCAGGGCTTCAGCTGTCAACTCGTTTTTGATTCCCACCTGGATTTCATCAATCTCCTTTTCCAGACCCACCAATTTTGTTTCATCTAATTTGATCAGTAGCTCAATGAAACTTCTAGAGCATTTAGTGGCAACTTCCTCCCACTCTCCTCTAAAAGTCTCGTCATCGACTGGAAATGATGGAAAAATTTGCACTCGCAATCCCCTTGGTATCAAACCACGAGTTAAATATTGGTCCAGGGTCGCCCGATTCCACCAAATTTTCGTCCGTCTGTGTAACAATGTCCTGAGCTTGGTGATCCTCTCTCTGGAATCCCCACCACTCAAAATACTAGTACCAACATAATCCTCCCTGAACACCTCCTGTAGGCGAGACAACCACGTCTGGTCTCGCATGCGGAAATCCATGGGCTTAGGATTCGAAGCTGTGAAAAACACAGAAAAATCACATATATGACGGTAATCAAAAAGCCCCAATACAACCTCAACTTGAGAGTATAAAACTCTCCCCGGATGCCCCAAGGGCATCCACCCAACTGGACAACTCCAGAAATATTGCGACACAAAGAAATGGAGTAAGACAGTCCAAAACAGCATTATAATACAATTTATTAGTAAATTATCAATTAAACAAACATAAGTGTATATCTGCTGTGTGCAGAAATATACCAAACAGGGTAGGCAATACAGGAAGGATACGACGGTACAACAGGTGGGGTGTGGTACTGCTGGGTAACATCCCTAACTAGTGCACATAATATAAAACTGACTTCACATGTCACAGGGAAAAAATATCACAAAGCGCCATAAGTAAATAAATAATCCCTGTACCACTGAACATACAAGTAAAGTTGTAATTGTTGGTCATGTGCACTTACCCATAAAACAAAAGGGAACCCGGCCACACACCACCTGAAGGCCCTGGACGCGCGTTTCGCGGTAGCTTTTTCAACAGGGATAGGTAAATAGCCTGTCTTTAGTGTTTATATATGAAGAGTACCGGAAGTCTGGCCGGGAAAAAGCGGCGCATGCGCAGTTGCGGTCCGCGTACATCCCCCTCAGTGGCCATCACAGCAGGGCGTCCATAAGGGCGGAAACCCGCCTCCTGACGTCATGAGATGGACGCACCACTGCATAGCGATAGCTACTAGAGGGAGCGGACACCGGAGCCGACAACCGCGCATGCGCTCCACCCGCCGCCATTTTGTAGAAGACCAGAGGCGCAGCCATATGTGGAGGGACAATATTAGAAAAGAACAACAATGAGAACCATATAATGAGAAAAGAGGGAGAAAACAAGACCCTCAATATAAATCAATCAACGATGTGTGACATAAGAAAAAACATTGCGGTAAGTATGTCACAATACATATTAAAACCAAATAAAGTGCAACAAGTGTAATACAGTGTATGTGACATAAGAAAACTATTGTGGCAAATATGCCACAATACATATTAAAGCCGAATAAAGTGCTACAAGTGCAGTAATATGATGAGGATAACTCCGTGAGTTCTGTGATCCATAAAGAAGAATCCAGCGTAGAGATAAAGAAGAGTCCAACATATTTTGTACAACCTCTGGGCGCACGATCAGTAGAGAAGAATATTAAAAACTAAAAAACACAAAAAGAAGACAGTAAATAACAAAATACAATTAAAATGAGTGGGGGATATCAACAGAGGGGGAGAACCTTGTCCCATAGTCATCAAAACCCCGGACATGTCACACAGACGGCGAAACGTACAAAATATTTATACCACGCACGTTATTGCAGGGCCGGTCATAAAAAGGGGACGAAACTCAGCCTTTCATTGAGTCCTTTGGGGGTGATGGTATCAAGGGTGACTATCCATCTACATTCACATTGTGCCAAAATCTTGGCCATATTGCCACCCCTGATACCACCATGAACTCTGTCTATGCCCCTCACCTTTAGGCCACTGGGGTCGGATCCATGATGTATGCGGAAGTGTCTTGGCAGAGTTTTTAAACAAGATATGTCTTCAGTTGGCCTACTAGTTTGGTTGGGGCCTACTAACGGTGTCTGCCACTCCAAGGTGTTCTCCAGGTTTACTTGCCAGAGCTTCAATCTTCAGGCTTTCGGCCTATATTTGAAATATGAAACTGGATTTGGGATACTAGTTGGATTGGGCCTACTAACGGTATCTGCCGCTCCCTGGTGTTGTCCTCCACTGAACAAAGCTGAGCTTCAATCTTCAGGCTCTCATTAAGTAGTTGGTAAGATAACACTGCATTTGGCCTACTACTTTGGTTGGGCCTAGTAACGGTGTCTGCTGCACCTTGGTGTTGTCCTGTGTTATTTTCCTGAGCTTCAATCTTCAGGATTTCGGCCTATATTTGTAATATTAAACTGCATTGGGCCTACTAGTGTGGTTGGGCCCTTAAAACGGTGTCTGCCGCTCCTGGGTTTTCTCCTGTTTTGTTTTCCCGAGCTTCAATCTTCAGGTTTTCGGCCTACATTTTAAATATTAAACTGCATTTGGCCTACTACTTTGGTTGGGCCTAGTAACGGTGTCTGCCGCACCCTGGTGTTGTCCTGTGTTATTTTCCTGAGCTTGAATCTTCAGGATTTCGGCCTATATTTGTAATATTAAACTGCATTGGGCCTACTAGTTTGGTTGGGCCCTTAAAACGGTGTCTGCCGCTCCTGGGTTTTCTCCTGTTTTGTTTTCCCAAGCTTCAATCTTCAGGCTTTCGGCCTACATTTTAAATATTAAACTGCATTTGGCCTACTACTTTGGTTGGGCCTAGTAACGGTGTCTGCCGCACCTTGGTGTTGTCCTGTGTTATTTTCCTGAGCTTCAATCTTCAGGCTTTCGGCCTATATTTGCAATATTAAACTGCATTGGGCCTACTAGTGTGGTTGGGCCCTTAAAACGGTGTCTGCCGCTCCTGGGTTTTCTACTGCACTGAACAAAGCAATGCCGCCTGGTTAGTCCTGTTACCAATTTTGAACTTCATTTAGCCCACTTTATTATTTGGGCCTATATCTGTGTTTCCTCCTCATCCTGCCCATTACCCAGCCAGTGCTAGATGAGTCTTGTGGTACATTGACCCAGACCACTGCATTCCCCTTGCACGCTACACAGCCACAATCTGACCCTGCTGAAAGTCAGGTTCCCCTTCCCGCATACTATACCACCTTACACAGGGACAAAGAGTAAGGTGCAGATAAAAGTGCAGGTTCCTTCATCAGGTGGGGGGGGCATACTCGTTGGCGACGTCACTGGCACAGGGCCCCTCAGAGTACGCAAAAGTGTCGCTGCCGCTGGGAGGCGCCCCCGCCGTGCAAACACACCGCCGTACTTTGAGGGGCCCTGTGCCAGTGCCAATGCGAACGAGTGGGCCCCCCCTGCTTGCTCAGGATCACAGCACTTACAAAGTTGAAATTCTTACCTCTCACTGCTCCACCGCCGTGACGTAGTCCACGTTTCCTGGGCCCACTAAAAAATTTAACCATCCCTACCCCCCACAACTTTAGCCAAATGACCCCCAATTTCAAATGCCTAACTATTATTATAAAGTAAATTAAGATTGACAAGCTTCAGTAACAAGAATGGATGTTTTTACCATTACAATGGGCACTGTAGGTGTTTTCCTGGCCTCCACTCACTGCCGACTATGCTTCCCCATTGACTTGCATTGGGTTTCGTGTTTCAGTCGATCCCCGACTTTTGGCGATAATCGGACGATTACACTCGACTCGACTTTTGACAAAGTCGGGTTTCGCGAAACCCGACTCGATCCTAAAAAAGTGAAAGTCGCTCAACCCTAATAGTAATATGATTCATCTAAAAATGTTTGCACGGTGAATAAGGGCAAAGCTAAAAACTGACGTGAATCTCCAAGAATTTACAAAATCGCGGAGATAGATGAATCGTTTTGAGTTAATTTGAATTTGCCTCAAAGTTTCTTAAGGAGAAGATTCCAATATCAATTTAGAAGTTCCATTTAGAACTTGAATTCTTAGTTTTATTTATTATTTTATTTAGTGTTGTCCATTGCACCAGCCGTACACACTGAAATTGGTTCCTGATGTATGTGGAGACCATCCCCAAAACTGATTTCTGTATCTTCACTAACCGACACACAAAGCCAGGCTAACTCTTCAGAAGGCTGATGGCCACCTGCTCATCCAGACAATCACAAACCCCTTACTGACTGACCGAAAACTCAGATGTTAGAAAGAGTTGAAAAGTGGTGCAAAGCAAAACAGAGAATCAGAAATTTCTACATAGAAGCTATAATGATGAGACAGAAGGAGCTTTGTGCACTTTAGTGATAAGAAACTAAGGAGGTGCAGATATTATACAACTTTACCTTGCAATAACCTTCAACATGTAAAAATGCAGAAGCAATTTTTGATGATTTGCCGCAATCGAATCACAAATTGTTCAAATTTGCCAGGACCTGCAAATTTCATAAAATTTGACATAGATTTGATAAGCATCAAATTAATTTGTCAGTCTCTAAAGAAGACTCGCCGTCATATCTGTTTACTAAAAAAATATTTTGGGGCATGAGTTATGACTTGTGATTTATGATTCCTGGACTATCGAATGCCAGATAGATCGGAACTTCAATTTCAATGATCTGAGATGGTATGGACATCATAATGGTAACTCTAATCCATAAACGTCATTAAGTGAGAGTCGGGTTTAGATAGTGTGTCATACATATATAGAGTAGCTAGAAATGTGTGGAAATACTAAAAAATGCACAAAAGGCTTTTTTTTATTTTGCAAGAAAATGTATTTAGTATTGTAAAAGAAAATATGCAGAAAGCAACGCATAGATTTATTTGATTTATTTAGCATTTTTGTTATGGTTTCCAATGGCAAGGAAACATCGGAAGCATAGAATAAACGGACAAGCTCTCGGGTGATGGAAACTAGAGCTGACCGCGATGCTAAACCTACACACCACACTAGAAGTAGCCAGGGGGCATTCCTGCGTTGTCTCTAGATGCCGCGCGCCAGCCGGAGAACTAACTACCCCTGGTAGAAGAAAACACAGTCCTGGCTTGCCTCCAGAGAATGTCCCCACAGGAGATAGCAGCCCCCCACATATAATAACGGTGAGAGCAGATGAAAAGACACACGTAGTATGAAAGCAGATTTAGCACAGAGAGGCCCGCTAACTAAATAGCAGAAAGATACAACAGAGGACTTCGCGGTCAGCTGCAAAACCCTTCAAAACACCATCCTGAAATTACCTTAACTCATGTGACAACTCATGTCACTGGAGTGGTAATTTCAGCCCAACAAGAGCTTCCAGCTGCAGAGATTCACATAAGTGCAAACTGGACAAAACATACAAAAATAGACTTAAGGACTAAAGTGTCCAACTTAGCTGAGCAGAAAACTGGGAGCAGGAACATGCAACAGAATCACTCTGGATACATTGATGGCCAGCATTAGAATGACTGAGGAGCAAGGTTAAATAGGATACTCCCACATCCTGATAGGAACAGGTGAACTGAGAAGGCAAAGCTTGCAGGACACCAGTACCACAAGAGACCACCGGGGGAGCCCACGAACCGAATCACAACAGTACCCCCCCCTTAAGGAGGGGGCACCGAACCCTCACAAGAACCACCAGGGCGATCTGGATGAGCCCTATGAAAGGCACGGACCAAATCAGAAGCATGAACATCAGAAGCTGTAACCCAAGAATTATCCTCTTGACCGTAGCCCTTCCATTTCACCAGATATTGAAGTTTCCGTCTGGAAACACGGGAGTCCAAGATTTTCTCCACCACGTACTCCAATTCACCCTCAACCAGCACAGGAGCAGGAGGCTCAACAGAAGGCACAAGTGGTACCTCATACCTCCGCAATAATGACCGATGGAAGACATTATGGATAGCAAAGGATGCTGGGAGGTCCAAACGAAAAGACACAGGGTTAAGAATTTCCAAAATCTTATAAGGACCAATGAACCGAGGCTTAAACTTAGGAGAAGAGACCCTCATAGGGACAAAACGGGAGGACAACCACACCAAGTCCCCAACACGAAGACGAGGACCAACACGACGATGGCGATTAGCAAAACGTTGAGTCTTCTCCTGGGACAACTCCAAATTGTCCACCACCTGCCCCCAAATACGATGCAACCTATCCACCATGGTATCCACTCCAGGACAATCCGAAGACTCCACCTGACCAGATGAAAAACGAGGATGGAACCCTGAATTGCAAAAGAAAGGGGAGACCAAAGTGGCAGAACTGGCCCGATTATTAAGGGCAAACTCAGCCAACGGCAAAAAGGAGACCCAGTCATCCTGATCAGCAGACACGAAACACCTCAAATAAGTCTCCAAGGTCTGATTAGTACGTTCCGTCTGGCCATTTGTCTGGGGATGAAATGCAGACGAAAAAGACAAATCAATGCCCATCCTGGCACAAAACGCGCGCCAGCCGGAGAACTAACTACCCCTGGTAGAAGAAAACACAGTCCTGGCTTGCCTCCAGAGAATGTCCCCACAGGAGATAGCAGCCCCCCACATATAATAACGGTGAGAGCAGATGAAAAGACACACGTAGTATGAAAGCAGATTTAGCACAGAGAGGCCCGCTAACTAAATAGCAGAAAGATACAACAGAGGACTTCGCGGTCAGCTGTAAAACCCTTCAAAACACCATCCTGAAATTACCTTAACTCATGTGACAACTCATGTCACTGGAGTGGTAATTTCAGCCCAACAAGAGCTTCCAGCTGCAGAGATTCACATAAGTGCAAACTGGACAAAACATACAAAAATAGACTTAAGGACTAAAGTGTCCAACTTAGCTGAGCAGAAAACTGGGAGCAGGAACATGCAACAGAATCACTCTGGATACATTGATGGCCAGCATTAGAATGACTGAGGAGCAAGGTTAAATAGGATACTCCCACATCCTGATAGGAACAGGTGAACTGAGAAGGCAAAGCTTGCAGGACACCAGTACCACAAGAGACCACCGGGGGAGCCCACGAACCGAATCACAACACATTTTATAAGATTTTTGAACTTATGCAGAATTTTCTTCTGTATTTTCTGACTTTCAGAGAGCAATTATTATATAACAGTTATGATGTTTTCCAAAGGGCACCGCAGGCTTTCAACTTCTCCCACTGAGGTCTCAAGTAGTATATCGTATCCCATAACACAGGCCCCTTTTGTAGAGCAGCCGGCGAATGCATATTTCTTCTCCACATCGCCTAAATGCAAAAGAACAAAAGTAAGGCAAAGGGTT
This sequence comes from Ranitomeya variabilis, assembly GCF_051348905.1. NCBI lineage: Eukaryota > Metazoa > Chordata > Amphibia > Anura > Dendrobatidae > Ranitomeya > Ranitomeya variabilis. Next base: position 232,601,541 of record NC_135235.1, read on the forward strand.
ACAAATTAACATTTATATACAATAATATAATAATAATAATCCAAATCCGCATGTCTGTATCTGCGGACAAGGCTTTTTGTTGCATATTCTTCTAGAAAAAGTAGATGTCAACTAATATGATAATATTCTTCCTCATATGATAATATTCCTTCTCATGTACAGCACCATGGAATCAATGGTGCTATATAAATAATAATAATAATAATAATAATAATAATAATATGGTTACCACTGTAGCCAATGGATGAGTTGAGTTTCTTAGAATGGAAATTAGAAATGTCATGAGGTTCTATAGAAATGACGGATTGGAATACCCATAACTGATTTACCCTGTGGTGGTGCCGCAGAGAAAATAAACACTTAAAAACAGACTTCCCCACAAATTGCAACTGACAACTGTTAATTCGAGCGAGGTGACACTTTGTTATCAGCTTCTAAGAGGTTGGAAAATTGGTCCACCGCTGTATCCACCTGATATAGTTGACGCGATCCGGTGAAATGGGCGTCGTTGGAATTGAATCTGGCGCCTCCTTTCCTCTTGCAATTTTTGTCCTTCTTGACATAGGATTCGTCAAACACTCAGTGTCCTCCAGGGACGGACTGGCTATCTGGTAACTCTGGCAAATGCCAGAAGGTCCTGTCTAGTCATGAGCTGCCTTGTCTGCTATGTTGTTAACAGAATCGGTGTTCTCAAGATCCCCATACTGTTAAGAGTTGTGATGGAGCACAAGTCGCTGACTCCCTCACTTGCCCCAGCAGGCTACTAGTATCAGTAGAATTATTGGTCTTGTAGAAAATTGTCTTTTCCTCCATCCAGGGTTATATTAGTGATATATCCCATCTGGTTCATGGGGATGGGGACAACATGGTTCTGTGTAATTTCAAATGCCAGGGCTGAATTTGAGCCCCAGTCCATACCCGGTGTCCTCCATTGCGCTCCTGCTTAGGTGCATGTCTCTGCACTGCCGACGGCAGAGCAAAGCATTGTAGTCGTCATACATCGGCGATATTTGGCCACATTACTTTGCTCTGCCCTCGGCAGGGCGGAGAGAAATATGCCTACACAAGAGTGTGATGGAGGACACTGTGTGGATGATGTAGGATGCATCATCCAGGTGGAGCAAGATGGAGGATGGTGATAATAACAAGAGAGGAGGCACCAGATCAAGAAGAGTGGTGCCCATCAGACTAGACCGTGCTGTAGGTAAGCACAAAGCTCTTTTTTGTGTCTGCAGAACAGATTGGGGACATATATACATCATTCTATAATTTTGTTTATAATGATTTACCAGTGCTGGCCCCACTTTATATGGGAAAACTTGGTGACAAAAGTTGACCCTAAAAGAAAAGCCATTCTTGAAAAATTGCCATGATGGATATCATGGATTAATTTTCTTAGGGTACCGTCACACTCAGCGACGCTGCAGCGATATAGACAACGAGCCGATCGCTGCAGCGTCGCTGTTTAGGTCGCTGGGGAGCTGTCACACAGACAGCTCTCTCCAGTGACCAACGATCAGGGGAACGACTTCGGCATCGTTGAAACTGTCTTCAACGATGCCAAAGTCCCCCTGCTGCACCCGGGTAACCAGGGTAAACATCGGGTTACTAAGTGCAGGGCCGCGCTTAGTAACCCGATATTTACCCTGGTTACCATTGTAAAAGTAAAAAAAAAACACTACATACTCACCTTCTGATGTCTGTCACGTCCCCCGCCGGCGGCTTCCCTGCACTGAATGTGTCAGCGGCGCCGGCAGTAACAGTGGTGACGTCACCGCTGTGCTCTGCTTTACGGCCGGCCGGCGCTGACACATTCAGTGCAGGGAAGCCGCCGGCGGGGGACGTGACAGACATCAGAAGGTGAGTATGTAGTGTTTTTTTTTTACTTTTACAATGGTAACCAGGGTAAATATCGGGTTACTAAGCGCGGCCCTGTGCTTAGTAACCCGATATTTACCCTGGTTACCATTGTAAAACATTGCAGGCATCGTTGCTTTTGCTGTCAAACAGAACGATACACACCGACCTAACGACGAAGTAAGGTGCTGGCCTTCTAGCTCCAACCAACGATATCACAGCGGGATCCAGATCGCTGCTGCGTGTCAAACACAACGATATCGCTATCCAGGACGCTGCAACGTCACGGATCGTTGTCGTTCTCGTTGGAAAGTTGTTCAGTGTGAAGGTACCTTTAGTGGCTCTAAGATAAGGGGGAAGTGTATGATGAAACAACTCCTTAAAACAGCACAAGTCCACAAACTCTACTAATTACAGAGATAATGATCAAGAGACTCTATCTGTCACATGCTAATTATCAGCCAACCAATTAACTATAAAACAAGACATTTTGTATAGTAATAAAATTCCTAAACAGATAAGTGTTACCTGGACGAGTTGCATCTCCACTAAACTCAAAGCAATCTCCCTGGTTACAAATGCAGGCAACAGACTCATAGTTCTCACATTCGTAGCTTCCCTCCACGAAACATGACTTGCAATAGAGTCCATTTTCTGTGGTAATTAGTGGTGGCACTAGAATATTATAAGAGAAAGGGAACATTATAAATAGGTTTCTTCAGATAGTGATGGGTCCTGCAAACCCTGGCATCTACATGCTGCTAGCCTCAGATTTCAAAATACACATTATATGACATATATTGGCGGTTTTATTTTACATACTTTCAATTGGATCGGAATTACAGTCATCAGTTTTGCAGCATTTGTTGTGAACAATCAGCTGGAAGTGCCCTGTATTCATAGAGATAATTTTGTTGCACAACATCGGTAAATTAAAACATCCTCTGTGGGCAGTGGGTCTCTTATCGCCATCTAGGAAAAGTAAGAATATAGAGATTTTATCAAGCCTGAATGTTTATAGCGGTGTTCTCAACTGTATTCTGTTCCTAAGGAAATGAGGTTGCCTCACTGTTGATATTCAGGAGCTCATCGCTCTCCTTTCTGCTACTTCCTTGCCAAAGGCCATAATGATTGACAGTTTGGACCAGTGGCCAGCTTCATAGCAGCTTGTAAAAGCTTTAATGGAATGAGCTTAGAAGCATTGTGCTCCTTGTCTAGGAAACAGGCCACCACTAACAGACTGCGGAAGTGGTTGGTAACCTTGTCAGATCAATAAAGTATCAAACTAAAAGTACCTCCATTCTTGAGAATAGAGAGGATTTTCAATAAGAAGTAAGGTGAAAATTGCTTGTTTTCATAAGAACTCTTTAAGACAAAATATTGGCACTCCACAAAATCATGTAGCCGGTGCTTCTTCCTGGTCCCAAGAACCACCCAGGAATCACACCAGTTTATTCACTCGTCAGAGGAAATCCATTTAAAAACAATAGTACAGACAAAAAAAAACTATATGGCTTGCAAACTGTTTAACTTACATTTACACCTGCCATCTCCATGCAATAAATGACTACCAATTGTCTATTTACAAGCCAATCTGTGGTCGTTTATTGGCCTTTTTGGACATGCTAACCAGAATCCTATGGTCACAGAACAATCGTTACTTATGATATCTGATCGTATAGAATATCATTGCTCTCGGCAGCACATCTACTTTTTACACAGGTCGAAGTGCTCCCGATAACAAAGATTATAATGCCAAGATGAAGTATTAAATCACCCAACAAATGAGAATTTTGCTCGTTGTTCGAGTAATTGTCAACAAGCTTACACAAGTCGATAATCGACGAAGAGGTCATCTACTGAATGCCCACTCCAGATTACCAGCGTGTCTAATTAGCCTTTAGCTGATCTTGTTGGGACATAAAACTGATAAGGGAACAAAGTTAAGTAGAATGTGATACAAAAAGAGACTGGAAATAAAAGAAACAGAAAATGAAAAAATATCTGGAAACGAACAGTCTTTCTAAATAGTGGCCTGTGTACTAGAATCAACCCTACGAGAAAGGTGTCATACTGCACACAAATAGTGATATTTGTGCACATTTAATTAACCAATTACTATTTGGTTTTGTTTTGGTCCAACTTACCGAGAATGTTGTGTTCAATTCCCTGAGCACAAACGTCATCTTTATTTTTGCACTCATATGAGGGTCCTGAGCAGTCTTGTTGACCGACTGCCTTATAGTGTTGACATTTTAGGGCATTACCTAAGAGAAAATTTAAAGAGAAAAATTAAGGCTGTGACTACACGGTGATTTTGGCCATCACAAACATTTAATATCAGCCATTACGTCATTCAATATTAAGGTCTATAATAAAGAGTTAAAAGGACAGTTGGACCTATACCTCTTCCCTTCATTCAATGTCTTCTTCCATTCCTCTGTTGAACTTGAAGGACATATGTCTTTTTTCAATAATACTAACTATGATGAACCTCAGGATTATACAATGGGTGATAAGCTCATTGAAAAAACAGAAAATGGAGTCCAACACATGAGCTATCATGGACCTTCACGGAGGAAACAGAAGAACCTTGAGGTTCATATTAACCATCCTACAGCATGTGGGTAACAAATTTGCTCAACCCTTTTGTGGTAGAAAAACTGTAGGGGAACAAAAGCCCACAAGACCATCGGTGATACCCCTTTAGGAAAGTAAAAGGAAGGTGCTCACCTGAGAAGGTTGTGTGCAGGCACAACTGCTATGAACACGTGAAGATATGACCTAATGCTACCTCGTGGCTGGGGGATCATCTCCTCCAAGATACTTGACCAATTTGGACGATAATAGGATAGCGGGCTACGTCGCTGTAATAAAGAATCCTTAGGACCAAGATGAGTTGAACAATTTTTATTTCAACATGTTTCAACATTGGACTAGCATCTTCTTCAAGTGAAAAAAACAATTGCACACCAGTTCAGTGTCAAAAAGCGTTGTCGATATAAAAACCGTTCAACTCATCTTGGTCCAAAGGATTCTTTGTTACATTTATTCAGCCTGATATCGTGTTTTTGTCCAAATTGGTCAACCTTTTTTTGCATGATATGTTGTGACTAGTGTTGAGCATTCCGATACCGCAAGTATCGAGTTCCGATATTTTTGCGATATCGGGAATCGGGATCGGAATGCATATTCATGTGTAAAATAAAGAATAACAATAAAAAATAGGGATATACTCATCCTCTGACGCGCCCTGGTTGTAACCGCTGCAACCGGCAGCCTCCGTTCCTAAGAATGAGCGAGTGAAGGACCTGCGATGATGTCGCAGTTTTGTGATTGGTCGCGTGAGCGGTCACATGAGCGGTCACAAGCCGCCACGTCATCGAAGGTCCTTCACTCGCTCATTCTTAGGAACGGAGGCTGCCGGTTAACACCGCTAGGTCCAGGGTCCGCCGGAGGGGTGAGTATATCCATATTTTTTATTTTTATTCTTTATTTTTTACATGAATATGGATCCCAGGGCCTGAAGGAGAGTTTCCTCTCCTTCAGACCCTGGGAACCATCCAGGATAGCTTCCGATACTTGTGTCCCATTGACTTGTATTGGTATCGGGTATCGGTATCGGCGATATCCGATATTTTTCGGATATCGGCCGATACTATCCGATACCGATACTTTCAAGTATCGGAAGGTATCGCTCAACACTAGTTGTTACATAGTTCAGTATAAAATTTTCATTTGTTTTAGTTAGAAACAAAGATTCGATCTCTTCCATTTTACCGTTCTAGATTTTTATGTGGTCTGCCAGCGGTAACCTGAGAAAAGTCAATAAAGTGACCAAAAAATAGTGAACATTAATCAAAAGTATAACGTAATATACACCGATATTATTTTCTTACCTATGGTGATCTCACCAATGGCAAAGACCAAGTAGACGAGGAAGTACTTCATTGTCGATGAATCTGAAGCTCAAGTTGAAGGTAACTAGATGACAAGCGTATACTAAAAGTTTCATTGGTTGTATTTCGACTGGTTAGAGGAGCGACCTTTATATTGTACTTGGTAGCTTCTTTTGGCACAAGCTCATCTGTTACGTAACATAATAATTAAATATGTTATATTAATGTTTGCTGTACTATACAAATGACTAACATTTACATAGGATTATTTGCTGGAAGTCAGAAGTATATCTCTGTTTTGTTTTTTATTATTAGTAGGCACTTTGAAACCACTTTAGGGATTTTTGGGATTCATGAAGAACCATTATCTTCAAATTTTCTCTTAGATGACGCCCTAAGATGTCAACACTATAAGGCGGTAGGTCAAGAAGACTGAGTAAAAAATCAACACTGAAGGTCTGTTCTAAAATTTGTGGCCATCAGCTTAACATTAGGCTTCAAGTTAATAATTAAAACTTGACTTCTTAGACTTCTTATATTTAACTATATGGACCACTTCAGTGACATTTTTTAAATTTATTTATTAGCTTAATAGATTTTACGTTCAAAATAATTTTTGTCATTAAAACATTTGAACAGTTTAGTTTGAATATTTGCTTCACTTTACATTTCTGGATGTAGAATGAGTTGAATGAGAATCTAGGAGTAAGCTTGTCGGGGTTTATAGCTCTTATCTCTAATTCTGAGCTCCTACAGTATATGCTAATTTATGACCAAATCAAAATTGAGCTGAAATTGTAATTTATTCAAGAGTGCTCAAAATAAAACACTAGCACCCACCATATATTTGTCTGGAAATACATGTGAAATACAACAAATGGTAAGTAAGTAAACACACCATATACTACCCCACAATAACTAAAGCATTCTGAAACGATTTGATTTTTTATGCACAGGCTCTTCCAAAACCAAACAGTGTTGGCAAATCCCTCTACCATACAAGCTCCAATCTACTTTATCTAGTCTAGCTTTACAGTCCATCTTTGTTACTTCGAAAAATGTTCCTACATACAAAATAATAGCAATAGGAATACATTTAGTCAATATTATCCACAACCTATTCCTGCCACCTCTTCGAATCTGGACTCTTGCGTTGAGACTCCCCACCTTTGCTCTCCATGCATCGACAATCTAGTCTCAGGTCATGTACAAGAATAAAAATGCACTAAATATACATTAACATAGTATTATTGTATTACATAGATGACAGCATACAATGGCACTTGGCTGTAGAGTGATGTTTGTTGGTAGCTTCTCTTTTCAGAAGTGGTGAAAGGAAAACCAATGTAAAAGTGAGATAATTCAAGAAATATTTACACACATTGAAGCCACAAGCTTGATGGTCAAAGAGTCTGTGAGGGGCAACGTACTTAATGGTTGCAAATTTTCTCACAGTAGTCAACAATTTGAGCTGAGGATGATGATCGCATAGACAGCAGAAGTTGCAAAACTAGAGTCCGATGGAACTCGGTGCAAAATTGGACCTGGGCCTTTCCACTGCACGTTAGTCAGATGTATGGGTCTTTGTAGCCCTCGAAATCTTAAAAAGACATATGTGTTCATCCCCACCTTCATTATTTAGTAATACTGTACTAATGTCACCCATACGGGACACTTTCTGGTATATATGTTCCCCTTCCTGGTATATATGTCTCCCATCCTGGTATAAAAGTTCCCATCCTGGTATACATTTCCCCATCCTGGACCTCTTCCTGGTGTATTTGTCCCCATCCTGGTACATATATACCCCTTCTTGGTATATATGTCCCCCATCCAGGTATACAAACAGTGTCGGACTGGCCAACCGGGACACTGGACGATCCTCCGGTTGGCCTTGGGTCCGTGATGGGCCCTCCATACTGTATGCCCGAAGGCAACCCCGGCTCACACAACTGACATTAAGATAGCCGACAGGAAGTCACTGCTATGCACAATGTGCTGACGTCATCATGGGGCGCATAGCAGTAACATTTAAAAGCTGCCGGCCAATCAAAGGTCGCACTGCTATTCCCCCATTGCTGACGTCAGTGCGTGACGCATACCAGTTGGCCTTTAAGCGTCACTGATAGAGCATGGTGCGGCCTCTGATGGGTCGGTGCCCATGTTAACGACCGCGTCAGCGTCAGGTATGAAGCGGCAAAAGGATGCCAGGGGAGCAATTTTTCTTTCCCTCTGTGAATGGCCAGGGTAGTGCACATAGGGTTCTAGGATGGGTCAGAGGATGGGGGGATATAGGGGCGCATGTTACAGCAGGGGGTGAGATAAATAACTACTATTAATCTTTAACTTTTATTTATGTTAATTAAAATATTTGCTTGCCACAGTTATAATGCAAATTCTGTTTGCAGCTCTGGGAATAGGGTCTCTGATGTTAGGATCCCCCTTCCCAAACTATAAACTAACTATTACTTAGTGCAAAAAAGTCTCTAAGTGAAAGCTCCAAAAGTATGAGCCCATTAGATCTCCTCCTTTACGGATAGGAAGAGTTTAGATGTACTCAAAAATATCAGATATAAGCGATAAAGAGGGGAAATAATCAAAAATTTGACAACAGTAATAGTTTCTGATATGATGGAAATCAAACCACTTTCAATGCTTACACTAGTAGTCAAACCATAATGGACATCTAATAAATGAACAAAAACTAATTTTTACCTTCAATAGTTGTCTCTCAGATCTTCCATGATTGACAGTGATTTATAGAGTTATTTGATTATTGATAAAATTGATTTCTATTTACATAGGGAATATAAGGGCCCTGTAAAAAGGAACACAGGGGCCCAGGATGGCGGAGAAATAGGGATCTAGGATGGTGAGCACACAGAGGCCCTGGACAGGGGGTATACATAGGGATCGGGACTGGGGCTACATGGGGGCCCAGGATTGGGGCAATACATATGAGCCCACAATGGGACAGCATAGTGGCCCGGGATGGAGAAATCAAGGTGCCCAGGATGGGAAACATTATTAAATAAAGGGGCCCATGGTGGGGAATATTAATAAATAAAGGTGTACAAGATTGGTGACAATTACTGTATGGGAGCCAGAATTAGTTTATGGTGGCAAGTGGGGGACATAATTAATGCTGTAATATATTTTACTTTTGAGGATACTGTCTTCCATGGGGGGAACAAAAGTGAGGTTCTGTTACTTTGGAGGGTGGCACTTTGTCACCTTTTTTCTTCATCTGACACAGTGTAGAAATTGGGTAAAAAGTGGGGAATGCGCTCTAGATAACTATGTGTTATTTTCTGCAGAGACAAGTCCTGACTGGAAGAAGTGATGGTGGTCTGCGCCAAATGAAGAAGAAAAGTGAAAATGAAGGACTTGAACTAGAGATGTCTCTGTGTTACTTGTACACTTATGCTATACACTATATAGTATATCCAGAGCTCCTCTGTATAAAGTCACTGGTGATCACTGTATTACCTGTATACTGACACTATACACAGAGCTCCTGTATATAATGTCACCCCTGATGATCACTGTATTACCTGTACACTGACACTATATGCAGAGTTCCTGTGTATAATGTCACTGGTGATCACTGTATTACCTGTAAAATGACACTATATACAGAGCTCCTGTGTATAATGTCACCAGTGATCACTGTATTGCCTGTTCACTATTCACTATATACAGAGCTCCTTGTATAATGTAGCAAGTGATCACTGTATTACCTGTACCCTGACACTATATACAGAGCTCCTGTGTATAATGTCATTGGTGATCACTGTTTTACCTGTGCACTGATACTATATACAGAGCTCCTGTGTACAATATCACCGGTGATCACTGTATTACCTGTACACTGACACTATATCCAGAGCTCCTGTGTATTATGTCTATGGTGATCAATGTATCACCTGTACACTGACACTATATACAGAGCTCCTGTGTATAATGTCACTGGTGATCATTGTACTACTTGTACACTATATAGTATATACAGAGCTCATGTGTATAATATCACTGGTGATCACTGAATTACTTGTACACTGTATACTATATACAGAGCTCCTGTGTATTATGTCACCAGTAGTAATTTTAGTGATATAAGTATTGTGGTTTTTATTCATGATTAGTATTGTAGTATTCGGTCACTATATGAATATAATTCTAATGTTATAATATTTAAAAAGATTTTTCATAATTTTTTTCATTATTTACCATTAACAATTTTAGTTACATTTGGAAAATGTAAAAATATAAGCATATTTTTTGGATCTATATCTGTGTAGTGAGTGTGATGATTAATGGAATAGCTTACCTGATCCTCTAGTGCTCTAGTGACAACCCTAGATGGGGCAGTATTTATACCGGGTCCTGGAGTCACTACTAACATGAATTTACATATATTACAAGAGTTACCTTGTCCAGTGACCCTCCCCACAGCTCATTTTGGTGACACTGGAAGAAAACCAAAATGTCAAATTATAGCAATTGACGTCTCTGTAGAATGATGTATCAGTGTTTTTCACTCCCCATCTGAAAGTTTCTGGATGCCTCCTTATCAACAGAAGATAATCAGATTTTGACGATGTTACTTACTCAGCTTTGTTTTACCTTATCCTGGTCCTGTACAACTTTTACCAGTGGCCATGAGCTTCCTAATTTCATCTCTGTAATCAGGGCCGGACTGGGACTAAAATTCAGCCCTGGCATTTGAAGTTACACAGGCCCACTTGTCACATGGTGACTGTATAATATCTTTGTAGACTTGTAGGCAGGGCCGGTTTTAGGCAAAGTGGGGCTCTAGGCAAAGATTAAAATGTGACCCCAAATGCTAACATATTGCACATCACACAGAAGCATTTCGGTTTACAAGAGCGGAGTTCAGGCCGCTAAATGAGTTTGATCGACAATACTGAAGTTGTTCAACGCTTGTCTCCCGGCCTCTTTCCACCAGCTGAGGAATAATGATGAGGATCATGTTATCAGCAGCACATCTACAGTCTACACCGGCGATGTGCTGCTGAGAACAAGGATTTTTGTTCCAGCAAAAACAATCTGAATATGCAGCATTTTACTTGTTTAGTAAAATACACCCCATAGTCCTCCATATATTATAATGTGCACCACAGTCCTCCATATAGTATAATACACCCCTTATAGTACTCCATATATTAAAATACACTGCTCAGACCTCCATATAGTATAAAACACTCCTCATAGTCCTCCATATAGCATAGTACACTCCTCATAGTGCTCCATATAGTATAATGCACCGCCATAGTCATCCATGTAGTACAATTCACTTCCCATAGTATAATGCACCCCATAGTTCTTCATATAGTATAACGTATTCCCTATAGTCCTCAATACAGTATAATGCAGCCCACATATAGTATAATGCAGCCACCACCCTACAGAATATAATGCAGCCAACCCAGAGTATAAAGCAGCCACCCCATAGAATATAATGCAGCCCCCCATAGAGTATGATGCAATCACCCCTCATAGAATATAAATATAATACTGCCCCCCATAGAATATAATGTAGCCCCAAATAGAATACAGTCCACCTCCACATAGAATATAATGCAGCCCCATCAAAGAGTATGATGCAATCATCCCTCATAAAATCTAATACAGCCCCCCATAGAATATAATACAACCCACCTCTCCATAATATATAATGTAGCCCGCCATAGAATATAATGCAGCCCCCCATAGTATATAAGACAGCCTCCCCCATAGAATATAATATACCCCCGCAATAGTATATAACACAGCCACATAGTATATAACACGGCCTCCCCCATAGAATATAATATACCCCCCATAGTATATATCAAAGCCCGCATAGTATATAGCACAACTTGCATAGTATATAGCACAGCCTGCATAATATAGCACAGCCCGCGTAGTAGTATATACAGCACAGCCCCCACAGTGGTATATACAGCACAGCCCACACAGTGGTATATACAGCACAGCCCTCACAGTGGTATATACAGCACAGCCCTCACAGTGGTATATAGAGCACAGCCCGCACAGTGGTATATAGACCACAGCCCACACAGTGGTATATACAGCACAGCCCGCACAGTGGTATATCCAGCACAGCCCGCACAGTGGTATATCCAGCACAGCCCGCACAGTGGTATATACAGCACAGCCCGCACAGTGGTATATAGAGCACAGCCCACACAGTGGTATATAGAGCACAGCCCACACAGTGGTATATAGAGCACAGCCAACACAGTGGTATATAGAGCACAGCCAACACAGTGGTATACACAGCACAGCCCGCACAGTGGTATATACAGCACAGCCAACACAGTGGTATATAGAGCACAGCCAACACAGTGGTATATAGAGCACAGCCAACACAGTGGTATATAGAGCACAGCCAACACAGTGGTATATAGAGCACAGCCAACACAGTGGTATATAGAGCACAGCCAACACAGTGGTATATAGAGCACAGCCCGCACAGTGGTATATAGAGCACAGCCCGCACAGTGGTATACACAGCACAGCCAACACAGTGGTATATAGCGCACAGCCCGCACAGTGGTACATACAGCACAGCCCGCACAGTGGAATATAGAGCACAGCCAACACAGTGGTATATAGAGCACAGCCAACACAGTGGTATATAGAGCACAGCCAACACAGTGGTATATACAGCACAGCCCGCACAGTGGTATATACAGCACAGCCAACACAGTGGTATATAGAGCACAGCCAACACAGTGGTATATAGAGCACAGCCAACACAGTGGTATATAGAGCCCAGCCAACACAGTGGTATATAGAGCACAGCCAACACAGTGGTATATAGAGCACAGCCCGCACAGTGGTATATACAGCACAGCCAACACAGTGGTATATAGAGCACAGCCCGCACAGTGGTACATACAGCACAGCCTGCACAGCGGTACATACAGCACAGCCCGCACAGTGGAATATAGAGCACAGCCAACACAGTGGTATATAGAGCACAGCCCGCACAGTGGTATATAGAGCACAGCCCGCACAGTGGAATATACAGCACAGCCCACACAGTGGTATATAGAGCACAGCCCGCACAGTGGAATATACAGCACAGCCCGCACAGTGGTATATAGAGCACAGCCAACACAGTGGTATATAGAGCACAGCCCTCAGTGGTATATACAGCACAGCCAACACAGTGGTATATACAGCACAGCCCGCACAGTGGTATATACAGCACAGCCCGCACAGTGGTATATACAGCACAGCCCGCACAGTGGTATATAGAGCACAGCCAACACAGTGGTATATAGAGCACAGCCCACATCTCATCTCTCCCCCCACCCCCCCGATAATGGCCCCACAGCCCAGTAAAAAAAAAAAAAAAACTCTCCTCACCTTTCCTTTTGCCCGCGCTGCTCCTGGCTCCTGTCTTGGTGGCTGCAGTCTGCCCGGGACACAGCAGGTGCGCGATGCTATGACGTCATCGCGCACCCGCAGTGTCAGAGGCAGAGCGGGGAATGATGGGAGAGGGAGCGTCTGTAGACGCTCTCTCCCTCCATCATTGCATTGAACTATACTGGCGTCATGGTCGCCGGTATAGTTGAATGCGGTGGCGGCAGCACTTGCGGGGGGAGAGGGGGGGTTTAAGAGTGCAGTGGCCCACTACTGGCACCGGCCCTTCTGGCATTTGCCAGAAGTGCCCGATGGCCAGTCCGGCCCTGTCTGTAATAATAAACTACTATGCAAACCTTACTACCTCACGAGTGATGAGCGAATGTTATCCAAGCATTCTCATGTGCTAACTGAGTGACTTTGGCATCTTTGAAACATATGTTCCAGTACCCGTGACTGCATGCCTCGCAGCTGTTTGACAGATGCAACACATGCAGGGATTGCGTGTTTGAATAACATCTTTTCCAACATGTTCGCTCATCTCTGGTAAGGTAGTAGGGTTGGCATATTTTTCGAGAATGCCGAAGTCACTCGGTCAGCACACGAGCATGCTCGGATAACACATTTTCCAACACGTTTGCTCATCACTAGCAAGGTAGTAGGATTGGCATATTTTTTGAGAACACCAAAGTCACTTGTTTATTACCTGAGCATGCTCGAATAACAACTTTTCTGACATGTTCACTCATCACTAGTAAGGTAGTAGGGTTGGCATATTTTTTGAGAACGTCGAAGTCACTCGGTTAGCACACGAGCATGCTCAAATAACACCTTTTCCGACACGTTCACTCATCACTAGTAAGTTAGTAGGGTTGGCATATTTTTTGAGAACACCAAAGTCACTCGGTCAGCACACAATCATGCTCAAATAACACCTTTTCCGACACGTTCGTTCATCACTAGTAAGGTAGTAGGGTTGGCATATTGTTTTCGACAACGCTAAAGTCACTCAATTAGCACACGAGCATGCTCGAATAGCCCCTTTTCCAACACATTCGCTCATCACTGGGGAAGTAGTAGGGTTGACATATTTTTCAAGAACATCAAAGTTACTCGGTTAGCACACGATCATGCTCGGATAACACCTTTTCCGACACTTTCACTCATCACTAGTACCGTAGTAGGGTTGGCATATTTTTCGAGAGTGCCAAGGTCACTCGGTTAGCACACGATCATGCTCGAATAACACCTGTAGGGATTCACTCGCTCAGGTGCAACGGCTGACACGCAGGAGACACGTTCCTTTAAAAGTTGACAGGTTTATTTGCTCCATAAACCAGCAATGCAGCAACAAAGGATAACATTCCGTACATCAGGCCAACATAACATAAAAGTCCATAGAAGATCTCAGCTCTTCTCAGACCTGACGGCACTCAGGCTCTGTCTGAAGCCACAGACACAGAAAGGCTTCTCCGTCTCTTTACACAGACTCCTGTCTGTAGTGTCCAGCTTAGACACACGGAAATCTGTCCACCATGACAGATTCCCATACACTCTCTGGAGGCTAGCATTAGGCTTTCTTTAATAGGTCTAACCACACCCAGAACCCATCACATGATCAGACATGTGGTTGTGACCTCACCACAGGTCCTGCAACAAACATAGACAGGCATGGTTATGCCCCTTACCCAGGGGTGAGGTATATGGGTAGCCAGACCCTCCCATCTCTCATAGCTACCCGTAACATGGACCCAAATATACTAAACAACTCCTTATTGCTTTATGTGCAAACAGAAAACACTCCGGGTTACATCACAGCGACAAGCCTTCTCTGTGATACATACCTCCCGTCGATTAGACACCCTTTAGCCATGCTACACACCTTATCCGACATGTTCGCTCATCACTATACCTTACATAGCCATGTTCCTTTTCTCTTTTAATGAAGCTCCACTTCAGTAGACCAGGCAGCTGTCAAGCCTGTAGTAAAATCAGGAATTTGAACCCAACCCTCATTAACGCAAGTTTCAGAAAAAAGTTTGAGCTTGTTCACAGCTCCAGTTTGGTTAATAATCGAGCAAAATTGTTCCCATAGAAGGCAGCTCAAACATTGAAAAAACAATCCACAAATGTGATCAAAAGTGGTACCAGCCTAATTATTTTCACTATTGATTATAATTGCTAAAAGCTAAAATTTTAATTCGAATGCACTTAATTCTGAAATGTGACCACAATTAATATGAGATTATTTCTAGTGATCACATTATCTTTTAGATACTTAGCAAAAGTAAGAAAGTTACTAATAGCAATATGATTCATCTAAAAATGTTTGCACGGTGAATAAAGGCAAAAGCTAAAAACTGACATGAATCTCCAAGAATTTACAACATTGTAGAGATGGATGAAACGTTTTGAGTTAATTCGAATTTGCCTCAAAGGTTCTTATGGAGAAGATTCCAATATCAATCCATTTAGAACTTGAATTCTTTGCTTTATTTATTATTTTATTTAGTGTTGGCCATTACACCAGCTGTACACACTGGAATTGGTTCCTGATGTATGTGGAGACCATCCCAAAAAATGATTTCTGTATTTCACTAACCAAAACATGAACCAGGCTAACTCTTGAGAAAGCTGATGGCCACCTGCTCATCCAGACAATCACAAACACCTTACTGACTGATGGAAATAAACTAATAGTGATGAGCGAATATACTCGTTACTCGAGATTTCTCGAGCATGCTCAGGGGTCCTCCGAGTATTTTTAAGTGCTCGGAGATTTAGTTTTTCTTGCCGCAGCTGAATGATTTACATCTGTTAGCCAGCATAAGTACATGTGGGGGTTGCCTGGTTGCTAGGGAATCCCCACATGTACTTATGCTGGCTATCAGATGTAAATCATTCACCTGCAGCAAGAAAAACTAAATCTCCGAGCACTAAAAAATACTGGGAGGACCCCCGAGCATGCTCGAGAAATCTCGAGTAACGAGTATATTCGCTCATGACTATTAACTACCGTATATACTCGAGTATAAGCCGAGATTTTCAGCCCATTTTTTGGGCTGAAAGTCCCCCTCTCGGCTTATACTCGAGTCATACCCAGGGGTCAGCAGGGGGAGGAAGAGCGGGGGCTGTCTAATTATACTCACCTGCTCCTGGCGCGGTCCCTGCACATCCCTGGCTTCCCCGGCGCTGGCAGCTTCTTCCTGTAAATATAGGAAAACTGACTGAACAGCAATCTAGTCTGAACTGGTGCATAACCAAAAAAGACTTATATAGCAATAGATCAATGGCTGCACTCAATTTTACTGTACTAAAGCAAGGAAATGTGCGATACATGAAATTTGAATAGCATAATGGCTTGTGAAATCTATGAAAAAACACATGTGATGCTTAGCACAAGATTTGGCCAAAAATTGTGAGCCCATCCACCAAACGTCAAGGTAATCGCAGATCGGATGGGTACCTGACCTGTCTGCCTAGTGTGAACACTTACCTCTGGCTAATAACATGGTAAAACCTGCATCTATAGGAAGGTCGGAACCAACTGTGTTTGGATGTAATTAAAATCACAGCATGGTGAAGGGCGGGGCGTTCAAGTCAGAAAAAATAGTACATAGTAAATATAGGAAAACTGACTGAACAGCAATCTAGTCTGAACTGGTGCATAACCAGCTTCCTCCTGTAGTGAGCGGTCAAATGGTACTGCTCATTACAGTAATGAATATGCGGCTCCACCTCCCATGCAGGTGGAGACGCATATTCCTTACTGTAATGAGCGTTAACGGTGACCGCTCAGTACAGGAAGAAGCTGCGGGGAAGCAGGGACTGCACAGCGCCAGGAGCAGGTGAGCATAACGGGGAGCACAGCGCTGCACGATATTCACCTGCTCCTCGTTCCGGTGCCGCTCCATCTTCGGCAGTGACGCTGAGGTCAGAGGGCGCGGTGACGTGGTTAGTGCGCGCCCTCTGCTTGAATGTCAGTGTAGGAGACGCTGAAGATGGAGGGGCGCCGGAACGAGGAGCAGGTGAATATTGAACGTGGCGGGGGCCTGAGCGACGGAGAGGGGAGTATGTGATTTTTTATTTTTTTATCGCAGCAACAGCAAATAGGGCAAGTGTCTGTATGGGGCATCTTATGGGGCCATAACATTTGTGCAGCACTATATGGGGGCCATAACGTTTGTGCAGCACTATATGGGGGTCATAATGTTTGTGCAGCACTATATGGGGGCCATAACGTTTGTGCAGCACTATATGGGGCCATAACATTTCTGCAGCACTATATGGGGCCATAACATTTGTGCAGCACTATATGGGGCCATAATGTTTGTGCAGCACTATATGGGGCCATAACGTTTGTGCAGCACTATATGGGGCCATAACGTTTGTGCAGCACTATATGGGGGCCATAACGTTTGTGCAGCACTATATGGGGCAAGTGTCTGTATGGGGCATCTTATGGGGCCATAACGTTTGTGCCACACTATATGGGGCAAGTGTCTGTATGGGTCCATAATCAACGTTTGTGCAGCACTATATGGGGCAAGTGTCTATATGGGGCAAGTGTCTGTATGGGGCCATAAT
Source organism: Ranitomeya variabilis (assembly GCF_051348905.1). Lineage (NCBI taxonomy): Eukaryota > Metazoa > Chordata > Amphibia > Anura > Dendrobatidae > Ranitomeya > Ranitomeya variabilis. Next base: position 232,619,282 of record NC_135235.1, read on the forward strand.
CAACGTTTGTGCAGCACAATATGGGGCAAATATCTTTATGGAGCATCTTATGGGGCCATAATCAACATTTGTGCAGCATTATATTGGGCAAATGTGTCTATGAAGCATCTTATGGGGCCATTATTAACCTTTATGCAGGATTATATGGGGCATATTTTAATATGGAGCATCTTATGTGGCCATCATGAACTGTATGGAGCATTATATGGGGCTCCTGATTCAATATGGATATTCAAAAACACTTAACCTACTGATGTCTCAATTAATTTTACTTTTATTGGTATCTATTTTTACTTTTGACATTTACCGGTAGCTGCTGCATTTCCCACCCTAGGCTTATACTCGAGTTATTAAGTTTTCCCAGTTTTTTGTGGCAAAATTAGGGGGGTCGGCTTATACTCGGGTCGGCTTATATTCAAGTATATACGGTGGTAATTGTTTTTAAACACGTACTGAATGCAGTAATAGATATTTGTCCAACTATGAGAAGTGATATAGTAAATCTCCTTTGGAGTAAGTGCAATATACATCTGCTGGGTGGATGAATGGTTGACCATTCAGGAAAATTTGTGGGGCCTCTGCAAAACAATATGGCACAACATGACGGGCCACTCCCGAGGTCATGTCATCAATGCTTCTTCTCTGTCTTATCCTATCTGTAACCACGTTAGGCAATTTGTTCTGAATCAAGAATTATTTGGATTTGCAAACTTTGAAGAATTTTGAAAAATTAATACAGAAAACAATAATGTGTGAAATAATAAAATAATAACTTTATGCAACAGAAATCATACAGTAGAAATGATGATAATAATGGAGAAAAGGGTGAGGTGTATAAGTGTAGTATAGGCACTGTGAGTGCATGAGGGGGGAAATATTAAGTGAATGTCAAGTGTATATGCAAATCTGTCTAATGCAAACTCAGGTGTAACTAACAACTTGCAGATTTTGGCTTTCAACAAAATCATTCAGATCCCAGATATTATGGGAGTCCTGTCTTCCCTTTTCCCAGTCTGATCATGTCAGGGGTTAACTGTTCTCAGCCTCAGTCTGGTCTCCAGTTTGCTATTTATCTCTGCTGCATCCTGCAGGCGGTGTCAGTTATAGCTTCTGCCTGCGGTGTGAGTAGTTGACTCTGGTTATATCCTGATTTGTCCTGCTGTGATTTCTGACTGTTCCCAAGTCTGTTCATTCCCCTTCCCCCATTCCAACTCAGTGTTTTCCCTTTGTGTTTGGACTCTCTGGTACTTGACATGGCTTTGTCTCTGACCAGACTCTCTCTTTTGCTCCTAGTACTTCTGCTTCCGTCTAGTATTGACCCCCTGGTGCATCTCTGACTCTGAGTTGATTTTCCCCTTTGTACTACGTTACTCTCCTGGTTTTGACGCAGCTTGTTTGATTACCCTGTCGCCACCTGGTGGTGGCCTCTCTGCAGCGCTGCAGGTCTGCTCTGGCAAGTGTTGCAGTCTTCCCTCCACTCTACTGCCATCTAGTGGAGCGTGCATCTGCCTGCATAGCTGCGGTGTGACAATATACTATATACTACTCTACTATTCGCGATCACTTGACTCAGTGTCATCAGTCACATGACTTTTTTTGTGCACCAATGCAGTGCTGGACTGCCGCACCCAATATTGTCATTTGTATTTTCTGCTTTAAACTAGCTGATTTAAAACCATTAATTTTATTTTAATCACTTCTGGATCACAGCGCCTCTGTGAATAATAGGGTTTGGTACCATGTTATCCAGTTGAAAAAAGATTTCTCTCAGTGGGAACAATAAGATAATCTTGTAGTTATTATGAGACCTTTTAATGGCTAACAAAAATAAAATAATTGATGTTACAAAGCAGCTTTCGAGACTTCTTAGGTCTCTTCCTCAGGCATGGTAGAACAACATTTCCGAAGAAACAAATACAGAACCAAGACATTCAATAAGAGAAAATAAAGGTAAACCACCTGTACGTCTATCATACAAGACAATCATAGCCAGCATTTATGAGTCCATACCTGGAGAAGACATATGTCAGCTCTAAGAAGGAGCCTATAAATGGATAAAAGCTGCAAAAGAAGAAATTAAATCCATGCATTATAACCAAGGAAGATGTCTGGCAGATATGAAAGAATTATCCCAAGAAAGAAGCATATTGGTGTGAAGTTCCAATTTCCAACAAGAAGGACTTCTGAACTTACAGTACATCCCAACTGAGGACAAGACTGTTGATATTTGTACAAAATCATTGACTATAGAAAGACGTTCTGCCTGATAATAATGAAGCTGGGCCTGATTGATTAAGCCTTAGTTATTGAGAAAGGGTGTTGGAGTATTTACCAGCTGCAGGGTTATGATGGGAAAGACTGTGTTAAATGGACAGCAAATGGTGCTGTGGTAATTGCCAGAGTAATGATAAATAATTTCTAAACGCCAACATATTCCGCAGCACTTTACATATTAGAGGGGACTTGAACATACAATAAAAGACATTACAGATTAACAATAATCACATAAACCAACACATACCATCAGGCAGTGGCATATCCATGGGGGCAGCCAGGGCATGTGGAGCGCCCCCACACCGCCGCAGGGCCTAGGGGTACCCGGAGCCGGGCCTCTGGGTCTCAGTCCTGGGGTTGTCACGGTGGCTAGACCCGGTCCGTGGCCCTGTCTGTCAGTGGGGGACGTCCGGTGCAGATAGTGGTGTTGTAACGGTGCAGGTCGCGGTAAATAATGAAGACACCAGGTTGCAGTCTCTTTACCTCTTTACTGAAGATGTTGGAGACCTCAGTCCAGAGCACTGTTAACTGGGTTTTCAGAGACCGGCCGGTCCAACGACACATCAGGAGTTCTCCTTACAGGTGGGAATCAGTATCTACCTTCTAGCGCTGTGTGTTGTAGTTCCTCCCTGCTGAGCTCCCGGGATAGTCCTCACAACCGTTTCTTTCTGTCTCTACTGTTCTTTCTCCGTCCTCCAGGTGATATGGTAGGACGCACCCGTATGACGGGGTAGGCCTGGAGTTCTTCCGGGACTCTAGAGTCGCCCCTCTCCCACAGCTGCCTCCGTTGTCTGCTTAGGTGTTAAGTGAGACAGCCAACCTGTAGTTAGCTGCCCTGCCGTGGTTTGCAATGTACTTAAAGTCTCTTACTTGCTCGGCGTTCCGGCCACCGACTGTTTGCGCCTCAGAAGGATGTTGCCTCGGTCTAACAGCAAGACCCCTTCTGGTATTTCTCCTTTTCTGTATTCCCGTTGTTTACTGGTTAGTTCTGCCCTGAGGAGTCTGCCAGGATCCCATCCCTGACAGGTCCTCTCACTAGCTCTTCCCAGCTACTTCTCCCTGTCTTCCTGTCCAACCCCCAGTTTTACCAGAGTTGTGAGGAGTGGCCTACTAGATAGGACCACCCCCCCTGGTGGCCGGAGTGTGAAGTGTGGTGTGAGTGTACCTGATCAGAGAAACTCCTTAGTGCAATCAGACATACCATAGCTCCCCGTAGTGGCGGAGCCACAGTACTGCAACAACCAGGACTCTGGGGTGCTGCACTCCCCCCCGGTTAAATCCAGTACTCCGGGACTGGGAAAACAAGAACAATAATACATGTTAACAGAAAACACACAAATTTTTGAAATAGCATAACAATTGAACATAACAATGCTTCCCTTTACAGGAGGTGAGGATTCTTGAACGTTGCAAAAGTTAGGTCATGCACAGTTTATGACTCTCAGTTCAGTGGTTGAAACAGCGGGGACCCCGGGTAAACAAAGGGGCCCCCTTTTTGAAAGTTTTTGAGCAATTCACCGTCCATTACTCTATTGTCCATTTAAAAACCTGTAACAAAAAGATATATATACAAACATTTTCAATTACATAGCAGCCCTATCAATACCTCCAAGTTTTGTAGCGGAGGGGAGTTTGATTTTGAGTGCTGCGTGTGGACCTTCGCAGCGCAGGGGTTGCTATTGGTCTAACAGGGCCCGCTATGCTTGCTACCGCTGGTGTAGTGCGCTGTTTTCTAACTACACTTCTAGTGAGTCTGGGTAGCACTGGCAGGTTGGGGCTCTCAGAGCTGCTGCTATCAACAGTGGGTACGGCAGGCTCACTGATAGCAGAGGGAGGATTTGCCGGTTCAACGGTTGGCATGGCTTCTTCAGGCAAGGCTTGTTGAGGTTGCGGGACCGGATGATCTGGTACCACCATTGTTTCTGGTGGGTCCGGCTGTGGAAACGTTAGAACAGGTACCGCGATGGCCTGATTTATCTGAGTCCAGGACTGGGGAAAGTCACCAAGGACAGTATGGAACATCTTCTCCTTTTCCACCGGCGGGGAGATTTCTGGGGCCGTGCCCCTCTCTTTCAACTTATCGGGGCAGACCTTAAGGTGATCCCTGGATACCGCTGTCAAGGTCTCCCCTCTGTCCTTGCTGATGAGACAGACCTTAGTGTTGTCGAAGTCGGATGGCAAGATGGTATACGGTTCCGCTTCCCATTGGTCATCAAGCTTGTGTAACCTCCTCTTTCGTTTAAGCACTTGCTCACCAGGTGACAGGGGAATCGCAGGAGCGTGTTGATTGTAGTCCCTTTCTTGTTTCTGCCTAGCCTGGGCGAGACTTCTCTCCACACACTCCTGTACTTCGCGGTATCTTCGCTGCCTTTCTGTATCCCAATCTGCCTCCGGCGAGGTATCTTCGGGTACTAGGACCCCCATGTCCAGATCAACGGGTAACCGACTAGACCTTCCTCGCATCAGGTACGCTGGAGTACAGTTGGTGGAACTTACTGGGATGTGGTTGTACATATCCACCAAGTCAGGCAACTTTGTCGGCCACAGGTTCCGTTCCTCCACAGGCAAGGTCTTCAATAAATCGATTACTACCTGGTTCATCTTCTCGCACATCCCGTTGGTTTGGGGGTGGTACGGTGTAGTTCTGATCTTCTTACACCCGTACAACTGGCAGAATTCTTGGAACACTTCCGCTTCGAATGCAGGCCCCTGATCGGTCAGTACTTTCTCTGGGTAGCCATGGGGTCTACAAAAGTGCTGCTGGAAGGCCCTGGCGGCAGTCCTAGCTGTTAGATCCTTGACAGGCACAACCACCAAAAACCTGGAGTAGTGGTCCACGATGGTAAGGGCGTAGATATAGCCCGACCGGCTAGGCGTCAGCTTCACATGATCCAGCGCGACCAGTTCGAGCGGCCGTTTGGTGATGATAGGCCGCAGGGGAGCCCGTTGACTGTCACGGTCCTTCCTTCGCAGACTACACGGACCACACTCTCGACACCACTTCTCAATGGTTCTCTTCATGCCAATCCAATAGAACCTCCCTCGGAGCAGCTTCTCCAGCTTCCTCCATCCGAAGTGTCCGGCTCCATCATGGTAGGCTCCCAGAACCATGGGCGCATCTCGCCTTGGCACCACTATCTGCCACACCAATTCATGAGTACGTGGGTCGATGCTCCTCCTGCACAACTTGCCATCATGGATAAACAGTTTGCTTCTCCCCTTCCACAGCTGTTGAGTTTCTTGTGGATCATCTGGGCCAGGGTGCAACCCAGCCTGCGTCAAGAGTTCCTTCACCTGACGGACCGCGGGGTCACTATCCTGGGTTTCTGCCCATCCGTGGTGGGGCAGGGGATTCAGCGTGGCATCCGGTTGGTTCTTGTGCCTGTTCTTCACATGGTGAGAGTTCTGAGTGGCTTTGGGGCGATGGAAGGCAGGCAGCTCCACCTCTTCAAGTGCCTCCGGGTCTTCTCCCACTTCTGGTAGATTGGGCATTCGGGACAGAGCATCGGCATTGGCATTCTGGTGTCCTGCCCGATATTTGATGGTGAAATCATAGTTGGACAGCCGGGCCATCCACCGCTGTTCCAAAGCCCCGAGTTTGGCAGTACCCAGATGCGTTAGCGGATTGTTGTCCGTGAAGACGGTGAATTTCGCGGAGGCCAGGTAGTGCTTAAACCTCTCTGTCACTGCCCAGACGAGGGCCAGGAATTCCAGCTTAAAGGAACTATAGTTGTCAGGGTTCCTTTCCGTGGGACGGAGTTTCCTGCTGGCGTAAGCGATCACCCTTTCTTTGCCGTTCTGAACCTGGGACAGCACGGCTCCTAATCCCACATTACTGGCATCTGTGTACAGCACAAACGGTTGATCGTATTCGGGGTAAGCCAGTATCTCTTCTCCCGTCAGTGCCGACTTCAAACAGGTGAAGGATTCCTCCAGCTCTTCGTTCCAATCAAAGGGGGTTTTCCTCCCCTTGGTCTTCTTTGGTTGGCCCACCAGCAGATTTTGCAAGGGTGCGGCCTTCTTGGTGAAATCCTTAATGAATCTCCGATAGTAACCTACCAACCCGAGGAACTGCCGGACTTCGTGGAGGTCACTAGGCTTTGGCCAGTCCTTGATCACTGTGACCTTGTCGGGGTCTGGGGCCACTCCTTCAGCGCTCACCACATGGCCCAGGTACTGCACTTTAGGTTTGAGCAGATGACACTTGGACGGTTTCACCTTTAAGCCGAATTTGGACAGGGCTTCGAACACCTCGGCCAGGTGCTTCAGATGGTCTTCGTAGGTCTTAGAGAAGACAATGACATCATCCAAATACAGCAGCACAGTTTCAAAGTTCATGTGTCCTAGGCAGCACTCCATCATCCTCTGGAACGTTCCTGGAGCATTGCACAGTCCGAAGGGCATGTAGTTGAACTCGCAGAGACCCATTGGTGTCGTGAAGGCCGTCTTCTCCTTGTCCGCCTCCGCTACAGGAACCTGCCAGTACCCACTGGTGAGATCTAAGGTAGAGAAGTAGTTAGCAGATTTTAAAGCAGCCAGAGATTCCTCTATCCTGGGCAGTGGGTATGCGTCCTTATGTGTAATGCGATTCAACTGCCTGTAATCAACACACATCCTCATTGTACCATCTTTCTTTTTAACGAGGACTAACGGAGCTGCCCAGGGGCTACAGCTGTCCCTCACCACCCCAGCCTCCTTCATTTCCCGCAACATGTCCTTGGCACACTGGTAATGAGCTGGGGGTACAGGGCGATATCTCTCTTTTATGGGTCGATGATCTCCCGTGGGGATGTGATGTTGGATCCCTTTCACCTGCCCAAAATCTGAGGGGTGTTTGCTGAATACCTGCTCGTACTCATGTACCACCCTGTAAGCCCCCTGTATTTGATGAGACGGGGTGGAGTCAGTGCCCACATGCAGTTCCCGACACCAGTCTTTCGAGTGCTCTGCAGAACCTTTGTTCTCCGCCACGTTTGACGGGACCAAGGGTTCAGGTGTCTGTATTACACTATTATTGACAGTGAACAATTTGGCGAGCGTGGTATACTTGGTTAGGTGGACCTCTTCCTCCCCACAATTGAGGACACGTACGGGCACTCTCCCCTGTCGGACGTCAACCACCCCCCGGGCTGTCAGAACAGTAGGCCTATTGTCTGAATATACAGGTTCCACCAAGGCCTGGTAGTCCTTACCCCTGAGGCCTATGGCTGCTCGACACCATATTAACATTTCACTCTTGGGAGGTATCGCGATGGGGTTTGAATCACTTACAGTGACACGACCAATCTCACCACCAGTCAGCTCTACCTGCTGTCTCTGCATCAGAGCTCTGATTTCCTTCTGCAGGGCACGTTGCTCACTGTGGCCAGCGTTTTCTGCCACCTGTTGCAACAAAACAATCACTTCTGCAAGACAATTTTCTATAACATTAGTACCAAGAGTCATCATGGGATTACATTCTCGACGATCAATATCTACAATCACAATCCCTTGGGCTTTCAATTCCACCCGCCCCACTTTGATGGTGACCTCCTTATACCCCACTTGTGGCAACGGCTGACCATTACTGGCGATTATGGTGAAATCATCGTCAGGGCCACGAGTAATATCAGCGTCCTCCCAATACCGTTTGTAGAGCACGTAAGGTATAGTCGTCACCTGAGAACCGGTGTCCAGCAAAGCATTCAAGGGGATTCCATCAATCACTACAGGGAGAACTGGTCGTCCTCCAATATACTTGGTTCTCCAATGCTGCGGGCCTGACCGTCCTACTCCTGGGGGTTGGCCCTTTGCCCCAGGGGTTGCTCGTTTAAAGGACAGTACCTTGCAAGATGGCCCACCTGGTGACAGCGGCGGCAGATGGGTCGTCCATCCTGGTGGAAGCGATCGTCGGGCCGGCTCCTGGTCGGCGGAGTCCTCCTCCGTCGCATCCAAGGGACATCCTCCAGGCTGGAAGCCAACTGGATCTTCTCTTTGGGGGCCTCCTGTAGGAACTGCACCGTCCGGGCCAGGGCAGCAACGCTCTTGGTTAGCTCTTGCATCTGGAGACGGAGTCCTGCAGGGGAATCGTCCTCGAAGCTCTGGGCGTCGGCCTCCGTGGCAACTGGGGTATCCGATGCCACCTCCTGGTGGTAGGTGAGAGCGGGGCGCCTGGGTGGTACTGCGCGGCTGGGCTGTCGCTCATGCAATGCCTGGATAGCTTTATCTTTAAACTGCGCAAAAGTCAAGTCTGGATTTTGCATGGCCAGGAAGTGCAATTGGCCCCGCTGGTGACTGCACAGGAGCCCCTCAATGAACCGCTCCTTCAGGATTTTATCCTCATCCTGCATGCTGCCGGGGTCACTCTGCTTAATGGCCCGCATCGCTTCCTGGAGATTAAGGGCATAGTCCCGTAAGCTATCCTGCGACCTCTGTTTGCATCCATAGAAAGTCAGTTTAATCTCTGTGGCAGTGCGAGTATCAAAGGTGGCTTTAAGCTTGGCAAAAATCTGTTGTGCAGTTCCTTTATCCTCAGCGGGCCAGGATTTCACTTCTCTCAGAGCCGCCCCAAAGAGTTGGCCGGTTATCATATGGACCTTCTGAGGCTCGGTTAGGGGATAGAACTCGAGCAGGCTGCAGAGCCCTTCTTTAAAGTCAGTGAACGTATGCGCCTCCCCAGAGTATCGTGGGAGCCAGGCCGCTCCGGGCAGGTAGGGCATGGAGAAGGGCATTATGGCTTTCGCATTAGCGGCAGTGTCCGACTGGCTGATGGGGGCAGCGGGTTCTGCGGCAGCCAGTGGTGGTATTAGGGCCGCGGCTTCGCCCGCTGCGGGGACCGGAGCTGCCCCTGCGTCCGCGGCTCGACCGCCACCTCCTCTCCTCCCGACTCGGACATGGCCGTCCCTTCCTCCCACTAACCTGCTGGAGGTCGGAGTTCCTCTTCCGGGATTGGCGTCTCACCGCGCTTTCCGTTCCGCGCTTCTTTTGGCTGATCCCGCCCACGTAGCTAAGGCTCCTCCCTCCGCGCGCGGCAATGGCGAATTTTGGCGGTAACTTTCCGCGGCAAGCAGTAGCACACAGTTCTCTCAATAACGTACAGTCCAAGCACGATAAATCACAGTTCCAAGGCACACATGACCTGATTCTTCAGGCTTAAGTAAATCCTGTTCGTGACGCCAAGTTTGGAGCGCCCCCACACCGCCGCAGGGCCTAGGGGTACCCGGAGCCGGGCCTCTGGGTCTCAGTCCTGGGGTTGTCACGGTGGCTAGACCCGGTCCGTGGCCCTGTCTGTCAGTGGGGGACGTCCGGTGCAGATAGTGGTGTTGTAACGGTGCAGGTCGCGGTAAATAATGAAGACACCAGGTTGCAGTCTCTTTACCTCTTTACTGAAGATGTTGGAGACCTCAGTCCAGAGCACTGTTAACTGGGTTTTCAGAGACCGGCCGGTCCAACGACACATCAGGAGTTCTCCTTACAGGTGGGAATCAGTATCTACCTTCTAGCGCTGTGTGTTGTAGTTCTTCCCTGCTGAGCTCCCGGGATAGTCCTCACAACCGTTTCTTTCTGTCTCTACTGTTCTTTCTCCGTCCTCCAGGTGATATGGTAGGACGCACCCGTATGACGGGGTAGGCCTGGAGTTCTTCCGGGACTCTAGAGTCGCCCCTCTCCCACAGCTGCCTCCGTTGTCTGCTTAGGTGTTAAGTGAGACAGCCAACCTGTAGTTAGCTGCCCTGCCGTGGTTTGCAATGTACTTAAAGTCTCTTACTTGCTCGGCGTTCCGGCCACCGACTGTTTGCGCCTCAGAAGGATGTTGCCTCGGTCTAACAGCAAGACCCCTTCTGGTATTTCTCCTTTTCTGTATTCCCGTTGTTTACTGGTTAGTTCTGCCCTGAGGAGTCTGCCAGGATCCCATCCCTGACAGGTCCTCTCACTAGCTCTTCCCAGCTACTTCTCCCTGTCTTCCTGTCCAACCCCCAGTTTTACCAGAGTTGTGAGGAGTGGCCTACTAGATAGGACCACCCCCCCTGGTGGCCGGAGTGTGAAGTGTGGTGTGAGTGTACCTGATCAGAGAAACTCCTTAGTGCAATCAGACATACCATAGCTCCCCGTAGTGGCGGAGCCACAGTACTGCAACGACCAGGACTCTGGGGTGCTGCACATGTGCTCCGGGTGCAGCCGACAGGGGGGCGCCAGTGGGCCGCCTGATGATGCGGCGGTCCAAGGAGGCTCCTCGTCGGTGGCATTCTGCCGCCCCCACACTGAGATAGTCCCATTCTCTGAGTCGGCTGTCAAATTGACAGTCGGCTCAGAGAAAGTGCTGCGCGTCGAATCCCAGCGGCGTAACTACCCCACAGCAGAGCCCCTCCGCCGCAGAGAGCCGCACACCACAGCTGTTGCTGCTGCTGCTCTGTGCGCGCAGGACCTGTGATGAGGTCACAGGAGGGGAGGAGTCAGGAGTCACATGATCAAGGGCCTCCGTGTAGTGCAAGACTCTGCTGGTTGCCATGGTGCTGGATGAGGGTAAGCTTTTGTGTGGGGTCAGGAGTGGTTTGTGTGGATGTAGCAGAGCCGTGTGTGTATGAGGTGTACAGAGCAGAAGCCGTGTGTGCAAGGTGTATGGAGCGGAGCTGGGTGTGTATGGAGCGGAGCCGTGTGTGTATGAGGTGTACGGAGCGGTACTGAGTGTGTGCAAGGTGTATGGAGCGGAGCCGTGTGTGTATCAGGTGTATGGAGCGGAACTGGGTGTGTGCAAGGTGTATGGAGCGGAGCCGTGTGTGTATCAGGTGTACGGAGCGGAACTGGGTGTGTGCAAAGTGTATGGAGCGGAGCCGTGTGTGTATCAGGTGTACGGAGCGGAACTGGGTGTGTGCAAGGTGTATGGAGCGGAGCCGTGTGTGTATGAGGTGTACGGAGCAGTACTGGGTGTGTGCAAGGTGTATGGAGCGGAGCCGTGTGTGTATGAGGTGTACGCAGCAGAGCTGGGTGTGTACGAGGTGTACAGAGTGGAGCCGTGTGTGCAAGGTGTATGGAGCGGAGTCATGTGTGTCTATGAGGTGTATGGACCGGAGCTGGGTGTGTGCAAGGTGCATGGAGTGGAGCAGTGTGTGTATGAGGTGTACGGAGCAGAACTGGGTGTGTGCAAGGTGTATGGAGCGGAGCCATGTGTACGGAGCGGAGCCGTGTGTACGGAGCGGAGCCGTGTGTACGGAGCGGAGCCGTGTGTGTACGGAGCGGAGCCGTGTGTGGATGAGGTGTACGGAGCAGAGCTGGGTGTGTACGAGGTGTATGGAGTGGAGCCATGTGTGCAAGGTGTATGGAATAAAGGAACAAGACGTGCACTCTGGGAATCGTGTGGTTGGTGCTGGTTGAACCCGGAGAAATCCAGATCATTCAAAAATAGAAGGAAACAACCGCACTCAAATTGTAGATTTGCGTCATAAATGTGAGGACTTTAATAGGAACACCACAGTGATACAATAAATTGTTGAGGTATTGTAGAGGTAGAGGTAACGTTTCGACCCTTTTTATGGGCCTTTATCAAACCTCACTGTAAAAGTACAGAAAAAATATAATTAGAAATCATGTGTGGAGCAGAATGAAAATATACATATGCAACTTACTACATCCAAAGCAAGAGAATGTGAACAAGGCGCCAAAAATGGATGACATACAAAGTCACAGGGGAACCCATACAATATCATAATATTTACAATATTTACATACTATATACAAAAAGTAGCCCTAGATAATGTGATCAAAATGGCAGTGGAATGCTAAAGAGCAAGGAGGCTTGGGCCAAGGAAGTGGACAGTGTTGTCTACTAAAAATCAAAAACAACGTTGTCTACTAAATATCCAAAACAAATGCAAATACAAAACTGTAGATTGATACATGGGAGTAAAGGTACCTTCACACTAAGCGACGCTGCAGCAATACAGACAACGATGCCGATCGCTGCAGCGTCGCTGTTTGGTCGCTGGAGAGCTGTCACACAGACCGCTCTCCAGCGACCAACGATGCCGAGGTCCCTGGGTAACCAGGGTAAACATCCGGTTACTAAGCGCAGGGCCGCGCTTAGTAACCCGATGTTTACCCTGGTTACCAGTGTAAAATGTAAAATAACAAACAGTACATACTTACATTCGCGTCCCCCGGCGTCCGCTTTCTGCACTGACTGAGTGCCGGCCCTAACAGCAGAGCGTTGACGTCACCGCTGTGCTGTACTTTTACTTTACGGCCGGCGCTCAGTCAGTGCAGGAAGCGGACAGCGAGGGTCATGTGACAGACATCAGAAGGTGAGTATGTACTGTTTGTTTTTTTTACTTTTACGATGGTAACCAGGATAAACATCGGTGTTGTGAATTCCGTTCTCGGGCTCCCTCCTGTGGTCGTGAATGGTACTTTGATGAGTTCTGTCCTTGGACACCCTCTGGTGGCTTTGAGTGGAACTGCTGATCTTTGAGGTTGGCTTTCTCAGCTGCCCTCGTTTATTGCTTCTGCTCGCTTCCCTATTTAACTCTGCCCAAGTCGTTAGTCCATGCCAGCTGTCAATGTCTCAGTACTGGTTCAGATCTCTCTTGGAATTCTCAGATGACCTGACTACTCCAGCAGAAGCTAAGTCCTTGCTAATCATTTGCTGTTCATTGGTTTTTTGAATATATTTTTCAGTACATGTTATGTTTCAGTCCAGCCTGCTATTATGATATTTCCTTGCTAGCTGGAAGCTCTGGGGGTGCAGAGCTGCACCTCCACACAGTGAGTCGGTGTGGAGGTCTTTTTGCACACTCTGCGTGGTTTTTGTAGTTTTTATACTGACCGCATAGTTCCCTTTCCTATCCTCTGTCTTTCTAGAGAAGATTCGGCCTCCTTTGCTAAAATCTGTTTCATTCCTGTGTTTGTCACTTCCCTCTTAACTCACAGTTAATATTTGTGGGGGGCTACCTTTACTTTGGGGAATTTCTCTGAGGCAAGGTAGGCTATTATTTCTATCTTTAGGGGTAGTTAGCTCTTAGGCTGTGAAGAGGCGTCTAGGGAGAGTTAGGTACGCTCCACGGCTATTTCTAGTGTGTGTGATAGGATTAGGGACTGCGGTCAGTAGAGTTACACTCCCTCAGAGCTTGTCCCAGGTTTTCTGTTTTAACCATCAGGTCACTTCGGGTGCTCCTAACCACCAGGTCATAACAGTACAGCTGGCCCAACAAAGTGTTAATGCATCTCAAAAGAGGGATAAGAGAAGTTCTGAGTCAATTTTTTTTTCTTTGCAGCCTGTTTTGTCTTTCTTTTCCCCTTAACCTCTGGGTGGTTCAGGACTCAGGTGTAGATATGGATATTCAAGGTTTGTCCTCTTGTGTGGATCAACTCACTGCTAGGGTACAGAGTATTCAAGATTATGTAGTTCAGAATCCGATGTTAGAGCCTAGAATTCCAATTCCTGATTTGTTTTCTGGGGATAGATCTAAATTTTTGAATTTCAAAAATAATTGCAGACTGTTTCTTGCTCTGAAACCCCGCTCCTCTGGTGATCCCATTCAGCAAGTAAAGATTATTATTTCTTTGTTGCGTGGTGACCCGCAAGACTGGGCATTCTCCTTTGAGCCAGGAAATCCTGCATTGCTTAATGTGGATGCATTTTTTCTAGCGCTTGGATTGCTTTATGACGAACCTAATTCTGTGGATCAGGCAGAAAAGATCTTGCTGACTCTATGTCAGGGTCAGGATGAGGCAGAAGTGTATTGCCAGAAGTTTAGAAAGTGGTCTGTGCTTACTCAATGGAATGAGTGTGCCCTGGCAGCAATTTTCAGAAAGGGTCTTTCTGAAGCCCTTAAGGATGTTATGGTGGTGTTCCCCACGCCTGCTGGTCTGAATGAGTCAATGTCTTTGGCCATTCAGGTTGATCGGCGTTTGTGCGAGCGCAAAGTTGTGCACCATTTGGCGGTGTCCTCTGAGCGGAGGCCTGAGCCTATGCAATGTGATAGGACTTTGACCAGAGCTGAACGGCAAGTACACAGACGTCAGAATGGGCTGTGTTTTTACTGTGGTGACTCCTCTCATGCTATCTCTGATTGTCCTACGCGCACTAAGAGGTTCGCTAGGTCTGTCACCATTAGTACTTTGCAGCCTAAATTTCTCTTATCTGTTACCCTGATTTGCTCACTGTCGTCCTACTCTGTTATGGCATTTGTGGATTCGGGCGCTGCTCTGAATTTGATGGACTTGGAGTTTGCCAGGCGCTGTGGTTTTTTCTTGGAGCCTTTGCAGATTCCTATTCCCTTAAGGGGGATTGATGCTACGCCATTGGCCAAAAATAAACCTCAGTACTGGACTCAGCTGACCATGTACATGGCTCCCGCACATCAGGAAAATATCCGCTTTTTGGTGTTGCATAATTTGCATGATGTTGTCGTGTTGGGTTTGCCATGGTTACAGGTTCATAATCCAGTACTGGATTGGAAATCAATGTCTGTGTCTAGTTGGGGTTGTCAAGGGATACATGGTGATGTTCCTTTGATGTCAATTTCTTCTTCCACTCCTTCTGAAGTCCCTGAGTTTTTGTCGGATTACCAGGATGTATTTGATGAGCCCAAGTCCAGTGCCCTACCTCCTCATAGGGACTGTGATTGCGCTATTAATTTGATTCCTGGTAGTAAGTTCCCTAAGGGCCGACTGTTCAATTTATCTGTGCCAGAACATGCCGCTATGCGGAGTTATGTAAAGGAGTCCTTGGAGAAAGGGCATATTCGCCCGTCTTCATCGCCGTTGGGAGCAGGGTTCTTTTTTGTGGCCAAGAAGGATGGCTCTCTGAGACCCTGTATAGATTACCGCCTTCTCAATAAAATCACGGTCAAATTTCAGTACCCTTTGCCTCTGTTGTCTGATTTGTTTGCTCGGATTAAGGGGGCTAGTTGGTTTACCAAGATTGACCTTCGAGGGGCGTATAATCTTGTGCGTATTAAACAGGGCGATGAATGGAAAACAGCATTTAATACGCCCGAGGGCCATTTTGAGTACCTGGTGATGCCATTCGGGCTTTCTAATGCTCCATCTGTGTTTCAGTCCTTTATGCACGACATCTTCCGGAAGTATCTAGATAGGTTCATGATCGTATTTGGACGATATTTTGGTCTTTTCGGATGATTGGGAGTCTCATGTAAGGCAGGTCAGGATGGTGTTCCAGGTCCTTCGTGCTAATGCGTTGTTTGTGAAGGGCTCTAAATGCCTCTTTGGAGTCCAGAAGGTTTCCTTTTTGGGCTTCATTTTTTCCCCTTCTACTAACGAGATGGATCCTGTCAAAGTTCAGGCCATTTATGATTGGACTCAACCTACATCTGTGAAGAGTCTTTAGAAGTTCCTGGGCTTTGCTAATTTTTACTGTCGCTTCATCGCTAATTTTTCTAGTGTGGTTAAGCCTTTGACTGATTTGACGAAGAAAGGCGCTGATGTGGAAAATTGGTCCCCTGCGGCCGTTGGGGCCTTTCAGGAGCTTAAATGTCATTTCACTTCGGCCCCTGTGTTGCGCCAGCCAGATGTTTTGCTCCCTTTTCAGGTTGAGGTTGATGCTTCTGAGATTGGGGCAGGGGCTGTTTTGTCTCAGAGACGTTCTCATGGCTCCTTGATGAAGCCGTGTGCTTTCTTTTCTAGAAAGTTTTCGCCTGCCGAGCGTAATTATGATGTCGGCAATCGGGAGTTGTTGGCTATGAAGTGGGCATTTGAGGAGTGGCGACATTGGCTTGAGGGAGCCAAACATCGCGTGGTGGTCCTGACTGATCACAAGAATCTGACTTACCTCGAGTCCGCCAAGCGGTTGAACCCTAGACAGGCTCGATGGTCACTGTTTTTCTCTCCCGTTTCGATTTTGTGGTCTCATACCTTCTGGGATCTAAGAATGTGAAGGCTGATGCCCTTTCTAGGAGTTTTTTACCTGATTCTCCGGGAGTCCCTGAGCCGGCCGGTATTCTTAAAGAGGGGGTGATTCTGTCTACCATCTCCCCTGATTTGCGGCGGGTGCTGCAGGAGTTTCAGGCTGATAGACCTGACCGCTGCCCAGTGGAGAAACTGTTTGTCCCTGATAGATGGACTAGTAGGGTTATTTCTGAGGTTCATTGTTCAGTGTTGGCTGGTCATCCTGGGATTTTTGGTACCAGAGATTTGGTTGCCAGGTCCTTTTGGTGGCTTTCCATGTCACGGGATGTGCGTTCTTTTGTGCAGTCCTGTGGGACTTGTGCTCAGGCCAAACCTTGCTGTTCTCGTGCCAGTGGGTTGCTTTTGCCTTTGCCTGTCCCGAAGAGGCCCTGGACACATATTTCCATGGATTTTATTTCTGATCTTCCTGTCTCTCAAAGGATGTCTGTCATCTGGGTGGTTTGTGATCGGTTTTCTAAGATGGTCCATTTGGTACCCTTGCCTAAATTGCCTTCCTCCTCTGATTTGGTTCCATTATTTTTTCAGCATGTGGTTCGTTTGCATGGCATTCCGGAGAACATTGTGTCAGACAGAGGTTCCCAATTTGTTTCTAGGTTTTGGCGGTCCTTTTGTGCTAAGATGGGCATTGATTTGTCTTTTTCTTCAGCGTTCCATCCTCAGACAAATGGCCAAACCGAACGAACCAATCAGACCTTGGAAACCTATCTGAGATGCTTTGTTTCTGCTGATCAGGATGATTGGGTGACCTTCTTGCCATTGTCCGAGTTCGCCCTTAATAATCGGGCTAGTTCTGCTACTTTGGTTTCGCCTTTTTTTTGTAATTCTGGTTTTCATCCTCGTTTTTCTTCAGGGCAGGTTGAGTCTTCTGACTGTCCTGGTGTGGATTCTGTGGTGGACAGGTTGCAACAAATTTGGACTCACGTGGTGGACAATTTGACTTTGTCTCAGGAGAAGGCGCAACGTTTTGCTAACCGCCGTCGCTGTGTTGGTCCCCGACTTCGTGTTGGGGATTTGGTTTGGTTGTCTTCTCGTTATGTTCCTATGAAGGTTTCTTCTCCTAAATTCAAGCCTCGTTTCTTTGGTCCTTATAAGATTTCTGAAATTATCAATCCTGTGTCGTTTCGTTTGGCCCTTCCAACTTCTTTTGCCATCCATAATGTGTTCCATAGGTCGTTGTTGCGGAGATATGTGGCGCCTATGGTTCCTTCCGTTGATCCTCCTGCTCCGGTGTTGGTTGAGGGGGAGTTGGAGTATGTGGTGGAGAAGAGTTTAGATTCTCGTATTTCGAGATGGAAGTTGCAGTACCTGGTTAAATGGAAGGGCTATGGTCAGGAGGATACTTCCTGGGTTGTTGCCTCCGATGTCCATGCTGCTGATTTGGTTCGTGCCTTTCATTTGGCTCGTCCTGATTGGCCTGGGGGCTCTGGTGAGGGTTCGGTGACCCCTCCTCAAGGGGGGGTACTGTTGTGAATTCCGTTCTCGGGCTCCCTCCTGTGGTCGTGAATGGTACTTTGGTGAGTTCTGTCCTTGGACACCCTCTGGTGGCTTTGAGTGGAACTGCTGATCTTTGAGGTTGGCTTTCTCAGCTGCCCTCGTTTATTGCTTCTGCTCGCTTCCCTGTTTAACTCTGCCCAGGTCTTTAGTCCATGCCAGCTGTCAATGTCTCAGTACTGGTTCAGATCTCTCTTGGAATTCTCAGATGACCTGACTACTCCAGCAGAAGCTAAGTCCTTGCTAATCATTTGCTGTTCATTGGTTTTTTTAATATATTTTTCAGTACATGTTATGTTTCAGTCCAGCCTGCTATTATGATATTTCCTTGCTAGCTGAAAGCTCTGGGGGTGCAGAGCTGCACCTCCACACCGTGAGTCGGTGTGGAGGTCTTTTTGCACACTCTGCGTGGTTTTTGTAGTTTTTATACTGACCGCATAGTTCCCTTTCCTATCCTCTGACTTTCTAGAGAAGATTCGGCCTCCTTTGCTAAAATCTGTTTCATTCCTGTGTTTGTCACTTCCCTCTTAACTCACAGTTAATATTTGTGGGGGCCTACCTTTACTTTGGGGAATTTCTCTGAGGCAAGGTAGGCTATTATCTCTATCTTTAGGGGTAGTTAGCTCTTAGGCTGTGAAGAGGCGTCTAGGGAGAGTTAGGTACGCTCCACGGCTATTTCTAGTGTGTGTGATAGGATTAGGGATTGCGGTCAGTAGAGTTACACTCCCTCAGAGCTTGTCCCAGGTTTTCTGTTTTAACCATCAGGTCACTTCGGGTGCTCCTAACCACCAGGTCATAACACATCGGGTTACTAAGCGCAGCCCTGCACTTAGTAACCCGATGTTTACCCTGGTTACCATTGTAAAACATCGCTGGCATCGTTGCTTTTGCTGTCAAACACAACGATACATGGCGATCTGACGACCAAATAAAGTTCTGAACTTTAACCAACGACCAGCGATATCACAGCAGGATCCAGATCGCTGCTGCCTGTCAAACTCAACGATATCGCTAGCCAGGACGCTGCAACGTCACGGATCGCTAGCGATATCGTTTAGTGTGAAGGTACCTTAACAGTAGTTCTAGCAGTGTGTATGCAAAGTGTTAAGCATACCTGACCTTCAGGAAGGAAGATAAGGGAAATAAGCAATGTAGAACACAGTGGCTCCTAGGGAGGGTAAAAAGAATTGTCAGATAACAATAAAGAGCAGGGGAGGGTAAAGATTAGGACCAGAAAGCAGACTAAGGGTATGTGCACACGTCCGGATTTCTTGCAGAAATTTCCTGAAGAAAACCGGAAATTTTCTGCAAGAAATCCGCATTTTTTTTTTTGCGTTTTTTTTCCGTTTTTTTTGCGT
Organism: Ranitomeya variabilis; assembly: GCF_051348905.1. Taxonomy (NCBI): domain Eukaryota; kingdom Metazoa; phylum Chordata; class Amphibia; order Anura; family Dendrobatidae; genus Ranitomeya; species Ranitomeya variabilis. The sequence continues at coordinate 232,638,304 of NC_135235.1, forward strand.
TTTTTTAGCATTCTGCAAGTGTAATTAGCTTGCAGAATGTTAAAGTTTTCCAAGCGATCTGTAGCATCGCTTGGAAAACTGACTGACAGGTTGGTCACACTTGTCAAACATAGTGTTTGACAAGTGTGAGCAACTTTTTACTATAGATGCAGCCTATGCAGCATCTATAGTAAAAGATAGAATGTTTAAAAATAATAAAAAAAATTTAAAAAATGGTTTTACTCACCTGCAGGCGTCCGTTCCTATAGATCCCGTTGTGGTTCAGGACCTTCCATGACGTCGCGGTCACATGAGCGGTCACATGACCGGTCTCGACCAATCACAAGACAGTGACGTCATCGCAGGTCCTTCACCGCACACCAGCTTTAGAAACCGAAGCGGCAGCATGCACCTGAGAGGTGGGAAGATATCGAAGGTGAGTATAGGACTGTTTTTTATTTTAATTCTTTTTTTTTACCAATTATATGGTGCCCAGTCCGTGGAGGAGAGTCTCCTCTCCTCCACCCTGAGTACCAACCGCACATAATCTGCTTACTTCCCGCATGGTGTGCACAGCCCCGTACGGGAAGTAAGCAGATCAATGCACTCCTAGGTGTGCGGAATCCCCTGCAATTCCGCATTTTAATGAACATGTTGCTTTTTTTTCCACGATGCGATTTTTTCGCGGAAAAAAAGGCTACATTTGCACAAAAAATGCGGAATACACTGAAAATAATGGGAGGCATTATGTTAGCGTTTTTATCACGTTTTTATAGTGAAAAACGCGAAAAAAAACGCGAAAAATACTGAACGTGTGCACATGGCCTAAGGGTACCGTCTCACAAAACGATTTACCAACGATCACGACCAGCGATACGACCTGGCCGTGATCGTTGGTAAGTCGTAGTGTGGTCGCTGGAGAGCTGTCACACAGACAGCTCTCAAGCGACCAACGATGCCGAAGTCCCCGGGTAACCAGGGTAAACATCGGGTTACTAAGCGCAGGGCCACGCTTAATAACCCGATATTTACCCTGGTTACAAGCGAACGCATCATTGGATCGGTGTCACACACACCGATCCAACGATGACAGCGGGAGATCCAGCGACGAAAGAAAGTTCCAAACGATCTGCTACGACGTACGATTCTCAGCAGGGTCCCTGATCGCTCCTGCGTGTCAGACACAGCGATATCGTATGGATATCGCTGGAACGTCACGGATCGTACCGTCGGAGTGCAGCGCCCCAGAGTCCTGGTCGTTGCAGTACTGTGGCTCCGCCACTATGGGGAGCTATGGTGCGTCTGATGGCACTGAAGGAGTTCATCTGATCAGGTATCACAGACACCAATACATTTCACAGTCGGGCCTCCGGGGGGAGCTAAGGGTTCTATTCACTAGGCCACTCCCCACCATAGTGGGTAAACTGGGGGTCAGGCAGGAAGTTAGATCAGAAAGCTGACTGGGTTGGAACCAGACAACACCTTGTGGCAGAGGGTGTTGTGGGGGAAGATACAGTAGGGTCTCTGTCAGGGGTGGGATCCTGACAGAGGCTTGGCAACTTGAACGTACGTAACGGGACCGTGCCTGCTCAGCATAGCGGCGGTGCCCAAGGAAGGATTAGAAGCGAGATAGATTGTGCTGAGTGAGAAACGAGATCACGCAAAAGGAGAAATACCAGTAGGAGTCGTGCTGTAAGACCGAAGCAACATCCTACTGAGGCGCACTACCGGTGGCCGGAACGCCGAGGGAGTATCATAACATTCAGCTTCAAGCAATACTCCAAACAGCGGCAGGACAGTCAGTCTAAGGCGGGCTGTCTAACTTAAATCACCTATGCAGTCTTGGGGGGCAACTTGTGGAGAGGGGCGACTCTAGGGTCCCGGAAGAGCTCCGAGCCTACCCGTCAAACGGGTGCCGTCCCAACCAGAACACCAGGGAGGGACGGAGGATTAGCAGAACATCATCTAATCGAGTTGTGAGGGAACTTAAGAAACAGACACAACAGTTGTGGGGACTTTCTGTAAGCACAGCAGGGAAGGACCGCAACACATAGCGCTAGAAGGAAGGCACAGATTTCCACCTGCTAAGAGAACTCTGGAGGTGCCATTGGACCGGCTGGATTTGCGCAGCCTGGTTATCCAGATTCCGGACTGAGGACCCAGAGATCTTCAGTAAAGAGGTAAAGAGACTGCAACCTGGTGTCCTCGTTATTTACTGCATTGCACTACAGCATCACTACCATCTACATCCGTCACATCATCCACTGTGCGCCCCTCGGCAGGGTCACGGACTGGGGCCTAGCCGCCGTGACAACCCCAGAGCAGAGACTCAGAGGCCCGGTACCGGGTACCCCTCGGCCCTGCGGCAGTGGGGGCGCTCCAAACTTGGCGTCACGAACAGGATCTACTTAAGCCTGAAGAATCAGGTCATGTGTGCCTTGGAACTGTGATTTACTGTGCTTGGACTGTACTTTATTGCAAAGACTGTGAATTGTCACTTGCCGCCAAAAGTTCGTGCCAAAACCGCCGCCATTACAGCTCTAAGGAGAGCGCAGGAGAAGAAGAAGGGCGTGGAAGTGGGCGTGAACAAGCTGAAGAGCGCGAAAGACAATGGCCGCCCAGTCTAAATATCTCGGCCCCATGAGGACGTGTCCGTCAGCAGCCGAGATCCGCCTCCTGATCCTCAATGGTGGGCAGAGACAGAGAAAACGAAACCGCCCACGAAGGAGAGAGCGGGAAAAGGACCAGGAAGAAGAAGTCAACGACATGGAGGATGCCATGGCCAGCCGCCTGGAGCCGGAGCGTGGGGTCGGAGCCGAGGACTCCCCCAGCTACCCGGAGAGGCACTGCAGCCAGACCTCCGCAGCTGACGCTGACCTCCTGCAGATCGGAGCGGACGAGCTGACCCACCAACTCCTGCAGACGCAGCTGAGCACTGAGGCCGGGTGGAAGAAGACCATCATCGGGAGCCTCACCAGACGCCTGTCGGCAGCCTCGCTTGGTCCGAAGCTGGAAAGCAAGGCCCTGCCGGAAAGCGGTATGCTGCATGCAGAGATGACAACGCCGCAGCACAAGGCCCCGCAACCAGCGTTCCAGACCCCAGCGGAGACGGAGCAGACCAGCATCGGAGGGACCGCATCTGAAGCAGGTATGAAGAACGACCTTGCCCTGGCGACCGACACCCCTCCAGTGACTGCTAGTGCCACAGCTGCTGACTCCGTTCCAGTGACTGATCTTGCAGCAGCCGCTACTGCTGCTGCAGCAAATGCCCCTACTCAAGCTGCGCAGACCTCCATAGCTGCGCATGATTTAACCGTACATGAAAGACGGATTAACGGCGTGTGTCCAGCACTGGGTGTAGCCCTGGACCTCACTTTTCCCAGGCCAGGAAGGGTTAAGTGCCAGGTGCAGCCCTGGAAGCCGTCCAACTAAACCTCGGAAACCTGAAACTGTACATAGTTAACTGTTTGTTTCCCTGCTTTTTGCTACTAATACCCGACCTGGGTTATTCTTAAAGGGATCCCTTAGTTTACCCGGGATCCCTATTGCTTTTATTTTTGTTTTTATTTTCCTTTTGCTCCTTGTTTACCCAAGTTTACAAAGAACTGCTGGATCATGAACAGTGCATGATACAAACTTTTTGTACATAGTTTGCACCTTATTAAAGGTGCTCCCTACTGGTTTTACTTCAAAAAGGACTCTTTGTGAAGATACCACACTGGAACCTTTGCTGAGTATGGACTGGTAGCTTGAGAAGACGTGCTACCTCATAGAGACTTGGTCCCCTCTTAAAGGGGATGTTCATTTGTCGCACTTAAACGGTGATATTGCTTTAAGACAGGTAGCAATAATGTTTTGACAAAAGAAAGTGATGATACTGTTTGTATGAGAAAGTTATATGTATCCAACTAGTTAATTGTACAGAAATGCTGATAATGTTCCCTGAAAGAAAGTGAAAGCTAGAAGAAGGATGCAGTGGGCCCGTAGGGGTAGACGTAGTGTCCTGCATACGTGTTAGTAAGAAGGTAATGAGAAGGTTTAATGTTATGTAAAGAAAATGTTTGATAATGTTGATAGACAATGGGGATAGAAGGTGAACCCTGAGTCCTCCTAGGAGTCATGTAGGGATGGCTCGGTGCTCTTAAACTGAAAGTAATGTTATGTTCTATACTGTGTATAGTAGTTGAAAAGGCAGTAGGCCCGGGCTGAACGGGGCGGTCCTGTAACAGAAAGGAGAGGCAGTAGGTCTGGTGCTGTTAGGACAGGCGGTCCTGCAGATTTTAAGAAGGAGACTGTAAAAGTTAAATTGCCTTATAATGTGATTATAAGAAGGTCTTTAGCGGATTCAGAGTGTACATCCTTAAAGGCGATGTTAAATTATTGTTCAACAATTTTGCACTTAGTAGAATACCCGGTTGGGTAAAAGAAAGTTAGTTATAGCATGTTGCTATGATATTTAACTATGTTTGTAACGTTCAAATGTCCTTACCTCCCATAAAGGGAAGCCTGTTTAAATATGCTTACTGTTATTGCACTCACAAAAATTGTATGTCTTTTTGCTAACCTGTATTGTTGTTTTCTTCTCAGTCCCGGAGTACTGTGTTTAACCAGGGGGGAGTGCAGCACCCCAGAGTCCTGGTCGTTGCAGTACTGTGGCTCCGCCACTATGGGGAGCTATGGTGCGTCTGATGGCACTGAAGGAGTTCATCTGATCAGGTATCACAGACACCAATACATTTCACAGTCGGGCCTCCGGGGGGAGCTAAGGGTTCTATTCACTAGGCCACTCCCCACCATAGTGGGTAAACTGGGGGTCAGGCAGGAAGTTAGATCAGAAAGCTGACTGGGTTGGAACCAGACAACACCTTGTGGCAGAGGGTGTTGTGGGGGAAGATACAGTAGGGTCTCTGTCAGGGGTGGGATCCTGACAGAGGCTTGGCAACTTGAACGAACGTAACGGGACCGTGCCTGCTCAGCATAGCGGCGGTGCCCAAGGAAGGATTAGAAGCGAGATAGATTGTGCTGAGTGAGAAACGAGATCACGCAAAAGGAGAAATACCAGTAGGAGTCGTGCTGTAAGACCGAAGCAACATCCTACTGAGGCGCACTACCGGTGGCCGGAACGCTGAGGGAGTATCATAACATTCAGCTTCAAGCAATACTCCAAACAGCGGCAGGACAGTCAGTCTAAGGCGGGCTGTCTAACTTAAATCACCTATGCAGTCTTGGGGGGCAACTTGTGGAGAGGGGCGACTCTAGGGTCCCGGAAGAGCTCCGAGCCTACCCGTCAAACGGGTGCCGTCCCAACCAGAACACCAGGGAGGGACGGAGGATTAGCAGAACATCATCTAATCGAGTTGTGAGGGAACTTAAGAAACAGACACAACAGTTGTGGGGACTTTCTGTAAGCACAGCAGGGAAGGACCGCAACACATAGCGCTAGAAGGAAGGCACAGATTTCCACCTGCTAAGAGAACTCTGGAGGTGCCATTGGACCGGCCGGATTTGCGCAGCCTGGTTATCCGGATTCCGGACTGAGGACCCAGAGATCTTCAGTAAAGAGGTAAAGAGACTGCAACCTGGTGTCCTCGTTATTTACTGCATCGCACTACAGCATCACTACCATCTACATCCATCACATCATCCACTGTGCGCCCCTCGGCAGGGTCACGGACCGGGGCCTAGCCGCCGTGACTAGGGTTGAGCGACTTTCATTTTTTTAAGATCGAGTAGGGTTTTGGGAAACCCGATTTTGTCCAGAGTCGAGTCGAGTGCAGTCGGCCGATTATCGCTAAAAGTCGGGGATCGACCGAAACACGAAACCCAATGCAAGTCAATGGGGAAGCATAGTCGGCAGTGAGTGGAGGCCAGGAAAACACCTACAGTGCCCATTTTAATGCCAAAAACATCCATTCTTGTTTCTGAAGCTTGCCAATCTTAATTAACTGTATAATAATAGTTGGGCATAGGGAATTGGGGGAAAGTTGTGGGGGGAGTAGGGCTGGCTCAAGTTTTTCGTGGGCCCAGGAAATGCGGACTACGTCACGGCGGTGTTGCAGGGAAAGGTAAGTATTTAAAAGTTGCAAGTGCTGTGATCCTGAGCAAGCAGGGGGGGGCCCACTCGTTCGCATTGCCACTGGCACAGGGCCCCTCAAAGTACGGCGGTGTGTTTGCATGGCGGGGGCGCCTCCCACCAGCAGCGACACTTTTGCGTACTCTGAGGGGCCCTGTGCCAGTGACGTCGCCAACGAGTATGCCCCCCCACCTGATGAAGGAACCTGCACTTTCATCTGCACCTTCCTCTTTGTCCCTGTGTAAGGTGGTATAACATGCGGGAAGGGGAACCTTACTTTCAGCAGGGACAGATTCTGGCTGTGTAGAGTACAAGGGGAATGTAGTGGTCTAGGTCAATGTACCAGCAGACTCATTTAGCAGTGGCTGGGCAATGGGCAGGATGAGGAGGAAACAGATATAGGGCCAAAGAATAAAGTAGGCTACATGCAGTTCAAAATTGGTAACAGGACTAAACAGGCGGCATTGCTTTGTTCAGTGGAGTAGCAAACCCAAGAGCAGCAGACACTGTTTCAAGGGCCTAACCACACTAGTAGGCCAAATGCAGTTTAATATCTGATAGTATAGGGCGAAAGCCAGAATGTGGAAGCTCAGCTTTGTTCAGTTGAGGACAACACCAGGGAGGGGCAGACACCTTTAGTAGGCCGGAAAAGCCTATTGCATTTTTTAAAATGGTAATTTGGAGCAGAAGGTTGAAGCTCAGCTTTATTTAGTTGAGGGCAACACCAGGCAGGGGCAGAAGCCGTTAGTAGGCCCTAACCACCATTTTTTTTTTTTAAAACCACTTAATGAGAGCCGGAAGGTTGAAGCTCAGCTTTATTTAGTTGAGGACAACACCAGGCAGGGGCACACAGACAGACACCTTTAGTAGGCCGGAAAAGCCTATTGCATTTTTTAAAATGGTAATTTGGAGCAGAAGGTTGAAGCTCAGCTTTATTTAGTTGAGGGCAACACCAGGGAGGGGCACACAGACAGACACCTTTAGTAGGCCGGAAAAGCCTATTGCATTTTTTTAAAATGGTAATTTGGAGCAGAAGGTTGAAGCTCAGCTTTATTTAGTTGAGGACAACACCAGGCAGGGGCACACAGACAGACACCTTTAGTAGGCCGGAAAAGCCTATTGCATTTTTTAAAATGGTAATTTGGAGCAGAAGGTTGAAGCTCAGCTTTATTTAGTTGAGGGCAACACCAGGGAGGGGCAGAAGCCGTTAGTAGGCCCTAACCACCATTTTTTTTTTTTTAAAACCACTTAATGAGAGCCGGAAGGTTGAAGCTCAGCTTTATTTAGTTGAGGACAACACCAGGCAGGGGCACACAGACAGACACCTTTAGTAGGCCGGAAAAGCCTATTGCATTTTTTAAAATGGTAATTTGGAGCAGAAGGTTGAAGCTCAGCTTTATTTAGTTGAGGACAACACCAGGCAGGGGCACACAGACAGACACCTTTAGTAGGCCAGAAAAGCCTATTGCATTTTTTAAAATGGTAATTTGGAGCAGAAGGTTGAAGCTCAGCTTTATTTAGTTGAGGACAACACCAGGCAGGGGCACACAGACAGACACCTTTAGTAGGCCGGAAAAGCCTATTGCATTTTTTAAAATGGTAATTTGGAGCAGAAGGTTGAAGCTCAGCTTTATTTAGTTGAGGGCAACACCAGGGAGGGGCAGAAGCCGTTAGTAGGCCCTAACCACCATTATTTTTTTTAAAACCACTTAATGAGAGCCGGAAGGTTGAAGCTCAGCTTTATTTAGTTGAGGACAACACCAGGCAGGGGCACACAGACAGACACATTTAGTAGGCCGGAAAAGCCTATTGCATTTTTCAAAATGGTAATTTGGAGCAGAAGGTTGAAGCTCAGCTTTATTTAGTTGAGGGCAACACCAGGCAGGGGCACACAGACAGACACCTTTAGTAGGCCGGAAAAGCCTATTGCATTTTTTAAAATGGTAATTTGGAGCAGAAGGTTGAAGCTCAGCTTTATTTAGTTGAGGACAACACCAGGCAGGGGCACACAGACAGACACCTTTAGTAGGCCGGAAAAGCCTATTGCATTTTTTAAAATGGGAATTTGGAGCAGAAGGTTGAAGCTCAGCTTTATTTAGTTGAGGGCAACACCAGGCAGGGGCACACAGACAGACACCTTTAGTAGGCCGGAAAAGCCTATTGCATTTTTTAAAATGGTAATTTGGAGCAGAAGGTTGAAGCTCAGCTTTATTTAGTTGAGGACAACACCAGGCAGGGGCACACAGACAGACACCTTTAGTAGGCCGGAAAAGCCTATTGCATTTTTTAAAATGGTAATTTGGAGCAGAAGGTTGAAGCTCAGCTTTATTTAGTTGAGGACAACACCAGGCAGGGGCACACAGACAGACACCTTTAGTAGGCCGGAAAAGCCTATTGCATTTTTTAAAATGGGAATTTGGAGCAGAAGGTTGAAGCTCAGCTTTATTTAGTTGAGGGCAACACCAGGCAGGGGCAGAAGCCGTTAGTAGGCCCTAACCACCATTTCTTTTTTTTAAAACCACTTAATGAGAGCCGGAAGGTTGAAGCTCAGCTTTATTTAGTTGAGGACAACACCAGGCAGGGGCACACAGACAGACACCTTTAGTAGGCCGGAAAAGCCTATTGCATTTTTTAAAATGGTAATTTGGAGCAGAAGGTTGAAGCTCAGCTTTATTTAGTTGAGGGCAACACCAGGCAGGGGCACACAGACAGACACCTTTAGTAGGCCGGAAAAGCCTATTGCATTTTTTAAAATGGTAATTTGGAGCAGAAGGTTGAAGCTCAGCTTTATTTAGTTGAGGGCAACACCAGGCAGGGGCACACAGACAGACACCTTTAGTAGGCCGGAAAAGCCTATTGCATTTTTTAAAATGGTAATTTGGAGCAGAAGGTTGAAGCTCAGCTTTATTTAGTTGAGGACAACACCAGGCAGGGGCACACAGACAGACACCTTTAGTAGGCCGGAAAAGCCTATTGCATTTTTTAAAATGGTAATTTGGAGCAGAAGGTTGAAGCTCAGCTTTATTTAGTTGAGGGCAACACCAGGGAGGGGCAGAAGCCGTTAGTAGGCCCTAACCAAAGTTGAAGGCCAAATGCAGTTTAATTTCTGATACTATAGGCCGAAAGCCAGAAGGTGGAAGCTCCGATTTAGACAGTGGAGGACAATTTGAATTAGGGACTGCAGACAGACTTAGTAGGCTGTCCCCTGTGGACCATGCATCCACCACATTAACCCATTGCGCCGTAATGGACACGTAATCTTCCGTGGCCATGCCTACAGGTCCATGCGTCTGTTGTCAGGTGTACTTTTGTACTCACAGATTGCCAGAGTGCATGGACAATGCGGTCTTCTACATGCTGGTGGAGGGTTGGGATGGCTTTTCTCGCAAAAGAAGTGTCGACTGGTTAGCTTGTAGCGTGGTACAGCGTAGTCCATCATGGCCTTATTAATAGTAAATAAAATATATAACTAGGCTCTATGAACTTTTAAATAGGTTCCAGGGGTACACGGGCAGCATTGGTGTGGTCAGTGGAGGAGTATTGCAAGTAGGGGCCGCAGACAGGCTATCAAAGGCCTAAAATAACAAACAGTAGGCAGTCATGGCAGTTTTACATCGGTTACATGGATACACAGGCAGGCACTCCAGGCAGCATTGTGGTCAGTGGAGGAGTATTGCAAGTAGGGGCCGCAGACAGGCTATCAAAGGCCTAAAATAACAAACAGTAGGCAGTCATGGCAGTTTTACATCGGTTACATGGATACACAGGCAGGCACTCCAGGCAGCATTGTGGTCAGTGGAGGAGTATTGCAAGTAGGGGCCGCAGACAGGCTATCAAAGGCCTAAAATAACAAACAGTAGGCAGTCATGGCAGTTTTACATCGGTTACATGGATACACAGGCAGGCACTCCAGGCAGCATTGTGGTCAGTGGAGGAGTATTGCAAGTAGGGGCCGCAGACAGGCTATCAAAGGCCTAAAATAACAAACAGTAGGCAGTCATGGCAGTTTTACATCGGTTACATGGATACACAGGCAGGCACTCCAGGCAGCATTGTGGTCAGTGGAGGAGTATTGCAAGTAGGGGCCGCAGACAGGCTATCAAAGGCCTAAAATAACAAACAATAGGCTCATTGCAGTTTTACAGCGGTTACATGGATACACAGGCAGCTTGGTGGTGAGTGGAGGAGTATTTAAAGTAAGGACCGCAGACAGGCTATCAAAGGCCTAACATAACAAACAATAGGCTCATGGCAGTTTTACAGCGGTTACATGGATAGACGGGCAGGCAGCTTGGTGGTGAGTGGAGGAGTATTTAAAGTAGGGACCGCAGACAGGCTATCAAAGGCCTAACATAACAAACAATAGGCTCATGGCAGTTTTACAGCGGTTACATGGATACACGGGCAGGCAGCTTGGTGGTCAGTGGAGGAGTATTTAAAGTAGGGACCGCAGACAGGCTTCAAAGGCCTAACATAAGAAAATGGGCTGGCTGTAGGCACTTTATAATTGGTTCCAGGGGTACACGGGCAGCAGTGGTCTGGCCAGTGGAGGACTAGTGGAAGGAGGGACCGCAGACAGGCTTCAAAGGCCTAACATAAAAAAATGGGCTGGCTGTAGGCACTTTATAATTGGTTCCAGGGGTACACGGGCAGCAGTGGTCTGGTCAGTGGAGGACTAGTGGAAGGAGGGACCGCAGACAGGCTTCAAAGGCCTAAAATAACAAACAATAGGCTCATGGCAGTTTTACAGCGGTTACATGGATACACGGGCAGCTTGGTGGTGAGTGGAGGAGTAGTGCAAGGAGTGTCTGTCCCAGTACTCCCAAAATATAAATAGATGTTAATGTCTCGCAAAACAACCAAAACAAAAAAAAAGGTGGCATACTTAGGTACAGGGGTGGGCTCATCTGCTGAGTTTCTGACATAGTAATTTGGCAGTAACTATTTAATGGTGCCAATATAGGACACAGACACAGACTACTTTAAGTTGCATCATAGATGTCTACAAATTTGTATTGTCAGTGCCAGACATTGAATGATGTCAGCGAATAGACTAAAGATTGGTGGAGCTGTGCGACATAATTTTGCACGTGGTAGAGCACATTTTGAGCTGGGGTAGGGGGGAACTCTCTTGAGGCCGGCGGGACCGCCCCAGGGCCCCTCATGTTACAACGGTGTGTCTGACGTTGGGTGCGCACCACCACCGCCAGAGACACTACATTGTACTATGAGGGACCCAGTAGCAATGCCGTCAACCAAAAGCGAGCACACCCACCTCTTCAGACAAACAGCAGTCTCACGGGTGCTTGCGCCAAGTCGCGATACCACGGCCCCGTGTGGGGAGTTTTGCCATTTAGGGAGGTGTAAACATGTCATATGCTGTACAATCAGCTGCAGCAAATTAGACATTAGAAAAGTAATTCACAGGCAAGAGCTTTTCATAGGAAAGCTAGGTGTCGGCCGGGCAAGGTGGGGCAAAAGATTTCGAAATCCAGTTGTGGTTCATTTTAATGAATGTTAGATCGTCAACATTTTGGGTAGCCAGACGAGTCCTTTTTTCGGTTAATATTGAACCTGCAGCACTGAATACTCTTTCTGATAGGACACTTGCTGCCGGGCAAGCAAGCTCCTGCAATGCATATTCTGCCAATTCTGGCCAGGTGTCTAATTTGGAGGCCCAGTAATCAAATGGGAATGACGGTTGAGGGAGAACATCGATAAGGGATGAAAAATAGTTAGTAACCATACTGGACAAATGTTGTCTCCTGTCACTTTCAATTGATGCAGCAGTACCTGTCCTGTCTGCGGTCATAGCAAAATCACTCCACAACCTGGTCAGAAAACCCCTCTGTCCAACGCCACTTCTGATGTGTGCACCCCTAACACTCCTAGTCTGCTGCCCCCTGGAGCTCGTGTGAGAACGATCACGTGCGCTGTGTGCTGGGAATGCCTGAAGCAAACGGTCAACAAGAGTTGATTGTTTGGTTGCTAATATTAGTTCCAAGTTCTCATGTGGCATAATATTTTGCAATTTGCCTTTATAGCGTGGATCAAGGAGGCAGGCCAACCAGTAATCGTCATCGTTCATCATTTTCGTAATGCGTGTGTCCCTTTTTAGGATACGTAAGGCATAATCCGCCATGTGGGCCAAAGTTCCAGTTGTCAAATCTCCGGTTGTGATTGGTTGAGGGGCAGTTGCAGGCAAATCTACGTCACTTGTGTCCCTCAAAAAACCAGAACCCGGGCGTGACACGCAACCAATTTCCTGTGCCCCCGGGAAAGGTTCGGCATTAAAAATATACTCATCCCCATCATCCTCCTCGTCCTCCACCTCCTCTTCGCCCGCTACCTCGTCCTGTACACTGCCCTGACCAGACAATGGCTGACTGTCATCAAGGCTTTCCTCTTCCTCTGGTGCAGACGCCTGCTCCTTTATGTGCGTCAAACTTTGCATCAGCAGACGCATTAGGGGGATGCTCATGCTTATTACGGCGTTGTCTGCACTAACCAGCCGTGTGCATTCCTCAAAACACTGAAGGACTTGACACATGTCTTGTATCTTAGACCACTGCACACCTGACAACTCCATGTCTGCCATCCTACTGCCTGCCCGTGTATCCTCCCACAAATAAATAACAGCACGCCTCTGTTCGCACAGTCTCTGAAGCATGTGCAGTGTTGAGTTCCACCTTGTTGCAACGTCTATGATTAGGCGATGCTGGGGAAGGTTCAAAGACCGCTGATAGGTCTGCATACGGCTGGCGTGTACAGGCGAACGTCGGATATGTGAGCAAAGTGCACGCACTTTGAGGAGCAGGTCGGAGAACCCAGGATAAGTTTTCAATAAGCACTGCACCACCAGGTTTAAGGTGTGAGCCAGGCAAGGAATGTGTTTCAGTTGGGAAAGGGAGATGGCAGCCATGAAATTCCTTCCGTTATCACTCACTACCTTGCCTGCCTCAAGATCTACTGTGCCCAGCCACGACTGCGTTTCTTGTTGCAAGAACTCGGATAAAACTTCCGCGGTGTGTCTGTTGTCGCCCAAACACTTCATAGCCAATACAGCCTGCTGACGCTTGGCAGTAGCTGGCCCATAATGGGACAACTGGTGTGCAACAGTGTCATCTGCCGATGGAGTGGTTGGCAGACTGCGTTCTGTGGAAGAGCTGTAGCTTCTGCAGGAGGACGAGGAGGAGGAGGAGGAGGGGGTGCGAACGCCTACAGCCAACTGTTTCCTAGACCGTGGGCTAGGCACAACTGTCCCTAAATTGATGTCGCCTGTGGACCCTGCATCCACCACATTCACCCAGTGTGCCGTGATGGACACATAACGTCCCTGGCCATGCCTACTGGTCCATGCATCTGTAGTCAGGTGCACCTTTGTACTCACAGATTGCCTGAGTGCATGGACGATGCGCTGTTTAACATGCTGGTGCAGGGCTGGGATGGCTTTTCTGGAAAAAAAGTGTCGACTGGGTAGCTCGTATCGTGGTTCAGCGTACTCCATCAGGGCTTTGAAAGCTTCGCTTTCAACTAACCGGTAGGGCATCATCTCTAACGAGATTAGTCTAGCTATGTGGGCGTTAAAACCCTGTGTACGCGGATGCGAGGATAAGTACTTCCTTTTTCTAACCAGAGTCTCATGTAGGGTGAGCTGGACTGGAGAGCTGGAGATCGTGGAACTTTCGGGTGTGCCGGTGTACATGGCAGACTGAGAGACGGTTGGAGACGGTATTGTTTCCGCCGGTGCCCTAGATGCAATATTTCCTCCTACAAAACTGGTGGTTCCCTGACCCTGACTGCTTTTGGCTGGCAAAGAAACCTGCACAGATACTGCCGGTGGTGCGGAAAATGGTGGCCTTACAGTGACGGAAGGGATGTTGCGTTGCTGACTAGCTTCATTGGCCGAGGGTGCTACAACCTTAAGGGACGTTTGGTAGTTAGTCCAGGCTTGAAAATGCATGGTGGTTAAGTGTCTATGCATGCAACTAGTATTTAGACTTTTCAGATTCTGACCTCTGCTTAAGCTAGTTGAACATTTTTGACAGATGACTTTGCGCTGATCAGTTGGATGTTGTTTAAAAAAATGCCAGACTGCACTCTTCCTAGACTCGGATCCCTTTTCAGGGATTGCAGACTGAGCTTTAACCGGATGGCCACGCTGTCCTCCAACAGGTTTTGGCTTTGACACGCGTTTTGGGCCAGATACGGGCCCGGCAGATGGAACCTGTTGCGATGTTGATGCCTGCTGCGGCCCCTCCTCCACCTCCGCTTCTGAACTACTGCCGCCTGCACCCTGTTCCCCCAATGGCTGCCAATCGGGGTCAATAACTGGGTCATCTATTACCTCCTCTTCGAGCTCGTGTGCAACTTCGTCTGTGTCACTGTGTCGGTCGGTGGTATAGCGTTCGTGGCGGGGCAACATAGTCTCATCAGGGTCTGATTGTGGATCTGTACCCTGAGAGGGCAATGTGGTGGTCTGAGTCAAAGGAGCAGCATAGTACTCTGGCTGTGGCTGTGCATCAGTGCACTCCATGTCAGAATATACTTGTAATGGGCATGGCCTGTTAAATGTTTCACTTTCTAAGCCAGGGACGGTATGTGTAAAGAGCTCCATGGAGTGACCCGTTGTGTCGCCTGCTGCATCCTTCTCTCTTGTTGTAGTTTTTGCTGAGGAGGACAAGGAAGCGACTTGTCCCTGACCGTGAACATCCACAAGCGACGCGCTGCTTTTACATTTACCAGTTTCGGAAGAGGAGGCAAAAGAGCTAGAGGCTGAGTCTGCAATGTAAGCCAAAACTTGCTGTTGCTGCTCCGCCTTTAAAAGCGGTTTTCCTACTCCCAGAAAAGAGAGCGTTCGAGGCCTTGTGTAGCCTGACGACGAAACTGGCTCCACAGCTCCAGACTTAGGTGGAATATTTTTATCCCCACGACCACCTGATGCTCCACTACCACTACCATCATTACCAGCTGACAATGAACGCCCACGACGACCTCTTGCACCAGACTTCCTCATTGTTTTAAAATCTTAACCAAAGTAACTTTATTTGTTGCTGTCAAACAACTTACACGGTGAGCTATAACTTCAGTATGATTTCAATATCCCTTAACAGGTTGGTGAGACCACAAGGAAAATCAGGCACAATGTTACACACTCTGTTTTCTGTGGCACAAAATCACAGAGATGACACACACGCAGGACTGTCACTCAAGCACTAATGTCAATATTAATCTCCCACCTAATTTTTTTTTTTTTTTTTCTCAGGGAGACTTTAGAAACCAAATAATATTAAAAAAAAAAAAAAGGCTTTCTATGGCCCACAATTAGAGAGAGAGAGGTGGCACACCCAGGAGTCAAGACTGGCGCACAAGCTGAAAGGGCAATATTACTCTCCCACTGTTTTTTTAAGTTTTTTTTTTATTTCAGGGAGACTTTAGAAACCAAATATTAAAAAAACCACAAAAAAAATAGCCTTTCTATGGCCCACTGAATGAGAGAGAGAGGTGGCACACCCAGGAGTCAAGACTGGCACACAAGCTGAAAGGGCAATATTACTCTCCCACTGTTTTTTTATGTTTTTTTTTTTTTTTTCAGGGAGACTTTAGAAACCAAATAATAAGAAAAAAAATAAATAAATAAATAGGCTTTCTATAGCCCACTGAATGAGAGATAGCACACACAGCAGTGGCACACAAGCCCTGACTGAGGCCAATATTTTTCTCCCACTGATTGATGTAGTGTTTTTGTGTTGAGGTAGATTTTAGAACACAAATCAAGGAAAAAAAAAAAAAAATGCTTTCTATGGCCCACTGAATGAGAGAGAGGTGGCACACCCAGGAGTCAAGACTGGCACACAAGCTGAAAGGGCAATATTACTCTCCCACTGTTTTTTTATGTATTTTTTGTTTTTTAAGGGAGACTTTAGAAACCCAATAATATTTAAAAAAAAAAAAAAATAGGCTTTCTATGGCCCACAATTAGAGAGAGAGAGGTGGCACACCCAGGAGTCAAGACTGGCGCACAAGCTGAAAGGGCAATATTACTCTCCCACTGTTTTTTTAAGTTTTTTTTTTATTTCAGGGAGACTTTAGAAACCAAATAATATTAAAAAAACCACAAAAAAAAATAGCCTTTCTATGGCCCACTGAATGAGAGAGAGAGGTGGCACACCCAGGAGTCAAGACTGGCACACAAGCTGAAAGGGCAATATTACTCTCCCACTGTTTTTTTATGTATTTTTTGTTTTTTAAGGGAGACTTTAGAAACCCAATAATATTTTAAAAAAAAAAAAAAATAGGCTTTCTATGGCCCACTGAATGAGAGGGAGAGAGGTGGCACACCCAGGAGTCAAGACTGGCACACAAGCTGAAAGGGCAATATTACTCTCCCACTGTTTTTTTAGGTTTTTTTTTTTTTTTCAGGGAGACTTTAGAAACCAAATAATATAAAAAAAAAAAAAAAAAAAATAGGCTTGCTATAGCCCACTGAATGAGAGATAGCACACACAGCAGTGGCACACAAGCCCTGACTGAGGCCAATATTTTTCTCCCACTGATTGATGTAGTGTTTTTGTGTTGAGGTAGAATTTAGAACACAAATCACGGAAAAAATAAATAGGCTTTCTATGGCCCACTCAGTGAGAGATGGCACACACAGGGATGGCACTGTAGCAGAAATGCCAATCTTAATCTCCCACAAAAAAAACAAAAAAAAAAAAAAAACTGTCCTACAATTACTATCTCCCTGCAGTAATGTAAGCCAGGTATGGCAGGCAGCAATAGGAGTGGACTGATGCACAAATTAAATAAAAAGTGTGGACAAACAAAAAAGATAGCTGTGCAGAAAGGAAGGAACAAGAGGATATGTGCTTTGAAAAAAGCAGTTGGTTTCCACAGTGGCGTACACACAGCAATACAGCTATCACGGAGCCTTCTAGGGCAGCCCAATGAGCTACAGCGCTGAGGGGAAAAAAAAAAAAAATAGCTTCCACAGTCCCTGCACACCGAAGGTGGTGTTGGACAGTGGAAATCGCTGCAGCACAAGCGGTTTGGTGGTTAGTGGACCCTGCCTAACGCTCTCCCTGCTTCTGACGAAGCGGCAGCAACCTGTCCCTAAGCTCAGATCAGCAGCAGTAAGATGGCGGTCGGCGGGAACGCCCCTTTATAGCCCCTGTGACGCCGCAGACAGCAAGCCAATCACTGCAATGCCCTTCTCTAAGATGGTGGGGACCAGGATCTATGTCATCACGCTGCCCACACTCTGCGTTCACCTTCATTGGCTGAGAAATGGCGCTTTTCGCGTCATTGAAACGCGACTTTGGCGCGAAAGTCGCGTACCGCATGGCCGACAAGCACAGGGGTCGGATCGGGTTTCATGAGACGCCGACTTAGCCAAAAGTCGGCGACTTTTGAAAATGATCGACCCGTTTCGCTCAACCCTAGCCGTGACAACCCCAGAGCAGAGACTCAGAGGCCCGGTACCGGGTACCCCTCGGCCCTGCGGCAGTGGGGGCACTCCAGTAGCGATCAAAGTGCCACTGTGAGGCGGTACCCTTAGTTCAGCAGTACAAAAAAGCCCAATAGTTAGGAGAGCCCAGGTAGGCAATAAAGAATAGGCGCACATACCACTTAAGGAGGAGAAAACTGGATGAATCCGGGACAGCACGGATAGGGGATATGGTCCCTGTGGAAGCTAAAGATACAGGGGTGCAAAAAGAGAGAGGGGCTTATAAGATGAGCAGGCACTGGAAGGGGTATGTTGCAGCGCATGGCATTGTACGGTACCTGTGGGTCCTATGTCCGGAAAAGCGGCTGTGGTGTGAGTAATGGCCAGTGGCTGAGGGTAAAATAGACCCAGGGCAGGAAGTGAGGTAGGGCGGGAAGAAGATGACGTAAGACGCAGGGCGACAGGGACGCAAAAGGCAGGAGACCAAGATGGAACGCAGGGTGGAACGCAAGGGGAGGGCGCATGCGCCGTGCTGCTGGGCCAGAGTGAATAGCGTACGGCGCCTGTGCTATGCAGGAATGGCAGCTGCGGGGAGCGTGGTGGTATGGCGCATGTGCCAAGCAGCGATGGCTCAGCTAGGATGAAGCCGAGAATGTGATGCTATAGGAAAGGGAGCCGGAGGTACATGTGTAGATGGGCCAGGAAATGTAATGATAGAAAAAAGGCAAATGACAGGGAGCGTGATGTGGAGAAAAGAAGAAGAGAGGACATAAAGAGACTGGAAGAAAATAACAAGACAAATGAGGTAAAAAATGAAGAATGAAATTAGAGGAAAACTAAGTGGAAAAATAAAAATGAAAAAAATGAGATGAAAATGAAGATAAATTGCCGCCAAAGCATCCTCATTCCATTTAGTCAGCACAGACCATTTTCTAAATTTCTGACAATACAATTCTGCCGCTTCTTGACCCTGAGACAGGGCCAACAAGGTCTTCTCCGCTTGATCCACAGAATTTGGTTCATCATATAATAATCCTAGAGCCTGAAAAAAGGCATCTACATTATGCAAGGCCAGATTCCCAGATTCCAGGGAAAATGCCCAATCCTGAGGGTCGCCACGCAGCAGGGAGATGACAATTTTAACCTGCTGAATGGGATCGCCAGAGGAACGAGGCTTCAGAGCAAAAAACAGTTTACAATTGTTTTTAAAACTCAAAAATTTGGACCTGTCCCCAAAAAACAAATCAGGAGTAGGAATCCTAGGCTCTAAAAGCAGAGTCTGAACAATAGAATCAGAAATACCTTGTACCCTAGCAGCAAGCTGGTCTATACGAGAAACTAATCCCCGAACATCCATGCTAGCACAAGACTCCTCAGTCACCCAGAGGAAAAGAGGGAAGAAAAGACAAAGCAGGCTACAGAAAAAAAATGTCTCTTTCTTCCCTTCTTCTGAGATGCATTTAACTCATTGTGGGCCAGTTGTACTGTTATGATCCGGTGACCTTGGAGCCGCATGAGAGACTTTCTCAGGAGTAGGTGGTACCTGTACTGACCGCAAACCCTAAACTAACACCGCAACTAGAAGTAGCCGTGGGATGTACCTAACACGTCCTAGACACCTCGACACAGCCGGAGGACTAAATACCCCTATAGATGGAAATGGGAATTCTATCTTGCCTCAGAGCAGAACCCCAGAGGATAGACAGCCCCCCACAAATATTGACTGTGAGTATAAGAGGAAAAACACATGCAGGCAGAAAAACAGGATTTAGCAAAAGAGGCACTTCTAGCTAAACAGAAAAGGATAGGACAGAATTCTAAGCGGTCAGTATTAAAATCCTAAAAATATCCACAGCAGATAATACAAATATACTACATCTAACTAAAGACATAGAAAGTATATCTGCATCTCCTGAGAATCCAGCATGACTGAAAAATCCAAACAAAGTCTAAGCTGGACAAAAACACAATGAATTGCACTGAATTGCAAAGCACACTGCATGTGTGCACAGAGACAAAAAAACAGACACTTATCTTAGCTGAATTGGCAGCAGGGCATGAGGAGCCAGAGAGAGATGCAATCCCTCCAAGTACAATGGACAACTGGCGAGGACTCATGGATCCTGCACACCTAAATACCTAATAGAGCTGAAATCAGCAGAAACACCTGCCCAGGATTACAACCCCAAGACAACTGCACTACCACCAACAACCACAGGAGGGAGCCCAAGAGCAGAATTAACAACAGTCTACGTTTACACATAAGTGGCGGTATTCGAAATGCTTCAATGTGTGGGTATGCGTTATGCAATAGAGACCAGTGTTTACGGATGATGTTATAAATCATGGGCATGACCGGGTGATGAGTATGAACAAAGGGAACTCGCTCTGGTTTAGTTGATGATTTAAAGTGTGAAGATGGGTTAAGGGCTGACCCCTTTTCTCTGGCAAGTAAACTGCTGGGATAGTGTCTTGCTGCGAACTTGTGGGACATGTCATCAAGACGAGTAGGTAGTAAATCTGGATTGGAGACAATGCGTACCACTCGTTTAAACTGCGACCAAGGCAGGCTATTTTTGGTGGATACTGGGTGGCAACTCTGATAATGCAAAAGGCTGTTGGTGTCAGTAGGTTTTGAAAAAAGATCAGTGCTGAGCTCTCCATTAGGACTTCTGATGACCAGAGTGTCTAGGAATGAAATTTGGGATGTACTGAAGTTCAATGTGAACTGGAGTTCAGCACGGACAGAATTGAGATGATCAGAAAAAGTGATAAGAGAATCCTGTGGGCCTGTCCATAGACAAAAGACATCATCTATGTAGCGAAGCCAGCAGAGATTATAGGACTGAAACAGAAGGTTATTGTAGACATGCTTCCTTTCAAAATCATCCACATAGGTGTTGGTGTAGGCAGGAGCCACGTTGGCACCCATGGCTGTACCTTGGGTCTGGAGATAGAATTGATCCCCAAAAAGAAAAAAATTATTGTGTAAAATCAAAGACAGAAGGTCAAGACATAGCTGTTTGGAGTGGTGTGAGAATGAAGATTGCTCAAGGAGGTCACCAACTGCTGCTATACCTAGGTCGTGTCTAATGGAGGTATAGAGGCTTTTGATGTCAAATGTGATGAGGAGGCAATCAGGCGGGGTGATGGCAAACTGCTTTAGAATTTGGAGGAAGTGACCTGTGTCCAGGATGAAAGATCTCATGTTTTTGGTAAGGGGAGTGAGAATTTTCTCCAAATAAATTGAGATGGGAGCCAGTATGGAGTCGGTTGAAACAACTATTGGTCGGCCAGGCGGATTGAGGAGTGATTTATGAATTTTTGGTAGTGTATAAATGACTGGAGTAACAGGATGAGGATTGGTGAGAAAAAGACTAGTTTTTGAGTCCAAGATATTGAGAGCTTGGTATTTATGGAGGATTTTATTAATCTGCAGTCTAATGTTAGGGGTCGGATCAGAGGGAATTCTTTGATATGTAGTAGTGTCTGATAGTTGTCTCAGTATTTCAGCCGAGTAATCAGCTGTGTTCTGAACAACAATTGCCCCACCCTTATCGGCCGACTTAATGGTAATTTTTTTATTGGTCCTGAGTGACTCAATGGCCTGTTTCTCGACCGGGAAAATGTTGCTGTGGGTGGGAAAATTACCCAAGCGATGTTGCTCTAGTATGGTATTAATATCTCTTTGAATTAGGTCAATATAGGTCTCAGTGGCATGATTAGTACGTGGTGGATAAAAGCTACTGGTGGTACGCAGCCCTAAATTGACAATACTAAGTTCAGGAATAGGATCCTCCACAGCCGTGGGGGTCCTATTCCTAGCAGAGTCCTGTGACAGTCCAAAATGGGTCTTGAGGCGGAGTTTACGGTAAAACGGACCTCGACATTATGAGCCCTACAGCTCAGACAGCGACAGTTCCACAAGCGGTTCACAGAATCGTTTTTTATTCGGACGACCCAACTCGAGACCCAACACCCGTCCCGGAGGCGACCGACAAGGAGGGCCGCCAGGAAAACGAGAACGCATGACTTCGAGGTCACAGGTAAGGCCCCCAACTCAGTCATCAATATTTCCTCCTACACCCTGAGTCCTGCTGAACTATCAGTTGTACAAAAGGGCTTATCCTTTTGCCCTACTCCAGCATGGGACAAATTCAAATTGACCCAGGACTTGCAATGGTTTTACCGTAACCTCCGCCTCAAGACCCATTTTGGACTGTCACAGGACTCTGCTAGGAATAGGACCCCCACGGCTGTGGAGGATCCTATTCCTGAACTTAGTATTGTCAATTTAGGGCTGCGTACCACCAGTAGCTTTAATCCACCACGTACTAATCATGCCACTGAGACCTATATTGACCTAATTCAAAGAGATATTAATACCATACTAGAGCAACATCGCTTGGGTAATTTTCCCACCCACAGCTACATTTCCCCGGTCGAGAAACAGGCCATTGAGTCACTCAGGACCAATAAAAAAATTACCATTAAGTCGGCCGATAAGGGTGGGGCAATTGTTGTTCAGAACACAGCTGATTACTCGGCTGAAATACTGAGACAACTATCAGACACTACTACATATCAAAGAATTCCCTCTGATCCGACCCCTAACATTAGACTGCAGATTAATAAAATCCTCCATAAATACCAAGCTCTCAATATCTTGGACTCAAAAACTAGTCTTTTTCTCACCAATCCTCATCCTGTTACTCCAGTCATTTATACACTACCAAAAATTCATAAATCACTCCTCAATCTGCCTGGCCGACCAATAGTTGTTTCAACCGACTCCATACTGGCTCCCATCTCAATTTATTTGGAGAAAATTCTCACTCCCCTTACCAAAAACATGAGATCTTTCATCCTGGACACAGGTCACTTCCTCCAAATTCTAAAGCAGTTTGCCATCACCCCGCCTGATTGCCTCCTCGTCACATTTGACGTCAAAAGCCTCTATACCTCCATTAGACACGACCTAGGTATAGCAGGGGTTGGTGACCTCCTTGAGCAATCTTCATTCTCACACCACTCCAAACAGCTATGTCTTGACCTTCTGTCTTTGATTTTACGCAATAATTTTTTTCTTTTTGGGGATCAATTCTATCTCCAGACCCAAGGTACAGCCATGGGTGCCAACGTGGCTCCTGCCTACGCCAACACCTATATGGATGATTTTGAAAGGAAGTATGTCTACAATAACCTTCTGTTTCAGTCCTATAATCTCTGCTGGCTTCGCTACATAGATGATGTCTTTTGTCTATGGACAGGCCCACAGGATTCTCTTATCACTTTTTCTGATCATCTCAATTCTGTCTGTGCTGAACTCCAGTTCACATTGAACTTCAGTACATCCCAAATTTAATTCCTAGACACTCTGGTCATCAGAAGTCCTAATGGAGAGCTCAGCACTGATCTTTTTTCAAAACCTACTGACACCAACAGCCTTTTGCATTATCAGAGTTGCCACCCAGTATCCACCAAAAATAGCCTGCCTCGCTTGCAGTTTAAACGAGTGGTACGCATTGTCTCTAATCCAGATTTACTACCTACTCGTCTTGATGACATGTCCCACAAGTTCGCAGCAAGACAATATCCCAGCAGTTAACTTGCCAGAGAAAAGGGGTCAGCCCTTAACCCATCTTCACACTTTAAATCACCAACTAAACCAGAGCGAATTCCCTTTGTTCATACTCATCACCCGGTCATGCCCATGATTTATAACATCATCCGCAAACACTGGTCTCTATTGCATAACGCATACCCACACATTGAAGCATTTCGAATACCGCCACTTATGTGTAAACGTAGACCAAACAACATCAGGGACCGAGTTGTCAAGGCGGACATGGGTAGCTCTTCCAGGTTACCACGCCAAACCTTTTTGGGCACTGAAAGGCGCGGCACATATCCATGTCTAAACTGCGCATGCTGCTCAAATGTGATTAAGTCTAACACCATCACCCATCCACATTCCGGCAAGCAAATCCCAATTAAAGGATTCTTTACTTGTGAGTCTAATAACGTAGTTTGCGCCATTAAATGCCCATGTGGGCTTCTTTACGTGGGTGAAACAACGCAACATATTCGCGAACGTATCTCTAGCCACAAGTCCACCATAAGGTGTTAGAAAATCTGGCTCCCCCTTCCATACCATTTTGTAGCAGCCAATCATTCAGTATCCCAGCTGCGCTTCCAGGTGCTCGAGCAGGTTGAGCGTCCCAGACGAGGTGGGAATCACATAAAATTATTACGTCAATGCGAATCCTATTGGATTTTTACCCTACAGACACTAATGCCCAAAGGTCTCAATAGGGAACTCGACTTAATCTGATTTAATCTGATTCATATCTCTCCATCAGGTGACCAAGTGACCTTCTGCTGAGTCTCTTGTTATTACGTATGATGTCATTATACATTATATATGTTATTGTACGTTTTTTGTTCACTATATTTTACTGTCTCTTGTAGGTGTGAGCATGCTGACCTTCTCTGTTCTAATTTTACTAACCTATCCCCTACTTGCAGGTAGCCTGAATATTGTTATCCACTATACTCCACTGGGGTAAGTACCCAGATCCATTATCATTTTCATTTTTTCATTTTTATTTTCTTTTTATTTATTTTTTCATTTTCATTTTTATTTTACTTTCTATTTTATTTTCATTTTTTATTTCCATTTTTTCTTGTATATTTTTTCTTTTATTATTTTTTATTCTTTATTTTTTTTTTCTTTTTATTTTATTTCATTTTTGCATTTATCTTATTTTTATTTTTATCTTATTTTTTATTTTTTATTTTTCATATCTTTCATAATTTTCATATTTTTGATTTTTGTGCCCTTTTGTTTTCACTCTTGTGTCCACATTCCCCCATTATAAGCTTTTCTCGGCTTTTTTACCAATGTTCATTATTTCATCATTTTTCATAATTTTTTCCTTTATTATTTATTATTTATTATTTTTTATCTTTTACTTTTATTTTAACTTTATTTTTAGTTTTAGTTTTTCCATTGCTTTCATCCATTTCTTCTCCTCTTTTTTATTTTTATCTTCATTTTCATCTCATTTTTTTCATTTTTATTTTTCCACTTAGTTTTCCTCTAATTTCATTCTTCATTTTTTACCCCATTTGTCTTGTTATTTTCTTCCAGTCTCTTTATGTCCTCTCTTCTTCTTTTCTCCACATCACGCTCCCTGTCATCTGCCTTTTTTCTATCATTACATTTCCTGGCCCATCTACACATGTACCTCCGGCTCCCTTTCCTATAGCATCACATTCTTGGCTTCATCCTAGCTGAGCCACCGCCGCTTGGCACATGCGCCATACCACCACGCTCCCCGCAGCTGCCATTCCTGCATAGCGCAGGCGCCGTACGCTATTCACTCTGGCCCAGCAGCACGGCGCATGCGCCCTCCCCTTGCGTTCCACCCTGCGTTCCATCTTGGTCTCCTGCCTTTTGCGTCCCTGTCGCCCTGCGTCTTACGTCATCTTCTTCCCACCCTACCTCACTTCCTGCCCTGGGTCTATTTTACCCACAGCCACCGGCCATTACTCACACCACAGCCGCTTTTCCGGACATAGGACCCACAGGTACCGTACAATGCCATGCGCTGCAACATACCCCTTCCAGTGCCTGCTCATCTTATAAGCCCCTCTCTCTTTTTGCGCCCCTGTATCTTTAGCTTCCACAGGGACCATATCCCCTATCCGTGCTGTCCCGGATTCATCCAGTTTTCTCCTCCTTAAGTGGTATGTGCGCCTATTCTTTATTGCCTACCTGGGCTCTCCTAACTATTGGGCTTTTTTGTACTGCTGAACTTAGTCTGCTTTCTGGTCCTAATCTTTACCCTCCCCTGCTCTTTATTGTTATCTGACAATTCTTTTTACCCTCCCTAGGAGCCACTGTGTTCTACATTGCTTATTTCCCTTATCTTCCTTCCTGAAGGTCAGGTATGCTTAACACTTTGCATACACACTGCTAGAACTACTGTTAGGGTACCGTTACACAAAACGATTTACCAACGATCACGACCAGCGATACGACCTGGCCGTGATCGTTGGTAAGTCGTTGTGTGGTCGCTGGGGAGCTGTCACACAGACAGCTCTCCAGCGACCAACGATGCCGAAGTCCCCGGGTAACCAGGGTAAACATCGGGTTACTAAGTGCAGGGCCGCGCTTAGTAACCCGATGTTTACCCTGGTTACCAGCGTAAACGTAAAATAAAAAAAACACATACTCACATTCCGGTGCCCGGCGTCCGCTTCCCTGCACTCCTCCTGCATCCTGTGTAAGCGCCGGCCAAAGCAGAGTGGTGACGTCACCGCTGTGCTCTGCTTTCACTTTACGGCCGGCGCTCACAGTCAGTGCAGGGAAGCAGACGGCCAGGGACCTGACGGACACCGGAATGTAAGTATGTACTGTTTGTTTTTTTTTACATTTACGATGGTAACCAGGGTAAACATTGGGTTACTAAGCACGGCCCTGCACTTAGTAACCCGATGTTTACCCTGGTTACAAGCGAACGCATCGCTGGATCGGTGTCACACACAACGATCCAGCGATGACAGCGGGAGATCCAGCGACGAAATAAAGTTTCAAACGATCTGCTACGACGTACGATTCTCAGCAGGGTCCCTGATCGCTGCTGCGTGTCAGACACAGCGATATCGTATGGATATCGCTGGAACGTCACGGATCGTACCGTCGTAGCGATCAAAGTGCCAATGTGAGACGGTAGGTACCCTTACTCCCATGTATCAATCTACAGTTTTGTATTTGCATTTGTTTTGGATATCTAGTAGACAACGTTGTTTTTGATTTTTAGTAGACAACACTGTCCACTTCCTTGGCCCACGCCTCCTTGCTCTATAGCATCCACTGCCATTTTGATCACATTATCTAGGGCTACTTTTTGTATATAGTATGTAAATATTGTAAATATTATGATATTGTATGGGTTCCCCTGTGACTTTGTATGTCATCCATTTTTGGCGCCTTGTTCACATTCTCTTGCTTTGGATGTAGTAAGTTGCATATGTATATTTTCATTCTGCTCCACACATGTTTTCTAATTATATTTTTTCTGTACTTTTACAGTGAGGTTTGATAAAGGCCCATAAAAAGGGTCGAAACGTCACCTCTACAATACCTCAACAATTTATTGTACCACTGTGGTATTCCTATTAAAGTCCTCACATTTATGACGCAAATCTACAATTTGAGTGCGGTTGTTTCCTTCTATTTTGCAAGGTGTATGGAGCGGAGTCATGTGTGTCTATGAGGTGTATGGAGCAGAGCTGGGTGTGTGCATGGTGCATGGAGCAGAGCCGTGTGTGTGCGAGGTGTACAGAGCGGAGCCATGTGTTTACGAGGTGTACAGAGCGGAGCCGTGTGTGTACGAGGTGTACAGAGCGGAGCAGTGTGTGTGCGAGATGTACAGAGCGGAGGTGTGTGTGTACGAGGTCTGCAGAGCGGAGCCGTGTGCGTACGAGGTGTACAGAATGGAGCCGTGTGTGTATGACGTGTACGGAGCGGAGCTGGGTGTGTACGAGGTGTACGGAGTGGAGCTGTGTGTGCAAGGTGTATGGAGCAGAGTCGTGTGTGTCTATGAGGTGTATGAAGCGGAGCCGCATGTGTGCAAGGTGTACGGAGCAGAGCCGCGTGTGTACAAGCTGTACGGAGCAGAGCCGCATGTGTACAAGGTGTACGGAGCAGAGCCGCGTGTGTACAAGGTGTATGGAGTGGAGCCATATGTGTACGAGGTGTACGGAGCGGAGCCGTGTGTGCAAGGTGTACGGAGCTCAGCTGCGTGTGTAGGAGTAACTAGGTGTAGCCATTATACTGTACGCAATATGTGTGTGTGTGTTTGTGCGTGCATGCGTAGCGCTGCGGGTGAATGTACAGAGACGTAAATGGTTTTGTGTGTGTGTGTGTACGGGGAGGAGAGGCGAGGGCAATGATGGGGCTGACAGGGAGAGTGCAATAATTGGGATGGAGGGGGAGGAGGAAATGATGGATGTGGTGGAATGGGCAATGATGGAGGTGGAATGGGCAATGATGGGGGTGGGGGGAGGAAATTATGGAGGTGGTGGAATGGGCAATGATAGGGGTGGGGGGAGGCAATGATGGAGGTGGAAATTGGAATGGGCAATGATGGTGGTGGGGAGGAGGAAATCATGGAGGTGGTGGAAAGGGCAATAATGAAGGGGGAAGAAATGATGGAGGTGGTAGAATGGACAAGGATGGTGGTGGTGGAAAGCACACTGAGGATAATGGAGGGGGTGAAAATGATGGAGGTGGTGGAATGGGCAAGTATGGTGATGGCAGCGGAAAGGACAATGATGATGGTGGTGGAAAGGACAATGATGATGGTGGTGGAAAGGGCAATGATGATGGTGGTGGAAAGGGCAATGATGGGGATGGTGGGGGAAGAGAAAATGATGGATATGGTGGAAAAGGCAAAGGAGGAAATGATGGAATGGAAAATTATGGGGTGGTGGGGGAGAAGGCAAAGATGGAGGTGGTTGTTAGGGGTCGAGATTCCGCCTCTGCACAGGGGGAATCTCAAGCCATCTCCGCTGCGGTCTCCCATCCTTCTCCAGCCGCAGTGGAGCCTGCTCAGCAGAGACGTTGGTCCCAGTGTCTTGCTCAGTCTGACTCTGTCCAAAGGATTACTGCTGCTTTTCCAGCTTCTGCCATTAAAGCCAGTACTGGGCAGCAGCGAGCAGACGCTTCTGGGACTAAGTCCTGCTTTTCTCGTTCTGAGCATGCCCAGAGTAAGATCTCTCAGTGGAGATCGAGGGTCACATGTTCAGATACTGCAGCTAAATCCATTGGTCCTCCAGGAAGGTCCTGAAGGTGCTCAGGCTCTGTAGCAGCCTCTCATTGGTCCTTCTAGGAAGGTCCTGTTCTTGCTGCAGCTATTTAAGGTTCTCATGACCGCACGGCCATACGCTAGTATTGAATCAGTTTTGTGCATGCGCCTGTGTGGTCACATTTATGTGTGTGTTCAGGGAATCGGCTGAAATAAGCCTCTAGAATGTCGGCACCTCCGGCGAGGAGATTGTGTGTGTGGATCTAGGGCCCCGGCTGAAATAAGCCCCTAGAATACTGGCTTCTCCGGTGAGGAGATTGTATGTGTGCGTGACCACAGACTGCCTTCAGCTCGGCAGTTAGCTGTGTACTCCTGTGGGGTTAACAGGGCACAGCGTCTTGTTTCCGTGCGGCTCTGTGAAGTAACAGAGTTCACTTAAACCGCCATATAGTGCCGTCATTTGCTAGCAGCAGGTTCCTCCTGCACGGTGGACCCCGGGCTGCGAACGCACCAATAATAACATCTATTTTTACTCGGTTCTAGCCCTAACAGTGGTGAAGAGAGCAATGATGGGGTGGGGTAGAGGAAAACAATGGGCATATATGAGGTAACAGTACAGGAAAATGGGTGGCATATCTGAGGAAACAGTATGGGGGATGGGTGCAGACAGTATGCGGAGCGAACGGGGGAATGTATGTGGACACAGTATGAGTAGAAATATGAAAAATGTATGTGGACAGAGTACGGGGAGTGAGGGTGATGGGATGTGTGCAGACACAGTATGGGGAGTCAGGTGAGCAGGCAGTATAGAAAATGAGGGGGTAAATATATGAGGAGACAGTATGGTGAACAGGGGGATGTGAGAGGAGACAGCATGAGGAGGGGGGGGAATAGTGTGAGGAGACAGTATGGGGGAGAAAAGTGAGTTGGCACAGAATAGAAACTGAGTAGTGGGGGCACAGCCAGGAGGGGACAGTATACCAAGGAGAGGGAGTGTGATGAGAGAGTACAGTATAAATACTGGGCCCTATAGGGGGACACAGTGTGAGAGGACAGTGTGAAGAGGGGGCCGGTATGGAAAGGAGAGGTCAGTGTGAAGAGCATGTATCATAAGAGTGACAGTGTGGGGGTCATATTTTGTGCAGACAATATAGTGAGGGGCAATTTTTTATTCAGGAGCATTATAATGACACTTGTATCTTTAAGGGCATCATGTGGAGGTTTTCTGCAAAAGAGCGGAGAAGATGGAAGTCTGCAGAGATGGCTGTGGATGAGAAAACTCATCATGGGGTCTGGACAAGATGAAGAAAAGGAAAACGGCTCCAGAGGCGACGTCATCTGTAAGGTACCTGGATGTAAATGTTATTTGTGATACTGACTAACTCTCATGTTTTTATTTATGTTAGGAGCATTAAGGCTACGTTCACATTTGCGTTGTGCGCCGCAGCATCGGGCGCTGCAGCATCGCCGCATGCGTCATGCGCCCCTATATTTAACATGGGGGCGCATGGACATGCGTTGTGTTGCGTTTTGTGACGCATGCGTCTCTTTGGGCGCACGCGTCAGGGCGCAGAGGACGCAGCAAGTTGCATTTTTTTTGCGTCCAAAATCATGCAAAAAAAGGACGCATGCGTCACAAAACAATGCGTTTTGCATGCGTTGTGCGTTGCGTCGCCGATGCGTCGCCGACGCAACACACAACAACGCAAATGTGAACGTAGCCTAAAGGGGATGTCCAGGTTTGTGATGAGTCTGCAGTCATTCTTTGTGACTGCAGACTTCTGACTTTTCACAGTGCGCACTGCACGCTGTCAGGATTATTTCGTGCTGGCGATTTACATACATGCGGTCACATGCTGACTAGACATGTGGGGCCTCAGTCAATGAAAATGAACTGAGCGAGGCCGGGCACGTCTAGTCGGAATGTGGCTAGAGGTATACAAATCACATACTTGTGCTGACATGACTGTCCACTGGCAAGGGAGAATCCCAAAAGTGTGCAGTGCATTAGTTGTGAGAATTCAGAAGCTGCGATGTTAGGGTTCAGCTCTGCACGTTCCAGTAGTCGTCACATGGACACTTCACTCATATGCGATTTTCATACTTATGATCCTGTGACAACGAGCTTCTCTTCTGCTTCTCTCAGTTTTTCACTGAACATTGAGAGCATTAGGGAGAGCGGCTCATGGGTACATGACTGACTAAGTGTGCAAATCACATATGTCCTGGGGGGGGGACACCAAAATGCATTCTTGCCCCGGGTGCCAGAAACCCTAGATACGCCTCTGCCATCAGGAATGAGGTCCCTGCTACTCACAAACTACAATCTTTTTGGAAATAGGGGAGACCCAAAAGGTGGATGGAAACAATTGCTTGTATTGTACGATCCAGCCATCAATGTAATAGATAGGGTGTTCACTAGGGTTGAGCGACTTTTCAATTTTTGAGATCGAGTCGGGTTTCACGAAACCCGACTTTCTCAAAAGTCGGGTCGAGTGAAATTGGCCGATCTTATTGAAAAGTCGGGGTCAGGGATCGGCCAAAACACGAAACCCAATGCAATTCAATGGGGAAGCATTCTTTTTTAATATTTGCTTCAGCGCGATAATGTTGAAAAGCCGGTAATTCAATTGCCGGCTTTTCATTTCTCCTGCCTAAACCCGACATGATATGAGTAGTGTTGAGCATTCCGATACCGCAAGTATCGGGTATCGGCCGATACTTGCTGTATCGGAATTCCGATACCGAGATCCGATACTTTTGTGGTATCGGGAATCGGAATCGGAAGTTCCCAGTGTATGGTTCCCAGGGTCTGAAGGAGAGGAAACTCTCCTTCAGGCCCTGGGATCCATATCCATGTAAAAAATAAAGAATTAAAATAAAAAATAGGGATATACTCACCCTCTGACGCGCCCTGGTAGTAACCGGCTGCCTGCTTTGCTTAAAATGAGCGCTGTTGTGAATTTGCTTTTTGCTCCCTCTAGTGGTTACTAGTTTTTTGACTCTGGTGTTTCTGTCATTCCTTTTATCCGCACCTGGGTCGTTAGTTAGGGGTGTTGCTATATAAGCTCCCTGGACCTTCAGTTCAATGCCTGGCAACGTAGTTATCAGAGCTAGTCTGCTGTGCTCTTGTCTACTGATCCTGGTTCCAGTTATTTCAGCTAAGTCTGCCTTTTGCTTTTTGCTATTTGTTTTGGTTTTGTATTTTTGTCCAGCTTGTTCCAAATCTATATCCTGACCTTTGCTGGAAGCTCTAGGGGGCTGGTGTTCTCCCCCCGGACCGTTAGACGGTTCGGGGGTTCTTGAATTTCCAGTGTGGATTTTGATAGGGTTTTTGTTGACCATATAAGTTACCTTTCTTTATTCTGCTATCAGTAAGCGGGCCTCTCTGTGCTAAACCTGGTTCATTTCTGTGTTTGTCATTTCCTCTTACCTCACCGTCATTATTTGTGGGGGGCTTCTATCCAGCTTTGGGGTCCCCTTCTCTGGAGGCAAGAAAGGTCTTTGTTTTCCTCTACTAGGGGTAGCTAGATTCTCCGGCTGGCGCGTGTCATCTAGAATCAACGTAGGAATGATCCCCGGCTACTTCTAGTGTTGGTGTTAGGAGTAGATATATGGTCAACCCAGTTACCACTGCCCTATGAGCTGGATTTTTGTATTCTGCAGACTTCCACGTTCCTCTGAGACCCTCGCCATTGGGGTCATAACAGTTTGCCAGGCCAGTATTAAATGTTTAATGCATTGCAGAAGAGGGATTATAAGAAAGAAGATTCTGAGTTTTTTTTTTTTTTCTTCTTCCCCTTTACCTCAGAGTGGCTATGCTTGCTGCAGACATGAATGTCCAGACCTTGATTACAAGTGTGGACCAGCTGGCTACTCGTGTGCAGGGCATACAAGACTATGTTATCAGAAATCCTAGGTCAGAACCTAAAATACCGATTCCTGAACTGTTTTCCGGAGACAGGTTTAAGTTTAGGAATTTCGTGAATAATTGTAAATTGTTTTTGTCCCTGAGACCCTGTTCATCTGGAGATTCTGCTCAGCAAGTAAAAATTGTTATTTCGTTCTTACGGGGCGACCCTCAGGATTGGGCTTTTTCGCTGGCGCCAGGAGATCCGGCATTGGCTGATCTTGATGCGTTTTTTCTGGCGCTCGGTTTACTTTATGAGGAACCCAATCTTGAGATTCAGGCAGAAAAGGCCTTGCTGGCTATGTCTCAGGGGCAGGACGAGGCTGAAGTGTATTGCCAAAAATTTCGGAAATGGTCCGTGCTGACACATTGGAACGAGTGTGCACTGGCCGCTAATTTTAGAAATGGCCTTTCTGAAGCCATTAAGAATGTTATGGTGGGTTTTCCCATTCCCACAGGTCTGAATGATACTATGGCACTGGCTATTCAAATTGACCGGCGGTTGCGGGAGCGCAAAACCGCAAATTCCCTCATGGTGTTGTCTGAACAGACACCTAATTCGGTGCAATGTGATAGAAAAACCGCAAATTCCCTCATGGTGTTGTCTGAACAGACACCTGATTTAATGCAATGTGATAGAATCCTGACTAGAAATGAGCGGAAAATTCATAGACGCCGGAATGGCTTGTGCTACTACTGTGGTGATTCTACACATGTTATCTCAGCATGCTCTAAACGTATAGCTAAGGTTGTTAGTCCTGTCACCGTTGGTAATTTGCAACCTAAATTTATTCTGTCTGTAACTTTGATTTGCTCACTGTCATCTTATCCTGTCATGGCGTTTGTAGATTCAGGTGCTGCCCTGAGTCTCATGGATCTCTCATTTGCTAAGCGCTGTGGTTTTACTCTTGAACCATTAGAAAATCCTATTCCTCTTAGGGGTATTGATGCTACACCATTGGCAGCAAATAAACCGCAGTATTGGACACAGGTTACCATGTGCATGACTCCTGAACACCGCGAGGTGATACGTTTCCTGTTTTACATAAAATGCATGATTTGGTTGTTTTAGGGCTGCCATGGTTACAGACCCATAATCCAGTCCTGGACTGGAAGGCTATGTCAGTCTCAAGTTGGGGCTGTCGTGGTATTCATGGGGATTCCCTGCCTGTGTCTATTGCTTCTTCTACGCCTTCGGAAGTTCCGGAGTATTTGTCTGATTATCAGGATGTCTTCAGTGAGTCTGAGTCCAGTGCACTGCCTCCTCATAGGGACTGTGACTGTGCTATAGATTTGATCCCAGGCAGTAAATTTCCTAAGGGAAGACTGTTTAATCTGTCGGTACCTGAACATACCGCTATGCGTTCATATATCAAAGAGTCTCTGGAGAAAGGACATATTCGTCCGTCTTCTTCCCCTCTTGGTGCGGGATTCTTTTTTGTGGCAAAAAAGGACGGATCTTTGAGACCTTGTATTGATTATCGGCTTTTAAATAAGATCACTGTCAAATTTCAGTATCCTTTACCGCTGTTGTCTGACTTGTTTGCCCGGATTAAGGGTGCCAAGTGGTTCACCAAGATAGACCTTCGAGGTGCGTACAACCTTGTGCGCATTAAGCAAGGTGATGAATGGAAAACCGCATTCAATACGCCCGAAGGTCATTTTGAGTACTTGGTGATGCCTTTTGGGCTCTCCAATGCGCCTTCAGTTTTTCAGTCCTTTATGCATGACATTTTCCGGAAGTATCTGGATAAATTTTTGATTGTTTATCTGGATGATATTTTGGTTTTTTCTGATAATTGGGATTCGCATGTGGAGCAGGTCAGGTTGGTCTTTAAAATTTTGCGTGAAAATTCTTTGTTTGTCAAGGGCTCAAAGTGTCTCTTTGGTGTACAGAAGGTTCCCTTTTTGGGGTTCATTTTTTCCCCTTCTGCTGTGGAGATGGACCCAGTCAAGGTCCGAGCTATTCTTGATTGGACTCAGCCCTCGTCAGTTAAGAGTCTTCAGAAGTTCTTGGGCTTCGCTAACTTCTACCGTCGTTTTATCGCTAATTTTTCTAGCATTGTGAAACCTTTGACGGATATGACCAAGAAGGGCTCCGATGTAGCTAACTGGGCTCCTGCTGCCGTGGAGGCTTTCCAGGAGTTGAAACGCCGGTTTACTTCGGCGCCTGTTTTGTGCCAGCCTGACGTCTCACTTCCCTTTCAGGTTGAGGTGGATGCTTCGGAGATTGGGGCAGGGGCCGTTTTGTCGCAGAGAGGCCCTGGTTGCTCTGTTATGAAACCTTGTGCCTTTTTCTCTAGGAAGTTTTCGCCTGCCGAGCGAAATTATGATGTGGGCAATCGGGAGTTGTTGGCCATGAAATGGGCATTTGAGGAGTGGCGTCATTGGCTCGAGGGTGCTAAGCATCGTGTGGTGGTCTTGACTGATCACAAAAATCTGATGTATCTCGAGTCTGCTAAACGCCTTAATCCGAGACAGGCCCGCTGGTCATTGTTTTTCTCCCGCTTTGATTTTGTTGTCTCGTATTTACCAGGTTCAAAGAATGTGAAGGCCGATGCTCTTTCTAGGAGCTTTGTGCCTGATGCTCCTGGAGTCGCTGATCCTGTTGGTATTCTTAAAGATGGAGTTATCTTGTCAGCTATTTCTCCGGATCTGCGACGTGTGTTGCAGAGATTTCAGGCTGATAGGCCTGAGTCTTGTCCACCTGACAGACTGTTTGTCCCGGATAAGTGGACCAGCAGAGTCATTTCCGAGGTTCATTCCTCGGTGTTGGCAGGTCACCCGGGAATTTTTGGCACCAGAGATCTGGTGGCCAGGTCCTTTTGGTGGCCTTCCTTGTCAAGGGATGTGCGGTCATTTGTGCAGTCCTGTGGGACTTGTGCTCGAGCTAAGCCTTGCTGTTCTCGTGCCAGCGGTTTGCTCTTGCCCTTGCCTGTCCCGAAGAGACCTTGGACACATATCTCCATGGATTTCATTTCTGATCTTCCGCTATCTCAGGGCATGTCCGTTATCTGGGTGATATGTGATCGCTTCTCCAAGATGGTCCATTTGGTTCCTTTGCCTAAGCTGCCTTCCTCTTCCGATCTGGTTCCTGTGTTTTTCCAGAACGTGGTTCGTTTGCACGGCATCCCTGAGAATATTGTGTCAGACAGAGGATCCCAGTTCGTTTCCAGGTTCTGGCGATCCTTTTGTAGTAGGATGGGCATTGATTTGTCGTTTTCGTCTGCTTTCCATCCTCAGACTAATGGACAGACGGAGCGAACCAATCAGACTTTGGAGGCTTATTTGAGGTGTTTTGTCTCTGCTGATCAGGACGATTGGGTGACATTCTTGCCGTTGGCTGAGTTTGCCCTTAATAATCGGGCTAGTTCCGCCACCTTGGTTTCGCCTTTTTTCTGCAACTCTGGTTTCCATCCTCGCTTTTCTTCGGGTCATGTGGAGCCTTCTGACTGTCCTGGGGTGGATTCTGTGGTGGATAGGTTGCAGCGGATCTGGAATCATGTGGTGGACAACTTGAAGTTGTCACAGGAGAAGGCTCAGCGCTTTGCCAACCGCCGCCGCGGTGTGGGTCCCCGACTACGCGTTGGGGATTTGGTATGGCTTTCTTCCCGCTTTGTTCCTATGAAGGTCTCCTCTCCCAAATTTAAACCTCGTTTTATTGGGCCTTACAAGATATTGGAAATCCTTAATCCTGTATCTTTTCGTCTGGATCTTCCTGTGTCGTTTGCTATTCACAATGTATTTCATAGGTCCTTGTTGCGGCGGTACATTGTGCCTGCAGTTCCTTCTGCTGAGCCTCCTGCTCCGGTGTTGGTTGAGGGCGAGTTGGAGTACGTGGTGGAGAAGATCTTGGATTCTCGCCTCTCCAGGCGGAGGCTTCAGTACCTGGTCAAGTGGAAGGGCTATGGTCAGGAGGATAATTCCTGGGTGGTCGCCTCTGATGTTCATGCGGCCGATTTAGTTCGTGCCTTTCATGCCGCTCATCCTGATCGCCCTGGTGGTCGTGGTGAGGGTTCGGTGACCCCTCACTAAGGGGGGGGTACTGTTGTGAATTTGCTTTTTGCTCCCTCTAGTGGTTACTAGTTTTTTGACTCTGGTGTTTCTGTCATTCCTTTTATCCGCACCTGGGTCGTTAGTTAGGGGTGTTGCTATATAAGCTCCCTGGACCTTCAGTTCAATGCCTGGCAACGTAGTTATCAGAGCTAGTCTGCTGTGCTCTTGTCTACTGATCCTGGTTCCAGTTATTTCAGCTAAGTCTGCCTTTTGCTTTTTGCTATTTGTTTTGGTTTTGTATTTTTGTCCAGCTTGTTCCAAATCTATATCCTGACCTTTGCTGGAAGCTCTAGGGGGCTGGTGTTCTCCCCCCGGACCGTTAGACGGTTCGGGGGTTCTTGAATTTCCAGTGTGGATTTTGATAGGGTTTTTGTTGACCATATAAGTTACCTTTCTTTATTCTGCTATCAGTAAGCGGGCCTCTCTGTGCTAAACCTGGTTCATTTCTGTGTTTGTCATTTCCTCTTACCTCACCGTCATTATTTGTGGGGGGCTTCTATCCAGCTTTGGGGTCCCCTTCTCTGGAGGCAAGAAAGGTCTTTGTTTTCCTCTACTAGGGGTAGCTAGATTCTCCGGCTGGCGCGTGTCATCTAGAATCAACGTAGGAATGATCCCCGGCTACTTCTAGTGTTGGCGTTAGGAGTAGATATATGGTCAACCCAGTTACCACTGCCCTATGAGCTGGATTTTTGTATTCTGCAGACTTCCACGTTCCTCTGAGACCCTCGCCATTGGGGTCATAACAGAGCGCGTTCAGCACCTTCCATGACGTCACGGCTTCTGATTGATCGCGTGCCACTCATGTGACCGCCACTCGACCAATCACAAGCCGCGACGTCATTCTCAGGCCCTAAACTCCTCATTCTAGGCAATGATGGAGGTGGAAATTGGAATGGGCAATGATGGTGGTGGGGAGGAGGAAATCATGGAGGTGGTGGAAAGGGCAATAATGAAGGGGGAAGAAATGATGGAGGTGGTAGAATGGACAAGGATGGTGGTGGTGGAAAGCACACTGATGATAATGGAGGGGGAGAAAATGATGGACGTCATGGAAGGTGCTGAACGCGCTCATTTTAAGCAAAGCAGGCTGCCGGTTAACAGCGGTAAGGTGCAGGGGCCTCCGGACGGGTGAGTATATCAATATTTTTTATTTTAATTCTTTATTTTACACATTAATATGGATCCCAGGGCCTGAAGGAGAGTTTCCTCTCCTTCAGACCCTGGGAACCATCAGGATACCTTCCGATACTTGGTGTCCCATTGACTTGTATTGGTATCGGGTATCGGTATCGGCGATATCTGATACTTTTTGGGTATCGGCCGATACTATCCGATACCGATACTTTCAAGTATCGGACGGTATCGCTCAACACTAGATATGAGACATGGTTTACATACAGTAAACCATGTCATATCCCCCTTTTTTTGCATATTCCACACTACTAATGTTAGTAATGTGTATGTGCAAAATTTCGGCGCTGTAGCTATTAAATTTAAGGGTTAAATCGCGGAAAAAATTGGTGTGGGCTCCCGCGCAATTTTCTCCGCCAGAGTGGTAAAGCCAGTGACTGAGGGCAGATATTAATAGCCTAGAGAGGGTCCATGGTTATTGGCCCCCCCTGGCTACAAACATCTGCCCCCAGCCACCCCAGAAAAGGCACATCTGGAAGATGCGCCAATTCTGGCACTTGGCCACTCTCTTCCCACTCCCGTGTAGCGGTGGGATATGGGGTAATGAAGGGTTAATGCCACCTTGCTATTGTAAGGTGAGATTAAGCCAGATTAATAATGGAGAGGCGTCAATTCTGACACCTATCCATTATTAATCCAATTGTATGAAAGGGTTAAAAAACACACACACATGATTAAAAAGTATTTTAATGAAATAAACACACAGGTTGTTTTAATATTTTATTGCTCTCTCAATCCACCTGAAGACCCTCGCTTGGAAAAATAATAAACCAACAATATACATACCCTCTGATGAACTGTCACGTCCCACGAGGTAAATCCATCTGAAGGGGTAAAATAGTTTACAGGCAGGAGCTCTGCTATAATGCAGCTGTGCTCGTGCCTGTAAACCCCGGCGAATGAAGGAAATGTAGGTCAATGACCTATAGTTACCTTCGGTCGCGGTGATGCGCCCCCTGGTGGATGTCCTCATATAACCTGGAGCGTGGGAAAAAGTTCCCAGGCTGCAGTTCATGAGGACATCCAGCAGAGGGCGCATCACCGCGACTGAAGGTAACTACAGGTCATTGACCTACATTACCTTCATTCATTCGCCGGGGTTTACAGGCAGCAGCGAGTGCATTAGCACAGCTCCTGCCTGTAAAATATTTTAACCCCTTCAGAAGGATTTACATCGTGGGACCTGACAGATCCTCGGATGGTATGTATATTGTTGGTTTATTATTTTGCCAGGCGAGGGTCTTCAGGTGGATTGAGAGAGCAATAAAATATTACAACAACCTGTGTGTTCATTTCATTAAAATACTTTTTAATAATGTGTGTGTGTTTTTTTTAACCCTTTCATACAATTGGATTAATAATGGATAGGTGTCATAATTGACGCCTCTCCTTATTAATCTGGCTTAATGTCACCTTACAATAGCAAGGTGGCATTAACCCTTCATTACCCCATATCCCACCGCTACACGGGAGTGGGAAGAGAGTGGCCAAGTGCCAGAATAGGCGCATCTTCCAGATGTGCCTTTTCTGGGGTGGCTGGGGGCAGATGTTTTTAGCCACGGGGGGGCCAATAACCATGGACCCTCTCCTGGCTATTAATATCTGCCCTCAGTCACTGGCTTTACCACTCTGGCGGAGAAAATTGCGCGGGAGCCCACGCCAATTTTTTCCGCGATTTAACCCTTAAACTTAATAGCTACAGCACCGAAATTTTGCACATACACACTACTAACATTAGTAGTGTGGAATATGCAAAAAAAAGGGGGATATGACATGGTTTACTGTATGTAAACCATGTCTCATATCATGTCGGGTTTAGGCAGGAGAAATGAAAAGCCGGCAATTGAATTACCGGCTTTTCAACATTATCGCGCTGAAGTAAATATGAATATATATATATATGTGTCTCTATGATATATATATATATATATATATACACTCACCGGCCACTTTATTAGGTACACCATGCTAGTAACGGGTTGGACCCCCTTTTGCCTTCAGAACTGCCTCAATTCTTCGTGGCATAGATTCAACAAGGTGCTGGAAGCATTCCTCAGAGATTTTGGTCCATATTGACATGATGGCATCACACAGTTGCCGCAGATTTGTCGGCTGCACATCCCAAAGATGCTCCATACAAGGCAGGATGAATCCATGCTTTCATGTTGTTTACGCCAAATTCTGACCCTACCATCCGAATGTCGCAGCAGAAATCGAGACTCATCAGACCAAGCAACGTTTTTCCAATCTTCTACTGTCCAATTTCGATGAGCTTGTACAAATTGTAGCCTCAGTTTCCTGTTCTTAGCTGAAAGGAGTGGTACCCGGTGTGGTCTTCTGCTGCTGTAGCCCATCTGCCTCAAAGTTCGACGCACTGTGCGTTCAGAGATGCTCTTAGGCCTACCTTGGTTGTAACGGGTGGCGATTTGAGTCACTGTTGCCTTTCTATCAGCTCGAACCAGTCTGCCCTTTCTCCTCTGACCTCTGGCATCAACAAGGCATTTCCGCCCACAGAACTGCCGCTCACTGGATTTTTTTTCTTTTTCGGACCATTCTCTGTAAACCCTAGAGATGGTTGTGCGTGAAAATCCCAGTAGATCAGCAGTTTCTGAAATACTCAGACCAGCCCTTCTGGCACCAACAACCATGCCACATTCAAAGGCACTCAAATCACCTTTCTTCCCCATACTGATGCTCGGTTTGAACTGCAGGAGATTGTCTTGACCATGTCTACATGCCTAAATGCACTGAGTTGCCGCCATGTGATTGGCTGATTAGAAATTAAGTGTTAACAAGAAGTTGGACAGGTGTACCTAATAAAGTGGCCGGTGAGTGTATATATATATATATATATATATATATATATATATATATATATATATATATATACACACTCACCGGCCACTTTATTAGGTACACCTGTCCAACTTCTTGTTAACACTTAATTTCTAATCAGCCAATCACATGGCGGCAACTCAGTGCATTTAGGCATGTAGACATGGTCAAGACAATCTCCTGCAGTTCAAACCGAGCATCAGTATGGGGAAGAAAGGTGATTTGAGTGCCTTTGAACGTGGCATGGTTGTTGGTGCCAGAAGGGCTGCTCTGAGTATTTCAGAAACTGCTGATCTACTGGGATTTTCACGCACAACCATCTCTAGGGTTTACAGAGAATGGTC
Source organism: Ranitomeya variabilis (assembly GCF_051348905.1). Lineage (NCBI taxonomy): Eukaryota > Metazoa > Chordata > Amphibia > Anura > Dendrobatidae > Ranitomeya > Ranitomeya variabilis. The sequence continues at coordinate 232,678,955 of NC_135235.1, forward strand.
CGAAAAAGAAAAAAAATCCAGTGAGCGGCAGTTCTGTGGGCGGAAATGCCTTGTTGATGCCAGAGGTCAGAGGAGAATGGGCAGACTGGTTCGAGCTGATAGAAAGGCAACAGTGACTCAAATTGCCACCCGTTACAACCAAGGTAGGCCTAAGAGCATCTCTGAATGCACAGTGCGTCGAACTTTGAGGCAGATGGGCTACAGCAGCAGAAGACCACACCGGGTACCACTCCTTTCAGCTAAGAACAGGAAACTGAGGCTACAATTTGTACAAGCTCATCGAAATTGGACAGTAGAAGATTGGAAAAACGTTGCTTGGTCTGATGAGTCTCGATTTCTGCTGCGACATTCGGATGGTAGGGTCAGAATTTGGCGTAAACAACATGAAAGCATGGATCCATCCTGCCTTGTATGGAGCATCTTTGGGATGTGCAGCCGACAAATCTGCGGCAACTGTGTGATGCCATCATGTCAATATGGACCAAAATCTCTGAGGAATGCTTCCAGCACCTTGTTGAATCTATGCCACGAAGAATTGAGGCAGTTCTGAAGGCAAAAGGGGGTCCAACCCGTTACTAGCATGGTGTACCTAATAAAGTGGCCGGTGAGTGTATATATAAATTAAACCCGGCTTTGGATTACAGATCGTGTACCGCCGACCAGATCCCAGAGTGGGATCGGGTTGGGTTTCACGAAACCCGACTTTGCTAAAAGTCGGTGACTTTTGAAAAGTGCCGATCTGTTTAGCTCAACCCTAGTGTTCACATATCTGTATGAACCGGTCACCAACCAGTATGTGTAAGAGTACATAGAGGGCTATTAAATGCATAAAGGGTGTGAGGACAGATGATACGAGGGTATTGGTTTTGAAAAAAGTTGTATATGGGCAAAAAATGAATAGCTAGATAAATATGTTGAGGCCAGTCTGGAGAAATGCGTTTTTAGGCCACATCTAAAACTGTGGATATTGTGGATTAATCGAATTGTCCTGGGTAGTGAATTCCAAAGAATTGGTGCAGCACATGAGAAGTCTTGGAGACGGGAGCGGGAGGTTCTGAATATTGAAAATGTTAATCTTAGGTCCTTAGCAGAATGGAGGGCACGGGTGGGGTGGTAGACTGAGACGAGGGAGGAGATGTGGAGCGCTTTGTGGGTGAGAGTGATACGTTTATATTGAATTCTGGAGTGGATGGGTAACCAGTGTAATGACTGGCACAGGGAGGAGGCATCGGTGTAACGATTGGTGAGGAATATGATCCTATATGCATCATTCAGGACGGGTTGGAGAGGGGAGAGTTTAGTAGGAGGGAGACCGATTAGTAGAGAGTTACAATAGTCCAGATGAGAATGAATAAGAGCGACAGTGAGAGTGGGTCGATGATGTATTGTATGACATTTCTGGTTAGTGTATGTCACTTCTCTTTCCATAATCTTCCATATTGTGATGGTGAAGATGAGGGTTGCTGAATGCCACAAGTAAAGTAATTCATTTTTCAGTAATATCTGGGATCTGAATGATTTTGTCGAGAGCCAAAATCTGCAAGAGTTAGTTATGCCTGAGTTTGCATTACATCGGTTTTCAAGTTTCAAAAACGCTCATGCCAGTGATTTAATAAAATAGAAGAAAAAGGCATTACCTATAGAAACTGTTGTGCTCATGTGAAGTCCTGTACAGCAACAGTCGCACTCAAGAAAGAAGTCTTCAGAATTTTTGTTAGCCAAAAAATGTGGTTCTTTATTGTGAACAAACACCAAAGTTAAAGGTATCACCGCAGTGTTTCAGGGTAATGTTTCGACCCTATGGGTCTTTCTCAAACCTTACTTACAATAGTAGATACCGAGAGGAGGGCAAAAATCCCTGGGTAGGTGCAGGAGTCCCGTTAGGGGCTGTAACTTGGTAGTAGCTGGTGTCTGCGGTGGTGGTTTGAGAAAGACCCATAGGGTCGAAACGTTACCCTGAAACACAACAAAATTCTGAAGACTTCTTTCTTGAGTGCGACTGTTGCTGTACAGGACTACATTCTGGAGAATCCCTCCATGTTCAGTCTGCACCAGTATTAGCGAGAGTGCACGTCTTGTTCTTCACTACGTGCTCATGTGAAGGGCATTACTTGCAGTCTGTACATTAAGATTGATATGTGAGAATGGTGGTCTTCAGAACCTTCCTACAATGTGATAGACACAAGAATAATATTAGTTTTTGTATTTCCTTGTGCCAGGATATTCTAGATAGGCAAGGGAACCAAGGTGTTCAGAAGAGTTTTGTGGAAGTCCTGTCCACTTCCTCAGGTACATAGCCCTTTGCCAGGATGGAATATAATGGATCTACAGATGTATAAATGGCATATAAATTCCTAGTAAGAACAAGGACACACACAAAACAAAGCTCAGGAGCTTGGCTTCAACCCCAAATGTCATATTAATTTCATTCATAGGTCGGAATTAAGTGTCATTGAAATTAAAATGATTGTACAGACCAGGGGCAAATATCAAACTGGCATCTATTCTGATCACATTGTTTCTTCTATGTTAGGGTTTCATTGAAACAAAACAGCTGCGCTCTCCCACTAGCAAAATAGCAGATAGAATTGAGCACATGAGATAATGGAGGGTGTAGTCACTTCTCTCTGGAAAAATTATTCCCTTTTTAGGGACTTATAGGCAACATGGGAAAAGTGTACATCCATGATTTTATAAGGGCTTTACAGTTGTTTGGTCTGCAGAAATAGACCTTCCTCGAATGAGGTGAGACAAATGCCTACATTAGTTAGTGGGGTTAGCATCGTAATATATTGATCTGGTACAGGTGACGTTAGAAGTCTCATGGCCACTGTTACAGCTGGTACATGACCAGCAAAAGGTAAAATGATGCTGATTATTTAAATATCCAAAATTTGATTATCAAAAATTATTTTATCTTATTGTATTTTATTATTTATTTAAAGGCCTCCGGCTCGGTCTAGAGCCATGGTGACTTGATGGATGAAAGCTCTGTAGGCATATTGATCTTGTGCAGCCTTGATAGGTCCACCTGGGTCTTCTCCACTTCATAGTATCAAGCCATCGGGTTGCTGGTCTTCCACTTCGCCTTGTTACTTTTATTCTTCCGACCATGATGTCCTTCTCCTGCTCTTTTCGTCTGATGTGTCCAAAATAGACAAGTCGTAGCTTGGTGATCCTTGCTTCCAGTGATATGTCAGGCTTGATTTATTATGAGATTGATTTGTTTGATCTTCTTGCCATCCATGGCATTGATAACATCCTTGGCCAGCACCACATTTCAAAGGCGTTGATTCTTCTTCTGTCTTGTTTCCTTATCATCCAGGTTTTGCACCGTATGTTACCACAGAAAAGACCAAACTATGTATAAGCTGTGTCTTCGTCACTAATGAATTGTTTCTCGATTTGACGACCTTCTCCAATTACTTCATTGTTGATTTGCCCATAGTGATTCTCCTATTGACTTCCGGTGTCGTCGTTGCATCTTGAGTGATCATCGATCTGAGTAGGTTTACATTTTTAACAATTTCTTTTTCATTGCCGTTCATCTGAAATGTGTCCCACCATACCTGGCAGTAATCAGTACCTTTGTCTTCTTCATGTTGAGTCCCATGTTCAAGCTTTCCATCTTGAGTCTTCTTAATAAGTCCTCATTCCATCTACACTTGTTGCTATCAATGTTGTATTTTTTGCATATTTTATAACATTTATTTTATCATATATTGTTGATGATTCGTACAATAATTTTTAGTCCTTCTTCTATTTTGGTAAGTCCGGCCTTCCTGACAATAGCGTCTGCGTGTAAATTGAAAAGAAATGGTCACAGGATGCCGCCTTGTCTGATGTCTCGCTCTACTTCAAGCCATCCATGTCATGATGCTGTTTTCCATTCAGACTGTGTCTTCTTGGTTAATGTAAAGGCTCCTAATGAGGCTGGCGAGATGGTTCGGCACAAACATATCCTTCATGGTATTTAAAGTTTCTGGTGATCAACACAGTCGAAGGCTTTACTGTACTTTACTTCAAAGAAAAAATTGACCACATTCGACAGGAAATCATCTCCCAATCTCTTCATACCAGGCACTGTCCTCCCTCCCCTACTAGTTCACTCTCTGACTTTGAACCAGTTACAGAAGAAGAAGTAAGCAGGCTCCTTGCATCTTCTCGCCCGACCACTTGCACCAGTGACCCCATTCCGTCACATCTCCTCCAGTCCCTTTCCCCGGCTGTCACCTCTCACATAACAAAAATATTCAACCTTTCCCTCACTTCCGGTATTTTTCCCTCCTCATTTAAGCATGCCATCATACATCCATTACTTAAAAAACCCTCCCTCGACCAAAACTGTGCCGCTAATTATTGACCTGTCTCTAATCTTCCCTTCATCTCTAAACTCCTGGAACGCCTGGTCCACTCCCGTCTTACCCGCTATCTCTCAGATAACTCTCTTCTCGACCCTCTTCAATCTGGCTTCCGCTCTTTACACTCTACTGAAACTGCCCTCACTAAAGTCTCTAATGACCTACTAACAGCTAAATCTAATGGTCACTACTCCATGCTAATTCTCTTGGATCTTTCCGCAGCATTCGACACTGTGGATCATCAGCTCCTCCTCACTATGCTCTGCTCCATCGGCATCAAGGACACCGTTCTCTCTTGGTTCTCCTCCTATCTCTCTGACCGATCTTTCACTGTATGTTTTGCTGGTTCCTCCTCCTCTCCCCTTCGCCTTACTGTTGGGGTTCCTCAAGGATCAGTCCTAGGCCCCCTCCTCTTCTCTTTGTATACTGCCCCTATTGGACAAACAATCAGTAGATTTGGTTTCCAGTACCATCTCTATGCTGACGACACCCAATTATACACCTCTTCTCCTGCTTTCACTCCGACCTTCTTAGAAAACACCAGTGATTGTCTTACCGCTTTCTCTAACATCATGTCCTCCCTCTATCTGAAACTGAACCTGTCAAAAACTGAACTCCTCGTGTTCTCTCCCTCTACTAACCTACCTTTGCCTGACATTGCCATCTCCGTGTGCGGTTCCACCATTACTCCCAAGCAACATGCCCGCTGCCTTGGGGTCATCCTTGATTCCGAGCTTTCATTCACCCCCCACATCCGATCACTGGCTCGCTCTTCTTATCTGCATCTCAAAAATATTTCTAGAATTCGCCCTTTTCTTACTTTCGACTCTGCAAAAACTCTTACTGTCTCACTTATTCATTCTCGTCTGGACTATTGTAACTCTCTACTAATCGGCCTCCCTCTTACCAAACTCTCCCCGCTCCAATCTGTCCTGAATGCTGCTGCCAGGATCATATTCCTCACCAACCGTTACACCGATGCCTCTACCTTGTGCCAGTCATTACACTGACTACCCATCCACTCCAGAATCCAGTACAAAACTACTACCCTCATCCACAAAGCACTCCATGGCTCAGCACCACCCTACATCTCCTCTCTGGTCTCAGTCTACCACCCTACCCGTGCCCTCCGCTCCGCTAATGACCTCAGGTTAGCATCCTCAATAATCTGAACCTCCCATTCCCGTCTCCAAGACTTTACACGTGCTGCGCCGATTCTTTGGAATGCACTACCTAGGTTAATACGATTAATCCCCAATCCCCACAGTTTTAAGCGTGCCCTAAAAACGCATTTGTTCAGACTGGCCTACCGCCTCAACGCAATAGCCTAACTATCCCTGTGTGGCCTAACAAAAAATAAAAATAAAAAATAAATAAATAAAAATAAAAAAAAAACATAATCAGGTTCCTCGCATCATGTTCTCATACAGTTCATGCAGTTAATAGCACTCTGTGTCTGTACTGCTACATACTTAGGCTGTTAACTGGTTCATGCAGCTTTTCATGAACACCCGAGCCTTACACTATGGCTGGTCCAAATAACTAAAGCAATTGTTACCATCCACCTCTTGTGTCTCCCCTTTTCCTCATAGTTTGTAAGCTTTCGAGCAGGGCCCGCATTCCTCCTGGTATCTGTTTTGAACTGTGATTTCTGTTATGCTGTAATGTCTATTGTCTGTACAAGTCCCCTCTATAAGTTATAAAGCGCTGCGGAATATGTTGGCGCTATATAAATAAAATTATTATTATTATTATTATTATAGTCGATGAAGCAAAAATCAATCTCCTTGTTGTAGTCTTTGACCTTTTCCATTATTGGTCTAATGTTGGCAATCACATCACTCGTTCCTCGGCCTTTTCTGAATCTTGTTCCTCCGGCATCTCATTGTCAGAGTAAGGCTGTAACTATGATTGTAGGCTCTTTAGTAGTATTTTGCTAGCATGAGGTATGAGCACAATAGTCTGATAGTCTCCACAGTTGTAGCATCTCCCTTCTTCAGAATAGGAATAAACACGGATCTTGTCCAGTCCTTGGGTCATTTACCGGTTGTCCATATCTGTGGGCACGGGCGTGTGATGGCATCTACTGTGGCTTCAGAAGACTTTATTAGCTCTATTGGAAATTGTCACATTCAGGCGCTTTGTTGTTTGACAGAAGCTTTGTCTCAGCGACAACTTTGTCTATCATTTCCAGTCTCAGTTTCTTCCAGTATCACCGAGTCGTTCTGGTAGAGGAGCTTCGTGTATTCTTTCCATCTCTCCTTGATCTGTTCTGGCTCAGTTAGTTCGCTCCTCTTGGCATCTTTCAACATGCCCACTCTTGGTTGAAACTTTCATCGTATTTATTTGATCTTTAGATATAACTTTCTGCAGGGCAGGCCCAGGTTTTTGTGGGCCTTGAGCGAAAGCGTTTCATTGGTCCCCTTTAAAACATACCACGATTCATGATGCACAGATATGGCAGAGAAATATAAGTATAGTACAATGCCAAAGATTTAGCTTTTTTTTACATGAGTGATATCTATTATAAATTTTACAATAGCTCAGAAACCAGACAGTATAGTCCTCCATACAGTAATATGGGCACCACATAGTCCTCCATACAGAAAAATGAGCCCCATATAATGCTCCATACAGAATAATGGACGCCATATAATGCTCTATACAGAATTATGGACCCCATATATTGCACCATACTGAATAATGGACCCCATATAATGCTCCATACAGAATAATAAGCACCACATATTGCTCCATACAGACCAATGGATCCCATATATTGTTTCATACAGATCAATGAACCCCATATAATGCTCCATACAGTAAAAAAAAACTCATTTAATGTTCCATACAGAACGATGGACCCCATATAATGCTCCATACAGAATGATGGACCCCTTATAATGCTCCATACAGTACATAATGGGCCCCATGCAATGCTCCATACAAAATAATGGACTCCATATATTGCACCATATAGATAAATGGACTTCATATATTGCTCCATATAGTATAATGAGCCCCATATAATGCTCCATACAGAATAATGAACCCCATATATTGCTCCATACAGTATAATGAGCTCCATGCAATGCTCCATACAGAATGGGCACAAAATATTGCTCCGTACATAACAATTAATCCCATATATTGCTACAATCAGAAAAATGGACCACATATAATGCTCCATACAGCATAATGAACCTGATTTAAGGTTCCAAACAGAATAATGAACCCCATGTATTGCTCAATACAAAATAATGGGCTCCATATATTGCTCCATACAGAATAATAAACCCCATGTATTGCTCAATACAAAATAATGGGCCCCATATATTGCTCAATACAAAATAATGGGCCCCATATATTGCTCCATACAGTATAATGAGCCCCTTATAATGCTCCATACAGAATAATGGGCACCAAATATTACTCCATACATAACAATTAATCCCATATATTGCTCCAAAAAGAACAATGGACCCCATATAATGCTCCATAAAGTATAATGAACCCTATTTAAGGTTCCATACAGAATAATGAACCCCATATATTGCTCAATGCAAAATAATGGGCCCTATATATTGCTCCATACAGAATAATGGACCCCATACCTTGCTACATAAAGAAAAGTGGACCCCATATAATGCTCCACACAGAATAATAGTATCCAATGAAAATGAGTAAGTCTTGTTTTGGCATCTTGTCTATTTCCTCTTGAATTTGATCGTAGACTAGTTTAACGTCCTCCTTGGCATTCATTGTTGGTGAGTAGACTTGCATAATTGTGACAAGGATTGGAGCTCCTTCTAGTTGTATTGAGGTGACTCTATCACTGACTGTATTGTACTTCAGGACAGTGCCGGCCAAACTACGGTTGAGAACAAAAGAAACACCATTTGGTCTTTGGCTACATTGTCAGAATAGTAGACCCAACATTTGTTTGATGGGAGGTGTCCAGATTTAGTCCATTTTAATTCGATAATTCTGAGTATGTCAGTTCCTGTTCTGTCCATTTCGGCTTTGATGATTTCGAGTCTGCCTAGGTTCATGGTTTGAACATTCCAAGTTCCAAAGTTTATGATGTCTCTGCAGCTTTTGATCTTCCCTTTTGACCAAGTGAAATCAACAAGACGTCCTTACGAATTTGATCCTGGCCCATCAAGAGAATTGACCATACTCAGCTCGACCATCTCCTCCTCCCCAGTAGCTTTTTGAGTGCAGTCCGACCTAGGGTTGCAACTTCCAGTGCTGTATTGAATTCCATTGGTTCTACTCTCTGTCAAGTGTTCTTGGCATGATATGGAAGAAGATTACCAAGCCTTTCTTCCATGCAGTGTTGTGACACCCATGAAGGTGCCACACTAAATCAGGATTGTGTGTTGTCAATACAAACTGTCGCATCATGCAACATCCTGCTGTTGATGCTGGCTCTGGGCAGTATCTATTATGATATAGCCTATAATACTGCTTTATTTCAATGACTTGTCTACTATAGTTTCAAGAGGTTGTCCAGTTTGAGTAGCCCCTGTTCTTCTGATTTTTCCCCAATAATATGGTGCTTGAAAGCAGCCAACAAGTATTATCAGAAATTGTCCCTGCAGATGGAATAACTTGGTCTTCCATTTATTGCACGGATGTGTTTTGTTCAGTCTCCTGATGACTCTCTTGAGACACTTTGTAGTATATCTTCCCTTTTGGCTGATAAGTTGTATCAGAGAGGCAGAACATGGCCCCAAATGTTGTGGTACCCACAGAAAATGAGTAAGTCTTGTTTTTGACGTCTTGTCTATTTCCCTGATTGTCTTATCTCCTTTCCTGTTGCTGAAGAACCTGTGCAAGACTCCCTCTAAGAGGAACTGCATCATAGGTCATGAAAATGTTGAAGGGTTCGATACAAAGTTCCAATTGACCTCTCTTCGGACAATGTTGATGATTCTGGACATACAGATGATGAATTGGCAGCTGACTGTCACTTACAGTTTCTTACACTCAGGATTCTTGACTCGTTGGCCAAGTGAAAGTAAATCATAATTAAAGTAAACAGTTAATGAGCTCTATATTAAACTTTATTAGAATTTGCAGGTACAGTAATTCTAAGAAAGAAAGTAGAGAACTCTCAGGGGCCAATACTGACTTCCAGAGAAAACAAAAAGAAGTAATTATAAGTTAATTAAATCTATAATCACAACCAATATTGTGCGGCAGCAAAACGGAAATGTAAAACCTAAAGAGGCTGCCCAAAAATGATGCGCACTCCAATAAATTCTACTGAAGATTTGCTAATCACAAAGTGGTCCGATGTTGAGACCCCCAGCCATACCTAAGGGAAATCCTCCAGAAAGTAAAGTGTTACCCATTTTCTATTGAAAACACAGGGGCCTTCCTGCAATGAATTGGTTCCTTACGAATGGCACAATTGGTAGTTGAAATCTATTCTTGGTACTTACATAATTATATAGTTAGTACGGTTGATAAGAGACACAAGTCCATCAAGTTTAACCAAGGAATAAAGGATATAAGTGCAACCAGAATGCATGATCCAGTCTGCCCTAAAAGAGAACATTTTTCCCTCCTGATCTCGAATGCATATCCAAAGAATCAACTTTCAGAACAGTAATTTTCCACATGTACATAAGTATTTATGAAGTTTTCTTCTAAAATTGCTCTTAAGTCTTTTTTGAAACTTTCAATGATTTCTGCTGTTTTATAAACAGATGACTCCGTCCCATTAATAATTCAGAATTTTCTACAAATTCATATGTATAAAATAGTATTGTGTCTAAACTTTAAGTGAGTGATCAGCCTATATTCATTCCTCTTCATTATTTTCTCTCTGGCCATAAGGAAAATGGCTGTGGTAGGAGACCTTCCCCACTTCTGCAATAAGATCACAGATACACTAACCACCATTGTTTGGTTGAGTTTCACAGCTACCATCCTTCTGCTTGCCAAAAAATGGAAGAAATCAGGAGGAAAGGAACATAATTTTTGTCCGGGTCGGCCTCCATCGAGACGGGATGTAATGGCGGCCAACTGTCACAGTGGTCTCTTTGGTCAGCGGGCCGTCCTCAGCAGAACAAAGAGGGGAAAATTGTGGAAGGGATGCAGGATCAGCCTGTGTCAATAAGCAATGTCTAGACCTCAGGTGTGACAGGAAGAAACAAACTCACTTTTACTGGAACAGTGTGAAGATGATGATGATGATGATTGCAGCTCTCCATTGTTACTCAGTACACGGAGCCAATAGCCCCTTGTGGTGTGGTGACCCAGGCTCTTTTCCTGCAATGTTTAACTGTTCCTCACTCCTGCTGTATATCGCACTACACATGCACTAAAACTTCTCCTCTCAGCCTGGACCTTGGCATCCACAGCACCTCAGACTTATAGGAATGGACCTCAGCTCTCTTCCCACCGCTGCCAACTAAGGATCGTAATAAAACATCCATCATCTGATTCCTAACTGATGTCATCTAGCAGTTGGGCTCTTCTTGAACTGCGCAGGACACCATGTTCCATGCGCCTGCACAGTTTTCACTTGAATCCTGACAGCAAGCACAGAAAAGGTTCTGGCCGGCCTCTTTGGTCTCCAGCACCCCCTAATTCCAGGAATGCAGGGTTGCTTCTCCTGGGCTCGGTAGTTCTCCTGCAGAGGCTGCTATCCATCAGACTTCACCATGGCCCTTTCACTAATTACGTGTGTGTGTTTAAAAATGGCAGAAAAGCCGTCTCCTCACACATCAGAGTTCACAGACATTTGTGACCCCTGTCTTTGCAGGGCCCCACACTTTGATTTACGGACTGCAGAAAAATAATAGTGATTAATGACTCACGGTCTGGGTGAGCGTTGCTTCAGTAAGAGTTTTTCCTTCTCTTGTGGAGCCAATCTATCCATGTGATACTGTCATGGTGTGAACCCGACCCAACGGGTGGTCGGTCAATGGACTGCACAACTCACAAACAACAGGATGGAAAAGGTGAGAGGAAGGCCCTATGAGTAGGAAATGGAGGATGGTCACCACCTGAGCTCAAACCTGAGCCTGTCCCTGCACTCCCCTAATGCCCTGTGTGGGTCCTTCCCTCCCCCGCCATCAGGATACCTCATCCCTAGTAGTCACCAATTACTGCCCTGGCTAGTGCACTGGCCGGCAAGGAGCACTAGCCTCACCACTGCAGATAATACACACAGGGGAAAGTGACAAACCCCAAAGACACAAGGTGAATAAACACCACACTTAGCTAATGAAAACCGCTGATAAGCTCCACACCGCTGATTACAACAGCAACTGGACTCCAATCACCAGACATGGCTGACACCAGAGAGCTGCTCCTGCTTGACTGGTCTCCAGAAAGAAACTGTATCACCAACAGTCAGCTGATACATCAGGTGACCTTTTAAAGGATAATGGGAGTGGTCACCACCTGCATCAGCTGACCCAACAGCACTGCAGTAACATCAGATTGCCAGCGGGGGAAAAACTGACATTAACCACCGATGGTCCTAAAGGAAAAATGTTTTAAACTGAGTGGAACCAGAGCTGCCACAAATCTAAAAATGGATTGTGACAGATACATAATTGACTATTCACTACTATCTAGAAAGGTACAAGTACGGCCCTTGGTAGATTCCTAAGCCTTTTCAATTTCAATGATACAAACATCAAATTGACCTTTATCGATCTAATTGACCAAGTTAAAATGAAATCGACCACAAATTGTGGCTAGCTGGAGCAAGACTTTGGGTGACATTCTAACACATAGTTCCATACCTGGATCTACTATTCTTCTTTGGGCTTTGGACTCGTGTCCTGCCGCAGCTGATTTATGCGTAGTACATGTTGCAAAGGTGCAACTTCATCAGGTGATCCTAATACTCCCCTTTTCTCAACATATCTGTTTATTGATTTAGACCCTATTTTGCACTTGTTTGCTCCCCAGTATTCTCGAGTCTCGACAGCAGTGATCTATTATCTCATGTGCCCTTGCGGTCTTATACATGCCTTGAAAAAGTATTAAAACTATCAAAAGACTGACCATCACTTCCAAAGAGAAAAAGTGTGAAGAGGTGCATACTAAGATTACCCATCTCCACATCTAACTAACAAATAAAACAAATAAAGTAGCACACTGTAACACTATAGCATGTAAAAATGAAATATCTGAAATTGGAATTGCATTACTACTCTAGAAAATAGGAAACATCAAAGATATTTAGCACAAAAAAGACACGGCGATCCAACTTGCTGGGAACCTAATCTAATGTGATTCCTCTCCTGGGCTCATACACTACATTTATATGGGAAGGTAGGATCCTGCTGTGATTAAAACTGCCATAGGCTGAAGGGGTAGAGTGCTCAGTCAGAGAGGCTATGTATAAATAACAAAAGACTGCCCGTCACTTCCAAACAGAAAACAGGTGTGCCGATCAGTCTTTTTTTTTTAAATAACTGTAATTTTTATAAAATTTTATATAACATTTTATAATCAGAAATAAGACAAAACAGTCACAATTTGGCTTACAAATTAAAGGATCAGGAAGAATTGAGTACAATTAGAATGAACTCTTGGAAGACCTTTCCCCTAGGGGCATTGAAACACATTTTGCAATAGAACAGAAAATGACAAAGTCCAACAGCAGTTCTAAATTATACCAAGTTAAGATGACTCCATCCCCATACGCCTATTACAATTCTTATAAAACCACAATACTAAATAAGATGAGACATACACACAGGGAAGGGAAGAAGAAACCTGTTGAAAAACCAACATGCTCCCAACTGTTGTTTTGGGCCCTAAAATAGTCCCAGGGAGCCCAGACGGTCTCAAATCTGTCCAAACTCGCAGTCAATAAGGCTGTCAGGTGCCCCATCCTGCGGATGTCAGATATTCTGTCCAAAACCTTTTGATAAGAGGGGGGTTAGTCTGTCTCCAATGAAGGGCATTCAAACATCTAGCTGCCATCAACAGATGTAACAGCAATCTAGTCGAATTCCAACATCCTGTCAAAATCTGAAATTAACCCTTTAGTTGACATGCGTTTCTTATAGTGAAGACACCAGATACATAATCTGCATGAACTGGGAAAACTCTCTATTATTATAGCAAATTTAGATTTTATACCATCAAATGAGAGAACTTCCAATGTTTTTCTATCCACCAAATCCGCAAATCTAAATAATCTTGCCGAAATCCACAGGTGAACCATTGTTGATTCCAGACTTTTTGGTATCAGAGGCTGGTATATAAAAGATATAATTGGGGAATTGGGAAAGACCAACCCTAAAGGCTTTACACATGAGAGCCAAAGATCCCTCGTAAACTGCATAGGGCCCAACAAAGTAGATGGTATCCTAATAGGCTTATTCAACCATAAAAGGGAGTTCGGGTAGATCGGAGTCAACCATATCTTTTCTATTTCAGTCCAAAATATTGTAAGCCCATAATAAAGGCCACGAGGAAATTCTCCTCGGGTGTGCTGCCCAATAGTATTTAACGATATCCAGAACAGACAAGCCTCCTTGTGATCTTTGAGATGTGAGAACCCTTTTGGATATTCTATGGTGTCTTTTGTTCTATATGAACTTCATTATAGCAGCTTGAAGAGACCTAAGTTCTCCAAGGGGAACCTTAATGGGGAGAGTCTCAAAATAATAAAGTAGCTTAAGCAAAAGAGTCTTCTTAACTGATGGTATCTGGCCAATATCAACTCTCCAAAAAGAGACGGAAAGTAACAATCATGTAAGCTGTTATAGGAAGAGGACAGATTAACTCCCAAGTATTTAATAGCCTCGGTTTTCCATCTAAATATAACGTTTGTCTTTAAATAGTCAAGGATATTAGGGGGAATGTTCAAGGGTAAGGCCTCTGTTTTAGAGGTATTTAATGTATATCCCGACAGCTGTAGATACTCCTTCAAAGTGACCATGAGGTTGGGGAGTGTTATATGAAGTTTAGTAAGGGTCAGTAAAACTTTGTCAGCAAATATTGAAATCTTAAATACCTTATTCTTGACTTCCACCCCTGAGATTCTCTGATTTTGATATATCATTGCCCCTAGAGGCTCTATACACATTATGGATAGCAGGGGGGAAAGAGGGCATCCCTGCCTTGTGCCATTAAAGATGAGAAAAGAGGGGGAAGCACAAAAGGGCAATTTTATCGAGGCTGATGGGGATCTATACAATGCCTTTAACGCTGTAAAAAAAGCTCCCAAGACTCCAAATGTTTATACTATTTAAAACAAGAAAGACTAATTAAGTCGGTCAAATGCCTTCTCTGCGTCTAAACTTAAAATAAGTGTTTGTGTTTTAGGTTTGTTGGACCCATCAATCAAATCTATCTTCTGTCTGGTGTTGTCCCCTCCCTGGCAAAAATGGACAAAGCCTACCTGATCCCTACTAGTAAGCTGGGGTAGCCACGAATTAAGTCTATTAGCCAACATATGGCTGAATATATTCAAGTCCGAGTTTAATGGGGCAATTGGACAATAATTAGAGCAATCCAGAGGGTATTTTCCCACCTTAGGATTAAGTATCAAGTATGAAAGCGACAGGGTATCCGGTATGGGAGAGCCCTCCATGAATGAATTAAACATTTCAGTCTTGTGGGGATCAGCTCCTCTGCAAAAGTTTTATAATAAAGATATGTCGACCGGTCTGGGCCAAGAGACTTTCCCAAAGGCAAGTCTTTCAAGAGTTCAGCTATTTCCTCTTGGTAACTGGTACATTTAAATTGGATAAATAATTTTTCAATAGGGAGTCTCTTCTATTCTCATCCAAAGGAAGCAAATCCTGGAGATTATATAATTTACTACAGAAATTATTAAATAAATTAGAAATCTCAGATGGATTGTAGTGTATAGTGCCGTCTTCACTTCTTGGGGATTCAATGACAAAGCCTTCTCCTTCAATTGCCTCGCCAATAGTGTATGTGCTTTATTGCCGTGTTTTATAATATTTTTGCTTTGTGCATAAAAGTAGTTTGTCTACTTTTTGCGTAGATAGGTCTTTCAGCTTATTTCTAATCTCTACCAACTTACTAAAGAAACCTGCAGAAGAGGAGATGCAGTTAGTTTAGGTTCTTCTCTTTTGAGTTGCAAAGAAAGATTATTATATTCAAGTTCTGCATTTTTTTTTATTTTGATCCCCCTTTAATACAATGACCCCCATTACTGCCTTATGAGCTTCCCACAGCATTGAAGGAGAAGAAGCTGAGCCCTTATTTAGATGGAAAAAGTCAAACAGATGCTTAAGTAGAGTTTATCTAATGTTGAGGTCCTTGACAAGAAACTCATTCAGGTGCCAGTGGCTGGCCCGAGTTAACGGCTGAGAAGACTTCTGTTCCAAGAGAATTGGGGCATGATCAGACCAAGTGATTTGTCCCATCTGCACCCTTTTCAACATTCTAAGAGTTAAAATATTTCTGAAAAAGAATCTATTCTTGTATGTTTACGGTGAGATGGGGAGAAAAAAGACAGGGTCCTCTCCTTAGGATGATCTATTCTCCATAAATCAAACATTGAGTTGGCCCTAATTAGTTTCCTAAATTCCAACGCTAACCTAAGTTTTGTGGAGGCAAACTGCCCCCCAATGAGTGTCTATCAAAATCCTCTGAAAAAGGGATGTTAAAGTCTCCACCCACTATTAGGGCTGCAGGAGGCAATTTCTGAAGTAAGGAGAAAACCTTTTGCAGAAAATGGACCTGAACCATGTTTGGTGCATAGATATTACATAAAATGGTTGGTTTACCCTTCAGAAGTGCTTCCAAGACAAGAAATCTGCCCCCTGGATTGCTATGAGCTTTAGTCACCTGTAGTGGACAATTTGAACACAGCAAATTCACTACTCCACCCTTCTTACTGTCATTGTAAGCTGAGTAGTGTTTTGTTACGGTTCAAAGGATTTGTGTCTTGAATAAAAATTGAATATTGAAAATTGAATAAGTTTGTTAAGAATAGAAAAGCAATTGAGAGTGCTAGATGCTTGCCAGAATGGGTGTTGTCAGGACCGTGGACCCCAATGGCACAGGAATGTACTAAATATATGGAGGGACAGCGTTTAGCAAATCCCCAGGATGTGGCTGAGAAATTTCATATTTCAAGGTATTATGCAAAGGAGCAAAAAACAGCAGCGGACGTTGGATGGGTATGTGTCCAGGCACTGCAAAGTTTGCAAGAGGAGATTGATAATTTGCGTTTAGAGCTGCATACAGCTATAGAGCAAAGGATCAGCTTGCAATCAGCTTTGAGAGATCAAGTTAAACAGCATGATAAAATACAAACAGATTTGGATGAGCGAGGGCACAGAGAGAAGGCTGATTTTGACTCCTACCATTTCCAATGTAAGGTACGACTTATGATTATTGATTATTTGCTATTTTGAGTGAATGTTTATATTTATTATCTTTTATTAAGTAAATTCATTTTTGTCTTATTCAATTGTCGTGTGAGCATTTATTTATTCATCACAATTCTTTGAACCGTAACAAAACAAGTAGGCCCGGGGAAAAGAATTTAGTGTGAACTTAAAAGTGCCTGTATGGTCATAATTAGAGATAAGTGAATATTTCAATGTTCGGTTCAGATTACCCAATCAGGAGTCTCCACATCCCCAAAAATTGGAGCCTACCACCAAAGTGGCATCAATTTCACCAGAGTAGAAATAATATAATAGGAACCGAGACGTCTTCCACTACAGCCAAGCCAGCAACTGGACACCCAACCAGGAGTGTTCATATTTTCACAATTTAGTGTTAACATCAGCAGCAGCAACAGCAGGCACAGAAGTTCTACTGAATATATCACAGAGTGCAATTACATGAGATCAATGCAGCACACTAAAAACTACAACATCACCTAGTCTGTACAGTCTGTGATTGGGGTGCAAAAGTCCTTGGAGATCCATGACTTGTTCATCTTGATGAAAGTTAGGTGTCCTACAGGGGACAGCCGGTTGCACTTATCTGTCAGGACACCACCAGCAGCACTGAAGACATGTTCTGAGAGAACACTGGCTGCCAGGCACGAAAAAAACTCCAAGGCGAGTGAGGCGAGCTCAGGCCACTCATCCATTTTTGAAGACCAAAATGTAAAAGGGTCTAAACCCTCCCTGATGGTATTGATATTGAGTTCTAGATACTCCTGCACCATCCTCTCCAGTCGTTCACTACGTGTAAGACTTGGACTCCGTTGTGCTGGTGCTCGAGCTGGTCTAAAATAAGTATCAAAGGACTCACAGAAATTGCTTCTTTCACTTACACTGCCACTGCTGCTGCTAATGTTTTGGCATTAACGAATTGACGGGCCGGAGGTTAGAAGTCTAGAGCTGCGATGCGAACTGTGTGCTTCTCTGCTGTCTTGGGGAAAATCTCTCTTAAGGTTGTACAAAGCGTGTTTCGATACTCCAGCATTCGCGGGTTCCTTTCCAGGGCGGGAAACATTTGGCAACATTTACTCTTGTAATGTGGATCTAACCGAGTGGCAACCCAGTGGTGAGCACTATTTTAAATCATAACTATAGGGGGATCATGCTGCAGATAGTGCGGCAAGAAAGCACTCACATGTCGGGCTCTACCATGAGGTCTAAGCCCATGCTGTGTTGGTGGCTGGGTAACACTGATGCATGTTTCCTCTGTCCGCTCCCGCCAACCACAAACAACAGAGAGGGGAGGATTATCCTCTTCATCTCCTTACAGTTGCTCGCCCATCATCTGTTCCTCCTCCGTTTATTCCTTGGCTCTTGCTCCTTCACTAACACTTTTGACACTTTTGTCTGGTATCACCAGACTAATACAAATGGATAGTCAAAAGGCAAATCCAAGGTCCGACAACAAAGATCAGAATGTCAAAGTTTTGAGCACACAGCAAACATACCACTGAGCTGAAAGATACGACTGGTGATAGTCCCAGCATAGCCAGCCAGCTAATTGGCCAGCAATTACCCTTAAAGGGTGGCACCTGGAGGATCTCCAGCAGGCCAGCCATAATTGGGCAGCAAGGAATCCCAAATACAAAACTGACATAGAGGGCTATATGGCGCACATGCTGTATACACTCACCGGCCACTTTATTAGGTACACCATGCTAGTAACGGGTTGGACCCCTTTTGCCTTCAGAACTGCCTCAATTCTTCGTGGCATAGATTCAACAAGGTGCTGGAAGCATTCCTCAGAGATTTTGGTCCATATTGACATGATGGCATCACACAGTTGCCGCAGATTTGTCGGCTGCACATCCCAAAGATGCTCCATACAAGGCAGGATGGATCCATGCTTTCATGTTGTTTACGCCAAATTCTGACCCTACCATCCGAATGTCGCAGCAGAAATCAAGACTCATCAGACCAAGCAACGTTTTTCCAATCTTCTACTGTCCAATTTCGATGAGCTTGTACAAATTGTAGCCTCAGTTTCCTGTTCTTAGCTGAAAGGAGTGGTACCCGGTGTGGTCTTCTGCTGCTGTAGCCCATCTGCCTCAAAGTTCGACGCACTGTGCGTTCAGAGATGCTCTTAGGCCTACCTTGGTTGTAACGGGTGGCGATTTGAGTCACTGTTGCCTTTCTATCAGCTCGAACCAGTCTGCCCATTCTCCTCTGACCTCTGGCATCAACAAGGCATTTCCGCCCACAGAACTGCCGCTCACTGGATTTTTTTTCTTTTTCGGACCATTCTCTGTAAACCCTAGAGATGGTTGTGCGTGAAAATCCCAGTAGATCAGCAGTTTCTGAAATACTCAGACCAGCCCTTCTGGCACCAACAACCATGCCACGTTCAAAGGCACTCAAATCACCTTTCTTCCCCATACTGATGCTCGGTTTGAACTGCAGGAGATTGTCTTGACCATGTCTACATGCCTAAATGCACTGAGTTGCTGCCATGTGATTGGCTGATTAGAAATTAAGTGTTAACAAGAAGTTGGACAGGTGTACCTAATAAAGTGGCCAGTGAGTGTATAAGAGGCTATGTGGCGCACATGTTATATATAAGAGGCTCTGTGGGGGTCATGCTGTATATAGTGGGCTATGTGGGGCACATGTTATGCATAGGGGACTATGTGGGGAACATGCTGTATATTAGAGGTTACATAGGGCACATGCTGTACATCAGAGGCAATGTGGGGCACATCCTGTATATCAGAGTAAATGTGGTGCACATGCTGTATATCAGAGGCTACACGGGGCTTCTACTGTACATGTAATTTTCTGGATTTTATTTTTAGATTCTGTCTCTCACAGGTGAAGTGTACTCACAATAAAAATTACAGATCTCTCCATTCTTTGTAGGTGGGAAAATTTTCAAAATCGTCAGTGTATCAAATACTTATTCTCCCCACAGTAAGAGGCTATGTGGGGGCTCTTACGGTATATAGGGGGCCTGTGTATGGGCTCATACGGTATATAGGGGATGTCAGCATGCTTAATTCTGCTCAATATTAAGTCATATAATTTGCACATCTAGAAAATTCATTGCCCCCCTGCCCTTCGAGGTTCACAAATGATAAGCAGCCCACACCCATGTTACTCTAATCCACCCCAGACCTGATGTTATTTCATATTTAGCGCCTTGTTGTTAGGGTTGGCGGATTGCACTAAATAAACGGAACGCTGAGTACCAAGCTCCATTACAGCACAGAGTAGTACTAGTAAAAAGAATACAAAGTGCAATACCCTGTTAAATGTCACAGAGATATAGCACGTGGATTAGACTGGTTCTGAAACTAAACAGTGTCAATCGCACACATAAACAAAACAGATGCAAGCCGGAAGAAGGAACTTCTATGACGCTAGATTTCATACCCTGACTAGAGGGTTGAACTTGCCCTGTAGCTCTACTGTGCTAACCGCACACATGTAGGAAACAGGTCCTAAGTCAAGAGCTAATTGCCCCCACTGACGCTCTCTGCCTGCCATCGTGTAGAGTCCCAGAACTTAGACAGAATCACACAACACGCAGACAGAATGGTAGAGTGTCCACACTCATTCGTAATAACATTCATAATACTAGCGCAATGGCGTGCACCACTGAGCGCCTTTCAAATGCAAGGATCCACCCCAAATACTCACGCCCAAGCAAGCCGTCACATCGCCCGCGGGCCAATCAGGGGCTGCCACATCACCAGAGCAGCTGACGTCTGACCACCAATGAGAAGATGCCACATCAGGGACATGCTCAGTATGGTGATCTCAAGACTAAGTGTGGACTTAGAGTGTGGAGCTCAGGGCTGCACCAGAACATCACTGATTCCTATAGACTTGGCTGGAGAGCCAGCAGCAACCAAGTGAAGAACATGAGCCTGAGCAAGACACTGGGACTGATGTCTGTGCTGAGCAGCACCCACCTTGGCTGGAGCTGAATGGGAGACCACAGCACCAGGCAATGCTTGGGATCTATCCAAAGCAGCAGGAGAATCCTAACACTTGTACTACATGTATAGTGCAGTCCATAATGGCATTGCCTCCTAGTTGTGGAAGTAATTACTGCACACAACACAGCTGAGCTGGATGGTTTATTATTGTATAAGCAGATTATAATATTTGCTGCATCCGTCACCGTACATTATAATAATTCTTTACTATTATTATCCTGGAAATTATAATCTCACTTCCAGGTCTAATCAGATGTTTGCATTAATCAATTTCACCTAATGAGTCATTATTGCAGATTTAGAAAGAAAGAAAAGATGATTTATTATAATATTTTTTGAAGTAAATTTCTGTAAGTGAATATAGAAGACCCTCGGATTTCTGTGCGCGCTGTTTATTTCCGGTGACATCTTTCCTCCATTATCTTGGCGTCTTCCAGGAATCACAGTAATGTAATTTATCGGCACAGAACCTGCGGGACAGAGAAGGGGTTAATAATATATAAGATATGCACATACACAACTCACACATGTGCACAGTGACATTTTGTGATGCATTTGTTTAAACAACTAGACATTATTTTTCTTCATCTATTCTTAGTTGCAACAACTATAACTTTTTCATGGAAGCCTCACTACTATATGATGTCTTACTCTTCTTTTTTTTTTTTTTTGCAAGCTAAGCTACCATGTTCTAGGGGCCGTTTTGCATGTAATTAGCCATTACATTGATTTTTTTTTCATTTACTTAATAAAAATGAACAAACAATCACACTGTTCATCAATCACCATAAATAAAATGTTCAATGTATTACACATTTTGTCATAGTAATTGAGATACTAAATACGTCTGTTTTATTTATGGATTTGTGATGTTTATTTTTCAAAAGTTATTTATTGGTAACCTTTTAATAAACATAAGGATTTGAATTTTATTTTATTACGTCTACAAATATATAGAGATGTACCAGTATATAGAGAAATATCTGTGTGTACCAGTACAATATGCCTGTTAAGAAGAAGAATGCTGCTGAGATCCTTAGGCAAAGAAAATCCTTCTATCATTACCAAAGAAGCCTGTGGATCACTATTAAAGCTTGTGTCCTTTTCTATGGAGACCTATGGCTGCACGGCAGTTATACACCAAGCCTCACATCAGGGCTTGAACATAAATCTAGCTCTGGGAGGCGTTTCTTGAGTTACATCACCTAGGTGGGCGAGCGCTCCAGGAGTCTGTTACTCTGCGCATGACCAGATCCCTGAGATGCACTTTGCGTCCCACGGGGAGGCGGGGCGCGATACCGGAAGTGCCTCACCAACTATGATACATTGCGCATGTCCACCTTTTTGCTACGCATATGCTCTCCACGTTATTGTGTGGTACGCGTCACCGGAAGTAATACACAAAGCGAGGTTTGGAGTATGAGACGGCGTGCGTCTCACTACAAGACACAGATAAATGTGTTGAATATATTAGCAGCGCCGGTGCATGAGCCAATTACGGCATGGATCTACCTAAGCCCCTTAAAATGGTAATTATTTAGATATACTACGGTATTTGAGTTTATAACGAAAGCATGATCATTTCCAGCTATTCCCTTCCATTCTGAAGCCATCGTGGCTGGTTCCCAAATGGTCCCCTGAAGAGCCCCTGTACCGGGACATATGCTATATACATTTGGTGAAGCAACTTGTTGCGGCTACAGCAGCCTGTGTTTGCTATTCCCTGGCAGGATTTTTGTTTAAAATATGTGCCAATCTGTAGCACGGTGGTTATGAGAAACCAGCGAAATCTCTCATTTATGTGAAGCTGTTGTTCATGTCTGCTATGTCTTTGGGTCATGGCAAGTCTGTTGTGCAACTAATAATGGCAGCAGAATAATTTATATGCACAAGAGTACGTTATATACCATCGTGGTCTCTAACTACTAAGTTGTGAAAGGCCTTGTTACCTTCTGCCCTACATTTATTGTTGTTTTCTGTGCTTTACATATTATAGATACATATATAATACACAAGAATAGTATAGGTCACATTTCTGGCCTTTAATGTGTATAGAAGGGTATCAGAGGGCATACTGCACTGTGCTGTGCAATATTCTGTACAAATACTATAGCCAGTGCAGTGACACATCTTGTGCCTTATTTTTTTATATTAATAAAAAAAAAAATTTCATTTATGTATTTTTTCCCATTTCACAGCGTGACCTAGGTTTTTTTGTTGTGTGTATGGCGTTGGGGTGTGGGCGTGGGTAGATGTCAGGGTCCGACTAGGGCCAGAAGGGACAGCCGACGTTGAGTAGGGGCGCCAAATCGAATTTTAGGGTGCCAACCTCCACTGCCAGGAAGGTCTTCAGTACATTAGAAGTATTAATAGGGATTTAGTCAGGAATATATTTCTTTAGTAAAAGAGTTCCTGTTGCAATCTGGCTGGAGCAATACCCTGCCCACACTCAAGAGTTTTGGTGTTGGTAGTTATTATTTTCTATAGTTTTTCTATATTACTACATTTTAATGATGATATATTAAAGATATTTTTAAGGGCGTTTTTTTCTTTTGGTTGATAAAGCTGGTGTCTGCCATGCTGCAGGTTGTAAATTTTAATGTTTGAAAAAAGAAGACAAAAGTTTGCCTGGTCACAAATAGGTGAAAAAAAACTCAGTTTTAAACTGGTTAAGAAACTTTTACACAGGGAGGACAATCATCTGTACAAAAGTTTGTTCCTAATCATTGTCCAACATACAGTAAATGTGTCTTAAGATAAAACAACAAACACGAGTTGATTGATTTATCATTGGTCGTATCCTTCATGATGACTTTAAAATCAATAGATGTCAGCAGATCTCTACATGGAAAGGAGGATGAGCAACCAGTAAAAATGTCAGATGTGTGGGGAAGGAGGTGACAAAAAAAGATAATTGTTACATGATAGTAAAGCAGAAACAATCAACTTGTTGTATTGGAGTGAGCTATGGACGGTGTAGTTGATGGTAAGATACAAGTATGTTATTTTCAGTTCCTTCAAATATTTTTTTGTTATTTTGGGTTCTTAGAAAGTGCGGTTTACAGAGCAAGAGGATCAGAGCTATTACATTTTCTTTTTAATCCAGAAAGATAGGCAGTGTTTATAAAAGTATACAAAAGATTTTACATAGGGGACAAAATAATACAGCATATACAATTGCATAAAATAAAATCGAATAACAAAAGAAACTTGCTAAACGCTGGACACAAAAATGGCTCAGAGCTTAGCGAAGGGAAGCTCTTGTATTGAGAAATGTCCAGTGAAACGTGAGTCAAACCTCCACAGCAATGTATCTTCCGGCATTGAATACAGATGTTAATTTTCCTTTACTTTTTATTAGCACAAATGACACTCAAACACCTCCCCTCTGTTGACATAACATGGCTGGACTTAAGCGAACAATAGGATGTGTCTTAATCTTAAGAAATTAGAAAATTCTCAACTATTAGCATATCTCAGCTCCTGATGGTCCCCTGCAGGAGACATTACCGTCATATTTTTTTTCTTCATTTTATCTGTTCATAGATAGGAGACATGGCATACATATTCTCCTCTATCTGGCCGATATCCAGTTGGCAGCATGCCAACCATTGTTCCATGGCGTGAAACCATGCTTTGCGTTTGCCATTTCAGCACATTTCTGAAAATATGACTTTCCTATCTATTATATTGATGAAGTTCATAAAAACCTCACTTCGTGATTTATATAAAGCACACTGAGAGATTTTATGTTTTATGTTTAGCTCTTATCTACCAGTCGTAAACCTGCCCTTCTCTACATACTGTACCTGTGCATTAAAATTGATTGGACTGATGTCTGTTTGCCATTAGGATTTTCCTTAATAACCTGTTTCCAAAAGAGGAGATCAGCTACATAGAGGCGGTTATGTGAAGGTGACTGGTTAGAGTATAAGCTCTTTTTCTCCCTTGTGTGGAGATGTCTAAGGATTTTAATTATTTCTTTACGACAAAGTCAAAAAACCATAGATGTGAAATACTGAAGAATATGACATGTACACCTTTCATACCCCAATACCACTGACCCATAGACCACATACATTGAGTACCCAAAAGTCAAGAGGCCAAAAGGTCTTCTACAGAGATGACCCAATAAATTTGAGTGGAATTGAATTTTACTTAATTTTTACAAAAATCCAATTTTGCCAAAATGCTAATTTTTTGTCATTTGGTTTTGAGCGGACTCAAAGAGACAGTGTCCACTTGCTGACTTGTTTCAAAACCTTAAAAATCCACCCAAACTTCACCATTCACCTCTCTCTGCTCGAGCCCCTTCACTCCTCTCCATCATCTGTCACGTCCTTGTCACATATTCCAATCACCACCGCTTGCATTGAAGTACCTGATCCTTCCACACTGGGCTGAGGCTTCCTGGTTTGAGTGGACCAAGGAGATTTCTGACCATGTGCGTGCAAGGTCGTGGCACATGCCTTGACATTTTGAAGCCATGATCTTTCATATGCTTGTGCAAAACCCTCCCAGGTGTAATCAAACCCAGAAGTCCTGGCCTAGTGTAAAGGGACTGGGGATTTCAGTTCCAGTAGTGGTAACCTGAAGATGAAGCGAGGACTGGAAGGGTGACAATGAGGAGCGGAGAGGTCAGTGGTGAGGTGCTAATAACGATTTTCTTGATTTTCTACCTATTACATTTATTATGCTCATGTATCTGTAGAAAGACCTCAGAACATAACAATGGACATTAAATTTGAATTTCCCGGGAAAATCTGTGCGAACACGAGAACTCGAATTTTGTCTAATCCATTCATCTCTAGTGTTGTGGGATGTTGCATGTTGTTGGAGCTGAAGCCCTCACTGT
This sequence comes from Ranitomeya variabilis, assembly GCF_051348905.1. Taxonomy (NCBI): domain Eukaryota; kingdom Metazoa; phylum Chordata; class Amphibia; order Anura; family Dendrobatidae; genus Ranitomeya; species Ranitomeya variabilis. The sequence continues at coordinate 232,704,531 of NC_135235.1, forward strand.
AACTATATTTTGACCAGGAACATTCAGATTCCATTTTCTGACTAACTTCTGACACCATAGTCATCACTAATCCAAACTGGCCATAACTTAGAGGGATTGTCCACCCTGAACACAATTTTGTCTTCAGAGCCCTTTTCTGACCGGTGTGAGAGTATGGAAGCAGCTCAAAGCCTAGTCAGCTCGGTACAGCAGAGGCTGGCTGTGTCAGCTGGCAACAGCCGACACAACAGCAGGTTGTGAGCTGACAAGTGCCCACAAACAGTGAGAGAGGGGAAAACTACCATCAAAGCAGTTTAACTCCTTACATGCCAATAAGAAGAATCTAAACAGGGAAAGGAGGAGTGATCTGTTTGCATTTAAAAAATATGCCGATTTTTTAGAGAAGGATATTATTTAAACATTACAATATTATATTTTTGTAGACTTACTCATTTACACCTCTTCTGCGATTCCTTACCCGATCACCGGTAGACCAATTCCTAAAAAATAAATAAAAATTGTTCAATCCCTAATAAAAATAAGGATTATTACCAAATTTATAAACTTTCTGCTGACAAGAATAATTTAATTAACTTAGTACTATCAATATTACAAGTGGTTTCGATATTTCAATTTTTCTCTTTCCTGCTTTTATTGTAGGGGTAGTTAATTTAATATTTGAATAGCTTGGACTTTATGAATGTGGAAATACCAATTTTTTTTATTTTGTTTATTTTTAAATGAGGAAAATTGGGTGATTTAAACTTTTGTATTTCTAAAAAATTTTAAAATTGATTTTTTTTAACCTTTTTTATATATTTTTTGTTCTGTAAAAGGACATAATCGGTGACATTTTCATTGCTTGTCCTGTATACTGATATGCCATGGTATTGTAGTATATGGTTCAAATGAAAGGTTTCACCGGAGTAGCATGACGACAGCGACGGAGACTGTCAACATGTCGTGAGCCGCCATGACAGCTCATCGGCACCCTACATTTTTGGCCTCTAGATTCCAAAATGAGACATCCCCGGTATAGATGAGCAAATATATTAGAGTGGAATTGAATTCCAGAAAAATCTACATTTGTTAAAATGTGATTTTTTTTCTATAATTTGCTTCTGTGCGGATTTATTGATGTGCCAAGTCAGCAGGCCTCCATTTTGCTGAACTGTAGAGGGCCATCAAAAGAGTAAAAATTAATCCTTATACTTACCTTACCAATCACCTCTCCGGACCCGCTGCTCCTCATTGTCTACTGTCTGGTCTTTGTTACATAATCATATTACCGCAACTAGGACTGAAATCCCGGGCTAGACTGATGGAGCACAGGAGCCGAAGGGCCGGAGAGGTGAGCAGTCAGGTGAGCATACATTTATATATATATATACTTTTTTTTACTTTTTACGTATTTTATTTATTATTTTCTGCAATCTGGAGAGACTCCATATCATAATCATGGGCATTCAATTCGCGGAGAATAACTTTGAACAAATCGAATTTCCCAGGAAAATCCACAAAATCTGGTGAATTCAAATTTTGCCAGATCCGCACATAGCTAATCCTTAATATTGTGTCATGTAAATGTTACTCTCGGATATTGACATTGGCAAGTTCAAAATGGCATAAAAAGTTTGAGAAAAACAAATTAAATTCTTAAAATCTCATGTATGAAAAAGGGAAAACACATTTGCCCATGAATAGGGAAAAATGGCTTGGTGATGAAACCCATTAGGGACCTTTTACTCGGGGTGGACGATCCTCTGTACAGAGGTTCCTTCCTAACCATTGTCCAATATTCATATGTCTGGTGATATAATGACATACAAGAGCTGATTGGTTTGTTATTGATGGTAAACCTTCATGATGACTTCAAAATCATCAGATCTCTATATGTAAGGAAGGGACGAGCTACTGACAACAGAGTCAGATGTGTGGGGGAGAAAGATAATTGTTACATGATGGAAACCAGAGACAACTTGCTTTAATCGAGCTCGTTATGGACCATTTAGTTGGTGATAATTCACAAGTATTTTTCTTTTCACTTATTACAAATATTTCTTGTTGTGTAGATGTGGAATTACCAATTGAATCGAGTAGTGAACACACCGGAGCTGGAAAGAAAAAGTCAAAAATAGTCAAACATGTCCAAACGCCAGACACAATAGATGAGATATACTGAAGAATATGACATACATACCTTGTATTCCCGCTGCCACTGTGCCATACGCCATGCCCTCAGAGTAACCAGTAGTTAGCAGACTGAAAGGTGCTATGGGATTTTGCATTGTGTTGGAACTGAAGCCTCCACCATAATTAATTTCTGACGAGACGTACTCAGAGTTAGGGATTGCCTTCCATTTGGCATTTTGTAGAGGTTTCCCATTAAACAAGAATCCAGATACACTTGAGGCCTTCGCTGTGATAATGGCCAAATTATTGGCGAATCCCTTCTGTCCAATGAGGCTGTAATTATGGAAGAACGATTCAGTATCTGGGATTTTGGTCAGGAAAGTTCCGAAGGGTTTGCCTTTAAAATTGCCACTAAAGCCATAAAGAAAAACCTGAATATTCTCTGTGCTGTGGATGGGTAAGGTTTTGGACGCAGAGACCTTAAACTTCATCGGTTTTCCTGCTTCTAGGTTGGTCGTCAGCTTTTCTTCACCTGACTGGTACTCCAGATAAGTGGGTTTAGATGCCAAGACATAAACTTGGCTGTCGCTAGATAAGAAGGACGGGACTGAGACAAAGTAGGACTTTCCCCAATTTTTTTGTGGTAGGAGCTGTTCATAAACAAGGCTGCAACCTCCAACACCAGAAACACATGAATGGCCAGATAGGATGGCAACCGGATGTTGAGAGGTCACCTCGGTTCCAGAGAGGTCATCTTTACTTTGCAGCTGCATGAACTGGAACGGCTCCAGATTCACGGTCATGGTGTCACCCTTATTATAATTCTTCCCGTTGTAATATACAGTTCCACTGAAGACCATGGTAATTGTAGTTGAAATGTCATGGACAACAACAGCAAATTGTGCATAGTGTTTTGAAGGTCCATCAGTCGGGGTGAATATGGTGTATTTAGTTCCCCACTGGTCAACCGAGTAATGCAAAGCAACGTCTCCACTGGTTCCTTCAAAGATGTAGGACATCATGGTGATGTCATCACTGGCTTTAATGATCATGCTACTGGAAGATATCCCTGATCCTATAATCTGCTGGAGATTTGGGTACTCGAATGTCACTGGTTCTCCTTTCTTAAGTGTGACCTCCTTCTTGTTATCAGAATTATTCATGGTCGTGGATATCGAGGTGGAAGATGGACACCGTCTAGGAAGTATGAGTTTCAATGTAGCGTTTGCGCTGCCTTTTGCTGGCTGCAAAAACACGGTGGTAAATTCTAGTCCATTTATGATGATACTTCTGACTGCTATAAATGAAACTTACAGTTAGATTTACAGTTCAGGCCCTTTTTTCATAGAATTACATTTTTTATCTAAATTCAGCACAGAAAGTCTGACATCATAGACTCCTCTAATCCGAAAGGCCACACCTTAGAGGGAATGTCCACCCTGAACACTTTTGTAACATAAAGTTGCCCGAAGTCTGACCCTTTACAGGCCATGGTGAAGGATATCCTCGACCAGGCCTGAATGGATGTTAATGACCGACTAATGTTTGTTGTTTTGGTTTTTTTTTTCATTTTTTTGCCTTTTTTGTCTTCAGCAGTAGTATTATGTATATTTATTCATTGATGTGGCTGCATGGGGGACATTTTTATTACAAAACTAAACTTTTAAGGACTTACGTGGTGGTCCCTGTCCTGCCGTTCCTTTGAATCCCACTAGTAGACCCAATCCTGGAGAATGAATAGCACACATTACTTCATCTGCCCCAAAGTCTTCAGTTTTACTGATAAATTACCAACAGACAAAGTTTGTGCACGATTATAGAATAAAAGTTTTATTTGAAGCAGGTTTAATGTCTTATAGTCCGAAACAGATAGATGGAAAATAGATGGAAAAATAACGCAAATATTGATGAATTTTTTTTTCTTCTCTATATTTTGGACTCACAATGAAATACATTGAATGTTAGTTACCTGTATTTATGGTCGTTTTAACATTAACCCCATCCAGTCACGGAGAATGTTTGCTTTTTCGCTTTTATTTTATTTTCCCCTAACATTTTTTATTGATCCGTCCCCATATCTGTGTGAGAACTTGTACATGACGTTTCCTATTCTGGAAAAAGCTCAGTGTGAATGAGAGCAAATGCTTCCTATGTTTTCTTTTTGGCATTCCGCTCTGCTCCCACACCTGATTTTCCGTGCCAAGTATTTGATGCGTTTTTCTGGTTTGTACTTTTGTGTGTGAAAATGCAGCGTCTTACAGTTTCAGCAAAGTGTATGGGATTCTCTGAATCTCTCACCCTCTGTTCTTTTTGTGCTGCCGTAAGCTGTTCTGTGATGTGACTTTTGAAACCTGAAATATGTCAGTTTCTCTTGGGGTATATATATATACATTTTATTTGCAGATTTCCCACACACATTTAAATTGGATGAGGAAAATTCACAGATAGAAAACACATCTGCAATTTTATTGCATTTCAGGAGCGGGGGATGCAGGAGGACTCGGAGTATTCACCAACTCAAAGGGCTGTTGTTTTTTTAATGTGATAAAGTGGTATTTCATCTGGTTGGATGATGGTTGTACATATGACTGGGTAATGAATTTAGATATGGGTGAATGATGTCTGGAGACTTGGGTGAGTAGTGGCTGTAGATATGGCTGAGTGATGGCTGTAGACATGGTTGCGTGATGACTGTAGACATGGCTGGGTGATGGCTGTAGATATGGCTGAGTGATGGCTGTAGATATGGGTGGAAGATGGAACATGGCTATAGATAATGCTGAATATTTCTCCTAATATGGGATGATTGCCATCCACTTCATAGGAGATTTGCCGTCCTTTTCATGAACATTATAGGATGATATGTGAGATTTTAAGGACATGTGTCTACACAGTAGAACTTTACAACTTTCCAAACAGTGTCGTGTAATACCCCTCCACACCACATGGTGCGCTGTTAACAAGAATATGATAATGATCAGTACAGTGCACAGATCAGTGGTGCACATAAATAATAATTCTCTAATACACCGTCTAGTGGTAGACACAATCATTACATGAAATTAGAAAACAAATTTCTTTACTAGAAAGTAACATCTATAATATCCTGGATAACTAGAGAGTTTGCTCAGTTTCATGTTAGGAATACAGCTGTGTAATTTATAGGAATTTATTAAATGCCATTTTAAGTCTTACCACAAAGTAATACAGCCCACAGGCGAAACTTCATAAGAGATAGAGACTCCATATCTGAAACAGAAGAGAACACTAAACAATATACAGATATTTCCTTCCTTTAATTTGATCTTGGCTCTATCACAAGATGTTGGTGTCTGTATGTCCAGATGTCACCACTCAGTGGTCGTAATCTGCTCCTCAGGTTATCAGCATCATTGGCCTAAACCCCAGGATTCTTAGCAAGCCTCCTTACTGTGTGCTGGGTACTAAAAAGAGCTAAGACTTTAAGTGGGTACAGAGGCGGCCCCACTACTGTGAACGGGCACTAAAGAGGCATTACTACTGTAGGAGACACTAAGGAGGCATCACTACTGTAGGAGGGCAGTAAGGAGGCATCAGTACTGTAGGAGGGCAGTAAGGAGGCATCACTACTGTAGGGGGCAGTAAGGAGGCATCACTACTGTAGGAGGGCAGTAAGGAGGCATCACTACTGTAAAGGAGCACTAAGGAGGCATCACTACTATAGAAGGGCAGAAAAGAAGCATCAATACTGTAAGGGAGCACTGAGGAGGCATCACTACTGTAAAGAAACACTAAGGAGGCATCGCAAGTGTAAGGTAGCACTGAGGAGGCAACACTACTACAAGGGGGCACTAAGGAGGCATCAATATTGTAGGGGACACTAAGGAGGCATCAATATTGTAGAAGACACTTGGGAGGCATTGAATCTGTAAGGGAGAACTGAGGACCCCTTTTCTGGGGTCGGCTGCGAGCTGCTATCTTTAGTTTGGGGAAGGCCAATATCCATGCCATCTCCTTTAGCTTGGCTGGTTATCAAATATGGTGGGACCCAATGCCATTTTTTTAATTATTTATTTAAATAATTAAAAAAAACAGTGTGTGGACCCATCTATTCTTAATAACCAGCCAAGATAAAGCTGACAATTGAGGATTGCATGTCTTCCTTTAAATTTATTAATTGTACACAGTGCACCGCCAGACAATCACAGCCATGCTGATACTTAACATGGCTGTGATGTGGCAGGAAGTGCTCACACAGTAAAAGCTTGTTGATTGTCTACGCTTCAGCCTTCCAACAAGCTTTGTTTGGGCGGTCAAACCCCAACAGTAACACAGACTTCCTGGGAAAAGTCCGTTTTCGGGGTCTGTGTACAGACACTAGGCATGTGGTACGTACTCCAAACTTTACTGTTCAGGTTCGCCCATCTCAAAGTATTTCACAATATATCTCCTCCGGTTTCAAGTATCACTTTTTCCTTAGCACATTCTGCCAATTTTTTTTATCCTATATTATTAAAGTCTATGTTTTAATCACTTTTCTTTGGTGCTGCAGAACATCCTTGAGGCCCGACCAGAGCACACTCCGTGCACCGCACCCAGACCGCAGACCGTCCACCCATGAAGTTTCCGAGGATACTTATCTCTAACACAGAGGTGGTGAGCTGAATCAACATTTTTTTATATTTTTTGTAATTTTTTAACTTCATGTAGAGGAGAGGGCCCCCAATTTTGGGACTTGCACATATTAAAGGAGTTTTCTCTTTTCAGAAAACTTTCTTCTATAATCTCCTTTAATCATAAGAAAACAAATCAAATATTATTCACCCTTCCTGGGTCGGGCGCTAAATCTCCAACGTTACCCCGATCTTTGTTTATTGTTCACAGTGCTGATATCTTAACAATGCTGTTGGCAGTCAGCGAACTCATCATCTTGTGCTGTCTACATCGGCAGAGCTGCTGAGCTCAGTGATTGGCTGCAGCGCTGACAACATGATATCAGCTCTAAAGCTGAACAAAAAAGACCGGGGCAGCGGTGGTGACTCAGGGAGGGTGGGTAATACTCGGTGTGTTTTTTTATGACTACATTATAGAAAAAAGTTTTCGGAAAATAACCCCTTTAATTAAGAAAGTATTCACACCCTGAGTTTCTAGACCAAACCTTCTACTTACATGCAATGTTATATTATGTCAGTGTATTTTTCCTTAATCCATATTATTCTTTAATTTAATATCTGTTTATGGACATTAAATACACTGCTCAAAAAAATAAAGGGAACACTTAAACAACAGAATATAACTCCAAGTAAATCAAACTTCTGTGAAATCAAACTGTCCACTTAAGAACCGACACTGACTGACAATCAACTTCACATGGAGTTGTGCAAATGGAATAGACAACAGATGGAAATTATTGGCAATTATCAAGACCCCCTCAATAAAGGAGTGGTTCTGCAGGTGGGGACCACAGACCACATCTCAGTACCAATGCTTTCTGGCTGATGTTTTGGTCACTTTTGAATGTTGGTTGTGCTTTCACACTCGTGGTAGCATGAGACGTACTCTACAACCCACACAAGAGGCTCAGGTAGTGCAGCTCATCCAGGATGGCACATCAATGCGAGCTGTGGCAAGATGGTTTGCTGTGACTGTCAGCGTAGTGTCCAGAGGTTGGAGGCGCTACCAGGAAACAGGCCAGAACACCAGGAGATGTGGAGGGGGCCGTAAGAGGGCAACAACCCAGCAGCAAGACCCATACCTCTGCCTTTGTGCAAGGAGGAACAGGAGGAGCACTGCAAGAGCTCTGCAAAATGACCTCCAGCAAGCCACAAATATGCATGTGTCTGCACAAATGGTTAGAAACCGACTCCATGAGGATGGACTGAGTGCCCGACGTCCACAGATGGGGGTTGTGCTCACAGCCCAACACCGTGCAGGACGCTTGGCATTTGCCATAGAACACCAGGATTGACAAATTTGCCACTGGCACCCTGTGCTCTTCACAGATGAAAGCAGGTTCACACTGAGCACATGTGACAGACGTGACAGAGTCTAGAGACACCGTGAAGAGCGATCTGCCTGCAACATCTTTCAGCATGACCGGTTTGGCAGTGGGTCAGTAATGGTGTGGGGTGGCATTTCTTTGGAGGGCCGCACAGCCCTCCATGTGCTCGCCAGAGGTAGCCTGACTGCCCTTAGGTACCAAGATGAGATCCTCACACCTCATATGCTGGTGTGCTTGGCCCTGGGTTCCTCCTAATGCAGGACACATCTGGAACATCATGTCTAGCACCATCCACCAACATCACGTTGCACCACAGACTGTCCAGGAGTTGGCAGATGCTTTAGTCCAGGTCTGGGAGGAGATCCCTCAGGAGACCATCCGCCTCCTTATCAGGAGAAAGCCCAGGCGTTGTAGGGAGATCATACAGGCACCTGCAGGCCACACACACTACTGAGCATCATTTCCTTGTCTTGAGGCATTTCCACTGAAGTTGGATCAGCCTGTAACTTCATTTTCCACTTTGATTTTGAGCATCATTCCAACTCCAGACCTCCGTGGGATAATAGTTGTGATTTTTGTTGATCATTTTTAGATTTTATTGTTCTCAACACATTCCACTATGTAATTAATAAAGATTTACAACTGGAATATATCATTCAGTGATATCTAGGATGTGGGATTTTTGTGTTCCCTTTATTTTTTTGAGCAGTGTATAATTCTAATGTTATAATATTTTAAAAGATTTCCATATTTGTTTTTCATTATTTGCCATTTACAATTTTAGCTACATTTGGAAAATGTAAAAATTCAAGTTTTTTTTACATCTATATCTGTGTAGTCAGTGTGATGGGTAATGGAAAAGCTTACCTGCTCCTCTAGTGCTCCGGTCTGTGACTACCCTGGATGGGGCAGTATTTATACCGGGTCCTGGACTCACTACTAACATGAATTTACATATATTAAAAAAGTTTCCTTGTCCAGTGACCCTCCCCTCACAATGGTACAAAACGCACATGTATTCAGCTCATTGTGACCCTGGAGGAAAACCAAAATGTCAAATTATAGCAAATGACATCTCTGTAGGATTGTTCATCACTAGGCGCCTCCTTATCGACAGAGGATATAGAAAGTCTACACACCCCTATTAAAATGCCAAATTACGTCTTGTAACTCAGCTTAGCGAGTGTGAGCGAGCTGAGTGTGATCTGAGCGTAAGTGTGAACGGCGGTAAGTGTGACTTGTGATTTAGTGACTGGATTCAGGGAGTTTCCAAGGGAGGAATTACTAAAATTGCTGTCTGTGTTTTATTGATACTTTGTATTTATTTTTATTTAACGTTTCTGTGTGGTGCAATCCCCATTAGGAAATGTGCTCCACTATTGTTAATGACATCCAGTGCACATCTTGCCACATGTATGCAGTCCTTGATCAGCCGGTCGAGGGTGCATACTGCTGTGCGAGATGTGAGCACGTTGAGCATTTGGAAGCCCAGATTCTGGATCTAAATGTGCAGCTGGCAACACTGAGATCTATTGACAATATGGAGAGGAGTCTTCTGCTCACTGAGCAGACGCTCAATGGGATAGATGAGGCGGGGGATGGTAGGATGGAGCTGCAGGACAGTGAAGTAGGTAGCTGGGTGACATTCAGAAAGCGGGGTAGAGGGAAGAGTGCCAGGGAGGCTAGTCCTGATCTGGCACACCCCAATAGGTTTGCTAAGTTGGCAGATGAGGGGGGTGCCAGTACAGGGGTAGCACTGCTGCAGCCAGGCATGTCCTCTGAAAGCCGGAGGAGTGACTGCTACACTAAGGAGGGAAATAGGAGAGCAGTACAGGCCAGACAGGTGCTGGTAGTGGGGGACTCAATTATTAGGGGAACAGATAGGGCAATCTGTCACAAAGACAGGGATCGTCGGACGGTGTGCTGCCTACCTGGCGCTCGAGTCTGACACATCGCTGATTGGATGGACAGATTATTGGGAGGGGCTGGTGAGGACCCAGCGGTCATGGTGCACATTGGCACAAATGACAAAGTTAGAGGTTGATGGAAGATCCATAAATATTATTTCAGGGAATTAGGCTGCAATCTGAAAGCAAGGACCTCCAACGTGATATCTTCCGAAATACTGCCTGTACCACGTGCCAGAGAGGCAATGGGAGATTAATAAGTTTTCGTGTATCCTTTAATAAGATGTGTAGCAGAGGGGTGACAAGGACACTAAACTTCAGGAGGGCAAATTTCCAACGGATGAGAGATGATCTTGGTGCAATTAACTGGGACGATATCCTCAGACATAAAAATACACAAAGAAAATGGGAGACGTTTATTAGCATCCTGGATAGGACCTGTGCACAGTATATACCGTATGGGAATAAACATACTAGAAATAGGAGGAAACCAATATGGCTAAATAGAGCTGTAAGGGGCGCAATAAGTGACAAAAAGAAAACATTTAGAGAATTAAAGGAAGTAGGTAGTGATGAGGCATTAAATAAATACAGAAAATTAAATAAATTCTGTAAAAAGCAAATCAAGGCAGCAAAAATTGAGACAGAGAGACTCATTGCCAGAGAGAGTAAAAATAATCCCAAAATATTCTTTAACTACATAAATAGTAAGAAACTAAAAAATGATAGTGTTGGACCCCTTAAAAATAGTCTGGGGGAAATGGTGGATGAGAATGAGGAAAAAGCCAATATGCTAAATTACTTTTTTTCATCAGTATTTACACAAGAAAATCCCATGGCAGACAATATGATCAGTGATAACAAAAATTCCCCATTAAGTGTCACCTGCTTAACCCAGCAGGAAGTACGGCGGCGTCTAAAAATCACTAAAATTGACAAATTTCCGGGCCCGGATGGGATACACCCCCGAGTACAGTCATTGATAGACCATTATTTTTAACCTTTAAAGAGTCCATAATAACAGGGTCTGTACCACAGGACTGGCGTATAGCAAATGTGGTGCCAATATTCAAAAAGGGGACAAAAACTGAACTCGGAAATTATAGGCCAGTAAGCTTAAAGGGAACCTGTCACCCCCAAAATGGCTGGTGAGGTAAGCTCATCGGCATCAGGGGCTTATCTACAGCATTCTGTAATGCTGTAGATAAGCCCCCGATGTTACCTGAAAGATGAGAAAAAGACGTTAGATTATACTCACCCAGGGGCGGTCCCGGTGTGGTCAGGTCGGATGGGTGTCTCTGGTCCGCTCCGGCGCCTCCCATGTTCATTCCATGACATCCTCTTTGGGTCTTTACGCCGCGGCTCCGGCGCAGGTGTACTTTGTCTGCCCTGTTCAGGGCAGAGCAAAGTACTGCAGTGCGCAGGCGATGGAAAGGTCAGAGAGGCCCGGCACCTGCGCACTGCAGTACTTTGCTCTGCCCTCAACAGGGCAGACAAAGTACGCCTGCGCCGGAGCCGCGGCATAAAGACCCGAAGAGGACGTCATGGAATGAAGATGGGAGGCCCCGGAGCGGACCGGAGACGCCCATTTGACCAGACCACAGTGGGACCGCTGTTGTGTATCCGCTTTTTGGGCTCCCCTCGTGGTTGCTGGTGGTACTGGTGACTTGTTTGCACTTTGCTGCTTCTGTTCACCTGCTTCCATCAGTGTTTGGGAGTTTCCTATTTAGCCTTGCTCTCCAGTCATTTCCTTGCCGGTCATCATTGTAACCAGAGCCTTCGGTTGCATGTTCCTACTACTAGTCTGCTGATCAGCTAAGTGGACTTTGTCCTTTTGTTTTGTACCTTTTGTCCAGTTTGCAGTTTTTGTAATTCTCTGTAGCTGGAAGCTCTTGCGGGCTGAAATTGCCACTCCTGTGTCATGAGTTGACACAGGAGTCTTAAAGTAATTTCAGGATGGTTTTTGAAAGGGTTTTCAGTTGACCGTGAAGTCCTCTTTTGTATCCTTCTGCTATCTAGTAAGTGGACCTCTCTTTGCTAAATCTACTTTCATACTGTGTATGTCTTTTCCTCTTAATTCACCGTTATTACATGTGGGGGGCTGCTATCATCTTTTGGGGTATTTCCCTAGAGGTAAGCCAGGTCTGTTTCTTCCTCTACCAGGCGTAGTTAGTCCTCCGGCTGGCGCGTGGCATTTAGGAAGCCGTAGGTATGCTCCCTGGCTACTGTTAGTTGTGTGGTAGATTTAGCTCACGGTCAACTCGAGTTTCCATCACCCGAGAGCTCGTTCGTTATTTATATGTTTCTTACGTTCCCTTGCCATTGGGAACCATGACAGACCGCCCCTGGGTGAGTATAATCTAACGTCTTTTTCTCCTCTTTCAGGTAACATCGGGGGCTTATCTACAGCATTACAGAATGCTGTAGATAAGCCCCTGATGCCGGTGAGCTTACCTCACCAGCCATTTTGGGGGTGACAGGTTCCCTTTAACCTCTACTGTGGGTAAAATCCTGGAGGGCATTCTAAGGAATGCCATACTGGAGTATCTGAGGAGGAATAACCTCATGACCCAGTATCAGCACGGGTTTACTAGGGACCATTCATGTCAGACTAATTTGATCAGCTTCTATGAAGAGGTAAGTTCCGGACTGGACCAAGGGAACCCAGTAGATGTAGTGTATATGGACTTTTCAAAAGCTTTTGATACGGTGCCACACAAAAGGTTGATACATAAAATGAGAATAATGGGGATAGGGGAAAATATGTGTAAGTGGGTTGAGAGCTGGCTCAGGGATAGGAAACAAAGGGTGGTTATTAATGGAGCACACTTGGACTGGGTCGCGGTTAGCAGTGGGGTACCACAGGGGTCAGTATTGGGCCCTCTTCTTTTTAACATATTTATTAATGACCTTGTAGGGGGCATTCAGAGTAGAATTTCAATATTTGCAGATGACACTAAACTCTGCAGGGTAATCAATACAGGGGAGGACAATTTTATATTACAGGATGATTTATGTAAACTAGAAGCTTGGGCTGATAAATGGCAAATGAGCTTTAATGTGGATAAATGTAAGGTCATGCACTTGGGTAGAAGTAATAAGATGTATAACTATGTGCTTAATTCTAAAACTCTGGGCAAAACCGTCAATGAAAAAGACCTGGGTGTATGGGTGGATGACAAACTCATATTCAGTGGCCAGTGTCAGGCAGCTGCTACAAAGGCAAATAAAATAATGGGATGTATTAAAAGAGGCATAGATGCTCATGAGGAGAACATAATTTTACCTCTATACAAGTCACTAGTTCGACCACACTTAGAATACTGTGCACAGTTCTGGTCTCCGGTGTATAAGAAAGACATAGCTGAACGAACTAGAGCGGGTGCAGAGAAGAGCGACCAAGGTTATTAGAGGACTGGGGGGTCTGCAATACCAAGATAGGTTATTACACTTGGGGCTGTTTAGTTTGGATAAACGAAGACTAAGGGGTGATCTTATTTTAATGTATAAATATATGAGGGGACAGTACAAAGACCTTTCTGATGATCTTTTTAATCATAGACCTGAGACAGGGACAAGGGGGCATCCTCTATGTCTGGAGGAAAGAAGGTTTAAGCATAATAACAGACGCGGATTCTTTACTGTAAGAGCAGTGAGACTATGGAACTCTCTGCCGTATGATGTTGTAATGAGTGATTCATTACCTAAATTTAAGAGGGGACTGGATGCCTTTCTTGAAAAGTATAATGTTACAGGGTATATACACTAGATTCCTTGATAGGGCGTTGATCCAGGGAACTAGTCTGACTGCCGTATGTGGAGTCGGGAAGGAATTTTTTTCCCCAATGTGGAGCTTACTCTTTGCCACGTGGGTTTTTTTTTGCCTTCCTCTGGATCAACATGTTAGGGCATGTTAGGTTAGGCTAACTTTTTTGTTGGAAAAATAAAAATAAATAATAAAGTAAAATAATGCATTTGTACAAACCTGCACATCTAATACAGTGTAGAAGCCCCCTTATCTGCCAGCATTCAGTCTTTTGGGGTCTGAGTTTATCAGCAAAGCACATGTAGAATTGGTGATCTTTACCAGCTTCTTCTTGCAGTAGCTCCACACCTGTCAGATTTCAGGGGCCTCTCCTGTGTACAGCGCCCTCTTGATTGTCTTCTGGTGAAGCCATTATTTTGTTAATTTGGAGATATGATTAGGGTCATTTTTGTGCTGAAAGTGGAAATTCCTTTTTCATTTTCAACTTTTTAGCAGAGGCCTGAAGATTTTGAAGCAAAATTGACTGACATTTTTTCTATTCATAATTCCCTCATCCTTGACTAAAACCCCAGTTCCAGCTTCTGAAAAATAGCCCCAAAGCAAAATGCTGCCTCCACCATGCCTCACTGTAGGTATGGTGATCTTCTGGTGATGCAGAGTGTTGGGTTTGCATCTTTTCGAGTTGTAGCCAAACGTTTCAACCTTGGTCTCATCAGACGGTAAAATGAGGGTAAATGTGATTAGACAATTCTGAACACGACCACATCCCCTATTTTACCAATTATTTTAGTTTTGTTGGTTTTATTTTTTATTCCCGCTCAAAATGATTTGTTTCTTTCTGAAATGGATTTGTGCAGATTAAATTTGACATTAAAAGTAGAAAAAGTTCTGAAATTATCCTCGGTGTGTAGACTTTTTATATGCCCAATAGGTAATCAAATTTTGGAGATTTATGAAATTATCTTTTTTAACCTTACCCTGGTCCTGTGCCAGCTGTTCCCGTGGCCACGAGATTCCTACTTTTGCCTCTGTACCGGAATATCACTATAATAACCCCATGACTAACTGCACCCTTTGGTTTCACCTCTCTAAAGAGGGTCCATTTCTGCAGACCAGACAATTGCAAAGCCCATAGTAAAATTAGTAACGGGCACCTTCTCTTTTTCGCTAAAACTCCACAAAAAAAAACAACTTTTTCCATTCGCCTCCCCTCGTATTATGGACCTGATTACATCTGCCATTTTGCCAATAGTAAAAATTGTTCCTATACAATGAAGCCCAAACAGCAGAAACAATCCCCTAATGTGATCAGAATTGGCTCCGGCTTAATAATTTTCTCCATTTATTATTTTTGCTGCCATTTCAATTTAAGTCACACTTAATTCTGACCTATGAATGTAATTAATATGACATTTGGCGTTGAAGCCAAGCTCCTGAGTATCGGCTTTGTTTTTTGGGTGTCCCTATTTTGACCAGGAATTTACATGCCATTTATACATCTACAAATCCATTATATTCCATCCTGGCACAGGAAATACAAAAACTGATATTATCCTTTAATATGACTTTTAGTTTGTCTGTGCACAGTTCCTGTGGTTTCCAGCTCCTGAGTTACATGTCTGAGGCTTTTGGCTCCACTGCTGACTGGCTAGATTCTCCTGGTCATCTCTTATCTGCCTGCAGCTTTCATGGTTTTCACTTTCTAGTTACTCCAGAGTTCTGTGTACTGCAAGTCCTCGGTCTTCCAGGACCTCTGCTGACTGTCCAGCGGTTTCCAGGACATCTCCAAGCCGCCTTCGGTTTCCATCATATTTGTACTTTCTTGTTACTCCAGGGTTTATTCTGCTACCTCTCTGAGGTCTCCATGATCCCTCCCATCTGCCTACAGCTTGCGATCCTTCAATCTCCAGTTTGCATGCGTTCTTCAGTACCTCTGCAATGTGCCTGTGGTTTCTAGTAACAGCTGTCTGTGGTCTTCAGTATCTCTGCATTCTGCCTGTGGTTTCCAGTAAAGATGAGTGAACCTTTCAAGGACCTTTCGCAGAACAGTTCGCCTAACGGGTCAACGAACGTACCCGAACCCCATTAGATTCAATGGGAGGTCAAACTAAACTCATAAACAACACTTTAAGGGGTGATAAAAAGCTTCCCAAACAGCTGAAATTCGGGGCACACACCATGAAAAGTGGCATCAATAGAACAGTAAAAATTTGCAAATGGCACAGCAGCAGTCAGCCATGGGCCACGCATGAGATATCAGGGTCTGGCTCTACATTTACAGCTTGGAACTGAAGTTTCAATGAGTGTCATAATGCCGCCATGTACACATACAGAGCATATAGATGGAGCAATAGTGAGGTATGTAACCAGTGTCAGATTACTGGATTACACAACAATGGAGGTAAATATATGGAGAAAGCTTACTGTGGGAGATGGAATAGATGGGGATTTATGAAGAAGGGCTGCAGTTACTGCTATCTTTAGGTTGGGCAAGGTCAATAGCCATGCCGTCTGCTTTAGCTTGGCTGGTTATCAAATATGGTCAGACCCAAGGCCATTTTTTTAATTATTTATTCAAATAATAAAAAAACAGTGTGTGGACCCATCTATTCTTAGCGAACATGCTAACTGGCCGGCAGTAGTTACCTGTGTTGTCATGGTTCACGTGGCGCTCCCGTGCCTATGTTTGTCTCCTGGGTGCTTGTCATCTGGAACTATATGGCCTGGTTAAACATCGGAGTGCACCACCGGACCAAAAGTTATGTCACACGTGGTGACATGGCATGTGCGGCCTGACTAGATGTGTGTGTACATGTTGCTATGGGAGCAGAGTCGCTCCCTGGGAGCCGGAAGAGGCGTCATTGGCGGTTACATGATACGCAGATCTGATGGGTCTGTATATGGCTGTTGCTATGGAAGCAGAGTCACTCCCTGGGGTCCAGAAGAGGCGTCATTGATGGTCAGATGATACGCACATCTGATGTGTCTGTATATGGCCATTGCTATGGGAACCAAGGTGCTGGTATATGTGTAGAAAAACCATCTGAGTGTGATTGTGACCGTAGTGGGGGTATAGCTGCTTGGGGTTCATGCATATAATAGGGGTACATGGAATGGGGGGACGCAGTAAAAATCAACGAATGATTTATGGAAAAATGTATCTGAGGTGCTCAGGGTTAAAATCGAATTGCATCTCCATAGAGAGGACCCAAATGGATGGGGAAAAATAAAAAAAATGAAAATAGGAAAAACCATAGTATGATTACAGAACATATCATGTTATAGAGTGGGTACGGAAAGTATTCAGACCCTTTTCAATTTTTCTCTCTTTGATTCATTGCAGCCATTTGGTAAATTCAAAAAAGTTCATTTTTTTTCTCATTAATGTGCACTCTGCACCCCATCTTGACTGAAAAAAAACAGAAATGTAGAGATTTTTGCAAATTTATTAAAAAAGAAAAACTGAAATATCACATGGTCATAAGTCTTCAGACCCTTTGCTCATTATTGAGGAGAAGCACCTTTTGAGCTAGTACAGCCATGAGTCTTCTTGGGAATGATGCCACAAGTTTTCCTCCCCTGGATTTGGGGATCCTCGACCATTCTTCCTTGCAGATCCTCTCCAGCTCTGTCAGGTTGGATGGTGAACGTAGGTGGACGCCATTTTAAGGTCTCTCCAGAAATGCTCAATTGGGTTTAGGTCAGGGCTCTGGATGGGCCAGTCAAGAATAGTCACAGAGTTGTTCTGAAGCCACTCCTTTGTTATTTTAGCTGAGTGCTTAGGGTCATTGTTAGTGTTGAGCATTCAGATACCGCAAGTATCGGGTATCGGCCGATACTTGCGGTATCGGAATTCCGATACCGAGATCCGATACTTTTGTGGTATCGGGAATCGGTATCGGGATTAATATCAATGTGTAAAAGAAAGAATTAAAATAAAAAATAGGGATATACTCACCTCTCCGGCGGCCCCTGGACTTTACCGCCGTAACCGGGAGCCATTGTACCTAAGAATGCGTGCTTGAAGGGCCTTAGATGACGTCACGGCGCTCTGATTGGTCCGTAGCGGTCGCGTGACCGCTACGCGACCAATCACAAAGCAGTGACGTTACCTAAGGTCTTTCAAGCGCCTGAAAGACCTTAGGTGATGTCACGGCTTTGTGATTGGTCGCGTAGCGGTCACACGACCGCTACGCGACCAATCAGAAGCTGCGGACGTCTTCTAAGGTATTTCAAGCGCTTGAAAGACCTTAGGTGACGTCACGGCTTTGTGATTGGTCGCGTAGCGGTCACGCGACCGCTACGGACCAATCAGAGTGCCGTGACGTCATCTAAGGCCCTTCAAGCACGCATTCTTAGGTACAACGGCTCCCGGTTACGGCGGTAAAGTCCAGGGCGCGTCAAAGGGTGAGTATATCCCTATTTTTTATTTTAATTCTTTCCTTTACACATTGATATGGATCCCAGGGCCTGAAGGAGAGTTTCCTCTCCTTCAGACCCTGGGAACCATACAGGATACCGTCCGATACTTGGTGTCCCATTGACTTGTATTGGTATCGGGTATCGGTATCGGATTAGATCCGATACTTTGCCGGTATCGGCCGATACTTTCCGATACCGATACTTTCAAGTATCGGACGGTATCGCTCAACACTAGTCATTGTCTTGTTGAAAGGTGAACCTTTGGCAAAGTCTGAGGTCCAGAGCACTCTGGAAGAGGTTTTCATCCTGATTATCTCTATACTTGGCCATATTCATTTTTCCTTCAATGACAACCAGTCGTCCTGTCCCTGCAGCTGAAGAACACCCCTATAGCATGATGCTGCCACCACCATGTTTCACTGTTGGGATTGTATTGGGCAGGTGAAGAGCAGTGCCTGATTTTCTCCACTTAGACCTTTTCGGTGATAATTCTAATAATACACGTAATTTATCCAATCAACATTTTTGTTCACAGTTATTATTGGCAACAATGACTAAAATCCTGCCTTGACCTTGTCTCTGGCTTTAAATTCATCAGGTACCCCCCTAGGCACACCTAGGGTGTCTTTATAAACATGTGGATCAAAACTGCCTTTTGGGGCACTTGCCCGTTTTGGTCTGTTTACTGCAGTACTGGGTGAGGACTCATGGGTGTAGGGAAAAAGGTGGAAGGGCATCAGAATTTTTGCCAGCGCACATTGGCCTACCCAAACACCTTCCAGTCTACTACGTATCTTCATATCACCACAGATCCAGTATATGTCACCTAGGGAAACCACATGATTAATTAGGTTGTCAGTGGTGGTACTGTACTCTGAGCAGAACCCCTTGGTGAAGTTCTTTACATCCCTGCCAGCCCCTGTGCGTGTGTATCAGGTGTAATTACCAGGGTATGTTGTTATTCCAGTCCCTGGGGGTGTGTCTTTAGTCATGAGTGGGTACTTAGACTTCCAGTCTTCACAGGATGCAGAATGAGATGAGTTAGTGTATATGCTGAGGAAACAGGCCTGCTGGGATTCAGGGATGTCAAGTGGCACTGTGCCCAGATGGGGTCTGGGTCCGGCACATGCATAACAGCCACTCCCATTATGCTGTTGGGCTGTGTATCTTACCAATTCTAGCCAGTAATTGGTTTCAGAAAACCCAGTCTCTACTGCTAAAGTCTCCTCATAGGTTGGGTCTGTCAGTACCATTACGTTACTAGGGGCCTCCTGAGTCACATTGGGCTTGTCAGCTACGTTTGCCAGCTTGGATTTTCCTGAGTACTGCACGGGGGGTTTGCGCTCACCACTTGGAGGTGTACTGCTCATTATATAAGTACCGGCATCACCTGGGGAGGGGTTTTCAATGCTAAGTATGAGTCAGTTGCATTCTCCCCTGGTGCTGCACCCCTTCCTGAAAGCCTGCTTTGTTAGGCGCATACGGTCAATTAGTGACTTGCCATCTTTATCTTTTCTGTTTAGGGCTGATGGGGGTTTGTATCCCCAACTGTCACCAGTGTTCCATGCTGCCGCTCCCCAGTATTCACATTTGTCTCCCCAATATTTATCTGCAACACAAATATACTGAGTCCCATGCCCCAAGCTGTCCAGCAGTGTGAATGGGCAGTGTACCACATCGCAGTAGTCAAACAGGTATGTAATTATGTGTGCTGATGTATCGAACCAGAAAATGGTGTAGTCCCCATCCTTGGTGATCTCCCCTCCCAGAGGTGGGGCACGTGGAGCTTCTGCCCCAGAATATGTATCACACAGAGGATATACAGGATCATTCTGGCTTTGGCGTATCTTCTGGTACGGGAGCCTTCTTGCAGTGCGATGCGTGGATCCAAGTGGGTTTTCCCTCTAGTTTCACAGAGGTTGGTGTCGTCAACAGCACTTGGAAGGGACCGTCAAATCTGGGGTTGAGCGTTCTCCTCACAAACTTCTTTACCAACACCCAGTCTCCTGGTTTCAGGGAGTGCGTACCGGGTACCGCTCCTGGATCTGGTAATAAAGAGAAAACTCGAGAATGGACATCAGCTAGTTTTTTGGTCAGTTGAATTACATAAGCAGACAAAGTATCATATTGCATTGCCAACTGCTGAGGGAAAAATACCCCCAACCTAGGGCTGGTCCCAAACAGAATCTCATGCGGTGACAGCTTTTCTGGGCCCCGGGGAGTGTGCCTTAAGGTACCTTCACACGAAACGACATCGCTAGCGATCCGTGACGTTGCAGCATCCTCGCTAGCGATATCGTTTCGTTTGACACGCAGCAGCGATCAGGATCCTGCTGTGATGTCGCTGGTCGCTGAATAAAGTCCAGAACTTTATTTGGTCGTCCGATCGCTGTGTATCGTTGTGTTTGAAAGCAAAAGCAACGATACCCAGCGATGTTTTACACTGGTAACCAGGGTAAACATCGGGTTACCAAGCGCAGGGCCGCGCTTAGTAACCCGATGTTTACCCTGGTTACCAGCGTAAAAGTAAAAAAAACAAACAGCACATACTTACATGCGTCCCCCAGCGTCTGCTTCCTGACACTTACTGAGCGCCGGCCCTAAAGTGAAAGTGAAAGCACAGCGCTGACGTCACCGCTGTGCTGTTAGGGCCGGAGCTCAGTCAGTGTCAGGAAGCAGATGCTGGGGGACGCGCAGGTGAGTATGTGCTGTTTGTTTTTTTTACTTTTACGCTGGTAACCAGGGTAAACATCGGGTTACTAAGCGCGGCCCTGCGCTTAGCAACCCGATGTTTACCCTGGTTACCCGGGGACCTCGGCATCGTTGGTCGCTGGAGAGCGGTCTGTGTGACAGCTCTCCAGCGATCAAACAGCGACGCTGCAGCGATCAGCATCGTTGTCGCTATCGCTGCAGCGTCGCTTCGTGTGAAGGTACCTTTACACTAAACAGTGCAATGGGAAGTGTTTCGTGCCATGGTTTGTGTGTCTCTTGGGCAACTTTCAACATCCTGTTCTTAAGTGTCCCATTTAGTCTTTCTACTTTCCCACTACTCTGAGGGTGGTAGTGAGTGTGTAGGCCTAAGTCTGACCCTACTGCTGACCAGATCTCCCTTGTGAGGTTTGCTGTGAATGCGGGACCCTGATCACTCTCTATCACTTCTGGGACCCCGTATCTGCACACGATCTCTGAGAGTAGCTTCTTTGCAGTAGTCTTTGCTGACTGATTCCTCACTGGGAAAGCTTCTGGCCATCCTGAAAACACGTCCACGACCACAAGGGCATATTCGAATCCTCCACTTGGCGGTATCTGGATGTGGTCTATCTGGATCCTCTGGAAGGGGTATAGTGGTCTGGCAAGATGATGGGTGGGAATTTTCTCCATTCTTCCAGGGTTGCATTTGCCGCAGGTCAGACAGCTGCTTGTGAACTTGGCTGTTAGGGTGGAGATCCCTGGAGCGAACCAGTAAGCACCAATCAGATCATTCATCTGTGTCTTTGATCTGTGCGTGGGCCCATGCGCCCACTGGACCACCATAGGGTACATGCTTCGGGGTAAACAGGGTTTATAGTCCTAGAATACAAATAAACAAATCACCTGCGCTTGTGGAGTGGTCGTGCTGAAAGGTACCTTACATACTGCCTTCTATCATAGGGAAGTGCTGGAGGTAAGCAGACACTGTAATTAAACAATAAGCCTGAATGTTCAAGGGGTTAAACATATATAGATATGGACAAGACCTCCCCAAATAGTCCACCCAATGGTAGCCCGTAACCAAGCGTGCTTATTCCTATGAATACGTGTACTCACTGAGTGTGGAGACAGAAGTGAACACAGCGTGAAAAACAGCAATCGTCCTATTTGAGAACGGTGTCCTGTTTAGCTTGATAAATGCGGGCTGCACCGTAGGGCCACGGGGTAATGTCAGGGCCGACTAGGCTTGAGAATAAGTGCGCTCGCTCAGCGCTGTGTGCGAGCGGGGACCGCAAGCTCTTGGCGTGCCCCGGCCGGAAGCAACGCCGGAGCTGTAGCGGTGTTTGCTGGGGGCGTAGATCCCGGTGTGACGTCACAGGGTAGGAGGGCGGGCTAAGGACAGGGCAACCAATCCGACGCGTTTCGAAGGTTTCACACCTTCTTCGTCAGGGTTTATAGTCCATTGAGTATACCCTTCCTTCTTGATGTGTTGCACCCTTCCGCATCCAACTCTCCTTCTCCTCCTTTGGAGCTTGCTCTTGCAACTTCTTGAATAGATCCCAAGAAGTCATCTCATCTGGTGTCTTGTCCTCAGTTGCCACGTAGTAGCCGTCCGGCTCTACGACCTCTCCCACTTCTCCGTATTGTCTTCCTTTGGCGGCTTCTTTGGTTGCCATATCGGCCATGTTGTTGCCCCGTGCCTCTACTGTGTTCAGTTTTCCATGCGCTTTGACTTTCAGTACTGCCACCATTTTTGGAAGTTGAAGTGCGCTCAGCAGGTCTTTAATGGCTCCATGATGTTTCACGGTTGTTCCGCTTGCTGTGATAAAGTCTCTTGCAGCCCAGATGGGTCCAAAGTCATGTGCTATGCCATGCGAGTACCTTGAATCAGTGTATATGTTCGCAGTTTTGCCCTCTGCCATCTGGCAGGCCTTCGTCAGCGCTATTAGTTCTGCTTTCTGGGCTAACAGGCTAGGCGGCAGACTTCTGGACCACAGGATTTCTTGATTGCTGGTCACTGCACACCCGTGTGGAATCTTCCTTCATCATCTGCAAATCTGGAGCCATCTACGTAGAGGATCAACTCTGGGTTGGTCAGCGGCTCTTCTGCCACATTGGGTAGTCCTGCTGTTTCCTGTTGCATGATACTGAAGCAATTATGGTCATCTGTCCGGAGCAAATCCAGATCCTTGTGGAAGGTATCGTGCAGATTTTGATCTGAAGGGTCCGTATTCGTATCCCCCCTTGGGAGTGGGAGTAGAGTGGCCGGATTGAGGACTGTACATCTGGAGATGGTGACATTGTCAGGCAGTAGTAGGGAGCACTGCAGGCGAAGATGTCTTGCGGTGGAGAGATGTTTTGGCTGGGCTTGGTTGAGAATTGCTGAGATGTCATGTGGAGCCAGGATTTCCAGTGGATGTCCAAGAATGATGTCAGCAGTCTTGTCCAGGAGGGCGTGTGCTGCAAATACTGCTCTCATGCAGGAGGGGGCTCCCTTTGCAACTGGATCCAGGCGAGCTGAGAAGTAGCCTAGAGGTCTCTGTCTTCCCCCGTGAGTCTGTGTCAGGACTCCAGTAGCATGGCCTTCTTTCTCCATCAGGTAGAGACGGAATAGCTTCTTGTAGTCAGGTAGGCCTAGTGCTGGCGCTGAGACTACAGAGTCTTTCAGCTTTTTGAACGAACTGGAGGCCACATCTGTTAGCAGGAATGGGGTTGCATTAACGCAGTCATACAGAGGTTGCATTAGGACTGAGGCATCAGGGATTCAGGCTCTGCAATACGAAACTAGACCAAGGAAAGCTTGTAGCGCCTTTGGAGTTGCTGGAGGAGCCATCTTCTCCACTGTGGTCTTCCGATCATCTGTCAGGTGTTTCGTCTGGTGAGCAATGCAGTGCCCAAGGAATGTAACTCGCCTCAGACACCACTGGACTTTGTTCTTTGAGACCTTGCAGCGCTGCTCCGCCAGGTAGAGTAGGAGAGACACGGAATGTGCTTTACACGTGTCAAAGTCAACTGCACAAAGGAGTAAATCATCCACGTATTGTAGCAGGGTCACTTCTGCATGTTCTGTGATCCAGTTGGCGAGAACTGTGGACATTGCTTTGGTGAATTGCGAGGGGCTGTTCTGGGCCCCCTGGGGCATCACCGCCCATGTGTACTGTGCCCCCTGATGCATGAAGGCAAACAGGAACTGATCATCCGGATGGAGGGGAACACTGAAGAAAGCATTAGCCAGGTCGATCACCGTGAACACTGTTGCTGTGGAAGGCACATTTGAGAGCAGAGTGTGCGGATTCGGCACAATTGGAGTTTTAAATACTGTAGCGTCATTCACAGCTCTTAGGTCATGCACCATTCTGAATTTGGCTGGCTCTCCTTTTACCGTCTTTTTCTTGACAGGGAAAAGCGGGGTATTGCAAGGAGAGGTGCAAGGGACAACGACCCCTAATTCCAAGAACACCTTCAATTGGTCTGAGACAGCTTGACTCTGGGCGATGGACAAGGGATACTGGGCCTTACAAGGATATGGAGTGCCTGGCTTGAGTGATACCCGCACCGGGGCAACTTGAAGTTTTCCCACATCTTGGGGTCCCTTAGACCATAGACTTTCTGGTACTACGTCCAGTACCTCCTTGGGTAGGCCTCCATCGGTTGCTTGAGGTTCCTGTAGGGCCGCCAGCATCACTGACTCTTCCTGGGTCAGAGGTGAAGAAAGGGTCATGGTCCCATCTTCCTGGAACACTATGGTTGCTTTCAGTTTTTGTAGTAGGTCTGCCCCCAGTAGGTTGAGTGGGCAGGTTCTTGACACCACGAACTGGGACAGGATAGAGTGCCCTGGCTGAGTGCACACGCTCAGAGGCTTTGTAAGCTGAGAATGTCTGACTTGACCATCAATGCCTACGCAAGATACAGAGGATTCTGATAAGCAGGTAGGGTCAGGGAGTTCCACATGTCTCATCACACTTCTGGCTGCACCAGTGTCCACAAGAAAAGATCTGACAACGCCATCCACTTTCAGGGTAATTTGAGGGGTTGGTCCTGCTGAAGGGGTTTTGCATGTCAGGAGCGTGGTGTCTTGCGGACCTGGCTTGCCCCTATCCTATGGACGGGGTACTTCACTGTTTACTTTGGGGATTCTTTGGCTTGCTCTTCTGGGCAGGGTAGTTGGTTGTGATGGTGCTTTGCACTGATTTCGGTAATGGCCCAATTTGCCGCAGTTGTAACACCTGACACCTCTTCTATATTGTGGTGTCTCTTCAGGGTCTGCGGCCACCATAAGGGGTGTTGTCTTCGGCACTCCTGGTTGGGACTTGATCCCTTTGGCTACTGTGAGCAGGGTATCCATTGCTATTGACCTGTACTCGGGCCTAGCCACTAACAGCGGCTTCCTGATTGGCTCTCTGAGTCCATGCACAAAGGCCTGTGCCAACATCTGCCTGTGTATCTGGTCATGAATGGTGAAGCCAAGGTCCTGGAAGACCTGCATTACTCTGCCATGAAATTTTTTCACAGACTCTGTCTTCTCCTGACTCATGTCGTGTAAGCTGAGGGCCTGTCCGGCCAGCCTGCCTTTGGCCCACTCTCTGAGTTGTTCAATCAGCTTCGGCCCTGACTCCCAGGCATGTACATCTAAGTCTGCTGCAAGCTTGAAGTGTTCCTTCATGATTGGCCAGAAGGCATCACCTGCCTTTATCTCCATCACAGCCCACAGATCATTCCAGGTGGCTGCATATGTGCGCTGGTTCTGCTTCATTCTTCTGTAGAATGGCATGGGGTGCATCTCTGGGTCTGGAAGATTGTTGAGGATGCTGGTCACCTGACTTGGGGTGAAGTGTACATAGTGTAAAGGTGGTGCATCTATCTGCCCCTGTCTTCTGGGTGCCTGTGGGTTCTTCTTTCTAGTACTGGGCAGCATGTATGAAGTCCCTTCTTCATCTTCATCAGAGGAATTGTTGTGATATCGTGTACTGGGGTCATACAGTGGCTGATAGGTTGCTCTAGGAATTGCCTGTTTGCGAGAGGATGTCTCTCCACGCTGCTGAAACTGTGGAGGATTATAGTTCCATTGTGGTGTGAATGTTGGCTGCTCTGACCGGAGATACTGATCATCATCAGATGGTGGTGCCTGTGACCTGTCCCCGGACCTGAGCTGCCTGCTGCTTGATGTGTCTGGGGGAACCCTGCTGCAGCTTGGGGGGTGCCTTCTACTGGGGGATCTCCACCTTCCTCCCCCAATAACATGAGTGGTAGAGGCTGGACTGTATTTGGTATGTAGCGCCCCCACTGCCGCAGGGCCGAGGGGTACCCGGTACCGGGCCTCTGAGTCTCTGCTCTGGGGTTGTCACAGTGGCTAGACCGGGTCCGTGACCCTGCTGAGGGGCGCCCAATGAAAGGTGTGGGTGGTGATGATGTTATGGTGCGGTGCAGGTCGCAGTAAATAACGAGGACACCAGGTTGCAGTCTCTTTACCTCTTTACTGAAGGCTTCAGGATCCTCAGTCCGGAATACGGTTAACCGGACTGCGCAAGTCCGGCCGGTCCGATGGCACCTCCAGAGTTCCCTTTGCAGGTGGAAATCTGTGCCTACCTTCTAGCGCTTGTGTGTCGTGGTCCTCCCCTGCTGTGCTTACGGGATAGTCCCCACAACTGTTGTGTCTGTTTCTGAAGTTCCCTCACAACTCGATTCTGATGTTCTTCTTCGTCCCCCAGATGATATGGCTAGGACGCACCCGTATGACGGGTAGGCTTGGAGCTCTTCCTGGACCCTAGTGTCGCCCCTCTCCTGTTGTTGCCCTCTATGTCTTCTTAGGTGATTTGGGTGAGACAGCCCGCCTATAACTGACTGTCCTGCCGTAGGTTTGAAGTTAGGCCTGGAGCTCTATACTTCCTCGGCGTTCCGGCCACCGGCTGCGCGCCTCAGTAGGATGTTGCCTCGTCTAACAGCACGACTCCTACTGGTGTTTCTCCTTGTTGCGTTGATCTCGTTTCTCACTCAGCACAATAAACCTCGCTTCTTGTCCTTTCTTAGGGTACCGCCGCGATCAGGTGCAGGCGCGGTCCCGTAATGTTCTCTCTGTTTGCTAGGCCTCTGTCAGGATCCCACCCCTGACAGGGATCCCCCTGAATCTTCCCCTGCAACACCCTCTGCCACAGGATGTTGCCTGGTTCCAACCCAGTCAGCTTTCTGTCTAACTTCCTATCCAACCCCCAGTTTTACCAGACTGTGAGGAGTGGCCTAATACATAGCGCTCTTAGCTCCCCCTGGAGGCCAGACTGTGAAGTGTATTGGTGTCTGTGATACCTGGTCAGGTGAACTCCTTCAGTGCCATCAGACGTACCATAGCCCCCCTTAGCGGCGGAGCATCAGTACGGCAACGACCAGGACTCTGGGGCGCTGCTCTCCCCCCCGGTTAAATCCAGTACTCCTGGACTGGGAAGAAAACAACAATACATGTCAGCAAAAAGACATACAATTTTGAAATGCAGTAACAATAAACAAATTTGAACAGAGCTTCCCTTTATGGGAGGTAAGGACACTTGAACGTTACAAACATGGTTAATTACTTTAAATAACATACTATAAATAACTTCTCTTACCCAACCGGGTATTCTACTAAGTGCAAATTTTTGAACAATAATTTAACGTTGCCTTTAAGGACGTACACACTGAATCCACTAAAGACCTTCTTATAAAACACTATGAGGCTAATCAACTTTTCCTTCATTTTCCATCTTTACATCTGCAGGACCGCCTGTCTATCTGCCCCAGGCCTACTGCCTCTCGTTCTGTTGCAGGACCGCCCCTTTCCACCCTGGCCTTCTGCCTTTCTGCTACTATACACAGTATAGAACGTATCATCCATCTCTCAGTTCAGGATCACCGAGCCATCTCTGTATGGCTCCTAGGAGGACTCACCGACTAACCCCGTACGGGTTCACTTCCTGTCCTCATTCTCTAACACATTATTAAACATTCCTTACAATTAACTAGCTAATTACATATAACTGTTACATGTCAGCATTATTACTTCTTCTTTTAAAGTATCATCATTCTCTAAGTGCTATCGATGAACGTCCCCTTTAAGAAGGGACCAAGTCTCTATGAGGTAGTGCAACTTCTCAAGCTGCAAGTCTGTATGCAGTAAGGACTCCGGTGCTGTTTCCAGGAACAGTTTCTTCGCAAAGAGTCCTTTCTTTTGTAAAACCAGTAGAGGGCACCTTTAAGAAGGTGCAAACTATTTACAAAACAGTTTGTGAATCATTCACCGTCCATGATTCGGTAGTGTAGCATGGCTAAAGGGTGTGTAGTCGACAGGAGGTATGTGCCACATAAGTGCCTTGTTGCTGTAATGTAGCCCGGAGTATTTCTTTATTGTATATAACCATGTATGTATATGTGTTTCAGGACCTGTGGTGATGTCAGACCACATGGCTAATCATGTGATGGGTTACTGGGTGTGGTTAGCTCTATATAAGACAGGCTAATGCTTAACACAGGATGTGTGTGGAGGTGCTAGCCTCCAGGGTGTGTTAAGACTCCAGGACTGAGCCTGAAGGAATGGACACTTGTTTTTTCATTTGCCTGAGCTAAAGGCTATTTGTTTTCTGTTTATGCTAACTGGTTTATGGAGCAATAAACCTTTGAACTTTTGTTGGAACCTGCATCCTGAGTGTCAGCCATCGCACCTGAGTGAGTGAAATCCCTACAATGGGTGGTAGACGTGCGGGCAGCGTTCCCAGCGGAGATGAAAAGTCTGTTATTGAATGTCCTGGGTCAAGTCTGTTGTAAGCCAGCCGGGGAAAATGGAGGAACTGCTGAAAAACTTGGTCCAGTTGCAGTCACAGCAGCAAGCGACCAACAGGCAGTCGCAGTCACAGCAGCAAGAGGCTAACAGGCTGTTTATGCAGCAGTTGCAACAGAACCAGCTAGAGACCAACAAGCTGTTGATGCAGCAAATACAACAGAGCCAGCAGGAGCAACGGCAGAGCCAGCAGGAGCAACGGCAGCAGATGCAGCTTCTGGCAACCGCCATCCAGGGCAAGACGAGTGCCCCAACCCCAGGTCTGGCTGATGACACCCACGTCCGGAAGACGGTAAGACACGCATTGCAGAAAATGACTCCCGGGGATGATGTTGAGGCCTTCCTGACGGTGTTTGAGAGGGTTGCTGAGAGGGAAAAACTTCCGCCAGAACAGTGGGCAGAGGTATTGGCGCCTTACCTGACGGGGGAACCTCAGAAGGCATACTATGATTTGACCTTGCAGGATGCCAAGGAGTATCACAAATTGAAAGCCGAGGTTCTCGCACGTTTGGGGGTGACTGTTGTGATTTTGCTTTTTGCTCCCTCTAGTGGTCATTAGTGATTTGACTCTGGAGCTTCTGTCTTTTCCTATATCCTCACCTGGGCCGTTAGTTCAGGGGCGTTGCTATATAAGCTCCCTGGACCTTCAGTTCAATGCCTGGCATCGTTGAAATCAGAGCTAATCTGTTGTGCTCTTGTCCTATGATCCGGGTTCCTGTATTTCAAGCTAAGTCTGCTTCCTTGCTTTTTGCTTTTGTTTTGTTTGGTATTTTTGTCCAGCTTGTTCCAATCTGTATCCTGACCTTTGCTGGAAGCTCTAGGGGGCTGGTGTTCTCCCCCCGGACCGTTAGACGGTTCGGGGGTTCTTGAATCTCCAGCGTGGATTTTTATAGGGTTTTTGTTGACCAGATAAGTTATCTTGCTATATTCTGCTATTAGTAAGCTGGCCTCTCTTTGCTGAACCTGGTTCATTTCTGTGTTTGTCATTTCCTCTTACCTCACCGTTATTATTTGTGGGGGGCTTGTATCTTGCTTTGGGGTCCCTTTCTCTGGAGGCAAGAGAGGTCTTTGTTTTCTTCTCCTAGGGGTAGTTAGATTCTCCGGCTGGCGCGAGTCATCTAGCGATCACCGTAGGCATGATCCCCGGCTACTTCTAGTGTTGGCGTTAGGAGTAGCTATTTGGTCAACCCAGTTACCACAGCCCTATGAGCTGGATTTTTGAATCTCGCAGACTTACACGTTCCTCTGAGACCCTGTCCACTGGGGTCATAACAGTATGCCAGGCCAGTATTAAATGTTTAATGCATTGCAGAAGTGGGATTATAAGAAAGAAAATTTTGAGGGTTTTTTTTCCCTCTCTCATTTTTTTTTTTTTTCTTTTCCCCTTTACCTCAGAGTGGCTTAAGCTTGCTGCAGACATGAATGTCCAGACCTTGATTACAAGTGTGGACCAGCTTGCCGCTCGTGTGCAGGGTATACAAGATTATGTTACCAGAAATCCTAGGTCTGAACCCAAGATTCCGATTCCTGAACTGTTTTCAGGAGACCGATTTAAGTTTAGGAATTTCAGGAATAATTGTAAATTGTTTTTGTCCCTGAAACCTTGTTCGTCTGGAGACTCTGCTCAACAAGTAAAAATTGTTATTTCATTCTTACGGGGTGACCCTCAAGATTGGGCTTTTTCGTTGGCGCCAGGAGATCCGGCATTGGCTGATATTGATGCGTTTTTTCTGGCGCTCGGTTTACTTTATGAGGAACCCAATCTTGAGATTCAGGCAGAGAAAGCCTTGCTGGCTATGTCTCAGGGCCAGGACGAGGCTGAGGTGTATTGCCAAAAATTTCGGAAATGGTCCGTGCTGACACATTGGAACGAGTGTGCACTGGCCGCTAATTTTAGAAATGGCCTTTCTGAGGCCATTAAGAATGTTATGGTGGGTTTTCCCATTCCCACAGGTCTGAATGATACCATGTCCCTGGCTATTCAAATTGACCGGCGGTTGCGGGAGCGCAAAACCGCAAATTCCCTCATGTTGTTGTCTGAACAGACACCTGATGTGATGCAATGTGATAGAAAAACCGCAAATTCCCTCATGGTGTTGTCTGAACGGACACCTGATTTGATGCAATGTGATAGAATCCTGACTAGAAATGAGAGGAAAATTCATAGACGCCGGAATGGCTTGTGCTACTACTGTGGTGATTCTACACATGTTATCTCAGCATGCTCTAAACGTATATCTAAGGTTGTTAGTCCTGTCACCGTTGGGAATTTGCATCCTAAGTTTATTCTGTCTGTAACTTTGATTTGCTCACTGTCATCTTATCCTGTCATGGCGTTTGTAGATTCAGGTGCTGCCCTGAGTCTTATGGATCTCTCATTTGCTAAGCGCTGTGGTTTTATTCTTGAACCATTAGAAAATCCTATCCCTCTTAGGGGTATTGATGCTACGCCATTAGCAGAAAATAAACCGCAGTATTGGACACAGGTTACCATGTGCATGACTCCTGAACACCGCGAGGTGATACGTTTTCTCGTTCTACATAAAATGCATGATTTGGTTGTTTTGGGGCTGCCATGGTTACAGACCCATAATCCAGTCCTTGACTGGAAGGCTATGTCAGTGTCTAGTTGGGGCTGTCGTGGTATTCATGAGGATTCCCTGCCTGTGTCTATTGCTTCTTCTACGCCTTCGGAAGTTCCTGAGTATTTGTCTGATTATCAGGATGTCTTCAGCGAGTCCAGATCCAGTGCATTGCCTCCTCATAGGGAATGTGACTGTGCAATAGATTTGATTCCAGGCAGTAAATTTCCTAAGGGAAGACTGTTTAATCTGTCGATACCTGAACATACCGCTATGCGTTCATATATCAAGGAGTCTCTGGAGAAAGGACACATCCGTCCGTCTTCTTCCCCTCTTGGTGCGGGATTCTTTTTTGTGGCTAAAAAGGACGGATCTTTGAGGCCTTGTATTGACTATCGGCTTTTAAATAAGATCACTGTCAAATTTCAGTATCCTTTGCCGCTGTTGTCTGACTTGTTTGCCCGGATTAAAGGTGCCAAGTGGTTTACCAAGATAGACCTTCGTGGTGCGTACAACCTTGTGCGCATTAAGCAAGGGGATGAATGGAAAACCGCATTCAATACGCCCGAAGGTCATTTTGAGTACTTGGTGATGCCTTTTGGGCTCTCTAATGCCCCTTCAGTTTTTCAGTCCTTTATGCATGACATTTTCCGGAACTATCTGGATAAATTTTTGATCGTTTATCTGGATGATATTCTGTTTTTTTCTGATAATTGGGACTCGCATGTGGAGCAGGTCAGGATGGTCTTTAAAATTTTGCGTGAAAATTCTTTGTTTGTCAAGGGCTCAAAGTGTCTTTTTGGTGTACAGAAGGTTCCCTTTTTGGGGTTCATTTTTTCCCCTTCTGCTGTGGAGATGGACCCAGTCAAGGTCCGAGCTATTCTTGATTGGACTCAGCCCTCGTCAGTTAAGAGTCTTCAGAAGTTCTTGGGTTTCGCTAACTTCTACCGTCGTTTTATCGCTAACTTTTCTAGCATTGTGAAACCTTTGACGGATATGACCAAGAAGGGCTCCGATGTGGTTAATTGGGCTCCTGCTGCCGTGGAGGCTTTCCAGGAGTTGAAACGTCGGTTTACTTCGGCGCCTGTTTTGTGCCAGCCTGATGTCTCGCTTCCCTTTCAGGTTGAGGTGGATGCTTCAGAGATTGGAGCAGGGGCCGTTTTGTCGCAGAGAGGCCCTGGTTGCTCTGTTATGAGACCTTGCGCCTTTTTCTCTAGGAAGTTTTCACCTGCGGAGCGAAATTATGATGTGGGCAATCGGGAGTTGTTGGCCATGAAATGGGCATTTGAGGAGTGGCGTCATTGGCTCGAGGGTGCTAAGCATCGTGTGGTGGTCTTGACTGATCACAAAAATCTGATGTATCTCGAGTCTGCTAAACGCCTGAATCCTAGACAGGCCCGCTGGTCATTGTTTTTCTCCCGTTTTGACTTTGTTGTCTCGTATTTACCAGGTTCAAAAAATGTGAAGGCCGATGCTCTTTCCAGGAGCTTTGTGCCTGATGCTCCTGGAGTCGCTGAACCTGTTGGTATTCTTAAGGATGGTATTATCTTGTCAGCTATTTCTCCAGATCTGCGACGTGTGTTGCAGAGATTTCAGGCTGATAGGCCTGATTCTTGTCCACCTGACAGACTGTTTGTGCCTGATAAGTGGACCAGCAGAGTCATTTCCGAGGTTCATTCCTCGGTGTTGGCAGGTCACCCAGGAATTTTTGGCACCAGAGATCTGGTGGCCAGATCCTTTTGGTGGCCTTCCTTGTCTAGGGATGTGCGGTCATTTGTACAGTCCTGTGGGACTTGTGCTCGAGCTAAGCCTTGCTGTTCTCGTGCCAGCGGGTTGCTCTTGCCCTTGCCTGTCCCTAAGAGACCTTGGACACATATCTCCATGGATTTCATTTCTGATCTTCCGGTGTCTCAAGGCATGTCTGTTATCTGGGTGATATGTGATCGCTTCTCCAAGATGGTCCATTTGGTTCCTTTGCCTAAGCTGCCTTCCTCTTCCGATCTGGTTCCTGTGTTTTTCCAGAACGTGGTTCGTTTGCACGGCATCCCTGAGAATATTGTGTCAGACAGAGGATCCCAGTTCGTTTCCAGATTCTGGCGATCCTTTTGTAGTAGGATGGGCATTGACTTGTCGTTTTCGTCTGCTTTCCATCCTCAGACTAATGGACAGACGGAGCGAACTAATCAGACTTTGGAGGCTTATTTGAGGTGTTTTGTCTCTGCTGATCAGGACGATTGGGTGACCTTCTTGCCGTTGGCTGAGTTTGCCCTTAATAATCGGGCTAGTTCCGCCACCTTGGTTTCGCCGTTTTTCTGCAACTCTGGTTTCCACCCTCGTTTTTCTTCGGGTCATGTGGAACCTTCTGACTGCCCTGGGGTGGATTCTGTGGTGGATAGGTTGCAGCGGATCTGGAATCTTGTGGTGGACAACTTGAAGTTGTCACAGGAGAGGGCTCAGCGCTTTGCCAACCGCCGCCGCGGTGTGGGTCCCCGACTACGTGTTGGGGATTTGGTGTGGCTTTCTTCCCGCTTTGTTCCTATGAAGGTTTCCTCTCCCAAATTTAAACCTCGTTTTATTGGTCCTTACAAGATATTGGAAATCCTTAATCCTGTATCCTTTCGCCTGGATCTTCCTGTGTCGTTTGCTATCCACAACGTGTTTCATAGGTCCTTGTTGCGGCGGTACGTTGTGCCTGTGGTTCCTTCTGCTGAGCCTCCTGCTCCGGTGTTGGTTGAGGGCGAGTTGGAGTACGTGGTGGAGAAGATCTTGGATTCTCGTCTCTCCAGGCGGAGGCTTCAGTACCTGGTCAAGTGGAAGGGCTATGGTCAGGAAGATAATTCCTGGGTGGTCGCCTCTGATGTTCATGCGGCCGATTTAGTTCGTGCCTTTCACGCCGCTCGTCCTGATCGCCCTGGTGGTCGTGGTGAGGGTTCGGTGACCCCTCACTAAGGGGGGGGTACTGTTGTGATTTTGCTTTTTGCTCCCTCTAGTGGTCATTAGTGATTTGACTCTGGAGCTTCTGTCTTTTCCTATATCCTCACCTGGGCCGTTAGTTCAGGGGCGTTGCTATATAAGCTCCCTGGACCTTCAGTTCAATGCCTGGCATCGTTGAAATCAGAGCTAATCTGTTGTGCTCTTGTCCTATGATCCGGGTTCCTGTATTTCAAGCTAAGTCTGCTTCCTTGCTTTTTGCTTTTGTTTTGTTTTGTATTTTTGTCCAGCTTGTTCCAATCTGTATCCTGACCTTTGCTGGAAGCTCTAGGGGGCTGGTGTTCTCCCCCCGGACCGTTAGACGGTTCGGGGGTTCTTGAATCTCCAGCGTGGATTTTTATAGGGTTTTTGTTGACCAGATAAGTTATCTTGCTATATTCTGCTATTAGTAAGCTGGCCTTTCTTTGCTGAACCTGGTTCATTTCTGTGTTTGTCATTTCCTCTTACCTCACCGTTATTATTTGTGGGGGGCTTGTATCTTGCTTTGGGGTCCCTTTCTCTGGAGGCAAGAGAGGTCTTTGTTTTCTTCTCCTAGGGGTAGTTAGATTCTCCGGCTGGCGCGAGTCATCTAGCGATCACCGTAGGCATGATCCCCGGCTACTTCTAGTGTTGGCGTTAGGAGTAGCTATTTGGTCAACCCAGTTACCACAGCCCTATGAGCTGGATTTTTGAATCCCGCAGACTTACACGTTCCTCTGAGACCCTGTCCACTGGGGTCATAACAGGTGACACTAACTGCTAGGGCACAGCGAGTTTACTGCTGGGCCTATCACTGGGACAAACCGCCTCGCTCCCAAATGTTTGACCTGTTGCACTTGGTCCAGAAATGGCTACAGCCAGAGTCCTCTACGCCTGCACAGATGGTAGAACGGGTGATGATGGATCGGTTTGTGCATTCCCTCCCGAGGTCCATACAGACTTGGGTTGCCCAGGGTGATCCCCAGAATGCCGACGAACTGATCGGACTGGTCGAGAGATACCAAGGGATGGAAGACTCCTTTGGGAGGCAGCCTGTTGTGAACTCTGTGTTCAGGCTCCCTCTTGTGGTCACTGGTGGTATGGTGTGACTTTTGCTTTGGGCTCCCCCTGGTGGCTTTGCCTGTTATCCTGCTGGTCTCTGGCTATCAGCTGGTTTGTTATCCTCTGGGAGTTTCCTATATAGCTCTGTTTTACTTCCACTTGTTGCCGGCTGTCGATGAAATCAGTGCTACTCAGATTCCTTCTGACTACCTTGCTCTCAGTCCATCCAGGATAAGCTAAGTTTTGTGTGCTCATTTTTTGATCAGCAGTGTTTATCATGTTTCCTGTTCCAGCTTGCTAAAATGTAATTCCCTCGCTTGCTGGTTGCTCTAGTGGGCTGAGTTTCTCCCCACACACCGTTAGTTGGTGTGTGGGTTCTTGAAATCTCAGGATGGATATTTTGTAAGGGTTTTTTATTGATCGCATAGACCCCTGCTCTATTTTCTGCTTTCTAGTACTAGTGGGCCTCTTTTGCTGAATCTGATTTCATCACTATGTATGTGCCTTCTTCTTACTTCACCGTTAATATTTGTTGGGGGCTTCTATATCTTTGGGGATTATTTCTCTGGAGGCAAGCGAGGTCTTTCTTTCTCTTTAGGGGTAGCTAGTTCCTCAGGCTGGCTCGAGACGTCTAGGAATTTTTTAGTCACGTTCACCGGCTACCTCTAGTTGTTTTGGATAGGTTCAGATTTGCGATCAGTCCAGTTACCATCTCCCTAGAGCTCGTCCTTAGTTTAATCACTTGCTGATCTATTTGTGATCCTCAGCCACTAGGGATCATAACAGTACAGCCGGCCCTCAAAGTGTTAATTGCATGGCAGAAGCAGGAGAAAAGAAGCCTTGAGAAAATTTTTTTTTTTTTCTTGTTGTTGCCGTTTGTCTACCTGTGCTAGCTTCTCTCCTCCTCTTAATCTTGGTGTGGCTCTGAGTTCAGCTGCTGACATGAATGTCCAGAGCTTGGCTTCCAGTCTGGATCATCTTGCTGCTAGAGTTCAGAGTATTCAGGATTTTGTTGTTCACAGTCCTATGTCTGAGCCTAGGATACATATTCCGGAGTTGTTTTCTGGAGATAGATCTAGGTTCCTAAATTTTAAGAACAATTGTAAGTTGTTTCTTTCTTTGAAACCTCGTTCCTCTGGTGATGCCGTTCAGCAAGTTAGGATTATTATTTCCTTTTTGCGTGGTGACCCTCAAGATTGGGCCTTCGCATTGGCGCCAGGGGATCCTGCATTGCTCAGTGTAGATGCGTTTTTTCTGGCCCTTGGATTGCTCTATGAGGAACCTAATCTTGAGAACCAGGCTGAAAAAGCGTTATTGGCCCTCTCGCAGGGGCAAGATGAAGCAGAGGTGTACTGCCAGAAATTTCGGAAATGGTCGGTGCTTACTCAGTGGAATGAGTGTGCCCTGGCTGCAAATTTCAGAGAAGGTCTTTCTGAAGCCATTAAGAATGTCATGGTGGGGTTCCCTACGCCTGCAGGTCTGAATGAGTCAATGACTCTGGCCATTCAGATTGATCAGCGGTTGCGGGAGCGCAAACCTGTGCACCATTTGGCGGTGTCTTCTGAACAGACACCTGAATCTATGCAATGTGACAGAATTCTGACCAGAAGTGAACGGCAAAATTATAGACGGCAAAATGGGTTGTGCTTTTACTGTGGTGACTCAGCTCATGCTATCTCAGCATGCTCTAAGCGCAAAAAAAGGTTGATAAATCTGTCACCATTGGTACTTTACAGCCTAAGTTCATTTTGTCTGTTACCCTGATTTGTTCCCTGTCATCTTACCCGGTTAATGCCTTTGTAGATTCAGGTGCTGCCCTGAGTCTGATGGATTGGTCATTTGCCAGGCGCTGTGGTTTTGATTTGGAGCCTTTAAAATTCCCTATTCCACTAAGGGGAATTGACTCTACGCCATTGGCTACGAATAGACCTCAGTACTGGACACAAGTGACCATGTGCATGACTCCTGTTCATCAGGAGGTGATTCGCTTTCTTGTATTGCATAATTTGCATGATGTTGTCGTGTTGGGTCTACCATGGTTGCAGACTCATAATCCAGTCCTGGATTGGAAAGCTATGTCTGTGTCAAGTTGGGGTTGTCAGGGAATTCATGGTGACGCTCCTGTGGTGTCAATTGCTTCGTCCACTCCTTCTGAAGTCCCTACGTTTTTGTCAGACTACCAGGATGTATTTGAGGAGCCCAAACTCAATTCTCTACCGCCTCATAGGGACTGTGATTGTGCTATAAATTTGATTCCTGGTAGTAAGTTTCCTAAGGGACGACTTTTCAATTTATCTGTGCCGGAGCATGCTGCCATGCGGACTTATATAAAGGAGTCTTTGGAGAAGGGACATATTCGCCCGTCCTCTTCCCCTCTTGGTGCGGGATTCTTTTTTGTGGCTAAGAAGGATGGTTCCCTGAGACCTTGTATTGATTATCGCCTTTTGAATAAAATCACGGTCAAATTGCAGTATCCTTTGCCATTGTTAACTGATTTGTTTGCTCGCATTAGGGTGTCTAGTTGGTTCACCAAGATAGATCTTCGTGGTGCGTATAATCTTGTGCGTATAAAACAGGGTGATGAATGGAAAACTGCATTTAATACCCCTGAAGGCCATTTTGAGTACCTGTTGATGCCTTTTGGACTTTCTAATGCTCCTTCAGTCTTTCAGTCCTTTATGCACGACATCTTCCGTGAATATCTGGATAAGTTTATGATTGTGTATCTGGATGATATTCTGTTTTTTTCGGATGATTGGGAGTCTCATGTTAAGCAGGTCAGGATGGTCTTTCAGGTCCTGCGTGACAATGCTTTATTTGTGAAGGGCTCAAAATGTCTTTTTGGAGTCCAGAAGATTTCTTTTTTGGGTTTCATTTTTTCTCCTTCTACTATTGAGATGGACCCAGTCAAGGTTCAGGCTATTCATGACTGGACGCAGCCTACATCGGTTAAGAGTCTTCAGAAGTTCTTGGGTTTTGCTAATTTTTACCGTCGCTTCATAGCTAATTTTTCTGGTGTTGTTAAGCCTTTGACGGATTTGACCAAGAAAGGTTCTGATGTGACTAATTGGTCCTCTGCGGCTGTGGAGGCCTTTCGGGAGCTGAAGCGCCGGTTTTCTTCGGCTCCGGTCTTATGTCAGCCAGATGTCTCACTTCCCTTCCAGGTGGAGGTTGATGCTTCCGAGATTGGAGCGGGGGCTGTTTTGTCGCAGAGAAGCTCCGATGACTCTGTGATGAAGCCATGTGCTTTCTTTTCAAGAAAGTTTTCGCCTGCCGAATTATGATGTCGGTAATCGGGAGTTGTTGGCTATGAAGTGGGCATTTGAGGAGTGGCGACATTGGCTCGAGGGAGCTAAGCATCATGTGGTGGTCTTGACTGATCACAAGAATTTGATTTATCTCGAGTCGGCCAAGAGGCTGAATCCCAGACAGGCTCGTTGGTCGTTGTTTTTCTCTCGTTTTGATTTCGTGGTTTCGTACCTGCCTGGTTCGAAGAATGTGAAGGCTGATGCTCTTTCTAGGAGTTTTGTGCCTGACTCTCCTGGAGATTCAGAGACGACTGGTATTCTTAGAGAAGGGGTGATTTTGTCTGCCATCTCCCCAGATTTGCGACGTGTGCTGCAAGAGTTTCAGGCGGATAGACCTGATCGCTGTCCACCGGAGAGACTGTTTGTCCCGGATAGATGGACCAACAGAGTCATCTCCGAGGTTCATTCTTCGGTGTTGGCGGGCCATCCTGGAATATTTGGTACCAGAGACTTGGTGGCCAGGTCTTTTTGGTGGCCTTCCTTGTCGCGGGATGTGCGTTCCTTTGTGCAGTCTTGTGGAATTTGTGCTCGGGCTAAGCCTTGCTGTTCTCGAGCCAGTGGTTTGCTGTTACCTTTGCCTGTCCCGAAGAGGCCTTGGACGCACATTTCCATGGATTTTATTTCAGATCTCCCTGTCTCTCAAAGAATGTCTGTCATCTGGGTGGTGTGTGATCGTTTTTCTAAGATGGTCCATTTGGTGCCCTTGCCTAAGTTGCCTTCCTCCTCCGAGTTGGTTCCACTGTTTTTTCAAAATGTGGTTCGTTTGCACGGGATTCCTGAGAACATTGTTTCTGACAGAGGATCCCAGTTTGTGTCTAGATTTTGGCGGACCTTTTGTGCTAAATTGGGCATTGATTTGTCTTTTTCGTCGGCCTTCCATCCTCAGACGAATGGCCAAACCGAGCGAACTAATCAGACCTTGGAGACTTATTTAATATGTTTTGTTTCTGCTGATCAGGACGACTGGGTTACTTTTTTGCCGTTGGCCGAGTTTGCCCTTAATAATTGGGCTAGTTCTGCTACTTTGGTTTCTCCTTTCTTTTGTAATTCGGGGTTTCATCCTCGTTTTTCCTCGGGTCAGGTGGAGCCTTCTGACTGTCCTGGAGTGGATGTTGTGGTTGATAGGTTGTATCAGATTTGGAATCATGTGGTGGACAATTTGAAGCTGTCTCAAGAGAAGGCTCAGCTCTTTGCCAACCGCCGTCGCTGTGTGGGTCCCCGACTTTGCGTTGGGGACTTGGTGTGGTTGTCTTCTCGCTTCGATCCTATGAAGGTCTCCTCTCCTAAGTTCAAGCCTCGGTTTATCAGTCCTTATAAGATTCTGGAAGTCCTTGGCCCTGTGTCATTTCGTCTGGACCTCCCAGCATCATTTGCTATTATCATAATGTGTTCCATCGCTCGTTGTTGCGGAGGTATGTGGTGCCTGTGGTTCCTCCGGTTGAGCCTCCTGCCCCGGTGCTGTTTGAGGGAGAATTGGAATACGTGGTGGAGAAGATCTTGGATTCTCGTATTTCTAGACGGAGGCTCCAGTATTTGGTTAAATGGAAGGGCTATGGTCAGGAGGATAATTCTTGGGTTGTCGCCTCTGATGTTCATGCAGCCGATTTGGTTCGTGCCTTCCATGTGGCTCATCCTGATCGCCCTGGTGGTTTTCATGAGGGTTCGGTGACCCCTCCTTAAGGGGGGGTACTGTTGTGAACTCTGTGTTCAGGCTCCCTCTTGTGGTCACTGGTGGTATGGTGTGACTTTTGCTTTGGGTTCCCCCTGGTGGCTTTGCCTGTTATCCTGCTGGTCTCTGGCTATCAGCTGGTTCGTTATCCTCTGGGAGGTTCCTATATAGCTCTGTTTTACTTCCACTTGTTGCCGGCTGTCGATGTAATCAGTGCTACTCAGATTCCTTCTGACTACCTTGCTCCCAGTCCATCCAGGATAAGCTAAGTTTTGTTTGCTCATTTTTTGATCAGCAGTGTTTATCATGTTTCCTGTTCCAGCTTGCTAAAATGTAATTCCCTCGCTTGCTGGTTGCTCTAGTGGGCTGAGTTTTTCCCCACACACCGTTAGTTGGTGTGTGGGTTCTTGAAATCTCAGGATGGGTATTTTGTAAGGGTTTTTTATTGATCGCATAGACCCCTGCTCTATTTTCTGCTTTCTAGTACTACTAGTAGTATGTGCCTTCTTCTTACTTCACCGTTAATATTTGTTGGGGGCTTCTATATCTTTGGGGATTATTTCTCTGGAGGCAAGCGAGGTCTTTCTTTCTCTTTAGGGGTAGCTAGTTCCTCAGGCTGGCTCGAGACGTCTAGGAATTTTTTCGGCACGTTCACCGGCTACCTCTAGTTGTTTTGGATAGGTTCAGATTTGCGATCAGTCCAGTTACCATCTCCCTAGAGCTCGTCCTTAGTTTAATCACTTGCTGATCTATTTGTGATCCTCAGCCACTAGGGATCATAACAGCAGCCCATGCCGTACTGGGGGTCCCAGAAAGGTGCTGAGTCCCAAAAAGGGGTGGCGTGTCCAAGGTCACAAAGGGCGGGGGAGGTGGTGCCCAAGGTCCCTACGGGTGATATTATTTGCTGGAGGTGCCACAGGCCAGGACATATAGCTGCCCGCTGTTCCCAGACCACTGAGCAGATGGACTGCAGCATGGGACGCCGTTGTTCATACTATGCGTATCCAGCCTACAGTGTGAATTCTCCGCCCAACGAGGGACCTCAAGCGTGTCCCGTAAAGGTGAACGGTCGAGCAGTAACGGCACTGTTAGACTCGGGGAGCCTAGTGACCCTGGTGAGGGCCACTTTTCCTCTCCACCTGCTCCCGGGAAAGAAGGTCGGAGTGCGGTGCATACATGGTGATGCAAAGGACTACCCTTTTTCCAGGGTGGACATTGAAACGGCATGTGGCACTGAGTCCCACATAGTCGGCGTCGTGCAGGACTTGTTGCACCCTATAATTATTGGCCGGGATTTCTGTTTGTTTTGGGATTTGTGGGGAAAAGGTTCTGAACTCCCTAGCAAGAGTAGGGAACCAATGAACCCTGGAAGGGTGTCGCCACACCCGGAGTCAGACAGGTTTCCTTTTTGTGTTCTGGTTGGGGATGAGGAGGAAGTGTCCCCTGCATCTGACATTCTGGAGTTAGAGGTAACCGGTGAAAATTTTGGAACTGCCCAACATAGGGACCCCACTTTGAGGGAAGCCTTTAATAATGTCACAGTTATTGACGGGGAGGTACAGGAGCCGGGGAAGACACAAGATTTCCCCATTTTCTGATGAGTGGGGAGTTGTTGTACCGGGTCACGAAAATAAGGGAGGAGTTGGTAGAGCAGTTGGTAGTGCCAGGTCCATATAGAAGGAACGTGTTGGACATGGCCCATTCACACATCTTGGGTGGACACCTAGGGGTGGAAAAAACGCAGGAACGGGTTGTGCAGAGGTTCTATTGACCTGGGTGTCACCGGGAAATAGTGAACTACTGCAGGTCCTGCCCTACATGTCAGCTAACTGCTCCCACTCCTCATTTCCGGAACCCCCTTGTGCCCCTGCCCATTATTGAGGTGCCGTTCGAGAGAATTGCCATGGACTTGGTCGGTCCCTTAGTTAAATCAGCCCGGGGCCATCAGTATATATTAGTCATCCTGGACTATGCCACACGCTATCCTGAGGCAATTCCTCTGAGAAACTCTTCCTCGAAGAGTATAGCCCGTGAGTTGGTCCATGTCTTTTCCTGGACAGGTCTGCCGAAGGAGATCCTGACTGACCAGGGGACACCTTTCATGAGCAAAGTGATGAGGGAGTTATGTAAAGCCCTGAAAATCTCCCAGTTGAGGACCTCAGTGTACCATCCCCAGTCAGATGGCCTTGTTGAGAGATTTAACAAGACACTGAAGAGCATGCTGAGAAAAGCTATAGAGAAAGACGGTAGAGACTGGGATTATCTCTTACCCTATCTGATGTTTTCCATTTGTGAAGTTCCACAGGCCTCCACAGGGTTCTCACCGTTTGAGCTTCTATATGGCCGACATCCGCGAGGACTCCTGGATATAGCCAAGGAAACCTGGGAAGCCGAAGTCACGCCCCACAGAAGCGTCATTGAGCATGTGGCCCTGATGCAGCAGAGGATTGCAAAGGTGATGCCTATTGTGAAAGAACATCTCCTCGAGGCACAAGAAGCTCAGGCCAGAGTCTACAACCGGTCTGCAAGAGTGAGACAGTTCAATCCGGGAGACCGAGTTCTTGTGTTAGTTCCGACGGCGGAGAGCAAGTTCTTGGCCAAATGGCAAGGGCCATATGAGGTTGTCGAGAAACTTGGTGAAGTAAATTATAAATTTCACCAACCAGGAAGACGGAAACCATTCCAAGTATACCATGTCAACCTCAGCAAGCCGTGGTAAGATAGAGAGCCGACAGTAACTCCATCGTTGTTAAGCAACCCAGAAGGCCCAGAAACAGCAGTGCCGGGAGTTACTCCAGAAAAACAGGGACCTGTTTTCAGAGTTGCCAGGACACACGAAGGTCATAGAGCACGAGGTCCTAACAGAGCCACATGTGCGGGTGAACGTGAAGCCCTATCGTATTCCTGAGGCTCGTCGAGAAGTTATCTCCAAGGAAGTGGAGCGTATGTTGAAGCTTGGAGTCATTGAGGAATCCAAGAGCGGTTGGTCGAGCCCAATTGTCCTGGTCCCAAAACCTGATGGAGAGTGGAGGTTTTGCAACGACTATCGGAAGTTGAATGAGGTCTCCAAGTTTGACGCTTATCCCATGCCCCGCGTTGATGAGCTCATCGAAAGGCTTGGGCATGCCAGATATATATCCACCTTGGATTTGACAAAGGGGTATTGGCAGATCCCCATGGCACAGGAAGCCAAGGAGAAGATGGCCTTTTCGACACCTGATGGATGCTTCCAGTATGTCCGGATGCCGTTTGGCCTACAGGGAGCTCCGGCGACCTTCCAAAGGGCTATGGATAGAGTCCTTGCACCCCATAAGGCCTACGCTGCTGCGTACCTAGATGATATCGTCATCTTTAGCCCGGACTGGGAGAGTCATCTGGAGAAAGTCCAAGCGGTGTTTGATGCTCTAAGAGAGGCGGGGTTTACAATAAACCCGAAGAAGTGTGCCTTGGGTAAGGAAGAAGCTAAATACCTAGGCTATATAGTGGGTCGTGGAGAAATAAAG
The DNA here is from genome assembly GCF_051348905.1 of Ranitomeya variabilis. Taxonomy (NCBI): domain Eukaryota; kingdom Metazoa; phylum Chordata; class Amphibia; order Anura; family Dendrobatidae; genus Ranitomeya; species Ranitomeya variabilis. The sequence goes on from NC_135235.1 coordinate 232,748,283, forward strand.
CCCCAAATCAGGAAAGTGGAGGCAATCCAAACATGGCCGAAACCACTCTCCAAAAAGCAAGTTAAAGCCTTTCTGGGAATCGTGGGATATTACAGGAGGTTCATCCCGAACTTCGCCACAGTGGCTGCGCCTCTGACTGATCTGCTAAAGGGGACAAAATCGGTGATGGTTAAATGGTCCGAAGAGACAGAGTCAGCCTTCCAAGAGTTGAAAGGGGCTCTATGTAAGCAGCCCGTTCTGATGGCCTCAGACTTCAAAAAAGAATTTATTCTTCAGACAGATGCCTCAGATGTTGGGGTAGGAGCAGTCCTTTCCCAAGAGCTACATGGGGAGGAGCATCCTGTTCTCTATCTGAGTAGAAAGCTGTCCTCATCTGAGAAGAACTACTCAGTCATGGAAAAAGAGTGTTTGGCCATAAAGTGGGCGGTGGACACGTTATGGTACTATCTGCTGGGTCGTAAATTCAGACTAATATCTGACCATGCCCCACTTAGATGGATGAGGGAAACAAAGGGTAGAAATGCTAGGGTCACCCGTTGGTTCTTAGCCCTGCAGGACTTCAGTTTCCATGTGGAACATAGGGCCGGAAAGCTGCACGGTAATGCGGATGCCCTATCAAGAATCCCTTGTTTAGTGGGGGAAAGTGCCAAGCCCCACGGCTTTAGGCAGAGGGGGGAGGTATGTAGCATGGCTAAAGGGTGTGTAGTCAACGGGAGGTATGTGCCACATAAGTGCCTTGTTGCTGTAATGTAGCCTGGAGTATTTCTTTATTGTATATAACCATGTATGTATATGTGTTTCAGGACCTGTGGTGATGTCAGACCACATGGCTAATCATGTGATGGGTTACTGGGTGTGGTTAGCTCTATATAAGACAGGCTAATGCTTAACACAGGATGTGTGTGTGGAGGTGCTAGCCTCCAGGGTGTGTTAAGACTCCAGGACTGAGCCTGAAAGAATGGACACTTGTTTTTTTCATTTGCCTGAACTAAAGGCTATTTGTTTTCTGTTTATGCTAACTGGTTTATGGAGCAATAAACCTTTGAACTTTTGTTGGAACCTGCATCCTGAGTGTCAGCCGTCGCACCTGAGTGAGTGAAATCCCTACAGTAGTCTTTATAACATGGGTGAACAGGGAGCAAAAAGGAAAATAAAAGCGAAAATAAAAGCAATAGGGATCCAGGGTAAACAAAGGGATCCCTTTAAGAATAACCCTAGTCGGGTTTAAAGCAGCAAAAAGCAGGGAAACAAGCAGTTAACTATTTACATATCCATGGCATCGAGGTTTACTCTCGCTCTGGCGGCCGTAGCTCCACATAGACCTCGCCCGGCAAGGTGATCGGCGAGCTCGGGGCCTTTAAGAAGTGCTCCGTACCCGGGGCCTGATCCCAGGGTGTAAGGCGCTGGAGTTTATAGGTCCCAGGGAGAGGGGGTGCTGCGACGGGGCCTATCAGCAGGGCCTCTGCTGGAGGGGCAGGGTCGTTCTTCATACCTGCTTCAGATGCGGTCCCTCCGGTGCCGATCTGCTCCGTCTCCGCTGGGGTCTGGAACGCTAGTTGCAGGGCCTTGCGCTGCGACGTTGTCATCTCCGTTTGCAGCATCTCGCTTTCCGGCAGGGCCTTGCTTTCTGGCTTCGGAGCGCTGGAACTTCTTTCTTGCTCCGGACCAGACGAGGCCGCCGACAGACGTCTGATGAGGCTCCCGATGAAGGTCTTCTTCCACCCGGCCTCAGTGCTCAGCTGCGTCCGCCGGAGTTGGTCGCCGAGCTCATCCACTCCGGCCTGCAGGAAGTCAATATCAGCGGTGGAGTCCTGGTTGCAGTGCCCCTCCGGGTAGCTGGGGAAGTCCTCTGCTCCTACCCCACGCTCCGGCTCCGGGTGGCTGGCCATGGCGTCCTCCATGTCGCTGACTTCTTCTTCCTGGTCCTTTTCCCGCTCTCTCCTTCGTGGGCGGTTTCGCTTTCGTTGTTTCCGCCCCCCATTGAGGATCAGTAGGCGGATCTCGGCTGCTGACGGACACATCGTCAAGGGGCAGAAATATTTAGACTGGGCGGCCATTGTCTTTCGCGCTCTCCAGCTTGTCTACACCCACTCCACGCCCATCTTCTTCTCCTGCGCTCTTCTTAGCGCTGTAATGGCGGCGGTTATGGCGGGAACTTCTGGCGGCAAGTGGCAATACACAGTCTCTGCAATAAGTCACAGTCCAAGCACAATAAATCACAGTTCCAAGGCACACATGACCTGATTCTTCAGGCTTAAGTAGATCCTGTTCGTGATGCCAAGTTGTAGCGCCCCCACTGCCGCAGGGCCGAGGGGTACCCGGTACCGGGCCTCTGAGTCTCTGCTCTGGGGTTGTCACGGTGGCTAGACCGGGTCCGTGACCCTGCTGAGGGGCGCCCAATGAAAGGTGTGGGTGGTGATGATGTTATGGTGCGGTGCAGGTCGCAGTAAATAACGAGGACACCAGGTTGCAGTCTCTTTACTGAAGGCTCCAGGATCCTCAGTCCGGAATATGGTTAACCGGGCAGCGCAAGTCCGGCCGGTCCGATGGCACCTCCAGAGTTCCTTTGCAGGTGGAAATCTGTGCCTACCTTCTAGCGCTTGTGTGTTGTGGTCCTCCCCTGCTATGCTTACGGGATAGTCCCCACAACTGTTGTGTCTGTTTCTGAAGTTCCCTCACAACTCGATTCTGATGTTCTTCTTCGTCCCCCAGATGATATGGCTAAGACGCACCCATATGACGGGTAGGCTCGGAGCTCTTCCTGGACCCTAGTGTTGCCCCTCTCCTGTTGTTGCCCCCTATGTCTTCTTAGGTGATTTGGGTGAGACAGCCCGCCTATAACTGACTGTCCTGCCGTAGGTTTGAAGTTAGGCCTGGAGCTCTATACTTCCTCGGTGTTCCGGCCACCGGCTGCGCGCCTCAGTAGGATGTTGCCTCGTCTTACAGCATGACTCCTACTGGTGTTTCTCCTTGTTGCGTTGATCTCGTTTCTCACTCAGCACAATAAACCTCGCTTCTTGTCCTTTCTTAGGGTACCGCCGTGATCAGGTGCAGGCGCGGTCCCGTAATGTTCTCTCTGTTCGCTACCACCCCTGACAGGGACCCCCCTGAATCTTCTCCTGCAACACCCTCTGCCACAGGATGTTGCCTGGTTCCAACCCAGTCAGCTTTCTGTCTAACTTCCTATCCAACCCCCAGTTTTACCAGACTATGAGGAGTGGCCTAATACATAGCACCCTTAGCTCCCCCTGGAGGCCAGACTGTGAAGTGTATTGGTGTCTGTGATACCTGGTCAGGTGAACTCCTTCAGTGCCATCAGGCGTACCATAGCCCCCCTTATCGGCGGAGCATCAGTACTGCAACGACCAGGACTCTGGGGCGCTGCAGGTACATAGAATGTTCCTTGTGCGGTGAGAACCGGATACAGAGAGACCACACTGCCCGAATCCGGCATCTGCCCAACAGGCAACAAAACAGGAGAAGGAGAGTGTGAAACAGGAGGAGATGCATGGTGCAGAGGAAAAGAAGGAAGTAGAGATGTAAGGTGCGCAGAAGGCGGGTGTGAAGAGTGAGAGAGAGAGAGAGAAGCTGATTGGGGAAAAGACGGGAGGTTTGGAGAAGGGGGGGAGAGAGAAGGAAGCAAAGGGTGTGGTGAAAGAGAAGGAGGAGAGCTTAAAGGGCGTGAAGAAGAGGGTGGGTGTGATGTAGAAGGAGGAGGAGGAGATAGGGAGGGAGTAGAAGGACGGGGTGTGTAGTAATGAGAAGGAGGAGAAAGAGGAAGGGAAAGAGGAGGGGAAGTAGGAGGGGAAAAAGGAAGAGAAAGAGCAGGGGGAGTAGGCAGTGCAGAAGACGGAGGAGAGGAGAAAGATGGCGGAGAAAGACAAGGAGAGATATCCTTCTTCTTTGATGCAGCCCGAGACGGCATCGCCAGAGCAACAGTGCCATCTCCCTGCACTACGGTTGGGCGGGGCACACCACACACTGAGCAAGTCTCCCTGTACAATGGATTCTGTTGGGATCAGACTGTACATACCCAATATTTTTCATCCCCATATGGGGGAGGTGCTGATGGTTTGACACCTTTCCCCACTTTGTACACATAAAAATCACTTCCTGACTCTTTCACATATCGTTCAGTGCTTCCCAATCGATGTAAGTCTGTAGCCACTTTATACCATGCTGTTGCAGCAGACAGCAAATTAGCGTCAACTAGCTTTCCTTTCTTCCTTTTCAGAACATCATGCCACTCTGCAGCTCGAAGCCTGCCTCCCTGATAGATTTCACATACTTTCATGAGCTGCCTGTAATTCTTCACATATCTAACACCTTCGTGCTCTGCCACTATCTGGGGGGCTGTTTTCTCATCAGGAAGCAAAAGGCTCTCCTGTTGCTTGGCCACTTTATTTCCCATTGCAAAAAGAAAAATAAAAAACACAATAAAAAAGACCTCAATTAGGTACTTATATAAAAGCACGAAAAATAAAAGAAAAAACACACTTTCAAAAAATTGATGTAAGAAGTTGAGACCAGAATTAAAGAAAACCATCAGAAAAAACTCAAAATCTTTATACCAAAAGGAAGATATAAAAAAAAACTATTCCTTTTTAGACAGGAAAAAGGTAAAGAGGGAGAAGAGAAAAACTTTGGAAAAATTTGGAGAAAAAAACTAATAACAAAAAATTTTACTTTCATAAAAGACTTAGAAGGAAATTTGGTAACTAGAGGGAAAACCTTCAAATGACTAAAAGACAGTTTTATATATATATATATATATATATATATATATATATATATATATATATATATATATTTTTTCCCCTCTGCGCTCAACGCAGTCAGAGACAAACTTCCCTTTTTCTTATGCTATTGTATCCAATGTCACTAAAATCACGTATCTGAAAACACGTATGTCGCAGCAAAAATGATAGACACTATTTAATTTCACTTCTTCTTCAAATAAATGCTATACCTTAGCCAGATTGCAAAAGAAAAAGAAAAACAGATGAGACAGTGTGATTTACAATGTATATATCTCTGCTTGAAAAAGGGGAAGTAAAAAAGAGAAGAGAAAAAAACTTTCTTTTTCAACTTTACAATTGTATGCACTTCAACAACATTAACGTGACATTAACAAACAAAATAGACGTCCAGGAGAAATCGATAGGCCCTCTTTATTATTCTGTGACACGTGCAGGCCGTTCTGGGAACAGACAACTATCAATCGCACTTGACACACATATTCTGGGTTCTACCACCCTGTCCTGACTGGCCGCCGGCTAAGGGAATCTGTGGCAGCCCTCAAAGCTATCACTGTTGTGAAATTGGATTTTGGGCTCCCCCGGTGGCCACTGGTGGAATTGTACTGGTGTGCATCATCCTCTTTGTTCACCTGTTTCCATCAGGATGTGGGAGTCGCTATTTAGCCTTGCTCCTCTGTCACTTCCATGCCGGTCAACATTGTAATCAGAAGCCTCAAACTGTTATGGTTCTCAATGGCAAGAGAACATAGCCCAGCAAACAGAAGAACTAGCTCTTGGAAGGATGGAAACTAAACTGACCATGAACTAAACCTGCCGCACAACTAACAGTAGCCGGGTAGCGTAGCCTGCGTTTTATCCCTAGACGCCCAGCGCCGGCCGGAGGACTAACTAATCCTGGCAGAGGAAAATATAGTCCTGGCTCACCTCTAGAGAAATTTCCCCGAAAGGCAGACAGAGGCCCCCACAAATATTGGCGGTGATTTTAGATGAAATGACAAACGTAGTATGAAAATAGGTTTAGCAAAATTGAGGTCCGCTTACTAGATAGCAGGAAGACAGAAAGGGCACTTTCATGGTCAGCTGAAAACCCTATCAAAATACCATCCTGAAATTACTTTAAGACTCTAGTATTAACTCATAACATCAGAGTGGCAATTTCAGATCACAAGAGCTTTCCAGACACAGAAACGAAACTACAGCTGTGAACTGGAACAAAATGCAAAAACAAACAAGGACTAAAGTCCAACTTAGCTGGGAGTTGTCTAGCAGCAGGAACATGCACAGAAAGGCTTCTGATTACAATGTTGACCGGCATGGAAGTGACAGAGGAGCAAGGCTAAATAGCGACTCCCACATCCTGATGGAAACAGGTGAACAGAGAGGATGATGCACACCAGTACAATTCCACCAGTGGCCACCGGGGGAGCCCAAAATCCAATTTCACAACATATCACCATCCGAGCCTGGAACCTGGAGCCACCTGCTCCGGAACTACCTGTTCCTTTCCTCTTGCACAGGAATCTGTGATAGCTTATTCAGCAATTTGACCTCCTGCCGTCTGTTACCCAGCAACCACAAGCAAAAGCAGTCACTTTCCCTTTTCCTCTCCTGGATCTTACACAAACACAGAACACATACACGGCACACAGCAGACACTTCGACTTATATCCCAGGGTTTGGATTACAGGCATGGACTTTTTACACTACCTGGGAAATGCGGTGGTGACCACACCTGACCGGCTAAAGGTATAGACCCGGACTGGGCACAGGGGACATTCAGGTAAGATGACAGAATTTTCTTACCTTACTCTGATGGAGCTGCAGTCTCCATCCCGTGAGCCGAGGCCGCGGCCGGCACCCTTTTCCTTCCGGTCAGCAAGGTCCCATGTGCGATCTTCATCCAGCCCCACGTTGGGCGCCACCTAATATGGAAATTTGGCTTGGGGTGAATTTACCCCCCTGTGTGTATGCTGTGACCGTTCCCAATTATTATCAGATCAGATATATTGAGCGCTCAAGAAAGAATGAACTCTGACACAAAGTGACAGTATAACATTCCATCTAGATCTCTGGATCTTTATTCCTTGATACATAGTTTTATAAAAGCGTATAAAAGGGGGGTGGTTAGTAAATTAACATACAATTTAGCTATTATTTCATTGGCTGACTGAGTACATAATGTATTTAACTGAGTACATGGCATATTCGAACTATGGTCTACCTAGCAACAAGCTGATTTAGCACTGTCGGAAATAGCTGTCACCCTTATCCCGCTAGTCAGCAACATTCTTAGACATTAGTTTCGGAACATCTGCTTTAACCCCTTAGTGACAGAGCCAATTTGGTACTTAATGACCGAGCCAATTTTTACAATTCTGACCACTGTCACTTTATGAGGTTATAACTCTGGAACGCTTTATCGGATCCCGCTGATTCTGAGATTGTTTTTTCGTGACATATTCTACTTCAAGTTATTGGTAACATTTCTTCGATATTACTTGCGATTATTTATGAAAAAAACGGAAATATGGTGAAAATTTTTAAAATTTTGCAATTTTCAAACTTTGTATTTTTATGCCCTTAAATCAGAGAGATATGTCACGAAAAATAGTTAATAAATAACATTTCCCACATGTCCACTTTACATCAGCACAATTTTGGAAACAAAATTTTTTTTTGTTAGGGAGTTATAAGGGTTATAAGTTGACCAGCAATTTCTCATTTTTACAACACCATGTTTTTTTTAGGGACCACATCACCTTTGAAGTCATTTTGAGGGGTCTATATGATAGAAAATAACCAAGTGTGACACCATTCTAAAAACTGCACCCCTCAAGCTGCTCAAAACCACATTCAAGAAGTTTATTAACCCTTTACGTACTTCACAGGAACTGAAACAATGTGGAAGAAAAAAATGAACATTTAACTTTTTTTGCAAACATTTTACTTCAGAACCATTTTTTTTAATTTTCACAAGTGTAAAAACAGAAATTTAACCACAAATTTTGTTGTGCAATTTCTCCTGAGTACACCGATACCCCATATGTGGAGGTAAACCACTGTTTGGGCGCACCGCAGAGCTTGGAAGTGAAGGAGTGCCGTTTGACTGTTTCAATGCAGAATTGGCTGGAATTGAGATCGGACGCCATGTCGCGTTTGGAGAGCCCCTAATGTGCCTAAACAGTGGAAACCCCCCACAAGTGACACCATTTTGGAAACTAGACCCCTTAAGGAACTTATCTAGATGTGTGGTGAGCACTTTGAACCCCCAAGTGCTTCACAGAAGTTTATAACGTAGAGCCGTGAAAATAAAAAATCGCATTTTTTCTACAAAAATGATCTTTTTGCCCCCAAATTTTTATTTTCACAAGGGTAACAGGAGAAATTATACCACAAAAGTTGTTGTGCAATTTCTCTTGAATACGTCGATACCCCATATGTGGGGGTAAACCACTGTTTGGGCGCACCGCAGAGCTTGGAAGAGAAGGAGTGTCGTTTTACTTTTTCAATGTAGAATTGGCTGGAATTGAGATCGGACGCCATGTCACGTTTGGAGAGCCACTAATGTGCCTAAACAGTGGAAACCCCCCACAAATGACACCATTTTGGAAACTAGACCCCTTAAGGAACTTATCTAGATGTGTGGTGAGCACTTTAAACCCCCAGGTGCTTCACAGAAGTTTATAACGTAGAGCCGTGAAAATAAAAAAATCGCATTTTTTCTACACAAATGATCTTTTTGCCTCCAAATTTTTATTTTACCAAGGGTAACAGGAGAAAATGGACCCCAGAAGTTGTTGTACAATTTGTCCTGAGTACGCCGACACCCCATATGTGGGGGTAAACCACTGTTTGGGCGCATGGCTGAGCTCGGAAGCAAAGGAGCGCCATTTGACTTTTCAATGCAAAATTGACTGGAATTGAGATCGGACGCCATGTCGCGTTTGGAGAGCCCCTGATGTGCCTAAACAGTAGAAACCCCCCCAAAAGTGACCCCATTTTGGAAACTAGACCCCCCATGGAACTTATCTAGATGTGTAGTGAGAACTTTGAATGCCCAAGTGCATCACAGAAGTTTATAATGCAGAGTCGTGAAAATAAAAAATATTTTTTTTTTTAACAAAAAAGATTTTTTAGCCCCCAAGTTTTTACTTTCACAAGGGTAACAAGAGAAATTGGACCCCAAAAGTTGTTGTACAATTTGTCCTGAGTATGCTGGTACCCCATATGTGGGGGTAAACCACTGTTTGGGCGCATGGCTGAGCTCGGAAGGGAAGAAGCGCCGTTTTGGAATGCAGACTTTGATAGAGTTGTCTGATGGCGTTATGTTGCGTTTGCAGACCCCTAATGTACCTAAACAGTAGAAACCCCCAAAAAGTGACCCCATTTTGGAAAATAGATCCCCCAAGGAACTTATCTAGATATGTGGTGAGGACTTTTAATGCCCAAGTGCTTCACCGACGTTTATAATGCAGAGTAGTGAAAATAAAAAATATATTTTTTTCCCACAAAAAAGATTTTTTAGCCCCCAAATTTTTATTTTCACAAGGGTAACAAGAGAAATTGGACCACAAAAGTTGTTGTCCAATTTGTCCTGAGTATGCTGGTACCCAATATGTGGGGGTAAACCACTGTTTGGGCGCACGGCAGAGCTCGGAAGGGAAGGAGCGCCATTTTGGAATGCAGGCTTTGATAGAATGGTCTGCAGGCGTTATGTTGCGTTTGCAGAGCCACTGATGTACCTAAACAGTAGAAACCCCCAACAAGTGACCCCATTTTGGAAAATAGACCCCCCCAAGGAACTTATCTAGATATGTGGTGAGAACTTTGAATGCCCAAGTGCTTCACAGACGTTTATAATGCAGAGTAGTGAAAATAAAAAATATATTTTTTTCCCACAAAAAATATATTTTAGCCCCCAAATTTTTATTTTCTCAAGGGTAACAAGAGAAATTGGACCCCAAAAGTTGTTGTCCAATTTGTCCTGAGTATGCTGGTACCCAGTATGTGGGGGTAAACTACTGTTTGGGCGCACGGCAGAGCTCGGAAGGGAAGGAGCGCCATTTTGGAATGCAGGCTTTGATAGAATGGTCTGCAGGCGTTATGTTGCGTTTGCAGAGCCACTGATGTATCTAAACAGTAGAAACCCCCAACAAGTGACCCTATTTTGGAAACTAGACCCCCCAAGGAACTTATCTAGATAGGTGGTGAGAACTTTGAATGCCCAAGTGCTTCACAGAAGTTTATAATGCAGAGTAGTGAAAATAGAAAATATTTTTTTTTTCCACAAAAAAGATTTTTTAGCCCCCAAATTTTTATTTTCACAAGGGTAACAAGAGAAATTGGACCCCAAAAGTTGTTGTCCAATTTGTCCTGAGTATGCTGGTACCCAGTTTGTGGGGGTAAACCACTGTTTGGGCGCACGGCAGAGCTCGGAAGGGAAGGAGCGCCATTTTGGAATTCAGACTTTGATAGAATTGTCTGTGGGTGTTATGTTGCGTTTGCAGAGCCCCTGATGTACCTAAACAGTAGAAACCCCCCACAAGTCACCAAATTTTGGAAACTAGACCCCCTAAGGAACTTATCTAGATATGTGGTGAGAACTTTGAATGCTCAAGTGCTCCACAGAAGTTTATAATGCAGAGTAGTGAAAATAAAAAAATATTTTTTTTCCCACAAAAAAGATTTTTAGCCCCCAAGTTTTTATTTTCACAAGGGTAATAGGAGAAATTGGACCCCAAAAGTTGTTGTCCAATTTATCCCGAGTACGCTGATGCCCCATATGTGGGGGTAAACCACTGTTTGGGCGCACGGCAGAGCTCAGAAGGGAGGGAGCACCATTTGACTTATTGAGCGCAAAATTGTCTGTCGTGTTTGGAGACCCCCTGATGTACCTAAACAGTGGAAACTCCCCAATTCTAACTCCAACCCTAACTCCAACACACCCCTAACCCTATTCTCAACCCGATCCATATTCCTAATCACAACCCTAACGATAATCACAACCCTAACCCCAAAACAGTCCTAATCTCAACTCTAACCATAACCCTAATCAAAACCCTAAATCCAACACACCCCTAACCCTAATCTCAACCCTAACCTCAAACCTAACCCTAATCCCAATACACCCCTAACCCTAATCCCAACCCTAACCTTAACCCTAATCCCAACCCTAACCCTAATCCCAACCCTAATCCCAAACGTAACCCTAATCCCAACCGTAACCCTAATACCAACCCTAATCCAAACCCTAACCCTAATCCCAACTCTATCCCTAACTTTAGCCCCAACCCTAACCCTAACCCTAATTTTAGCCCCAACCCTAGCCCTAACCCTTACTTTAGCCCCAATCCTAACCCTAAATTTAACCCTAACCCTAGCCCTAACTTTAGCCCCAACCCTAACCCTAAGGCTACTTTCACACTAGCGTCGTACTCGGCCCATCGCAGTGTGTCGGGCCGACGTACCGACGCTAGCGTTGTAAGCGCCGCACAACGGGTGCAGAGGATGCTGTTTTTTCAACGCATCCGCTGCCCCATTGTGAGGTGCGGGGAGGCGGGGGCGGAGTTCCGGCCGCGCATGCGCGGTCGGAAATGGCGGACACTTCGCACAAAAAAGTTACATGTAGCGTTTTTTGTGCCGACGGTCCGCCAAAGCATGACGCATCCGTCGCACGACGGATGCAACGTGTGGCAATCCGTCGCAATGTGTCACTAATGCAAGTCAATGGAGAAAAAAACGCATCCTGCAAGCACTTTTGCAGGATGCGTTTTTTCTCCAACTACGCATTGCGACGGAAGCCAAAAAATGCTAGTGTGAAAGTAGCCTAACCCTAACCCTAGCCCTAACCCTAAATTTAGCCCCAACCCTAGCCCTAACCCTAACCCTAACCCTAACCCTAGCCCTAACCCTAACCCTAGCCCTAACCCTAACCCTAACCCTAGCCCTAACCCTAGCCCTAACCCTAACCTTAACCCTAGCCCTAACCCTAACCCTAATTTTAGCCCCAACTCGTCTCTCCTGCCGGCCGGCAGATGGCAGCAGATGGCGGGCGCACTGCGCATGCGCCCGCCATTTTCTTTGCAGAGGAAGAAGCCGGCTGGCAAGAGGAGATGCAGGAGGACCCGGGGACACCGGGTGAGTATGATAGGGTCCCAGAATCCCCCTATTTCTCTGTCCTCTGATGTGCGATCACATCAGAGGACAGAGAATTACAGATCGCTTTTTTTTTTTTGCGGTCGCTGGTAAACAGTTAATTACCGGCGATCGCAAAACAGGGGTCGGTAAAAACCGACCCCGATCATGTTCTTTGGGGTCTCGGCTACCCCCGGCAGCCGAGACCCCAAAGATCTTCCGGGTGCCGGGCGGCGGGCGCACTGCGCATGCGCCTGCCATTTTTTCCCGGAAAAAAAGATGGCGGCGCCCATCGGGAGACACGAGGAGCACCGGGGGAGATAGGTGAGTATTGGGGGGCTATTGGGGGCCATCGGGGACACTATTTCTCTGTCCTCCGATGTGCGATCACATCGGAGGACAGAGAAATTAAATGGCAAATCGCGTTTTTTTTTTTTGTTGCGACCGCCGGTAAACGGTTAATTACTGGCGATCGCAACTCGGGGGTCGGTAAAAACCCCCCGAATCATGTTCTCTGGGGTCTCGGCTACACTCGGCAACCGAGACCCCAGAGAAAATCCGACTCTGGGGGGCGCTATTCACTTTTTCCACAGCACCGTTAATTAACGGCGCTGTGGTTTAAGTACCCTTAGCGGCTGCCGTTAAAAGGCGTATCGGCGGTCGTTAAGGGGTTAACTTCCCGTTTTCTGGTATTTGAGACATAGTGGAAAGTACCGGCCTAACTCGTGATTAAGTTGAGCAATTGATTATAAAGTAGCTGAGTAGATAGTTATATATATTTGCTTTTTATGTAAGTACTAGATGGTGGCCCGATTCTAACGTATCGGGTATTCTAGAATATGCATGTCCACGTAGTATATTGCCCAGCCCACATAGTATAATGCCCAGCCACGTAGTATATTGCTGAGCCCACATAGTATATTGGCCAGCCCACGTAGCATATTGCCCAGCCACATAGTATATTGCCCAGTTACGGAGTATATTGCCCAGTGACGTAGTATATTGCCCAGCCACGTAGTATATTGCACAGCGATGTAGTTTACAGCACAGAGCCATGTAGTATATTGCACAGCCACGTAGTATATTGCCCAGTTACATAGTATATTGCCCAGTGACGTAGTATATTGCCCAGTGACGTAGTATATTGCCCAGTTACGTAGTATATTGCCCAGTGACGTAGTATACAGCACAGAGCCACGTAGTATATTGCACAGCGACGTAGTATACAGCACAGAGCCACGTAGTATATTGCCCAGCCACGTAGTATATTGGCCAGTCACATAGTATATTGCCCAGCTACATAGTATATTGCCCAGCCATGTATGTGACAGGTTAAAAAATAAAAAGTACCCGTGTAGTTCTGTCACCTCCTTCTTCTCGCACAAGCGCGCAGGACCTGTGATGACGTCGCGGTCACATGACCATGTCGCGGTCACATGACCGTGACGTCACGGCAGGTCCTTCTCGCACAGGCGCGCAAGACCTGTAATGACGTCGCGGTCACATGACCGTGACGTCATGGCAGTTCGTTTCCGCAGACCATCCTTCCACCGGAACCTGCCTGGAGCGTCGCGAGGAGCGGGAAAGGTGAGTATATAATGATTTTTTATTTATTTTAATTATTTTTACCATTAGATGTTTTTACAATTGACGCTGCATAGGCAGCATCGATAGTAAAAACTTGGTCACACAGGGTTAATAGCGGCGGTAACGGAGTGAGTTACCCGCGGCATAACGCGGTCCGATACCGCCGGCATTAACCCTGTGTGAGCGGTGACTGCGGGGAGTATGGAGCGGGCGCTGGGCACTGACTGCAGGGGAGTAGGGAGGGACTAATCGGACTGTGGCCGTCGCTGATTGGTCGCGGCAGCCATGACAGGCAGCTGCCGAGACCAATCAGCGACTTGGATTCCATGACAGACAGGGGCCGCGACCAATGAATATCCGTGACAGAAAGACAGATTCTAACGCATCGGGTATTCTAGAATATGCATGTCCCCGTAGTATATGGACAATGATGATTCCAGAATTCGCGGCAGACTGTGCCCGTCGCTGATTGGTCGAGGCAACCTTTATGACATCATCATTGCCATGGCAACCATTATGACATCTACGTCGATACTGTGCCCATCGCTGATTGGTCGAGGCCTGGCGGCCTGTATCGGGTATTCTAGAATATGCATGTCCAGAATATGCATGATTCCAGAATTCGCGGCAGACTGTGCCCTTCGCTGATTGATCGAGGCAACCTTTATGACATCATCGTCGCCATGGCAACCATTATGACATCTACATCATAGAACTTAACACAATTGAATGAAATTATGAAACAGATCATCCAAATATATAAACCACATTACATGAACTGTAACTGTATTTAAATAAATCATCGGACAAAAGAAGGACATTGACACTATAATATATTTATTAACAATATCAAGCCAAAATATTTTTGTACACCATATTTCTTGTGAATACCTTTTGACTACCTATAAGCAACTTTCCTTGTAAAGGGGTAGGAAGAACTTGCACCTTGACGTTGGATCTCATTTTAACTCTTGAAAATGCAACGTAGAGTTGTCCATGACCAAAAACGGGCTGCGGTAGATATATGCCAACACGGTGTAGAGTTTGACCTTGTGACTTGTTTATTGTCATGGCAAAAGCTGGTTTTATTGGAAACTGTCGAAGCCTAAATGGAAGACCGGTGTCCGAAGGACATAAATCAATCCGTGGAATGAACACTTCATCTCCTTTTGCTGATCCAGTGATCACTCCTGCTTGAAGGACGTGAGAATGGAGTCCAGTAACAATAAGGCGAGTTCCATTACATAGACCATTTTTCGTATTTAGATTCCGCAGCAACATTATGATTGTTCCAACTTTCAGTTGAAGTCTATGGGATGGCATTCCTGATGGCGTAAGACTATTTAAAAATTCAACTGGATAATGCTCTCGTTCATCTTCATTGTCTACATCCACTGAATCATCACTTTTATACAACTTATACTCACCAGGCATTCTATCCATCACCTGGGAATTTAGCAGAGCCACGTCATCATTCTTGGGACAGAGAATTGCGTGAGAAGAGGCCCTCTCAACACTGCTTTGGTCGTTCACATCAATTTCAATGCATTGTCCAAAAACATCAGTTACGATGCAGTCAGTGCACAACATGTCTTCTGGTATTTCAATAATATCTTCTCCAAGGTTGTATTCGTTGCTAAGTTCACCGTTGCCAAGTTTAAGAATCCAGTTGCTATACTCTGGGTCCGAAGATCGCATATTGTTAATTAGTTGGAGTTTATTGAACTGTTTCCAAAGGTCAGCCATTTTTAAGCTGGACTCGATAACATCTGTTCTTGTTCCATTTGGTATGACTGGAAGGCATTGCCTAAAATCTCCGCCAATGACAAAAACGTTACCTCCGAATGGAATTTTATTTTTTTCAGCAACATTTGTAGTCATTACTTCACGCAGAAGTCTGTCAATTAAGCTCAAAGCATATTTGGGTGCCATGGTGCACACGTCAAGTATGAAAACATGTGCATTTTTTAACAGTTTCCTGCAAATGTGTCTTGTTTTATTCTGGAAATAGAGATTTCATTGACTGGAACTGGTATCCCAAAGAGTGAATGGATAGTGCGACCTCCTCATAAAAGGTTTGCTGCAATCCCTGTTGTAGCCGACGGCAATACGACTTTTCCCAACCCTCTAACGTGATGCATTATAACTTCATAGATGTATGTTTTACCGCTCCCTCCTGGACCGTCAATAAAGAAACATTTTGGCCTTGCATCTGCTTGGTTTTCTATAGCGCTCACAATAGTGTCATATGCAATCCGTTGTTGTTCATTTAAGGAGTTTGTCTTCTCTGTTGCCAACAATAATTCGTAAGCTTCGTCATACTCTGGAACTTGTAGAACTTGAATGGCAGGCTGGGGCAAATTAAAGTCTGAAAACGTTTTTCCATGTAGTAGTAAGATATTTTGGACATCTTGCATGGCATAAGATTCGCAATTTTGACAACTTCCACTTCTGTTGTGTTATACAACAGAACACAAAGAAATACAAAATAATGGGCCCCATATATTGCTCCATACAGTATAATGAGCCCCTTATAATGCTCCATACAGAATAATGGGCACCAAATATTACTCCATACATAACAATTAATCCCATATATTGCTCCAAAAAGAACAATGGACCCCATATAATGCTCCATACAGTATAATGAACCCTATTTAAGGTTCCATACAGAATAATGAACCCCATATATTGCTCAATGCAAAATAATGGGCCCTATATATTGCTCCATACAGAATAATGGACCCCATACCTTGCTACATAAAGAAAAGTGGACCCCATATAATGCTCCACACAGAATAATAGTATCCAATGAAAATGAGTAAGTCTTGTTTTGGCGTCTTGTCTATTTCCTCTTGAATTTGATCGTAGACTAGTTTAATGTCCTCCTTGGCATTCATTGTTGGTGAGTAGACTTGCATAATTGTGACAAGGATTGGAGCTCCTTCTAGTTATATTGAGGTGACTCTATCACTGACTGTATTGTACTTCAGGACAGTGCCGGCCAAACTACGGTTGAGAACAAAAGAAACACTATTTGGTCTTTGGCTATCATTGTCAGAATAGTAGACCCAACATTTGTTTGATTGGAGGTGTCCAGATTTAGTCCATTTTAATTCGATAATTCTGAGTATGTCAGTTCCTGTTCTGTCCATTTCGGCTTTGATGATTTCGAGTCTGCCTAGGTTCATGGTTTGAACATTCCAAGTTCCAAAGTTTATGATGTCTCTGCAGCTTTTGATCTTCCCTTTTGACCAAGTGAAATCAACAAGACGTCCTTACGAATTTTATCCTGGCCCATGAAGAGAATTGACCATACTCAGCTCGACCATCTCCTCTTCCCCAGTAGCTTTTTGAGTGCAGTCCGACCTATGGTTGCAACTTCCAGTGCTGTATTGAATGCCATTGGTTCTACTCTCTGTCAAGTGTTCTTGGCATGATATGGAAGAAGATTACCAAGCCTTTCTTCCATGCAGTGTTGTGACACCCATGAAGGAGCCACACTAAATCAGGATTGTGTGTTGTCAATACAAACTGTCGCATCATGCAACATCCTGCTGTTGATGCTGGCTCTGGGCAGTATCTATTATCATATAGCCTATAATACTGCTTTATTTCAATGACTTGTCTACTATAGTTTCAAGAGGTTGTCCAGTTTGAGTAGCCCCTGTTCTTGTGATTTTTCCCCAATAATATGGTGCTTGAACGCAGCCAACAAGTATTATCAGAAATTGTCCCTGCAGATGGAATAAATTGGTCTTCCATTTATTGCACGGATGTGTTTTGTTCAGTCTCCTGATTACTCTCTTGAGACACTTTGTAGTATATCTTCCCTTTTGGCCGATAACTGATAAGTTGTATCAGAGAGGCAGAACATGGCCCCAAATGTTGTGTTACCCACAGAAAATGAGTAAGTCTTGTTTTTGACGTCTTGTCTATTTCCCTGATTGTCTTATCTCCTTTCCTGTTGCTGAAGAACCTGTGCAAGACTCCCTCTAAGAGGAACTGCATCATAGGTCATGAAAATGTTGAAGGGCTCGATACAAAGTTCCAATTGACCTCTCTTCGGACAATGTTGATGATTCTGGGCATACAGATGATGAATTGGCAGCTGACTGTCACTTACAGTTTCTTACACTCAGGATTCTTGACTCGTTGGCCAAGTGAAAGTAAATCATAATTAAAGTAAACAGTTAATGAGCTCTATATTAAACTTTATTAGAATTTGCAGGTACAGTAATTCTAAGAAAGAAAGTAGAGAACTCTCAGGGGCCAATACTGACTTCCAGAGAAAACAAAAAGAAGTAATTATAAGTTAATTAAATCTATAATCACAAGCAATATTGTGCGGCAGCAAAATGGAAATGTAAAACCTAAAGAGGCTGCCCAAAAATGATGCGCACTCCAATAAATTCTACTGAAGATTTGCTAATCACAAAGTGGTCCGATGTTGAGACCCCCAGCCATACCTAAGGGAAATCCTCCAGAAAGTAAAGTGTTACCCATTTTCTATTGAAAACACAGGGGCCTTCCTGCAATGAATTGGTTCCTTACGAATGGCACAATTGGTAGTTGAAATCTATTCTTGGTAGTTACATAATTATATAGTTAGTACGGTTGATAAGAGACACAAGTCCATCAAGTTTAACCAAGGAATAAAGGATATAAGTGCAACCAGAATGCATGATCCAGTCTGCCCTAAAAGAGAACATTTTTCCCTCCTGATCTCGAATGCATATCCAAAGAATCAACTTTCAGAACAGTAATTTTCCACATGTACATAAGTATTTATGTAGTTTTCTTCTAAAATTGCTCTTAAGTCTTTTTTGAAACTTTCAATGATTTCTGCTGTTTTATAAACAGATGACTCCGTCCCATTAATAATTCAGAATTGTCTACAAATTCATATGTATAAAATAGTATTGGGTCTAAACTTTTAGTGAGTGATCAGCCTATATTTATTCCTCTTCATTATTTTCTCTCTGGCCATAAGGAAAATGGCTGTGGTAGGAGACCTTCCCCACTTCTGCAATAAGATCACAGATACACTAACCACCATCGTTTGGTTGAGTTTCACAGCTACCATCCTTCTGCTTGCCAAAAAATGGAAGAAATCAGGAGGAAAGGAACATAATTTTTGTCCGGGTTGGCCTCCATCGAGATGGGATGTAATGGCGGCCAACTGTCACAGTGGTCTCTTTGGTCAGCGGGCCGTCCTCAGCAGAACAAAGAGGGGAAAATTGTGGAAGGGATGCAGGATCAGCCTGTGTCAATAAGCAATGTCTAGACCTCAGGTGTGACAGGAAGAAACAAACTCACTTTTACTGGAACAGTGTGAAGATGATGATGATGATGATGATTGCAGCTCTCCATTGTTACTCAGTACACGGAGCCAATAGCCCCTTGTGGTGTGGTGACCCAGGCTCTTTTCCTGCAATGTTTAACTGTTCCTCACTCCTGCTGTATATCGCACTATACATGCACTAAAACTTCTCCTCTCAGCCTGGACCTTGGCATCCACAGCACCTCAGACTTATAGGAATGGACCTCAGCTCTCTTCCCACCGCTGCCAACTAAGGATCGTAATAAAACATCCATCATCTGATTCCTAACTGATGTCATCTAGCAGTTGGGCTCTTCTTGAACTGCGCAGGACACCATGTTCCATGCGCCTGCACAGTTTTCACTTGAATCCTGACAGCAAGCACAGAAAAGGTTCTGGCCGGCCTCTTTGGTCTCCAGCACCCCCTAATTCCAGGAATGCAGGGTTGCTTCTCCTGGGCTCAGTAGTTCTCCTGCAGAGGCTGCTATCAATCAGACTTCACCATGGCCCTTTCACTAATTACGTGTGTGTGTGTTTAAAAATGGCAGAAAAGCCGTCTCCTCACACATCAGAGTTCACAGACATTTGTGACCCCTGTCTTTGCAGGGCGCCACACTTTGATTTACGGACTGCAGAAAAATAATAGTGATTAATGACTCACGGTCTGGGTGAGAGTTGCTTCAGTAAGAGTTTTTCCTTCTCTTGTGGAGCCAATCTATCCATGTGATACTGTCATGGTGTGAACCCGACCCAACGGGTGGTCGCTCAATGGACGGCACAACTCACAAACAACAGGATGGAAAAGGTGAGAGGAAGGCCCTATGAGTAGGAAATGGGGGATGGTCACCACCTGAGCTCAAACCTGAGCCTGTCCCTGCACTCCCCTAACGCCCTGTGTGGGTCCTTCCCTCCACCGCCATCAGGATACCTCATCCCTAGTAGTCACCTATTACTGCCCTGGCTAGTGCACTGGCCGGCAAGGAGCACTAGCCTCACCACTGCAGATAATACACACAGGGGAAAGTGACAAACCCCAAAGACACAAGGTGAATAAACACCACACTTAGCTAATGAAAACCGCTGATAAGCTCCACACCGCTGATTACAACAGCAACTGGACTCCAATCACCAGACATGGCTGACACCAGAGAGCTGCTCCTGCTTGACTGGTCTCCAGAAAGAAACTGTATCACCAACAGTCAGCTGATACATCAGGTGACCTTTTAAAGGATAATGGGAGTGGTCACCACCTGCATCAGCTGACCCAACAGCACTGCAGTAACATCAGATTGCCAGCGGGGGAAAAACTGACATTAACCACCGATGGTCCTAAAGGAAAAATGTTTTAAACTGAGTGGAACCAGAGCTGCCACAAATCTAAAAATGGATCGTGACAGATACATAATTGACTATTCACTACTATCTAGAAAGGTACAAGTACAGCCCTTGGTAGATTCCTAAGCCTTTTCAATTTCAATGATACAAACATCAAATTGACCTTTATCGATCTAATTGACCAAGTTAAAATGAAATCGACCACAAATTGTGGCTAGCTGGAGCAAGACTTTGGGTGACATTCTAACACACAGTTCCATACCTGTATCTACTAGTCTTCTTTGGGCTTTGGACTCGTGTCCTGCCGCAGCTGATTTATGCGTAGTACATGTTGCAAAGGTGCAACTTCATCAGGTGATCCTAATACTCCCCTTTTCTCAACATATCTGTTTATTGATTTAGACCCTATTTTGCACTTGTTTGCTCCCCAGTATTCTCGAGTCTCGACAGCAGTGATCTATTATCTCATGTGCCCTTGCGGTCTTATACATGCCTTGAAAAAGTATTAAAACTATCAAAAGACTGACCATCACTTCCAAAGAGAAAAAGTGTGAAGAGGTGCATACTAAGATTACCCATCTCCACATCTAACTAACAAATAAAACAAATAAAGTAGCACACTGTAACACTATAGCATGTAAAAATGAAATATCTGAAATTGGAATTGCATTACTACTCTAGAAAATAGGAAACATCAAAGATATTTAGCACAAAAAAGACACCGCGATCCAACTTGCTGGGAACCTAATCTAATGTGATTCCTCTCCTGGGCTCATACACTACATTTATATGGGAAGGTAGGATCCTGCTGTGATTAAAACTGCCATAGGCTGAAGGGGTAGAGTGCTCAGTCAGAGAGGCTATGTATAAATAACAAAAGACTGCCCGTCACTTCCAAACAGAAAACAGGTGTGCCGATCAGTCTTTTTTTTTTAAATAACTGTAATTTTTATAAAATTTTATATAACATTTTATAATCAGAAATAAGACAAAACAGTCACAATTTGGCTTACAAATTAAAGGATCAGGAAGAATGGAGTACAATTAGAATGAACTCTTGGAAGACCTTTCCCCTAGGGGCATTGAAACACATTTTGCAATAGAACAGAAAATGACAAAGTCCAACAGCAGTTCTAAATTATACCAAGTTAAGATGACTCCATCCCCATATGCCTATTACAATTCTTATAAAACCACAATACTAAATAAGATGAGACATACACACAGGGAAGGGAAGAAGAAACCTGTTGAAAAACCAACATGCTCCCAACTGTTGTTTTGGGCCCTAAAATAGTCCCAGGGAGCCCAGACGGTCTCAAATCTGTCCAAACTCGCAGTCAATAAGGCTGTCAGGTGCCCCATCCTGCGGATGTCAGATATTCTGTCCAAAACCTTTTGATAAGAGGGGGGTTAGTCTGTCTCCAATGAAGGGCATTCAAACATCTAGCTGCCATCAACAGATGTAACAGCAATCTAGTCGAATTCCAACATCCTGTCAAAATCTGAAATTAACCCTTTAGTTGACATGCGTTTCTTATAGTGAAGACACCAGATGCGTAATCTGCATGAACTGGGAGAACTCTCTATTATTATAGCAAATTTAGATTTTATACCATCAAATGAGAGAACTTCCAATGTTTTTCTATCCACCAAATCCGCAAATCTAAATAATCTTGCCGAAATCCACAGGTGAACCATTGTTGATTCCAGACTTTTTGGTATCAGAGGCTGGTATATAAAAGATATAATTGGGGAATTGGGAAAGACCAACCCTAAAGGCTTTACACATGAGAGCCAAAGATCCCTCGTAAACTGCATAGGGCCCAACAAAGTAGATGGTATCCTAATAGGCTTATTCAACCATAAAAGGGAGTTCGGGTAGATCGGAGTCAACCATATATTTTCTATTTCAGTCCAAAATATTGTAAGCCCATAATGAAGGCCACGAGGAAATTCTCCTCGGGTGTGCTGCCCAATAGTATTTAACGATATCCAGAACAGACAAGCCTCCTTGTGATCTTTGAGATGTGAGAACCCTTTTGGATATTCTATGGCGTCTTTTGTTCCATATGAACTTCATTATAGCAGCTTGAAGAGACCTAAGTTCTCCAAGGGGAACCTTAATGGGGAGAGTCTCAAAATAATAAAGTAGCTTAAGCAAAAGAGTCTTCTTAACTGATGGTATCTGGCCAATATCAACTCTCCAAAAAGAGACGGAAAGTAACAATCATGTAAGCTGTTATAGGAAGAGGACAGATTAACTCCCAAGTATTTAATAGCCTCGGTTTTCCATCTAAATATAACGTTTGTCTTTAAATAGTCAAGGATATTAGGGGGAATGTTCAAGGGTAAGGCCTCTGTTTTAGAGGTATTTAATGTATATCCCGACAGCTGTAGATACTCCTTCAAAGTGACCATGAGGTTGGGGAGTGTTATATGAAGTTTAGTAAGGGTCAGTAAAACTTTGTCAGCAAATATTGAAATCTTAAATACCTTATTCTTGACTTCCACCCCTGAGATTCTCTGATTTTGATATATCATTGCCCCTAGAGGCTCTATACACATTATGGATAGCAGGGGGAAAGAGGGCATCCCTGCCTTGTGCCATTAAAGATGAGAAAAGAGGGGGAAGCACAAAAGGGCAATTTTATCGAGGCTGATGGGGATCTATACAATGCCTTTAATGCTGTAAAAAAAGCTCCCAAGACTCCAAATGTTTATACTATTTAAAACAAGAAAGACTAATTAAGTCGGTCAAATGCCTTCTCTGCGTCTAAACTTAAAATAAGTGTTTGTGTTTTAGGTTTGTTGGACCCATCAATCAAATCTATCTTCTGTCTGGTGTTGTCCCCTCCCTGGCAAAAATGGACAAAGCCTACCTGATCCCTACTAGTAAGCTGGGGTAGCCACGAATTAAGTCTATTAGCCAACATATGGCTGAATATATTCAAGTCCGAGTTTAATGGGGCAATTGGACAATAATTAGAGCAATCCAGAGGGTATTTTCCCACCTTAGGATTAAGTATCAAGTATGAAAGCGACAGGGTATCCGGTATGGGAGAGCCCTCCATGAATGAATTAAACATTTCAGTCTTGTGGGGATCAGCTCCTCTGCAAAAGTTTTATAATAAAGATATGTCGACCGGTCTGGGCCAAGAGACTTTCCCAAAGGCAAGTCTTTCAAGAGTTCAGCTATTTCCTCTTGGTAACTGGTACATTTAAATTGGATAAATAATTTTTCAATAGGGAGTCTCTTCTATTCTCATCCAAAGGAAGCAAATCCTGGAGATTATATAATTTACTATAGAAATGATTAAATAAATTAGAAATCTCAGATGGATTGTAGTGTATAGTGCCGTCTTCACTTCTTGGGGATTCAATGACAAAGCCTTCTCCTTCAATTGCCTCGCCAATAGTGTATGTGCTTTATTGCCGTGTTTTATAATATTTTTGCTTTGTGCATAAAAGTAGTTTGTCTACTTTTTGCGTAGATAGGTCTTTCAGCTTATTTCTAATCTCTACCAACTTACTCAAAACCTGCAGAAGAGGAGATGCAGTTAGTTTAGGTTCTTCTCTTTTGAGTTGCAAAGAAAGATTATTATATTCAAGTTCTGCATTTTTTTTTTATTTTGATCCCCCTTTAATACAATGACCCCCATTACTGCCTTATGAGCTTCCCACAGCATTGAAGGAGAAGAAGCTGAGCCCTTATTTAGATGGAAAAAGTCAAACAGATGCTTAAGTAGAGTTTTTCTAATGTTGAGGTCCTTGACAAGAAACTCATTCAGGTGCCAGTGGCTGGCCCGAGTTAACGGCTGAGAAGACTTCTGTTCCAAGAGAATTGGGGCATGATCAGACCAAGTGATTTGTCCCATCTGCACCCTTTTCAACATTCTAAGAGTTAAAATATTTCTAAAAAAGAATCTATTCTTGTATGTTTACGGTGAGATGGGGAGAAAAAAGACAGGGTCCTCTCCTTAGGATGATCTATTCTCCATAAATCAAACATTGAGTTGGCCCTAATTAGTTTCCTAAATTCCAACGCTAACCTAAGTTTTGTGGAGGCAAACTGCCCCCCAATGAGTGTCTATCAAAATCCTCTGAAAAAGGGATGTTAAAGTCTCCACCCACTATTAGGGCTGCAGGAGGCAATTTCTGAAGTAAGGAGAAAACCTTTTGCAGAAAATGGACCTGAACCATGTTTGGTGCATAGATATTACATAAAATGGTTGGTTTACCCTTCAGAAGTGCTTCCAAGACAAGAAATCTGCCCCCTGGATTGCTATGAGCTTTAGTCACCTGTAGTGGACAATTTGAACACAGCAAATTCACTACTCCACCCTTCTTACTGTCATTGTAAGCTGAGTAGTGTTTTGTTACGGTTCAAAGGATTTGTGTCTTGAATAAAAATTGAATATTGAAAATTGAATAAGTTTGTTAAGAATAGAAAAGCAATTGAGAGTGCTAGATGCTTGCCAGAATGGGTGTTGTCAGGACCGTGGACCCCAATGGCACAGGAATGTACTAAATATATGGAGGGACAGCGTTTAGCAAATCCCCAGGATGTGGCTGAGAAATTTCATATTTCAAGGTATTATGCAAAGGAGCAAAAAACAGCAGCGGACGTTGGATGGGTATGTGTCCAGGCACTGCAAAGTTTGCAAGAGGAGATTGATAATTTGCGTTTAGAGCTGCATACAGCTATAGAGCAAAGGATCAGCTTGCAATCAGCTTTGAGAGATCAAGTTAAACAGCATGATAAAATACAAACAGATTTGGATGAGCGAGGGCACAGAGAGAAGGCTGATTTTGACTCCTACCATTTCCAATGTAAGGTACGACTTATGATTATTGATTATTTGCTATTTTGAGTGACTGTTTATATTTATTATCTTTTATTAAGTAAATTCATTTTTGTCTTATTCAATTGTCGTGTGAGCATTTATTTATTCATCACAATTCTTTGAACCGTAACAAAACAAGTAGGCCCGGGGAAAAGAATTTAGTGTGAACTTAAAAGTGCCTGTATGGTCATAATTAGAGATAAGTGAATATTTCAATGTTCGGTTCAGATTACCCAATCAGGAGTCTCCACATCCCCAAAAATTGGAGCCTACCACCAAAGTGGCATCAATTTCACCAGAGTAGAAATAATATAATAGGAACCGAGACGTCTTCCACTACAGCCAAGCCAGCAACTGGACACCCAACCAGGAGTGTTCATATTTTCACAATTTAGTGTTAACATCAGCAGCAGCAACAGCAGGCACAGAAGTTCTACTGAATATATCACAGAGTGCAATTACATGAGATCAATGCAGCACACTAAAAACTACAACATCACCTAGTCTGTACAGTCTGTGATTGGGGTGCAAAAGTCCTTGGAGATCCATGACTTGTTCATCTTGATGAAAGTTAGGTGTCCTACAGGGGACAGCCGGTTGCACTTATCTGTCAGGACACCACCAGCAGCACTGAAGACATGTTCTGAGAGAACACTGGCTGCCAGGCACGAAAAAAACTCCAAGGCGAGTGAGGCGAGCTCAGGCCACTCATCCATTTTTGAAGACCAAAATGTAAAAGGGTCTAAACCCTCCCTGATGGTATTGATATTGAGTTCTAGATACTCCTGCACCATCCTCTCCAGTCGTTCACTACGTGTAAGACTTGGACTCCGTTGTGCTGGTGCTCGAGCTGGTCTAAAATAAGTATCAAAGGACTCACAGAAATTGCTTCTTTCACTTACACTGCCACTGCTGCTGCTAATGTTTTGGCATTAACGAATTGACGGGCCGGAGGTTAGAAGTCTAGAGCTGCGATGCGAACTGTGTGCTTCTCTGCTGTCTTGGGGAAAATCTCTCTTAAGGTTGTACAAAGCGTGTTTCGATACTCCAGCATTCGCGGGTTCCTTTCCAGGGCGGGAAACATTTGGCAACATTTACTCTTGTAATGTGGATCTAACCGAGTGGCAACCCAGTGGTGAGCACTATTTTAAATCATAACTATAGGGGGATCATGCTGCAGATAGTGCGGCAAGAAAGCACTCACATGTCGGGCTCTACCATGAGGTCTAAGCCCATGCTGTGTTGGTGGCTGGGTAACACTGATGCATGTTTCCTCTGTCCGCTCCCGCCAACCACAAACAACAGAGAGGGGAGGATTATCCTCTTCATCTCCTTACAGTTGCTCGCCCATCATCTGTTCCTCCTCCGTTTATTCCTTGGCTCTTGCTCCTTCACTAACACTTTTGACACTTTTTTCTGGTATCACCAGACTAATACAAATGGATAGTCAAAAGGCAAATCCAAGGTCCGACAACAAAGATCAGAATGTCAAAGTTTTGAGCACACAGCAAACATACCACTGAGCTGAAAGATACGACTGGTGATAGTCCCAGCATAGCCAGCCAGCTAATTGGCCAGCAATTACCCTTAAAGGGTGGCACCTGGAGGATCTCCAGCAGGCCAGCCATAATTGGGCAGCAAGGAATCCCAAATACAAAACTGACATAGAGGGCTATATGGCGCACATGCTGTATATAAGAGGCTATGTGGCGCACATGTTATATATAAGAGGCTCTGTGGGGGTCATGCTGTATATAGTGGGCTATGTGGGGCACATGTTATGCATAGGGGACTATGTGGGGAACATGCTGTATATTAGAGGTTACATAGGGCACATGCTGTACATCAGAGGCAATGTGGGGCACATCCTGTATATCAGAGTAAATGTGGTGCACATGCTGTATATCAGAGGCTACACGGGACTTCTACTGTACATGTAATTTTCTGGATTTTATTTTTAGATTCTGTCTCTCACAGGTGAAGTGTACTCACAATAAAAATTACAGATCTCTCCATTCTTTGTAGGTGGGAAAATTTTCAAAATCGTCAGTGTATCAAATACTTATTCTCCCCCAAGTAAGAGGCTATGTGGGGGCTCTTACGGTATATAGGGGGCCTGTGTATGGGCTCATACGGTATATAGGGGATGTCAGCATGCTTAAGTCTGCTCAATATTAAGTCATATAATTTGCACATCTAGAAAATTCATTGCCCCCCTGCCCTTCGAGGTTCACAAATGATAAGCAGCCCACACCCATGTTACTCTAATCCACCCCAGACCTGATGTTATTTCATATTTAGCGCCTTGTTGTTAGGGTTGGCGGATTGCATTAAATAAACGGAACGCTGAGTACCAAGCTCCATTACAGCACAGAGTAGTACTAGTAAAAAGAATACAAAGTGCAATACCCTGTTAAATGTCACAGGGATATAGCACGTGGATTAGACTGGTTCTGAAACTAAACAGTGTCAATCGCACACATAAACAAAACAGATGCAAGCCGAAAGAAGGAACTTCTATGACGCTAGATTTCATACCCTGACTAGAGGGTTGAACTTGCCCTGTAGCTCTACTGTGCTAACCGCACACATGTAGGAAACAGGTCCTAAGTCAAGAGCTAATTGCCCCCACTGACGCTCTCTGCCTGCCATCGTGTAGAGTCCCAGAACTTAGACAGAATCACACAACACGCAGACAGAATGGTAGAGTGTCCACACTCATTCGTAATAACATTCATAATACTAGCGCAATGGCGTGCACCACTGAGCGCCTTTCAAATGCAAGGATCCACCCCAAATACTCACGCCCAAGCAAGCCGTCACATCGCCCGCGGGCCAATCAGGGGCTGCCACATCACCAGAGCAGCTGACGTCTGACCACCAATGAGAAGATGCCACATCAGGGACATGCTCAGTATGGTGATCTCAAGACTAAGTGTGGACTTAGAGTGTGGAGCTCAGGGCTGCACCAGAACATCACTGATTCCTATAGACTTGGCTGGAGAGCCAGCAGCAACCAAGTGAAGAACATGAGCCTGAGCAAGACACTGGGACTGATGTCTGTGCTGAGCAGCACCCACCTTGGCTGGAGCTGAATGGGAGACCACAGCACCAGGCAATGCTTGGGATCTATCCAAAGCAGCAGGAGAATCCTAACACTTGTACTACATGTATAGTGCAGTCCATAATGGCATTGCCTCCTAGTGGTGGAAGTAATTACTGCACACAACACAGCTGAGCTGGATGATTTATTATTGTATAAGCAGATTATAATATTTGCTGCATCCGTCACCGTACATTATAATAATTCTTTACTATTATTATCCTGGAAATTATAATCTCACTTCCAGGTCTAATCAGATGTTTGCATTAATCAATTTCACCTAATGAGTCATTATTGCAGATTTAGAAAGAAAGAAAAGATGATTTATTATAATATTTTTTTAAGTAAATTTCTGTAAGTGAATATAGAAGACCCTCGGATTTCTGTGCACGCTGTTTATTTCAGGTGACAACTTTCCTCCATTATCTTGGTCTCTTCCAGGAATCACAGTATCTCAGAATATTAGATGTAATTTATCGGCACAGAACCTGCGGGACAGAGAAGGGGTTAATAATATATAAGATATGCACATACACAACTCACACATGTGCACAGTGACATTTTGTGATGCATTTGTTTAAACAACTAGACATTATTTTTCTTCATCTATTCTTAGTTGCAACAACTATAACTTTTTCATGGAAGCCTCACTACTATATGATGTCTTACTCTTCTTCTTTTTTTTTGCAAGCTAAGCTACCATGTTCTAGGGGCCGTTTTGCATGTAATTAGCCATTACATTGATTTTTTTTTCATTTACTTAATAAAAATGAAAAAACAATTACACTGTTCATCAATCACCATAAATAAAATGTTCAATGTATTACACATTTTGTCATAGTAATTGAGATACTAAATACGTCTGTTTTATTTATGGATTTGTGATGTTTATTTTTCAAAAGTGTTTTAGAAGGTGATTATCATCATTATTTATTGGTAACCTTTTAATAAACATAAGGATTTGAATTTTATTTTATTACGTCTACAAATATATAGAGATGTACCAGTATATAGAGAAATATCTGTGTGTACCAGTACAATATGCCTGTTAAGAAGAAGAATGCTGCTGAGATCCTTAGGCAAAGAAAATCCTTCTATCATTACCAAAGAAGCCTGTGGATCACTATTAAAGCTTGTGTCCTTTTCTATGGAGACCTATGGCTGCACGGCAGTTATACACCAAGCCTCACATCAGGGCTTGAACATAAATCTAGCTCTGGGAGGCGTTTCTTGAGTTACATCACCTAGGTGGGCGAGCGCTCCAGGAGTCTGTTACTCTGCGCATGACCAGATCCCTGAGACGCACTTTGCGTCCCACGGGGAGGCGGGGTGCGATACCGGAAGTGCCTCACCAACTATGATACATTGCGCATGTCCACCTTTTTGCTACGCATATGCTCTCCACGTTATTGTGTGGTACGCGTCACCGGAAGTAATACACAAAGCGAGGTTTGGAGTATGAGACGGCGTGCGTCTCACTACAAGACACAGATAAATGTGTTGAATATATTAGCAGCGCCGGTGCATGAGCCAATTACGGCATGGATCTACCTAAGCCCCTTAAAATGGTAATTATTTAGATATACTACGGTATTTGAGTTTATAACGAAAGCATGATCATTTCCAGCTATTCACTTCCATTCTGAAGCCATCGTGGCTGGTTCCCAAATGGTCCCCTGAAGAGCCCCTGTACCGGGACATATGCTATATACATTTGGTGAAGCAACTTGTTGCGGCTACAGCAGCCTGTGTTTGCTATTCCCTGGCAGGATTTTTGTTTAAAATATGTGCCAATCTGTAGCACGGTGGTTATGAGAAACCAGCGAAATCTCTCATTTATGTGAAGCTTTTGTTCATGTCTGCTATGTCTTTGACTGGGTCATGGCAAGTCTGTTGTGCAACTAATAATGGCAGCAGAATAATTTATATGCACAAGAGTACGTTATATATCATCGTGGTCTCTAACTACTAAGTTGTGAAAGGCCTTGTTACCTTCTGCCCTACATTTATTGTTGTTTTCTGTGCTTTACATATTATAGATACATATATAATACACAAGAATAGTATAGGTCACATTTCTGGCCTTTAATGTGTATAGAAGGGTATCAGAGGGCATACTGCACTGTGCTGTGCAATATTCTGTACAAATACTATAGCCAGTGCAGTGACACATCTTGTGCCTTATTTTTTTATATTAATAAGAAAAAAATGTTCATTTATGTATTTTTCCCCATTTTACAGCGTGACCTAGGTTTTTTTGTTGTGTGTATGGTGTTGGGGTGTGGGCGTGGGTAGATGTCAGGGTCCGACTAGGGCCAGAAGGGACAGCCGACGTTGAGTAGGGGCGCCAAATCGAATTTTAGGGTGCCAACCTCCACTGCCAGGAAGGTCTTCAGTACATTAGGAGTATTAATAGGGATTTAGTCAGGAATATATTTTGTTAGTAAAAGAGTTCCTGTTGCAATCTGGCTGGAGCAATACCCTGCCCACACTCAAGAGTTTTGGTGTTGGTAGTTATTATTTTCTATAGTTTTTCTATATTACTACATTTTAATGACGATATATTAAAGATATTTTTAAGGGCGTTTTTTTCTTTTGGTTGATAAAGCTGGTGTCTGCCATGCTGCAGGTTGTAAATTTTAATGTTTGAAAAAAGAAGACAAAAGTTTGCCTGGTCACAAATAGGTGAAAAAAACCTCAGTTTTAAACTGGTTAAGAAACTTTTACACAGGGAGGACAATCATCTGTACAAAAGTTTGTTCCTAATCATTGTCCAACATACAGTAAATGTGTCTTAAGATAAAACAACAAACACGAGTTGATTGATTTATCATTGGTCGTATCCTTCATGATGACTTTAAAATCAATAGATCTCAGCAGATCTCTACATGGAAAGGAGGATGAGCAACCAGTAAAAATGTCAGATGTGTGGGGAAGGAGGTGACAAAAAAAGATAATTGTTACATGATAGTAAAGCAGAAACAATCAACTTGTTGTATTGGAGTGAGCTATGGACGGTGTAGTTGATGGTAAGATACAAGTATGTTATTTTCAGTTCCTTCAAATATTTTTTTGTTATTTTGGGTTCTTAGAAAGTGCGGTTTACAGAGCAAGAGGATCAGAGCTATTACATTTTCTTTTTAATCCAGAAAGATAGGCAGTGTTTATAAAAGTATACAAAAGATTTTACATAGGGGACAAAATAATACAGCATATACAATTGCATAAAATAAAATCGAATAACAAAAGAAACTTGCTAAACGCTGGACACAAAAATGGCTCAGAGCTTAGCGAAGGGAAGCTCTTGTATTGAGAAATGTCCAGTGAAACGTGAGTCAAACCTCCACAGCAATGTATCTTCCGGCATTGAATACAGATGTTAATTTTCCTTGACTTTTTATTAGCACAAATGACACTCAAACACCTCCCCTCTGTTGACATAACATGGCTGGACTTAAGCGAACAATAGGATGTGTCTTAATCTTAAGAAATTAGAAAATTCTCAACTATTAGCATATCTCAGCTCCTGATGGTCCCCTGCAGGAGACATTACCGTCATATTTTTTTTCTTCATTTTATCTGTTCATAGATAGGAGACATGGCATACATATTCTCCTCTATCTGGCCGATATCCAGTTGGCAGCATGCCAACCATTGTTCCATGGCGTGAAACCATGCTTTGCGTTTGCCATTTCAGCACATTTCTGAAAATATGACTTTCCTATCTATTATATTGATGAAGTTCATAAAAACCTCACTTCGTGATTTATAGAAAGCACACTGAGAGATTTTATGTTTTATGTTTAGCTCTTATCTACCAGTCGTAAACCTGCCCTTCTCTACATACTGTACCTGTGCATTAAAATTGATTGGACTGATGTCTGTTTGCCATTAGGATTTTCCTTAATAACCTGTTTCCAAAAGAGGAGATCAGCTACATAGAGGCGGTTATGTGAAGGTGACTGGTTAGAGTATAAGCTCTTTTTCTCCCTTGTGTGGAGATGTCTAAGGATTTTAATTATTTCTTTACGACAAAGTCAAAAAACCATAGATGTGAAATACTGAAGAATATGACATGTACACCTTTCATACCCCAATACCACTGACCCATAGACCACATACATTGAGTACCCAAAAGTCAAGAGGCCAAAAGGTCTTCTACAGAGATGACCCAATAAATTTGAGTGGAATTGAATTTTACTTAATTTTTACAAAAATCCAATTTTGCCAAAATGCTAATTTTTTGTCATTTGGTTTTGAACGGACTCAAAGAGACGGTGTCCACTTGCTGACTTGTTTCAAAACCTTAAAAATCCACCCAAACTTCACCATTCACCTCTCTCTGCTCGAGCCCCTTCACTCCTCTCCATCATCTGTCATGTCCTTGTCACATATTCCAATCACCACCACCATCTTCCTGGTTTGAGTGGACCAAGGAGATTTCTGACCATGTGCGTGCAAGGTCGTGGCACATGCCTTGACATTTTGAAGCCATGATCTTTCATATGCTTGTGCAAAACCCTCCCAGGTGTAATCAAACCCAGAAGTCCTGGCCTAGTGTAAAGGGACTGGGGATTTCACTTCCAGTAGTGGCAACCTGAAGATGAAGCGAGGACTGGAAGGGTGACAATGAGGAGCGGAGAGGTCAGTGGTGAGGTGCTAATAACTAGGGTTGAGCGAAACGGGTCGATCATTTTCAAAAGTCGCCGACTTTTGGCTAAGTCGGCGTCTCATGAAACCCGATC